>NC_092739.1:90101235-90737759 GCF_047496795.1 Chiloscyllium punctatum | reverse complement strand
AATTATCCCAAATTCAAATATGACAACAACACTGTTGGGTTTTTTTTGGTGTATCACTTCAACTGTGTTGTTGGGCTGATAGGTTTCAGTATTGATCAGTTTATTTCTTCAGAAACAATCTTTTCCATTTTCAGATACAAATTGAAACCATCCAGTCTATTTCTATTGAAATTCATTTTAATTTAAAATTTATTTTTTACTCAAGCTTTATGTAAATTTTCCATTGACTGCCTGAGGTTACAACTTGTATCAGATTATTTTGTCAGTCCCTCTTTTCGAAACTATTGTGTCCAAGCTTGGTGGTTTTAAACAGTGGAGACACAAATAATCAGAGTCAGTTTAAGATTCTCCCATTCTGAAACACTTTAGCACAGAAAATAACAAATTATCTGACTGGTTGAGGTCAAGTCTGTGAAGGACAAAGCCTTTAGTCCAAGTGTTGTGACAATTATTATGTTCTTGAATTTGTTTCTGGGTCATTGGCTGTGGCATTGGTGCTTAAATGGCTCTTTCAACCTGTTTAAAAACACAGAAATAAAATCCACTGTGGCTCTTAGTTTGAAGCCCAATCGTTAATTTAGAAATTTAATATTTCTAAATTTAGCAATTTAATATTTAGATATTAAATTTAGTGATATCTAGTAATGCAGGAAACCACATATCTAGCCATATGAAACGTCTGTGGCAAATATTTGAAAAGCTGTCAAAAGAAAGAGTTTACTCCATTGGTTTGAAAAGGGGGACAAAATATTCACCAAGCAATATCATGTCATCATTTTACAAAATCTGTTTTAAGAAATGAAGAACTTTCTTGATGATTTCAAAGTATTTAAATAAAAATGCATTTTGTCTTTTCTTTAAATTTGCCCAAATATTCCAATTATCTGAAAATCTTTTAGCATTTTGTAAGATGTTACTGCACCATGCTTTGAAGATCAGAGGAATGAATGAGGGACGCCAGCTTAAAAAGCAACTCCCATTGTCCTTTTCTTTTCCCTTTTCTACCGCATATGCTCATGTAAATGTTGATCTCATGTAAATGTCAACCCCTTATTTTTGGCCAAAAAATCTTGTAATTTTCCATTATATCTTCTGTAAAAGTTGATCCTACAATATCACATTATCAACCTCTTACAAAGGAAACTGCATGTTCTCTTTAACCCACTTAAACAAAATCACATTCATATGGGTAACTCAACTTATCGCTCTTTGTTTATTATATTGTGTCTCTATTCATTCATTCATTCATAACTCTACTTAGCCCATTTACTTTACTACAGCACATTTTGATTAATTAATTCATTCAGACCGGTACTAAGTCTATCGGTACTTATCACACTTTGTTCACTATACATTTGAAAGTTAATATCGTTAAAAAGTTAATCAATTTAATAGTGCTATTATATCTGAATAGAAGTGAGATATATTAGCTACGTATAGCTTCAATAATTTTACAAATTTGTTAATGTTGCTGAAGTTCATTACATACAAGAGTAAATGGGAGAGAAACGGAAGAATTTGGTAGGTAAGTTCAAGATACTTACACATTCAGAATTTAATAAACGTTTCATTTTAAGCGTGCCATTATACCCGGCCATGACGATGTTGAACAGTGTGATTTTTCAGGATTTCAATGGATCTTTCACATGTTCAATTTTCATACTGGTATGTAAAAATAAAATTTCCTACAGTAATTCCTTCTTGTTTCGCTTGCTTTTATCCGGTAATTATCTTTACCGTAATTCATTGTGTTTTTGTTCTTTACCTGGAATTAGTTGAGTTGTCAAATCAATGTCTACTAATAATGCGGTATTTCAAACTGCAGCATGAAATTCAGCCCCTCAAAACTAGTACCCGTGTATGAGTTGACCTTATCAAAATTGAACCTTTAAAAATAGTCTAAAAAATTCAACTTTTACACAAGTATATATGATAGTTCTGATTTCAAACTGAAATTTTGTCCAGCTTTCACTTATCTGCATTTTTTTTTGGATCAATCACAGCTTTTTACAGCACAATTTTTTTGATTTAAATTAAAATTGAAAATTAAAATTCATTCCAGGAAGTCACTTTATAAACTATTTTCCTTAAATTAGTTACTTCTGAATCTGTGAAGTTTGTGAACAACACCTTGTTTTAGCAATGATGCATCACTGAGGTAAGGTAAGGTAAGCTGTTGTTATAATAATCATGGAATTTCTCTGCAAATACAACCCAATTTTCACTAGGCCACTTTAACTTCATTGGTGGAGAAAGAATATATGCATCATTATAACTCTTCTCTAACTGTTCAGAGAGCCCTTCACTCACCCCTTTTGCTTCTGTCCTCATCAGTCCAGGTTGTATTTGCATGCTGGCTTCTCCTCATTACACTGGAGACATCTTCAACCATGTCCCACTAGCAGCTGGAATCACTGGGGGAATCACTTTCTCCCACACTGTCCCTGGAAATTTCACCTGCTGTGTTTTTTGAGATAGACATAGAATCTGGGCAGGGATCATGGATAATGGGGACGGAGGAATCAAATTTGACTAGCATTGGTTGCTGACAGCCTCCCTCATCAAATGTACAGACTACCAATCTCCCACAAAAATAGTATTGGAGCATGGATACCCAGGAGGCTGGGATGAGCCTGGGTTTTCAGGTCTCTGGTGCACCCAGCTGCCAAGATCCCGATCTGATTTTCATGGTCTCTTATGACTGTCTTCATTCTATTGAGATGCTGCTCAACTACGTGTGGTGAAGCATTTTGGTCGAAAGAATACAGAAAGACAATATAAAATAAAGGGTAAAATTCTAAAGGGGGTGCAGGAGCAGGAGAACCTGTACAGATCATTGAAGGTGGCAGGACAGGTGGAGACCTCAGTTAACAAAGCAAATCGTGTTCTTGGCTTTAATAATAGGGGCACAGAGTGCAAGAACAAGAAAGTAATGTACTTGCAGAAGACACTTGTTAAATCTCAGCTGGAGTACTGTGTACAGTTGTGGGTGCTACATTATAAGAAAGATATATAGATGGATTCCCTACAGTGTGGAAACAGGCCCTTTGGCCCAACAAGTCCACACTGACCCTCCAGAGAGTAACCCAGCCACTCTGACTATTGCACCTAACACTATGGGCAATTTAGCATGGCCAACACACCTGATCTGCACATCTTTGGATTGTGGGAGGAAATCGGTACACCCGGAGGAAACCCACACAGACACGGGGAGAACATGCAAACTCCACACAGACAGTCACCCGAGGCTGGAATCGAACCGAAGACCCTGGTGCTGTGAGGCAGCAGTGCTAACCACTGTGCCACCCACTCATGTGATTACATTAGCAAGGGTGCAGATAGCCATTTGGATACAGAACTGTCTCGAAGGTAGAACACAGAGTGGTGGTAGAGAGTTAACATTTCAGACTGGAGACCTGTGACCAGTGGTGTGCCACAAGGATCGGTGCTGGGTCCACTACTTTTCATCATTTATACAAATGATATGGATGTGAACATAGGAGCTGTTGTGGACAGGGAGAAGGTTACCTCAGAGTACAACGGGATCTTGATCAGATGGGCCAGTGGGCTGAGGAGTGGCAGATGGAGTTTAATTTAGATAAATGTGAGGTGCTGCATTTTGGGAAAGCAAATCAGAGCAGGACTTATATGCTTATTGGAGTGTTGCTGAACAAAGAGACCTTGGAGTGCAGGTTCATAGTTCCTTGAAAGTAGAGTCGCAGGTAGATAGGATAGTGAAAGCGGCGTTTGGTATGCTTTCTTTTATTGGTCAGAGTATTGAATACAGGAGTTGGGAGGTCATGTTGTGGCTGTAAAGGACATTGGCTAGGCCACTGTTGGAATATTGCATGCAATTCTGGTCTCCTTCTTATCAGAAGGATATTGTGAAACTTGAAAGGGTTCAGAAAAGATTTACAAGGATGTTAACAGGTTTGGAGGATTTGAGCTGTAGGGAGAGGCTGAATAGGCTGGGGCTGTTTTCCCTGGAGCTTCAGAGGCTGAGGGCTGACCTTGTAGAGGTTTATAAAATCATGAGAGGCATGGATAGGGTAAATAGACAAGGTCTTTCCCCTGGGTTGGGGGAATCCAGAACTAGAGGACATAGGTTTAAGGTGAGAGGGAAAAGATTTAAAGGGACCTAAGGGGCAACATTTTCACGCAGAGGGTGGTGTGTGAATGGAATGAGCTGCCAAGAGGAAGTGGTGGCGGCTGGTAAATTATACCATTTAAAAGGCATCTGGATGGGTATTTGAATAGGAATGATTTAGAGGGATATGGGCCAAGTGCTGGCAAATGGGACTAGATTAGATTAGGCTATTTGGTTGGCATGGACAAGTTGAACCGAAGGATCTGATTTCATGCTGTACATCTCTATGACTCTAAATGATTTACTAGAGTCGTTCCAGGTATGAGAACCCTCAGATCAAAGAAGTTGGATCTGTTCTCCCTGGAGAGAAGAAAGCTGAGACGAGATGGATTGAAGTCTTCAAAATCGTGAGTGAGCTGGTCAGAATAGGTAGGGTGAAGCTATTTCTGCTTGTAAAAGAAACAAGAACAAGAGGGCATGAATTTAAAGTGTTGCACAAACAAAGCAAATTTTCACACAGTGAGTTGTTAGAGCATGGAATGCATTCTCTGGGAATGTGATGAAAGCAGGTTCAATTGAAGCATCTTCAGAGAGTATTGGATAATTATTTGGATAGTAATGGTGTCCAGGGATATGGGGAAATGGCAGGAGATCGGCAATATATAATGGAGACAGTGCATAGAGGACAGGCTGAATGCCCTTCTACTGCACTCTAATGATTTTGTGAACTGGATTGGGACTCCCTGTCTCAGAGGACGAGAAGGAGGTAGCTGCACTCCAGGCTTATTACGACAGTCATTCATCGTGACGCAACCAATTGTAATGGAAACAGTGAATTTGAGAACCCCATCTTTGCACAGGGTTCTTGGATGGTCCAGACTTCAGACTGGGTGAGTGATTTATTTTAGCCCTTGTTGGTGTTTGAGTGACATTATTATAAACCTGACTCCAACCTGTGTTAGCCTAACACAGATCGAGTCTTCCCAGTGTTGTTGTTGTAAATAGCTAAGGACTGTGGTACAGGCTTGAGCTTGTTCGGAAAGTGAAACTTGAGGAGTCACAATATTCTAACTAACTAGATCTAACTCTATGTAACTGGATCTTCCAGTAATAACAATGAAGCTCTCTGGGGCTTTTTCTGTAGGTTTATTTGATGCTAGCTAATCAATATCCTTTTTCCCCATTACCCTACTTCTGTTATCGTTTAGTTCTTTGAATGAGCTTTCGACCATAGATCCTGGTTCAGCTCTCTTAAATTTAGGGAGCATGCAGCGAGGAAGGTCAGTTTAAAGTCACCATTCTCCTGTTCTAGGTGTGAGCTCTTAATCAGTTCCCATTTTGTATGAGAAGGAGGATACTGGAGCTCATATGTAATGTAATCCTCAGTTCTTCCCCTGCGGGTTCTGCCCTCAGGTGGCAAAAGGGGTGTGACAGTCCTTAAGGTTTTGCCATGGCTGATGTGGTTCTGCTTCACTGTAAAGGGAAGGTGAGTTAGAGGAGTGCTTACTTTTGCCAAAGCTTTCCCAGTATAACCTCAAATTGCCAAGGAAGCTCCTCTCACCATTCCAGCATGTATCAAGATGGCTCCTTTCACTAGAAGTGATATATTTTTGCTTCATGTTGTCCAACCTGTGTCTAGACTTATCTGAATTTGATTGTACAAAGGATCTGGTATATTTCTGGGGAGGCAAAAGCTGGTTACAAAATTAACTCTCTCAGAGCGCTCTTTGCACCATCTAGTTTCTCCTCATTCTGGTACTCCCCCTCTCATAACTCAGTGTTTTGTTTCAGTATTTTCTTTGTTTCTTTTCATAGCTTTTCTCATCACATGCATTCTGTTCTCACTAAGACTGTGGATACAAGCTGTTGCTTTTCCTTTGTAACTTTTCAATTTGTCCCCTTGATTTCTTGGTTTTTTTTAAATTCAGCTGTAAGGCTCACACTTGGATTCTGTCATCTCATTTACTCTGGACTGTTTTTAACTTAGTCTTATCTTTCTGAACTTCATTCTGGAGTCTATCAAAGAATGGCTCATAATCTCGGTCAAATTCCAAAACCACCCCCAAAAACATCTTTTGCTCCAACTGCCTGGTATTTCAGTTGAGGACTGCTTGAAGTGTGTTTAACTATGATCCAGGACTATTACTTCAGTGCATTTCATTTTTCATATTTCAATTCAATGTACAATGCTGAAAATACTTGTTTATTTCAGGGCCCAAGTTCTCATGCTATCAAGGGAAGATTGTTAGATTCTCTCTATTTGGAGGTGGTCATTTCTAGGCACTTACCATTCAGGCCTGAATATTGTTTAGGTCCTGCTACATAGCCAAGGTGTTCTGAGTGATATTGAATACTGCGTGAGCATCAGTGAGTATCCTCATTCGGGGATGTATTTTGTTTTTCCTCATTGTTTCATTGGGATATGGGCTTTTTCAGTCCATTCGTAATTGCCATTGATCAGAGTGACTTGCTTGGTCATTTAAAGGGCATTTAAGAATCAGCCACATTGCTGTAGTTCTGAAGTCACATATAGGCCAAAACAGATAAGGTTGACTGATTTCCTTCTTTAAAGGACCAGATCGATTTTTACAACAATCAATAATCATCCTCAAATCACCAATATTTTCCAGGTTTGCTAATCGCATTGAAATTTCACCAGCTTCCATGTTGCAATTTGAACTCATATTCCCAAAACCTATGGGAAAGTCATTGATGAAACAGTTGTAAATAGTTAGGATTAGGATACTACCCTGAACAACTCCTGCAATTACGTCCTGAAATTACTGACCCCCAAAACACAGCCCTCTCCTTTGTGTTAGGTATGACTCTAACCAGTGTAGAGTTATCCCAGTGATTCTCATTGACCCAAGTTTTGCTGGGGCTCCTTAATGCCACACTCGGGTTAAATAATGTCTTGATGTCAAGGGCAGTTACACTCACCTCACTTCTGGAATTCAGCTGTTATGTCGATATTTATGCAAAGACTGTAGTGAGGTCAGAAACTGGATGCTGCTCATGGAACTCAACCTGAGTGTCAGTGAGCAAATTATTCATTTGCAAGTGCCACTTGATAGCATTGTCAATGTCCCCTTCCAATACTTTTCTGATTAAGCATAGACTGAGGGGATATTAATTTACTGGATTGGATTTGTCATGCTTCTGATGGTCAAGCCAGTTTGCTGCATTGCCAGGTAGATGCTTGTGTTGTAGCTGGAATGGAGGAACTTGACAACAGGTGTGGTTAGTTCTGGAGCACAAATACTCAGTACTGCTACAGGGATGTTGTCAACATCCGTGACTTCTCGAGAATTAAATATCTTCAGCCATTTCTTGTGGAGTGATTGATTGAACACTGGCATCTGTAATGTTGTGGACTGAATTCTAAACCCTCACTCCATAGAGGCCACGAGCTTCATTGAGGTAGCCTGCTTGAAGAGTACTATCAGTGTCCCAAAGAGAAGGGTACTGCACAGGGACGTTCACCCACCCCAGGAAAATGATGCCCTCACCCCTGTGCCTGCACTGCCAGACAGGTTTCCCTGCTGATTATTATGATCTCTCACCGTTAGCCATGTTGAATTTCACTTTATTTTTACATGTTCAAGCATCCTTCATTCCTGGATGCCCTCAGGTTGCCAAGCTGGGTCAACAGCACCTTCTGCTGATGCCAAAGCTGCAGATTTGCTGGTTTTCTTGGCAGCATCAAGAGTTTGCAAGCCTATATTCGGGCAAAAACGAGGCTGCCTGCTATAAATTTGCTAAGCTACT
This sequence comes from Chiloscyllium punctatum, assembly GCF_047496795.1. Classification (NCBI taxonomy): domain Eukaryota; kingdom Metazoa; phylum Chordata; class Chondrichthyes; order Orectolobiformes; family Hemiscylliidae; genus Chiloscyllium; species Chiloscyllium punctatum. Next base: position 90,729,904 of record NC_092739.1, on the reverse strand, counting down.
CCTTTTGCCGACTAATGTGAATTCAGAACTAATTCCTGTGTCTCACAAGGCCCAAAGGCCTGCAGTAAAAGATGTCATTCCAGTTTGGGACATGAGCATTGGCAAAGCCAACATTTTCTGCCCATTGTCAGTTACCCTTGAGCTAATTGGCTTTCAAGGCTACTTCAGCAGTTTTTTTTAAGAGTCAACTACATTGTTGCTCGATTAAAGTCACATGTAGGCCAGACTGGGTAAGGATGGCAGATTTCCTTCCCTAACGGTCGAGTGAGCTAGATGGTTTTTACAACAGTTGATAATGGTTACATGGGCACCATTAGGCTAGCTTTTAATTCCAGATTTTGTTGAATTCAAATTTCACCAGCTACCGTGGTAAGATTTGGACCCAGACCCCCAGAACATCAGCCTGGATCTCTAGATTACGACTCGAGTGACATTACCACCACACCTCCACTCCATCCTATTCTATTTACTGTATCCTTATTTTAAAATTACAGAAGGTTTCAGTAATGAAGGGCACTATTTAACTTTGGGTGGCTGGTAAAGGTTTGTACCAGGTTTCTATGATAGGTCATTGTTTGCTCAAAGCCCCTCACACTGTAATATTTAGATAAGCAATGACTGCCAATATATATCTATCAACTGATACCACTAAAATACATTAATGGGCTATTTATGTCCTTGGTGACTGTAGAGTATTTTTATGCTCAAATTGGCTGCTGGATTTGCTGAATTGCAATTGTGTTTATATGTCACGTAATTCATTAGCTATATACCTTATACCTTTTTCTATATTAAAGTTGCTGTAGTAATCAAAGCCATAGCTGTTATTTAACTCTAAAGATGCCTTGAGATTCTGAAAAGTGCTGTATAAATCCAAATTGTTTTCTTTTGTTATATAAATACCTGACTTTCAAAAGAAACTTAGAAAACATTTGCAACTGCAATATTTTGGTGATATGAACATCTTTCATTCTGGCTGCCAAGAAATTTCATCTTTGAATTTACTAATGATGATGTACAGGAGAAGAACACAACTTGAGCTGCAATGTAAAGATGCCATCATACTGTAGTTAATCTTCTTGATAAAGAAAATGGAGAGAAAAAAATTGCATTTGGTAAAAGTAAATTGGTTATTGCCAGTATATTTATTAAAGTGGATTTCAATCTGCTGAGCTAATTCATCAATAATCTTGTGAACCCTAACAGTTAACCTGCATCTAATATGGAATCTTATTAAATGCGTTTTGAAAGCACTACTGGATTATTAATTATATTGCTTCATCATTCTCTACCATTCTAGTTTTTTTTAAAAAAGACATGGCCTTGAAACTAACATTTTTTTAAGGTAGCTCTTGAGATAATACATTTGACTACTGTCACTGGAGAACATGTTAGACAAAATAATATTCTATTTTAATTTGAGGCAAGGGATGTATTGAATATAATTATGTTTGTTTTATTTTGTTTAGTATAGGTGCAATGGTGGGATTAGGAATTGCTGCCCTTGTTTTACTGGCATTTGTGATCAGTGCCTTTGTGTTGTGCTACTTATTTCTCTGCACTAATCCTCAGAGATTAGATTCTGGCCTCAGACTTCAGAACCTGACAACATCTCCAGTTCAAACAAGTAAGAATAAATTCATCAATATTAAAGAGTCTCTGATGCACTATTTATGTGTTCATCTTTCCTGCTACGTTATACTCAGAATACAAATACTTTCTTCATTTCCCCCTAATATTTATCTAAGCTATTTGCTGTCCTTTCATGACGTTTTGACTTTCTGTAAATCACTTCAGTAACTAGTAATTACCATGTCAGGAGAAGTTACATCCATAATATGTCGTATTTAAGAATTTGGCTAATGTACTGTTGTGTTTGTGTTAATATTTAAAATCTAAAGTTTTAAAACAATGGAACTTATCTTGATAATGACCATTGCGACTCCCATCAGCTACCTTTTGCTAATAGTCCAGCCTAGGTTTCTGTATTGTTGTGCCCAATGTTTGGACTGTACAATGGATCCATGTTTATTGTTGTGCCTGCCAGTCATTTCCAATGAATAGTGAAAGCTCCCATTTTAAAAGATTGGGTACAACCGGATATTGGTGAATCCTGGCACATTCAAATAATATAATAATATTGTAACAATAATAATATAAACATTAATATTCCAAAAAAAAACACAGTTGCAATGAAGGGAGAAATTAATTTGGAGGGGGTTGAATTAGAATGATAGGAAAGTGCTGCTGTAATTGTGGAAGGTTTTGGTGAGATTAAACTTCATAATACATTGTAGTTTTCTGGTGTGCATATCAAAAGGAATGATGTAAGTTGCTGTCAAGTTAGTGCAACACAGGTTTACTAGATTGTTTCTTGAAACTGAGTTTAGAAGAATGAAAGGTTGACTTAAGGGGAATAAGTAAGATTCTGAGAAAGATTCACAGGGTGGATGAAAAGATATTCTTTCCCCTGGCAAGAAAGTTTAGAACTGATGCCATAGTCTCGGGATAAGGTATTGGTCTGTTTGGACTGATTTTGAGGGGAATTTTCTTTACTCAGAAGGTTATGAATCTTTGGGACTCTCTACCCCAGAGAATGCTCAGTTATTGAGTATAGTCAAGGTTGACATTGATAGATTTTGGGCTCGAAAGAAAAACCAGGAATATGAAATTTCTTGTCCTAACCTCATCACCCTTGATTCCCTGACTGATTAATAATCTGTCAGAGCTCTCTGTGGCAAGGAATTCCAAAGACTCTCAATCCTCTGAGAGAGGAAATTGCTCCTCATCTCAGTCTTAAATTGGCATCCCTTTATTCTGAGACTATGCCCTCTGGCCTTAGACTCTCCCACAAGAGGAAATATCCTTTCTGCACTTATCCTGTCAAGCTCTTTAAGAATCCTGCATGTTTCAATGAGATCACCTTCATTTGCCTTCATTATTGCTTGCTGCTCCTACATGCTCAGTTTCTAAGTTCCTTGTATGGGTGCCCCAAGTCTTTTTGAACATCAGTATTTACAATTTTTATGTCTTTTAAAAATATTCTGATTTATTTTTGCAACCAAAATGAATAACTCCCTGCCTCCTCGTGTTAGATTCCATCTCCCAACTTGTAGCTCATTTAACCTGCTCATGGCCTCTTGGTGTTGTCTTCAAGGCTCACATTCTCATCTAGCTTTATACCAACAAATTTATGTACATTAGTAGGGAGGTATTACTGCAACAGGACAAGGAGCTGTTTAAGACTACATTTGGAGAACTGTCTGCAGTTTTGGTCCCCATATTTATGAATAAATATTATTTCATTACAGGCAGTTCAGAGAAGGTTCACAAGGCTGATCCCTGGTATGGAGGGATTGCTTAGGAGCAAACGTTAATCCGTTTGGGACTGTACTCATTGGAATTTAGAAGAATGAGGGATGATCTCATTGAAACATATCAGATTCTTAAGGGGCTTGACAGGATAAATGCCGAGACAATGTTTCCCATCATGAGACAGTCTAGGAGCGGGAGCATAATCTCAAATGCTCCTCAGATCTTCACTGACCTGCTGTGCTTTTCCTGCACCACTCTAATCTTGACTGTAATCTCCAGCATCTGCGGTCCTTACTTTCACCCTCAGAATAAAGGGGTGTCAATTTAAGACTGAGATGAGGAATTTCATCTCAGAGTTGTGATTTTTTTGGAACTCCTTGCCACAGCGGGTTGTGGAGGCAAAACCTGTGTGTATATTTTTAGCACTGAGATAGATTCTTGATCAGGAGGGGAATCAAGGGTTGTAGGGAAAAGGCAGGAAACTCGATGTGAAGAATGTTAGATCAGTCCTGATCCTATTGAATGGCAATGCAGACTTGAGGCATTCCAAGTGTACTACATCTTCTGGATCCCTTTAACTATTCTTCTATTATATCCTCTAAAACTTTAAAGGTCACCTTTAACTACCCTCCTCAAAAACTCTCGTAAATTTGTCAGAGGAATTTTCTTTCATAAAACTACCTTGACTTTATCTTGTCATAATATGATTTCCTAAGTGCCCTGATAAGATTTTCCAAAATTTTCCCAAGGATTGATTCCTTGTCTAGCGACCTTTATTCAGAAACTTTGAAGAAGGGTCACTGGGCCCAGAACATTGACTTGGCTTTCTCTCCACAGATGCTGCCAGACCTGCTGAGTTTCTCCAGTTATTTCTGTTTTATCTTCAGAATTTCAGCATCCACAGTTCTTGTTTTTTTTCCCCTGATTTCAGGTTAACATGCTTCAAGTTCCTAGTTTGGTCTTCCTCCTGTTTTTCAATAGGAGAGTTAGATTTGTCAACTCCAAATCTATATGAATTGTTCTGGAATTGAGGGAATTTTGAAAACTCAAAAGCAGCATGGATTGATGGTTAGTGAAGAGTCGTCATGGAGTGACCATAAACAGGATATCCCATGTATAATACTAAAGATTTATACTCACAACCGGGACACACTGTTAGTCAAATCCTTCCAGTTCAACTGTGACACTGGGGTCTACTTGATAATATGGGAATCTCTGTAAATGCAAGGCAAGTCCAAACTGAGCAAGTACACTCCCATCAGTCTCCTCTTAGTCATCAGTGATAAGTGTCATCAACTTGATCATCTCGTTCAGCTTGGCTCTGCCAGTGCTATTTGACTCCTGAATTCATTGCAGTTTGGCACAAACCTGGACCAAAGAGCTGTGTTCCAAAATGGAGTAGAGAGTGACTGATGTGGACATAAGAACAGCATTTGACTGATTGTGGCACCAATGGGAATCTGGGGAGAAACAAAATCTCCAGTGATTGAGCCAGTCCTAACAACAAAGAAGCTGTTTGTGCTAGTTGGAGGCAAGAGAGAGGCAATGGCCTAGCGACCTTATCACAAAACTATTAATCCAGATACCCAAGTATTGTTCTGAGTTCAAATTCTACCGTGGGAGATAGTGGAATTTGAATTCATTGGCAAAAAAACTAGAAATAAGAATCTAATGATGATGGTGAATCCATTGCCAATTATTAGAAAAATCCATCTAGTTCACTTAAGGGAAGGAAACTGTCATCCTTACCTGTCCCACAGCAGTGTAGTTGACTCTTAGCTGGCATCTAGGATGAGCAATAAATGTTGGTCTAGCCAGTGATACCCTCATCCCTTGAATGAATTAAAAAGTTGCTACAGGAATTTTTCAAGGCGGTGTACTAGGCCCAAAGATCTCAGCTACTTCAATGACCTGCTTTCCATCGTGATGCTTGAAATGGGAATGTTCACTGATGATTGTAGAATGCCCAGTACCAGTTGAGATACAGAAGACAGGAAAGAACATAAAAGAGGAGGAGGTCTCACAGTATTGATCAGAGAATCTGTTACAGCAATAACAAGGGATGAAGTTAGCATAGACAGAGAGAGGAGCTTTTGAGTTGTCTGGCAGGCCTAAAAGTGGATAAATCTCCAGGGTCAGGTGAAATGTATCTCAGGATTTTGAATGAGGCAAGGGGGGAAATAGCAGGGGTACTGGCAATAATTTTCAATTCCACACTGGCCACAGGTGAGGTGCCAGAGGATTGGAGGGTAGCCAGTGTGGTACTGTTGTTGAAGATGGAGCACAGGATAAATCAGAACACTGCAGGCTGTTCATGTGTAACTTTCAGTGGTGGGGAAATGATTGGAAGCAATTCTGAGGGACAGAATTAATCTGCATTTGAAGATAAAGATATTAATCATGTCTCACTAACTTAATTGAATGTTTTGAAAATCTGACCAAGCATGTAGATGAGTCTGCTTGGACATCAGAAAGGCTTTTGATAAGGATGCACATGGGGACACTGTTGGACAAAGTAAGAACCCATAAGATCCAAGGAAATGCGGCCAATTTGGAGCCAGAATTGGCTGAGTGGCAGCAAGCCGAAGGTGATGGATTAAGTGTGTCCAATCGGCTCAAGGTAGATGAAGCTATGGGCCAAGTGCTGAAAAATGGACTTAGAATAGTTAGGTGGTGGTTTCTGTCCAGCGCAGACTTTTTTCCTGTGCCGTCGACATCTATGACTCTGTGACTCTGTTTGCAAATCCTCAAATTCTGAACAGTTCATCCCTGCATTCAGTAAGACCTGGATAACCTCCTGATGAGTGGAAAGTAGCAGTCAAACCTCACAAATGATATATAATGATGATCTCAAGAACAACAATCTAATTATCTCCCTTTGACATTCAATAGTATTGTTATTGCTGAATATCCCACCATCAGTAGTCTGGCTGAAACCTAACTGGACCACTTGTATAAATACAAAAGCAGTTGGAGGCTATGCATTCTGTCATGAGTATCTTGTTTGTTGACTACCCAAAGCTTTTTCTTAATTTAACCTATTTTTCTAATCAACCTATTCAGAAATGTTGTTACACATCCCTGGGACAGGTGGGTCTTGACTCCTTGCCTCCTGGTCCGGGGATAGGGGCACTACCACTGTGCCATAAGCGGGCCCACCCAAAGCCATTTTTAATTTAACATCTATTTCTAACAACTTGTTCAGAGATGTTATTATACATAAAGAACAGTCGGGAGGCAGATTTTGGAAAGGTGCAGAAGTAACAGGTTGTTGTCATGGGTGACTTTAACTTTCCTAATATTGATTGGAACCTCCTCAGTTCAAATGGTTTGGATGGAGCAGTTTTTTGTCAGGAGTGTCCAGGAAAGATTTCTGACTCAATATATAGATAGACCGATTAGACGCCATATTGGATTTGGTGCTTGGCAATGAACCAGGCCAGGTGTCAGATCTCTCGGTGGGAGATCATTTCAGTGATAGTAATCATAACTCCCTGGAGAGGAATAGAAGCAGGCGGTATGGGAAAGTATTTAATTGGGGGAGGGAGAATTACAATGCTGTTAGGGAGGAGCTGGGGTGCTGAAATTGGGAACAGATGTTCTCAGGAAAATGCACAACAGAAAGTTGTTTAGGGAGCACTTGCTGATAGTGCTGGATAGGTTTGTCTCACTGAGGCAAGGAAGGAATGGTAGGATGAAGGAACCGTGGGTGACAAGGGATATTGAAACATCTAGTCAATAGGAAGAAGGAAGCTTACTGAAGGTTGAGGAGGCAAGGATCACACAGGGGTCTAATGGGTTATAAGGTAACCAGGAAGGAATTGAAGAATGGACTTAGGAGAGCTAGAAGGGGGCATGAGAAAGCTTTAGCGAGTAGGATTAAGGAAAACCCTAAGGCATTCTACACTTACGTGAGGAACAACAGGATGGCCAGAGTGAGGATAGGACCAACCAGGGATAGTGCAGGGGACTTATGCCTGGAGTCAGAGGAAGTAGGGGAGGTCCTGAATGAATAACTTGCTTCAGTATTCACTAATGAGGGGGAGTTTGTCATTTGCAAGGACTGTGTGAAACAGACTGTTATGTTCAAACAATTTGATGTTAAGAAGGAGGATGTGCTGAAAATTTTGAAAAGCACGAACATAGATAAGCACCCTGGGCCAGACAGAATATACCCAAGGTTTATACGGGAAGCGAGGGAAGAGATTGCTGCGCCTTTAGCGATAATCTTTGCATCCTTACTGTCCACTAGAATAGTACCAGATGTTTGGAGGGTGTCAAATATTATTCCCATGTTCAAGAAAGGGAACAGTCAGTCCTACGTCAGTGATGGACATATTGCTGGAGAGTCTTCTGAGAGACAGGATTTTTGATCACTTGGAAAACCATTGTTTGATTGGATGTAGCTAGCGTGACTTTGTGAAGGGTAGGTCATGCCTGACAAACTTTATTTAATTCTTTGAGGATGTGACAAAACACATCGATGAAGGTAGAGCAGTGGATCTGGTTTACATGGATTTTAGCAAGGTATTAGATAAGGTTTCCCATGGTAGGCTCACTCAGAAAGTAAGCAGACATGGTGCACAGGGAAATCTGGCTGCCTAGATACAGAATTGGCTGGCCCATAGAAGACAGAGGGTGGTAGTAGGTGGGAAGTATTCAGCCTGGAGCTCGGTGACCAGTGGTGTTCCACAGGGATCTGTTCTGGGACTTCTGCTCTTTATGATTCTTATAAATTATTTGGAATGAGAGGTAGGTGAGTCAGTCAGTTTCCCGCTGACACGAAGGTTGGTGGAGTTGTGGATAGTGTGGAGGGCTGTTGTAGGTTGTAATGGGATATTGACAGGATGCAGAGCTGGGCTGATAAATGGCAGGTGGAGTTCAACCTGGAAAAGTGTGAAGTCATTCATTTTGGAAGGTCAAATTTGAATGCAACATACAGGGTTAAAGGCAGGATTCTTGGCAGTGTGGAATCTTGGGGTGCATGTCCATAGATCCTTCAAAGTTGGCACCCAAGTTGACAGGGTTGTTAAGAAGGTGTAGGTATGTTGGCTTTCATTAGCAGGGGGGTTGAATTTAAGAGCCGCAAGGTTATGCAGCAGCTCTATAGAGCCCTGGCTACACCGCACTTGGAATATTGTGTTCAGTTCTGGTTGCCTCATTATAGGAAGGATGTGGAAGCTTTAGAGAGGGTGCAGAGGAGATTTACCAGGATGCTGCCTGGCCTGGAGGGCATATCTTATGAAGAAAGGTTGAAGGAGCAAAGGCTTTTCTCATTGGAGCGAAGAAGGGTGAGAGGTTACTTGATAAAGATGAACAAGATGATGAGAGTCATTGACAGAGTAGAATAGTCAGAGACCTATTCCCAGGGCAGAAATGGCTATCATAAAGGAGCATAATTATAAGGTGATTGGTGGAAGGTTTAGGGGAAATGTAAGAGGTAGGTTCTTTACACAGAGAGTGGTGGGTGCATGAAATGCACTGCCAGCAGTGGTAGTAGAGTCAGATACATTAGGGACATTTAAGCGACTCTTTACTGGGCACATGGATGATAGTACAATGAAGGATATGTAGGTTAGTTTGATGTTAGAGTAGGATAAAAGGTCGGCACAACATCGAAGGCTGAAGGGCCTGGACTGTTCTGTGTTCTATCTAGAATAGGTGGGACTTTAACCCAGGTCATCTGGTTCAGGGGTAGGGACACTACCACTATGCCACAAGTGGTCCCTAATCCAACCAGGTGTCTGTCAACACAGATGGGGTTCAAACCCACAATTTCTAGTTTGAGAGCCACCCAAAAGTATTAATACTAACTACAATGCACGATTCACAAGTGTGTTGGAATACTTGTTAACAGCCTGGGTGAATGCAACCTCAAGAACACTTGAGCAACTCAGAAGCATCCAGGGCAAAGAAGCTCACTTGACTGGAATTCCAATCACCACCTAAAACCTTCATTCTCTGCCACCAATACACCATGGCAGCAGCATGTACCAACTGTAAAGCATTGCAGCAATTCACTGATATTTCATTAACAGCACCTTCCAAACTCATGAATTCCACGATAAGAATAAATAATGCATGGTAACACCACCATGTGCGTATGTCCACACATTTCTGTTTGCAAATATGCTGCTATTCCACACATAAAAACATTGAAGCATTGACAGTTGATAGTTAAAAATCACACAACACCAGGTTATAGTCCAACAGGTTTATTTGGAAGCACTAGCTTTCTGAACGCTGCTCCTTCATCAGGTGATTGTCCTGATACCACCTGATGAAGGAGCGACACTCCGAAAGCTAGTGTTTCCAAATAAACCTGTTGGACTGTAACCTGGTGTTGTGTGATTTTTAACTTTGTCCACCCCAGTCTAACACCAGCATCTCCACAACTTGACAGTTGATGGCACACAAAGCAGTATTTCACACCATGTTGTCTGTCTTGAAAGCCTAAACCTAATTTCTACTCTTCGCTCCATAGCTTAATCAACTAGCACTTCAGGGGAATATCCAAGAGTTCTCTGCATTTGACAATTATTTCTGCCTGTGCCATTCTTTCAGGTAATCTCTTGAATGAAAAGTTCTTTTGAACTCCCTTGTGTTCCTTCTACCAATTACTTTAAAACTGTGCCCCCTCTTTGACAATGAATGTAGTTCCTTCTAATTCACTCTGTCCAAATACCTCATAATTCGATACACCCCAATTAAATCTCCCCTTCATTCCAAAGAAAAACCCCTAGCATGCAGAATCATCCCTCATGGCTAAAGTTCTTCATTCCTGGCTGTGTCGTTGTAAGTTTCCTCTGTACCTCATAACTAATAATCATATTAACTTACCAAATTCTTTATCAAGACTACAATGGCAGCTACTTCCAGTTACATGGTTGAAAACACCATGAAACCTGTACACATCCATGGCTTTCAAGTTAGAATAAACATTGATATAGTTTTTTGTAAATATTTTAATAGATACAACCTGCTTGGAAACATGAACATCATTTCAAGATCAAAGGCTTAATGAGAATTTCAGTTAATCTGCACTTTATTTTGTTTTTGTAGTATCTTTTATTAATGTCATAAAGTCTCAGTGCATATAAAACCACCATCAACCAGACTAATAACAAAGGCTATTAGAGCTATTCTCAGCAATGTGCACTTTATTTTTCAAGCAACTTGAGGTGAATTACAATGAGGTAATAACTCCATCAACCACAGATAACATTTTTTCCATTAAGAATTGAATGTTGATTTCTGACCACAAGATAGAATTTTTCAGTGACAAAGTAAATCATGTATATGCTGAAAATCTGAACTATAAACAGAAAATACCAGAAATACACAGAAGGTCAGGTAGCATCTATCGAGTTTCGGGTCCATTAACTTTTGTTAGAACCCATTATCTTTAAATATTAAGCCAAGTTTGCTGTCAACATATAACGTAATGGTATAAATAGTTTTATATATATGTCATTTTGTATATTAACATTACAAAATAAAATGATATCTGTGCATTTAACTTAAGATCATGTAAGGGATATTTGAATGTTTCAATATTATATAATTTGTATCTGTGCAGCATTCTTCTCTAAAAGTGACATTGTCGCAGCCTCCTCGAGAGCTTCAGTGGATAAGGGAGGACTCCCCACTGAAGGCTACTCAACCTTCCCTGGTTCACCCTGAGATCATTCAGTTACCTGGAATAAAATTCTTACAAGCTGTCCATTAAAGGTTTAGCACATTTATTTAAACATTTACTACAGTATCACAGTTACAGAGTAACAAGACACCAAGCCCTGGTCTAGAGGTTCTAAAAGTAAAGGTTCTAAAGCCTCAGCAGAGTAGCGGTACCAGCACTTACCAACCTCATGCTCTCTCAGACTACTCCAAAAATGGCACTCATTATCTTTAGTATTTATACAATTTTTGCCAACTAAACATGTCAAGCTCACGCTGATGCCCTCCCCACATTCCTGCTGTGCTTGTGATGAACTCGTTAGTCTTTTGATCACGCTACTAAAATAGTGTTGACGAATCAGCCCTTGTACTGACTCGGGTGATGAAATTAAGTGTTGATATCCTCTAAGGTTTGGTCACATACTCAGTACCTCATGTCCTTGTTTAAACCTGATTACTGACTTTTTTTAATGTCTTAAATGCATTCCTCATTGTTTTCCACCTCACATGCTTGGTCATAGAGATGTACAGCATGAAAACAGACCCTTCGGTCCAACCCGTCCATGCTGACCAGATATCCCAACCCAATCTAGTCCCACCTGCCAGCACCCGGCCCATATCCCTCCAAATCCTTCCTATTCATATACCCATCCAAATGCCTTTTAAATGTTGCAATTGTACCAGCCTCCACCACTTCCTCTGGCAGCTCATTCCATACACATCCCAGCTTCTGCGTGTAAAGGTTGCTCCTTAGGTCCCTTTTATATCTTTCCCTTCTCACCTGAAACCTATGCCCTCTAGTTCTGGACTCCCCGACCCCAGGGAAAAGACTTTGTCTATTTATCCTATCCATGCCCCTCATAATTTTGTAAACTGCTATAAAGTCACCCCTCAGCCTCCGACACTCCAGGGAAAACAGCCCAAGCCTGTTCAGCCTCTCCCTATAGCTCAAATCCTCCAGCCCTGGCAACATCCTTGTAAATCTTTTCTGAACCCTTTCAAGTTTCACAACATCTTTCTGATAGGAAGAAGACCAGAATTGCATGCAATATTCCAACAGTGGCCTAACCGATGTCCTGCACAGCCGCAACATGACCTCTCAACTCCTGTACTCAATACTCTGACCAATAAAAGAAAGCATACCAAATGACTTCTTCACTATCCTATCTACCTGTGATTCAACTTTCAAGGAGCTATGAACCTGCACTCCAAGGTCTCTTTGTTCAGCAACACTCTCCAGGACCTTACCATTAAGTGTATAAGTCCTGCTAAGATTTGCTTTCCCAAAATGCAGCACCTCGCATTTATCTGAATTAAACTGCATCTGCCACTTCTCAGCCCATTGGCCCATCTGGTCCAGATCCTGTTGTAATCTGAGGTAGCCTTCTTCACTGTCCACTACACCTCCAATTTTGGTGTCTTCTGCAAACTTACTAACTATACCTTTTATGCTCACATCCAAATCATTTATGTAAATGACAAAAAGTAGAGGACCCAGCACCGATCCTTGTGGCACTCCACTGGTCACAGGCCTCCAGTCTGAAAAACAACCCTCCACCACCACCCTCTGTCTTCTACCTTTGAACCAGTTCTGTATCCAGATGGTGAGTTCCCCCTGTATTCCATGAAATCTAAACCTTGCTAACCAGTCTCCCATGGGGATCCTTGTCGAATGCCTTACTGACGTCCATATAGATCACATCTACCTTTCTGCCCTCATCAATCCTCTTTGTTACTTCTTCAAAAAACTCAATCAAGTTTGTGAGACATGATTTCCCATGCACAAAGCCATGTTAACTATCCCTAATCAGTCCTTGCCCTTCCAAATACATGTTCATCCTGTTCCTCAGGATTCCCTCCAACAACTTGCCCACCACTGACGTCAGACTCACTGGTCTATAGTTCCCTGGCTTGTCCTTACTACCCTTCTTAAAAAGTGGCACCACGTTAGCCAACATCCAGTCTTCCGGCACCTCACCTGTGACTATCAATAATACAAATATTTCAGCAAGAGGCCCAGCAATCACTTGCCTAGCTTCTCAGAGTTCTAGCGTACACCTGATCAGGTCCTGAGGAGTTATCCACCTTTATGTGTTTCAAGACGTCCAGCACGTCCTCCTCTGTAATATGGACATTTTGCAAGGTGTCACCATCTATTTTGCTACTTTCTATATCTTCCACTGTAAATAGTGATGCAAAATACTCATTTAGTATGTCCCTCATTTTCTGCGGCTCCACACAAAGGCCGCCTTGCTGATCTTTGAGGGGCCCTATTGTCTCCCTATTTGCCCTTTTGTCCTTAATGTATTTGTACAGTAAACTCTTTATTCAAACCCCTATTGTCTTTCCTCTTATGTACTTGAAATGATCCATCAAAGGCTTTTGTTCCCCCTTAATGACCAATTGTTAAGTTTCATAGCTGCCTAAATTTGTTCTTGTACAGAGATGGACTTGCAGCTTTTCCCAGCAAAGTTATCTTACTTTTTCCTTTTGCTTTATTTCTAACATTCTTTGAGTTCTTTAATTCTATGCTTTCCCTTTGTGTCCTTCCTCAACATTGTAACTGATAATTATATAAGGTCTTGTGTTTTGGCTTGCATATTGTACAATAATTCATGCCTTCTTTGCAGGAAAGAAAACCAAACAAGGGATCTTGGAAGTACCAGCACCCACATCGTCAGCAGGACACCCGCCACCTGTTCCAGATAGAATTGTTCAAGATAAGCCTTTGACAATGATAATAGAGACTTAAATTGCAACCAGAATGTCATATACTAAATTGAAAAAGTTTTGCATTTTAAAATAATTGTTAATCTTTTTTTTAGTAAGAGCAAAAATAAAAAGAATGACTACCGTGTTATCTGTCAAATATAAAATAGTTGAGGATTAGTCTTGTAAGTGCATGAAGTGTATGTATTAAACAGTGTTAGGAACAAATGAAATGTAACTTCTTAAGTATCTGTGGTTATGACTTTATTTGGTTCTGTTCCATAGTTTAAAATAAAATAATTTACGCCGGCTCGGAGAGAAAGAAAGTAATTCAGCATAAGATGAAGAAGATATAAACGTAAATAACTTGTTACATAACAAGTTACTCAAGCATAACTTGATGCGTGTTGTTTGGTAGCACAGAACTTGAATATTACTAAAAAATGCACATTTTGATCATTTTTTCTGGTTTGCATTAATCACCACAATTCATATAAATACCAACTCAAGGGGGAAACAAATGTATACTGACAAGAGGAAAGTGCTGATTGGTTGGCAAGTGGACTCTGGTGGAGATGCTGTCGTGGAGAATGCACCCATTAATATTGATTGTCAGTTTATATTTTAAACCTGATGGGTTGACTCTGGTCAAGCCATTGGCCTGAGACATGAATCAGCAAATGACTGTTACCTGTTTTGTTTGGCTGGAACAGGGGTTGAGCATGCACATGGTTTTTCCTTAAGAACAGGACCCTATATATTAATATATGTGGCTTCTAGTGCATGCAAGTCTACCAAACATGACTGACGATCCGAAATTGGCTGTTTGTGTAATTCTGTGCACATTCAGGCTTATCCAGCCAAAGTTGTTCAATTGTCGAATCACACCTAATGTTTGACACAGTGCTGTCAGTTGTGCAAGTGTGGACTGGTTGAGAATGCTTATTGCAAATTGCCAAATAAATATTCAGTTTGACATGATCCACCAGATTTGGGATGTTTCACCTACATGCATGTCATCTTTCTGGTATGGTAGTTCATACACCATATTACAAACTTGTGTGATAGGCAGAAAGACTTTTCAGGTTGATGGTAGCATCCAGTCAACCTCAAATGTGAAAGAGAATGGTCAAATGCTCAATTTCATCTATGGATTAGTGGTGCTGGAAGAGCACAGCAGTTCAGGCAGCATCCAAGTAGCTTCGAAATCGACGTTTCGGGCAAACGCCCTTCATCAGGAATAAAGGCCTGATGAAGGACTTTTGCCCGAAACGTCGATTTCGAAGCTACTTGGATGCTGCCTGAACTGCTGTGCTCTTCCAGCACCACTAATCCAGAATCTGGTTTCCAGCATCTGCAGTCATTGTTTTTACCTCACCAATTTCACCTATGTCCTAGTTGAGAAATCAGTTAGTGGTTTTCTACTACTGTTTACCACAAGACCATTGGTCAATAAACATGTTAGCATTTCTTTAGTTTAACACATTATAAAATTGGCCTTACCAGCAATTTTGAAAATAAGGACTGAGCCATTTGTTCACTTTGCAAGCTTAATGCTGAAGTAGGGATGCATCAAAGCCTTCCTGCTTGGTAATAGCTACCATAATCAGTTCATTTCTAGTTCTATATTGCACAAACTCAGGAAAGTTTAGGTCTGAAAAGAGCCCAATCAACCTCAGATTGCCCTGGACGTAGAAAGTAACTCAGAGTTTTAAGCAACAGTTGAAGCGAACTGATTCATCCTGCTATTATGTAGTAGCAACACAGCTGGTATTCAACACTCACGGGCTACTGCTGTCAAGTCAAAAACTGTTCTGTCATTCTGATGAGTAGTTTTGTGTATGAACTTCACTGCTGGTGGGATGCCAATTATGTAGGCCTTATGTCCCAAAGACTGACAGAGCATATCAAATAGCACATCTCTTCAGCTGTTTGCAAAAAACAAGACACTAATTTACCAACCAGCCCGCAATTGCAAAATTTGCAACACCGTGTTTAATATCAGATCTACCATTTAGAATGATAGAACCCCTATGGTGTGGAAAGAAGCCATTCAACCCATCAGATTTACATTGACCTTCAAAAGAGTCACCCAGACCCACCCACCGCCCCCTCCAGCTTCCCATCCCACATCCCTAGATGCTACATGGCCAAACCACCTAACCTGCACGTCTTTGGACTATGGAAAGAAACAGGAGCTCCAGGAGGAAACTCACGCAGAACGTGCAAACTCCATACAGATGGTCACCCAAGGCTGGAATTGAACCTGGGTCCCTGAATTAGCAGAGCTAGTCACCATGCCACCCTAAAGATGTACATTAGGGGTACTAATGGGTTGAATGGCATCAATTTGTGGGCGGCACGGTGGCACAGTGGTTAGCACTGCTGCCTTACAGCGCCAGAGACCCGGGTTCAATTCCCGCCTCAGGCAACTGACTGTGTGGAGTTTGCACATTCTCCCCGTGTCTGCGTGGGTTTCTTCCGGGTGCTCCGGTTTCCTCCCACAGTCCAAAGATGTGCAGGTCAGGTGAATTGGCCATGCTAAATTGCCCGTAGTGTTAGGTAGGGGTAGATGTAGGGGTATGGGTGGGTTGCACTTCGGCAGGTCGGTGTGGACTTGTTGGGCCGAAGGGCCTGTTTCCACACTGTAAGTAATCTAATCTAATATCGAAGGAGGGTGCCTGTAAACAGGAAAGTGGCTTGAAGTGTGTATACTTCAATGCGAGAAGGTGAACTTGCAGCGTGGGTTGGTACCTGGGATTTCGATGTTGTGGCTATTACGGAGACATGGGTAGAATAGGGACAGGATTGGTTGTTGCAGGTTCCAGGGTTTAAATGTTTTAGTAGGGTCAGAGGTGGGGGCAAAAGAGGGGGAGGTGTGGCATTGCTCGTCAAAGATAGTATTACAGCAGTGGAAAGGACGATGGATGAAGACTCGCCATCTGAGGTAGTTTGGGCTGAGGTTAGGAATAGGAAAGATGAGGTCAGGAATAGGAAAGATGAGGTCACCCTGTTAGGAGTTTTCTATAGGCCTCCTAATAGTCCGAGAGATGTAGAAGAAAGGATTGCGAGGATGATTCAGGAGAAGAGTGAAAGTAATAGGGTGGTTGTTATGGGGGATCTTTAACTTTCCAGATATTGACTGGGAAAGCTATAGCTTGAGTTCATTAGATGGGTCTGTGTTTGTCCAATGTGTGCAGGAGGGTTTCCTGACACAATATGTAGACAGGCCAATAAGTGGTGAGGCCATACTGGATTTGGTTCTGGGTAACGAACCAGGCCAGGTGTTAGAATTGGAGGTAGGTGAGCACTTTGGGGACAGTGACCACAACTCAGTGACTTTTACTCTCGTGATGGAGAGGGATAAGTGTGCACTGCAGGGCAAGAGTTATAGCTGGGGGCAGGGAAATTATGATGCGGTGAGGCATGACTTAGGATGCGTGGCTTGGAAAAGTAGGCTTCAAGGGAAGGGCGCAATCGATATGTGGAGCTTGTTCAAGGAGCAACTATTGAGTGTCCTTGTATGTACCTGTCAGGCAGGGAGGAAAGGGTCGTGTGAGGGAGCCGTGATTTAATAAAGGGAAGAGGGCGGCCTATGTAAAGATGAGGCGTGAAGGTTCAATTGGGGTGATTGAGAGTTATAAGGTAGCCAGGAAGGATCTGAAGAGAGAGCTAAGAGCAGCAAGGAGGGGACATGAAAAGTCCTTAGTTGGTAGGATTAGGGAAAACCCAAAGGCTTTCTACAGGTATGTCAGGAATAAAAGAATGACTAGGGTAGGAATAGGTCCAGTCAAGGATAGTAGTGGGAAGTTGCGTGTGGAGGCTGAAGAGATTGGGGAGACACTGAATGAATACTTTTCGTCAGTATTCACTCAGGAACAGGACATTGTTGCCGATGTGAATACTGAGTCACAATTAATTAGAATGGATGGCTTTGAGGTATGTAGGGAAGAGGTGTTGGAAATTCTGGAATAGATGAAAATAGATAAGTCCCTGGACCTGATGGCATTTATCCTAGGATTCTCTGGGAAGCAAGGGAGGAGATTGCAGAGCCATTGGCCTTGATTTTTATGTCCTCGTTGTCTACAGGAATAGTGTCAGAAGACTGGAGGATAGCAAATGTGGTTCCCTTGTTCAAGAAGGGGAGTAGGGATAACCCTAGTAACTATAGGCCGGTGAGTCTCACTTCTGTTGTGGGCAAAGTCTTAGAGAGAATTGTAAGAGATAGGATTTATGAACATCTGGATAGGAATAATGTGATCAAGGATAGTCAGCATGGTTTTGTGAAGGGCAGGTCGTGCCTCACAAACCTTATTGAATTCTTTGAGAAGGTGACTAAGGAGGTAGATGAGGGGAAAGTGGTAGATGTGGTATATATGGATTTTAGTAAGGCGTTTGATAAGGTCCCCCATGGTAGGCTATTGCAGAAAATACAGAGATATGGCATTGAGGGTGAGTTGGAGGTTTGGATTAGGAATTGGCTCTCTGGAAGAAGACAGAGGGTAGTAGTTGATGGCAAAGGTTCATCTTGGAGTGCCGTCACTAGTGGTGTTCCGCAAGGATCTGTTTTGGGACCATTGCTGTTTGTCATTTTTATAAATGACCTGGAGGAAGGGTTAGAAGGTTGGGTGAGCAAGTTTGCGGATGATACGAAAGTCGGAGGAGTTGTAGACAGTGAGGAAGGATATGGCAGGTTACAGCGGGATATAGAGAAGCTGCAGAGCTGGGCAGAAAGGTGGCAAATGGAGTTCAATGTAGCTAAGTGTGAAGTGATTCACTTTGGTAAGAGTAATAAAAAGATGGATTACTGGGCTAATGGTAGACTACTTGGTAGTGTGGAAGAGCAGAGGGATCTTGGTGTCCATGTACACAGATCTCTGAAAGTTGCCACCCAGGTAAATAGTGCAGTGAAGAAGGCATATGGCGTACTGGCTTTTATTGGTAGAGGAATTGAGTTCCGGAGTCCTGAGGTCATGCTGCAGTTGTATAAGACTCTGGTGCGGCCGCATCTGGAATATTGTGTGCAGTTTTGGTCGCCATACTATAGGAAGGATGTGGAGGCACTGGAACGGGTGCAGAGGAAGTTTACCAGGATGTTGCCTGGTATGGTAGGAAGATCGTATGAGGAAAGGCTGAGGCACTTGGGGCTGTTTTCATCGGAGAAAAGAAGATTTAGGGGTAACTTGAAAGAGGTGTACAAGATGGTTAGGGGTTTAGATAGGGTTGACCATGAGAACCTTTTTCCATGTATGGAGTCAGCTATTACGAGGGGGCATAGTTTTAAATTAAGGGGTGGTAGGTATAGGACAGATGTTAAGGGTAGATTCTTTACTCAGCAAGTCATGAGTTCATGGAATGCCCTGCCAGTAGCAGTGGTGGAGTCTCCCTCTTTATGGGCATTTAAATGGGCATTGGATAGGCATATGGAGGATAGTGGGCTAGTGTAGGTTAGGTGGGCTTGGATCAGAGCAACATCGAGGGCCAAAGGGCCTGTACTGCTCTGTATTTTTCTATGTTCTATGTAGGTGGATTGGCCATGCTAAATTGGTCTGTAGTGTTCAGGGTAGTGCAGGCTAGGTGGTTATCCATGGTAAATGCAGAATTACAGGGATAGGGTCTGGGACTAGGTCTAGGTGGGATGTTCTTTGGAGGGTGTTTGCAGACTCGATGGGCTGAATGGCCTTTTTCCTCACTCTACAGATTCTATGAATTTTTTTTTCTTTCTCCTCACAACTTTCAAATCTTTGGGTGGCAGCTTTCCTAAAGAATCATGATTCAGCCGCATACAACAGGACATTCACTGTCATGATCATATTTACTGAGTAATTCTTTATGTTTGGAGAATATTTTTGCAGTTACAGTTCTACCTCTTGTTTCTTGAAGGCAGTGACCACATTCTGTAAAAGTGCTTCCCAGTACTTAAATTGTGATACCTGCATGAAGACTGTGTCTTTATTTTTCTGTATTTTTGATTATGAATTGAAGTGGGGGAAAAAAATCGGTTTTAAAAACCAAGGATTGTTGAAGAATTACAGCAAGTACTCAACACTCATTGTAAGTGCTGTTTACACAGCTGCTGATTCCAGCAGTAATGGATAGTTTGCAGATGAGCCAGAGCTAACAGCTCAGTTCAAATGGGGAAATCAGCCAGCAACAATAACTGATTATTCTGTGGACTAGTGACCAGTTAGCTCTGAGGTAGCTGGAAGTTGTGAATAAGACGGGAAGAACCCATCAAATCTAAACAAATTCAGCAGGTGTTTCTGTTCTCTGCAAGTAAAAGCAAAATCATTAAACCTGAAAGAAATGTTTATTTTTCTTTCGGCGATTGCTGTAAGCTGTGATTCTAAACAAACAACTCAGAGACCATTTATAAGGGTGAACCAGTCACCCTGTGCCTCCTGCAAACAAGTGAAAGTATCTGGAGAAGGAAGATTGAGAAGCAGCATTCTGACCAGTATAAGAATTATTTGAGTAAATCATGTGAACATGAACCCTCAAACTGTTTTCTCAGCTTTTCCTACTGGCAATAATACCTATGTTCTTTCTTCTTGTTTGTGTTTGTATGCAGGTATAGATGGAGAGGTTAAAAGTGGGTTAGCATTTTAATATACTGATAGTTCATAATTGCTTTCTTGTTGCTAACAAGTTAGAGACCATTTATAATGTTGCTCATAAACAGTAATTCTTGCTAAGCACAAAAATCTGGGTCTGAATGTCAGGTATTTGGGGAATTCATCATACTTTTTAAAATCTTTAACTTGTGTCATAACTCCAGGAATATTAAGGCTTGATTTCCAGTGTGATACTCCAGTGAAGTATAACACTTGCTTCCATTTTTATTTCCACTTCTTTTTTCCAATCATTATCTGATCTGATCTTCATAACTTTTGGCTTTGCATTAGTTTTGAATCTATAATATTTTCCCATTTCATTCATGCGATTCATAAGTAACTTGATCTTCTGCTGTGCTCATCATCAAGGCCTGATCATCGCAAATCCCACCACTGACCCCCACTGAGCTCCTACTTGGCCACATTTCTGTGCACCACTTGGTGCTTCTTTTATACTAGTCCTCGAAAGAGATGGAGTAGGTTAGTTAGTGAGAATACAAGAGCAAGAAAATGTCCTTAGCATGTTAGTAGAGGAAATATCATTCATGATTATTTTCTAGGGAAAGACAACTGATTCAGATAGGGCATATTCTAATACATGGGAATTTGCTGAAGGAAGATTTGAGGGTTGTAGACTATAAGGGAAAAGAATAATGATGATATTTGGCAACATGAAATTGGAAATGGGTAGTTCCTACTAACTACTGCATAGGAAAGTGTCAGACAACAAAGTGTGGAGAAATTATTAGAAAACCTGACTGTACCCAGATCACAACTAGTAATCTTTTATTCTCCATTTCGACCAAAGATATTGATTCCTTCTTAAATACGGTTCTAGATTACCAACAGTCCTCTATGCTTTACATAGAGTCATAGTTATAAAGCATGGAAACAGACCCTTTGGTCCAACCCGTCCATGCTGACCACATGTCCTAAATTAATCCAGTCCCATTTGTCAGCATTTAATCGATAGCCTTTTAAACCCTTCCAATTCATATACCCATCCAAATGCCTCTTAAATGTTGCAATTGTACCAGCCTCCAGCACTTCCTGTGACAGCTCGTTCCATACATGTACCACCCTCTGCATGAAAAAGCTCACCCTTTACGCCCCTTTTAAATATTTTCCCTCTCACCTTAATCATTTGCCCTCTAGCTTTAGACTCCGCCAACGTGGGGGAAAAGTCTTCACTACCTGTGACTCCACTTTCAAGGAGCTATGCATCTGCATGCCTAGGTCTCAGCAACACTCCCCAGGGCCCTACCATTATCTATATAAGTCCTGTCCTGATTTGCATTGCCAAAACGCAACTTCTCACATTTATCTAAATTAAATTCTATGTGCCATTCCTCAGCTGATTGGCCCATCTGACCAAGGTCCCGTTTTGCACTGAGATAACCTTCTTTATTGTCCACCACACCTCTAATTCTGGTGCTATCTGCATACCTCCTAAATTCACATCAAAGTCATTTATATAAATGACAAAAAGCAGTGGACCCAGCATTGATCCTTGCGGTACACCGCTGGTCACAAACCTCCAGTCGAAAAGCAATCTCCATCAACATCCTCTGTTTTAGACCTGCAAGCTAGTTTTATATCCACTTGGCTAGCTCTCACATGGATTCCTGAACCACTATGCTGACAGGCTATGGAGAACACAATGGCTCAGTGGTTCGCACTGCTAACTCACAGCACTACTAACCCAGGTTCAATTCCTGCCTTAGATAGCTGTGTGTGTGGAGTTTGTACATTCTCCCCGTGTCTGCATGGGTTTCCTCTGGGTGCTCCAGTTTCCTCCCACAGTCCAAAGATGTGCAGGTTTGGTAAATTGGCCATGCGAAATTGCCTGTAGTGTTAGGTGGATTAGTCAGGGGTAAATGTAGAATAATAGGGTAGGGGAATGAGTCTGGGTGGGTTGCTCTTCGGAGGATCAATGTTGACTAGTTGGGCCGAAGGGCCTGTTTCCACACTGTAGGGAACCTAATCTAAACATCAACCAATTCTGGTCTGTGCACAAACATTTTTGTCAGAACGTACATAATGACAATCAATCGTGCAAATTTCAAAATCTTTATATTTCAAACCCATTAGCACATATGACAGTTCTACTGTGCTAAGTTACTGCTATACTACAGAGACGAGGGCAAGATTTTCTGTTTGCTAATTAGTCAGTACAGTACCTAGTTGGCTGAATGGATTTTGTACCAGTTGCTGCCCAGAGTGACAATATTGCATTGATCAAAATATTATTGGTTTGCTCCCAGTAATTGTGCCTGGAACTCATTATAAAAGGAAAATAGCCACCGTGATCATTGAACCAACAAGTGAGTGTCCTCTAGACTAACAACCAAATTTGCCATCAGGAGGGAGTACTTTCTCCCTTCAGTCAATTACCTTTACAAAGATAGGACTTTTAAATTTAATGCCTCAGCTGTCATCCTGTACAGTTCTGGACAATTTAAAATGCAGATCATTATTATAAATTGTTAGTCTGAAAGCACAGAGAAGTTTTGTCAATTATCTCAAATAGTTGCTTCCTCTTACAGAAATATGACAGGATATGCTTCATCAAGCAACTTTTGTATATTTTCATAAATACTTTTATTCAATAAAAGATTTTAGGTTTTGTACAAAATTATAAAACCAATACAAAATGGTATGACAACTTTATAATACAATAGCAATAATAGAAAACAAACTACTTCTCTACTTCACAGAATACAGAAACACAAAAAACCCCAAAAAAACCTATAATAACTACAGTTCAATAAATAACCAGGGAGAAAGAAGAAAAAAATTAATAAACAGATGAAATAAAATTAAACCAAGTTTTTTTGATTAGATTCACTACAGTGTGGAAACAGGCCCTTTGGCCCAACAAGTCCACACCAACCCTCCGAAGAGCAACCCATTCCCCTACATTCACCCCTGACTAATCCACCTAATGCTACGGGTAATTTAGCATGGCCAATTTACCTAACCGGCATATCTTTGGACTGTGGGAAGAAACTGGAGCACCTGGAGGAAACCCATGCAGACACGGGGAGAATATGCAAACTCCACACAGACAGTTACCCGAGGCAGGAATGGAACCCGGGTCCTTGGTGCTGTGAGACAGCAGTGCTAACCACTGAGCCACTGTGCCGCCCCAAAGGTAACAAGGTAACTTAAAAGATATTCAATTAAATTACTGCACTCAGCACAATCTCATCACAGCTCCCCATCACTGGGAGCAATAGCAAGTAAACCTATATTTGTTTGGGATTCTTCCTCCCAAAGGCCCCCAAACTGACAGATACAGTCCTCATAGCTAAACAAAGGTCCTGAATAATATATCCAATATATCAACATGCATATAATTCAGAAAGGGCCGCCATGTTCTGTAAAACAATTCTGTTTTCTGGTACACCATATTCGTGAGGAAGTCCAGGGGTACGTGTTTCATGACTATCCTATAACAACTCAAGAGTCCTGGGGGATTCTTCGACACCCAGCTCATTAGAATGTTCTTCCTTGTGCAAAAAGAAAGAATATTAAACAATTTCTTCCCATGCGCATCCAGGGAGGGAAGATTTGGAAGACCTACAAGGAGGGATACCGGATCCAAGCTAACCTCAGTTCCCAAAATCTTTACCAAAGCCCTCGCTATGTCATCCCAATACCTGCAGATCTTGTGGCATGACCACAAGCAGCGAGTAAGAGTACCAACCTCCATTTTGCACTTGGGGCACATTGGGGAACTCCTGCCTTGAATTTCGCAAGCTGTTCTGGTGCCAGGTGAGCCCTATGGAGTACGTTTAGTTGAATAACCTGGGTCCTATTACAAATCGAGATCTTCCCAACATTTTCCCAGATATCCTCCCACATCTCTCATGAGATTCCCACCTCTAATTCTTGACTCAAGGTTTTATATAGCCATTCAATGTCCTTGAAAACATTACTACCGGGACAGCACAGTGGCTCAGTGGTTAGTACTGCTGCCTCACAGCACCAGAGTCCCAGGTTCAATTCCAGCCTTGGGTGACTGTCTGTGTGGAGTTTGCACATTCTCCCGTGTCTGTGTGGGATTCTTCTGGGTGCTCCGGTTTCCTCTCTCAATCCAAAGATGTGCAGGCCATGCTAAATTGCCCATAGTGTTCGGTATATTGGTCAGAGTGAAATAGGGCTGTTGGGTTACTCTTTGGAGGGTCAGTGTGGACTGGTTGGGCCTAAGGGCCTGTTTCCACACTGTAGGGAATCTAATCTAAAGTGATAGAGAATGCTAACTGAGAGGGTGCCCATAGACCAGAGCAGTCTCCACTCCATGTCCAATTTGTAAGGATTAAACAGCAATGTAGTCTCTTTTTTTGGACGAAGTCTCTAACCTTGAAGTAACAAAAGAGATAATTCCCAGGTAGTTCGAGCTTCTGACCTAGCTGTTCAAGGGACATCATGACCTCCCCATTGAATAGGTCTCCCAAACACAAGATTCCTCTGAACTCCCAAAGCTTAAAGCCAGAGTCCATTGTACCTGGCTGGAATCCCAACATTCCCACTATGAGAGTGAAAGGGGAAGTTTTTATAAATTGACCTCGCCCTGCCACATCATTTTCCATGCTTTAACTGTGTTTGGGCCAATCGAGTTTTTCCAGTGATCTATAACTGTTCTTATCTTGTCCATTTTGTCTGGAAGGCCTCAATGTCTAGCTAAATTGGTCGCGGATTGTGACAAGTCCATTCAGCCACATAGAATGAAAGGAACTCAATTGGTACTTCCTGAAGTCCGGAAAATCTAGACGCACATGCCTCCACACTCCTCCCCCCCCCTCCCCCCCCCCAAATCTCTTGCGGAAGCTGCATTTTATCTAGCTTACTAAAAGGCTGCCTATGATGCCAAATAAAAGCTCCAAGCCAGCCGTAAAGCCTGCACAGTGTTTGTCTTGGCAGCATCAAAGGGAGCATTCTCATGGCGAGGAAGAACCTTCATCTTAACCAGAGCTATTCTACCTGACCATGTTAGCAGAAGATCGTCCCAACACCAAAGGTCCTGCCTAATTTTCTTTAGCAGCTGCTTATAATTGGCTTTATATAATTGCTTGAAAACCAGGGTAATAAAACTGCCTTAACACAGAAAACCTCCCTGTGACCACAGAAAAGGGAAACGGGTTCCATTCCCAAATTCGAATATACTAGTAAGACCCCCCCATTGGCATGGTCTCTCATTTCATGAAATTAATTTTATACCCTGAAAACAAACCAAATAGATTATCACTTGTAATAAGAGGGGCACAGATATCATTGGATTGATTAAAAAGAGAAGCCCGTCATCCGCATAGAGGGTAATTCTATACCTGCCTGACCCTACCTCCAGAGCAGTTATATTGGGATCCATCTGAATGGGTTCCGCCAGCGGCTCGATCACCATTGTAAATAGTAGTGGCGAGAGAAAGGGCACTCTTGACAGCAGTCCCTGCCGACACTAAAACTATTTGACCTTATACTGTTAGTGAGCACTGCTGCTTTTGGATCATTATACAGCACTGCCGCCCATTTGGTAAAAACCTCTCCAAGACCAAACCGCTCCATGACATCAAATGCTCTCTCTGCATCCAGGGAGAGTACCAAACCTGGTATTGCTCTTTGCTGACATATTTGAACTGTATTTAATACTCTTCTAATATTATTGGTAGACCTTTGATCCTTAATAAAACCCGTCTGGTCCTCCTTTACAATTAAAGACAATACCCTCTCCAGCCTTAATGCTAGCATTTTCCACAGGATTTTAAAATTCATGTTCAGTAATGATATGGGCCTGCACAAAGTGCAGTATTCTGGGGCTTTTCCTTTCTTAAATATAAGAGAAATATTTGCTTCTCTCAAAGAAGATGGGAGGCTGACTGAATGAGTAATTGTACATATCCAAGAGTGGCCTGGCCAGCTTGTCTATAAACGCTTGGAAAAACTCACTTTGAAATCCGTCTGGGCCTGGCACTTTACCACTCTGGAGCAGCCTCACTGCCTCCTCTACTTCCTGAATTGTCGGGGGTGGGGGGGGGGGGTCACTCAAAAAGGGCACCAGCTCTGAGGTTACACCTGAAAGGTCCAAGGTCTTAAAAAAGAACTCCATCTTCATCATTCTATCCTCACAGCCCTCCAACTGATACAGCTCAAAATAAAACTTTCTAAATTCTGCATTAATCTTTTTGGCATTGCAGGTAAGAGTATCAGCACGCTCTCTGATGGATGTGATAGATTGGGGAGCATTCTCCTTTCTGGCCAAGTATAGTAGATATCTACCCGGTTTATCACCATACTCAAATAATTTCTGTTTCGCAAGAGATTTCCCTCTTTGCTGTTTGGGTAAGCACAGCATTCAAAGTAGCCTAAGGGCTGTAATTCTCTGTAATTTAGTTATTGACGGCCAATCAAAGCTAACTCAGCCACCTTCAGGAAAGCCTCGAGCAAACGTTGAAGTTCTCCCCACTGTCGTTTCTGGGTCGTAAAGTAAGAAATAATCAAACCCTGTGCATAGGCCTTGGCAGTCTCCCACAGCACAGATGGGTTGCTGGCCGTGCTTGAATTGATATCCCAAAAAATTTTAAACTCCCGCAAAAAATACTCTATAAACTTGCTACCTTTCAGGAGGAAAGGGTCTATGCACCAGTGCCAGGAACCCGCCCCACCACCTCCGGCCTTGACTTCCATATACACTGCCACATGATCAGTAACGGCTATATTCCCTATTCCTGGTTAAAGTCTCCCCTATAATTGTATCACGTGCCTCAGGGGCCATTAATCTAAACCTCTCCCCGCTTCCCCTCACCGCTTCCCCCATCCAAACAAAGGATGACAGGAAGGGGAGAGAGGGGGAGGGAATAGTAACAAGTTCAAAAAGGCCGATGGGACAAAAAAAAAATGTCAATTCTGGTATAGCATTTACATGAATTAGAAAAAAAGGTAAAATCCCTACCTTGGGGGTGAAGACATCTCTATACATCCACCAACCTCAACTCCTTGTTCAAGTCCACCAACTGCCTAGATTACAGAGGCATACCTGATTAGATTCCTTACAGTGTGGAAACAGGCCCTTCGGCCCAACAAGTCCACACCGACCCTCCGAAGAGTAACCCTCCCAGACTCCTTTCCCTCTGACTAACGCACCTAACACTACGGGCAATTTAGCATGGCCAATTCACCTGACCTGCACATCTTTGGACTGTGGGAGGAAACCGGAGCACCCAGAGGAAACCCACGCAGACACAGGGAGAATGTGCAAACTCCACACAGACAGTTGCCCAAGGCTGGATTCGAACCTGGGATCCTGGTGCTGTGAGGCAGCAGTGCTAGCCACTGAGCCACTGTGCCGCCCCAAGACCCTTAGGCATCCTGCCCACCTCGGGGTCAATAATGCGGTTAAAGTCTCCCCTATAATTGTATCACGTGCCTCAGGGGCCATTAATCTAGAGAGCGCGTCTGTTATGAATTTAAAGGGATGTGCCGGGGGGAAATATACATTCAGAATCCCATACTCCTCTCATGTATTTAAGCTTTAAGTATTACAAACTGCCCAGACTCATCCTTTATTTGGCCTAGCATTTGAAACGGGAGGTTCTTCTGGATGAGAATAGCTACTCCTCTACTTTGAGTTAAAAGATGAGAAAAACACCTAGCCTGTTGCAACTTCAAATGCTCCTTATCAGTTAAGTGTTTTCTTGTAACAAGGCTACATCGACCCTCTCTTTTCTAAGGTTTGACAGTATCTTTTTTCTCCTAATTGGTAAGTGACTCCCCTTAACATTCCAGGTCCTCCACTTAAACGAATGGCTAGCCATGATCGTCCAAAATAGAGGAGGAAGAACCCCACTCATAGCGCGCCGAGTGAAAACCTTAAACAGTACATATAAGCTTAAAATGCAACTTCCAAAACTACTAAATCAAAACTCGAACAACTATTTCTACAACATAACAGCATAAAACATAACTGAAAGGAGACTTTCCCCCTTGTCCACAGGGGGTGCTCATACATCCATCAATCCCACCATGAATCCTTCTAGCTGGAGCCACGCTCCACCCCAAACAACACAAAGTATGGGGAAAAAAACAATATCTTATGACAAGAGAGTTAAAAGTGGGCACCCAACCCATCCCTTCCATACTGCTATCCTAAGCATGTGTGTACAATTAAACCATGAACATATGAGGCACAATGTCCCACAATTGAATAGCAAAGGGCATGATTGCTTGCTTGTCTTGTTTTGGGGTCAGCTCCCAGTTGTTAAACCACACTGAAGTTCTTTTCATTTTCCTTTCCATGTCCATATTTGGTCTATTATGACCTCAATGTAAACTGGATATCACAGTGGTCAAGGATTGGACCAAGTTATGTTATCTGGAGATTTTGCCTGATCTGACAATGTTTTAAGTGAATAACATGGAGTTATGCAATTGTTGCCCTTCAAAGACTGTGTATAATAATATTCTAAAAATACACTGAGTAAATTATGATCCACTAAATGTCCTCAAATGTTTCTGATTGAGTAGTGATAGAGAATATCAGCATAGTTGAAAATTTGCAACTTAGAAAATTCCCGTTTGTACAGCCATTAAACACATTGAAAGTTGACAAAACCTAGGGTGGCATGCTGGCTCAGTGGTTAGCATTGCTACCTCATAGCGCTAGGGACCTGGGTTCAATTCTGGCCTTGGATGACTGTCTGGGTGGAGCTTGCATATTCTGTGTGGGTTTCCTCTGGTTTCTTCCTATAGTCTGAAGATAGGTGGGCTAGGGTGGATTGGCCATGGTAAATAACCCATGGTATTCAGGGATGTGTAGGTTCAGTGTATTAGTTAGGAGTAATAGGGAATGGGTCTGGGTGAAATACTCCTTAGAGAGTCAGTGTGGACCTGTTGGGTCGAAGGGCCTGTTTCCACACTGTAGGGATTCTATTCTATCAAAAACCACTCCTTTGAGTTTACTGGCAATGATCTATAAAACGTTAATCCTGTATTCTAGAGGGGATGACTTTGGCGAAATGTTTAATCGTCTCTATGTAAGTGTTGTTATGAACATGAATTAGCCATTTATCGTAAAGTTAAATGCCACAGTGAATACTGTTACCTTTTCACATTAAGGTTTTCATGAGTGATTTCAATGGCTCATTTTGAGTTACTTATTTTGCACTTTCCTGTCTTCAAGAGCTGAACATAATTCCTGATTAACTTAATTAAGTTTGTGTTTTATTTTCAAAAATTCAACCTGTTCAGTCATGTTTTTACACACATCTGTGGCAAGAATGATGTGAACCTGGACCTTGTCTCCCAGATGTACGGACACTACCACTGCACCTTAAGACTTCAACTCACTTAATTTTAATCTGTTCTTTCTGGACTGGATTACTTTGATTGGTTGAGACTGTAATGATGAGTTTTGGATGTTGTCTGTTAGCCTGTGAATGGTGATCCCTACTTTTGTACTCTTGTGGTATCACTTTATTGTTTTCATCAGTGACCTCCAGCAGTCAGAGTGTACCTTTCCCATTTCACTCACAAACATCTGATTGAAAGGATCTGTGCCAACATTTTATATTTATATATATTAAATGCCTTGGGATATTTCATTGGGAGAAAGGGCATGCATATGGGCGGCACGGTGGCACAGTGGTTAGCACTGCTGCCTCACAGCGCCAGAGACCCGGGTTCAATTCCCGCCTCAGGTGACTCTCTGTGTGGAGTTTGCACATCCTCCCCGTGTCTGCGTGGGTTTCCTCCAGGTGCTCCGGTTTCCTCCCACAGTCCAAAGATGTGCAGGCCAGGTGAATTGGCCATGCTAAATTGTCCATAGTGTTAGGTAAGGGGTAGATGTAGATGTAGGGGTATGGGTGGGTTGCGCTTCGGCGGGGCGGTGTGGACTTGTTGGGCCGAAGGGCCTGTTTCCACACTGTAAGTAATCTAATCTAATCTAATCTAAATATAAGTTATTCACTGAGTTCTGAAAAGCCAGGTACGAATAAAGGATTGTTTTCACCATAGATATCTGGCAGGATACGGAGCAGTGAGGTCTGGCCACTCATTTTATACTTTGAAATGTTAGCATATGCAAAAACCCTCATAATATTTAAGAAGAATTTAGATGTACACTTACAATGCTAAGGCACTGAAGGCCATGGGCCAAGTGCTGGAAAATGGGATTGGCATTGTTAGGTGGTTATTTTTGACTGGCGCACTTGATTTGCTTCAATTCTCTATGACTATAGTCACTACTGTCATTGCAGAGATCTTTACCTTGATTGCTGAATCACTCAAATTGCTTCCCTTCTAAATATGTGTGCGTGCATGTGTGTATTCAGTGGGGGGAAAAGGCAAGTTAGAATTATTCCGCTTGTATTGTTGTGTGTGTTGGAAGTCATAACATCCTTTGCATGGAGGCAATTTGTTCAGACAAAAAATTTTCATTGTCAGAATATTCTCAGCATTGTGACTATTCAAGTCACCCAAAGGCAGTTGGTCATTTGGTGTGTGGGAGCAAAGTATTAAATTACAGAATCCCCAGAGTGTGGAAGCAGGCCATTTGGCCCATTACATCCATACTGACCTTTCAAAGAGCACTCCATCCAGAGTCCCCGTAACCCATGGCCAATCCACCTAACTTGCACATCTTTGGACTGTGGGAGGAGACTGGAGCACCTAGAGGAAACCCACACAAACACAGGGAGAATGTGTAAACTTCTCATAGAACAGTTGCCCGAGGCTGGAATCAGACCGAGGTCCCTGGAGCTGTGAGGCAGCAGTGCTAACCATTGAACCACCATGCCGACATGCTAATCAAATAAATCCAAAAGGGATGAATATGGTACAAGGGAATTCCATAGCAAAATATTTCAACCCCCCACCTGTCTCTCCTATTTTTTAATACACAAACATTATGCTACCATAGATCACACTTTTGTGGTCTGAACAATATGTAGGCCAATTATGTATGGTACTGTTATCTTTATGTCTCTTGCAGCCAGCTAACTAATCTGATATGGAAGTAAATATTATCAACCTTTAATTCAGAAAAGTTTCTATATTGAAACAGACAACTTTGAATACTGTCTTTGATTAAGGCCCTGAAGGAAACAATTTACGTTGATATCTAGATTATACAAATATAATCTGTGTTTACTTTTCTATAATATTGGAACAGTAAATACAGCTGAAATTTTATAATAGAAGGTTTAATTACCTTTAGGCTCCCGAGCATTCCTTCAGAGTCCAAGGTGCTTTCCTTAAAATTCTTCGTGGAATTGTACATACACACATTCCCTTAAACACTGGTAGAGCTTCTGCCCCCTTCTAAATCTCTACATAATATTTGGCACTGACATTATCTCACCAGACATGATCACATTATACATTCTGCTCATTACTTTACATCTAATAATAGTTTCATACAATATGTGGAAATAACTGTTGATTCGATCATGCTGCTATCCTTATTATACATAACTTGTCCACAGGAATAGTATATGACAAACCTGACTTGAACTGATCAAGGGATAAACAAAAAGAACAAACCGTGACTCAACCTGACCTGGAATTAATTAGTTAAATGGATGTAATAATTAGGCAATTTAATGCTGATCCTATAAGTCTACATCAGGGGCTTCACCACCAATTAATTAATTAAAACAGGTTAGGTTACTGACACTAGAAAATGAATGTTTTTAATTCTTCTGAACTTCTTGAGAGCAAATACTTTTATAATTATCATCTGGATAATTGAATGTCCCTGACTTAACCTGACCTGAAATGAATAAACAGCACTCTCTTACTGGCACAGAAACTCAAACACAATACAGAATTTGACATATTGTATGTATCTACATGCAAATACCCTATGCAACTAAATATACACTTCAAGTAAAAATGTTTACTCTGCCGGATTATATGAAATGAGATCATAAATTTTATATAGACTTGTCTATTTCATACATATAAAATCTTCTGATAAATAATTTCGTGTATTTCACCTAATTTCTCTCCCATTTAATCTATTTACATGCTTTGTTTTTAAACAATACTGTCTTCATTTCCAATGGCATTAAAATGGATCAAAATAATGTCTTCTTTGTGTCAGAATATAACTTTCTCTTGCACTTATAATAATGACTTTCACGTCCATAGAACACCCCAAAGCATTTTACAGACTATAAATTGTTTGGAGATAAACATGTCAATCAGTTTACACAAAGCAAAATTCTTCAAGAATGATATAAATGAAATGTACACTAAAATATTATCAAAGTATTGTAATAGCATTTATTTCCAAGTTGCACATTCTATAAAGTCACACTTCCCTACTAACACTTTACAAATCAGAAGAGATGCGGTATGAAACATACCCGTGGAAGGCAACCAAATAATGGAGGCAAGGTCAACAGGAAGTCTGAGAAGATTGTCAAAAAGACTATGAACCATTAACCCAAATCTTTCCACCTGCCTCCCTAAATTTCCCAGAGATGGTTTCTGATGAGTTTGTGAACCATTGTGGGTCAAATACAAATCAGACAATTAAAAAGCCAATTTGTGCAGGTTTGAACTGTTACGAGTTCAAACTAGTGCCATGTGCCATAGTGCCATAGGGGGACTTGGATAAACTGCAGAATTGGGCTGAGAGGTGGCAAATGGAGTTCAATGCAGCTAAATGTGAGTGATTCGCTTTGGGAAGAATCACAGAAAGGCAGAATACTGGGTCAATGGAAAGATTCTTGGTACTGTGGATGTGCAGAGGGATCTTGGAGTCCATGTACATTGATCCCTGAAAGTTGCCACCCAGGTTGATAGTGCTGTTAAGAAGGTATACGATGTGTTAGGTTTTATTGGTCGAGGGATTGAGTTCCGGAGCCGTAATGTCATGCTGCAACTATGCAAAAGCTAGTGCAGCTGCACTTGGAATATTGTGTACAGTTCTGGTTGCCCCATTACAGGAAGGATGTGGAAGCCTTGGAAAAGGTGCAGAGGAGATTTACCAGAATATTGCCTGGTCTGGAGGGAAGGTCTTTTGAGGAAAGGCTGAGAGAGTTGGGTCTGTTCTCATTGGAAAGAAGAAGGTTAAGAGAAGATTTGACAGAGACATACGAGATGATCAGAGGGTTAAATAGGGTAGACGGTGAAAGTCTTTTTCCTAGGATGATGATGTCAGCTTGTACGAGGGGGCATAACTACAAATTGAGGGGGGATAGATTTAAGACAGATGTCAGAGGCAGGTTCTTTACTCCAAGAATGGTAAGGGCGTGGAATACCCTACCTGCCAATGTAGTTAACTCAGCCATATTAGGGAGATTTAAACAATCTTTGGATAAGCACATGGATGATGATGGGATAGTGTAGGGGGATGGGCTTAGAATAGTTCACAGGTCGGCACAACATCGAGGGCCGAAGGGCCGGTTCTGCGCTGTACTTTCCTATATTCTATGTTGTCTGCACTGTGTACTATATTGAAGTGGCTGCAAATGCCACCCCCAAATGGTGTCACTTGGTAGAGGTCACATCAAGTCTGAAGGGGATTGGTACAGTACTGCATTTCTACACCAAACGTTTTGCTTTTCATACAAAACAAACATAAATATTTAGTGAAAAGTATCGCACACAATCTTTAAATCATGCCCATCTCTGACTGATATGTGTGAAGTTTGTTACGGGTTGTTCATCTGGGTGATGTTCTTTCCCAGTTGCTGTTGTGTGTTACTTGATGTCATGCTGCCTTTGCTTCATTTCCTTTTGTTGAGGTGCTATGGACCTCTGAGACAGATAGTTGATCTGTAGTGTGTTCTGCGCAGATGGTTAGCTCACATCTTTTTGGCTAACCATCTCCAGTTGTGGAACAGCTTCACCAGTTATGCTTATGTACTTCTGGTTGCAATGGTATACCTGGTTATTCGCTTTCACCACAAATGATTCAAGAGACAATTACTCTACGCAGATCCCAAATTGCCACTTGGAATGCTTCTTGTTGACTATGTTGAAGGTTTGTACCCTGATTGTCTCTGTCTCTCCAAGGCTCAGCACTGACAATAGTTCAGCATCTTTGTCAAAATGTAATTTGGCTTTCTGCAGTTTCATCTTTGTTTTGTCACTCAAGCCTGTTGTTACTTCTGGTTTCAGTGGATTTTTTTCAACTTGAAATGTAGATTGAGTGTGATATGGCATTACTCATTATACTAAATGACTTTCTATGCTTTCATTGGTTGTGATTCTCTACCAGTTCATTGGTTAGGCTGCTGTTGGAATATTGCATACAATTCTGGTCTCCTTCCTATCGGAAAGATGTTGTGAAAATTGAAAGGGTTCAGAAAAGATTTACAAGGAGGTTGCCAGGGTTGGAGGATTTGAGCTATAGGGAGAGGCTGAACAAGCTGTGTACTATATTGAAGTGGCTGCAAATGGTGTCACTTGGTAGAGGTCACATCAAGTCTGAAGGGGATTGGTACAGTACTGCATTTCTACACCAAACGTTTTGCTTTTCATACAAAACAAACATAAATATTTAGTGAAAAGTATCGCACACAATCTTTAAATCATGCCCATCTCTGACTGATATGTGAGGCAAAGAATAGGGAGAGAGTGCAGTTGAACACGTGGCTGCAAGGATGGTGTAGGAGGGAGGGCTTCAGATATTTGGACAATTGGACTGCATTCTGGGGAAGGTGGGACCTGTATAAACAGGACGGGTTGCACCTGAACCAGAAGGGCACCAATATCCTGGGGGGTAGGTTTGCTAGCACTCTTCGGGGGGGTTTAAACTAATTTGGCAGGGGGATGGGATCCGGACTTGTAGTCCAGCAAGTAAGCTAGCTGTGTGTCAGGATGTCCAAGACTGTAGGGAGGCTGTGGAGAAGGTAGCACTGACAGGGACTACTTACGGACACAGAGATGGGCTCAAGTGCGTATACTTCAATGCAAGGAGTATCAGAAATAAGGTGGGTGAACTTAAGGCGTGGATCGGTACCTGGGACTACGATGTTGTAGCCATCACGGAAACATGGATAGATGAGGGACAGGAATGGCTGTTGGAGGTTCCTGGTTACAGATGTTTCAGTAAGATTAGGGAGGGTGGTAAAAAAGGAGGGGGGGTGGCATTGCTAATTAGAAATGGTATAACGGCTGCAGAAAGGAAGTTTGAGGGAGATCTGCCTCTGGAGGTAGTATGGGCTGAAGTCAGAAATAGGAAAGGTGCAGTCACCTTGTTGGGTGTTTATTATAGGCCCCCCAATAGCAGCAAAGATGTGGAGAAACAGATTGGGAAACAGATTTTGGAAAGGTGCAGAAGCCACAGGGTCGTAGTCATGGGCGACTTCAACTTCCCAAATATTGATTGGAAGCTCTTTAGATCAAGTAGATTGGATGGGGCGGTGTTTGTGCAGTGTGTCCAGGAAGCTTTTCTAACGCAGTATGTAGATTGTCCAACCAGAGGGGAGGCCATATTGGATTTGGTACTCGGTAACGAACCGGGACAAGTGGTGGGCTTGTTAGTGGGTGAACATTTTGGTGATGGCGACCACAATTCTGTCACTTTCACCTTGGTTATGGAGAGGGATAGGTGCACACAACAAGGAAGTTTTTACAATTGGGGGAAGGGAAATTACGATGCTGTAAGACAGGATTTGAGGAGCATACGTTGGGAGCATAGGCTGCCAGGGAAGGATGTGGTGGAAATGTGGGACTTTTTCAAGGAGCAGATACGACGTGTCCTTGATATGTATGTACCGATCAGGCAGGAAAGAAATGGTCGTGTGAGGGAGCCTTGGTTGACGAGGGAGGTTGAATGTCTAGTAAAGAGGAAGAAGGAGGCTTACATAAGGTTGAGGAAACAAGGTTCAGACAGAGCAGTGGAGGGATACAGGATAGCCAGAAGGGACCTGAAGAATGGGATTAGGAGAGCTAAGAGAGGGCATGAAAAATCCCTGGCGGATAGGATCAAGGATAACCCCAAGGCATTCTATGCGTATGTGAGAAACCTGAGAATGACGAGAACGAGGGTAGGTCCGATCAAGGACAGTGGTGGGAGACTGTGTATTGAGTCGGAAGAGATAGGAGAGGTCTTGAACAAGTACTTCTCTTCAGTATTTACGAACGAGAGGGACTGTATTGTTGAAGAGGAGAGTGTGAAACGGACTGATAAGCTAGAAGAGATATCTGTTAGGAAGGAAGATGTGTTGGACATTTTGAACAACTTGAGGATAGACAAGTCCCCCGGGCCTGACGGGATATATCCTAGGATTATGTGGGAAGCAAGAGAGGAAATTGCAGTACCGTTGGCAATGATCTTCTCGTCTTCACTGGCAACGGGGGTGGTACCAGGGGACTGGAGAGTAGCGAATGTTGTGCCCCTGTTCAAAAAAGGGAATAGGGATAACCCCGGGAATTACAGGCCAGTTAGTCTTACTTCTGTGGTAGGCAAAGTAATGGAAAGGGTACTGAGGGATAGGATTTACGAGTATCTGGAACGGCACTGCTTGATTAGGGACAGCCAGCACGGATTTGTGAAGGGTAGGTCTTGCCTTACAAGTCTTATTGAATTCTTCGAGGAGGTGACCAAGCATGTGGATGAGGGTAGAGCAGTGGATGTAGTGTACATGGATTTTAGTAAGGCATTTGATAAGGTTCCCCATGGTAGGCTTATGCGGAAAGTCAGGAGGCATGGGATAGAGGGAAATTTGGCCAATTGGATAGAAAACTGGCTAACCGGTCGAAGTCAGAGAGTGGTGGTAGATGGTAAATATTCAGCATGGAGTCCAGTTACAAGTGGAGTTCCGCAGGGATCAGTTCTGGGCCCTCTGCTGTTTGTAATTTTTATTAATGACTTAGATGAGGGAGTCGAAGGGTGGGTCAGTAAATTTGCAGATGATACAAAGATAGGTGGAGTTGTGGACAGTGAGGAGGGCTGTTGTCGGCTGCAGAGGGACTTAGATATGATGCAGAGCTGGGCTGAGGAGTGGCAGATGGAGTTCAACCCTGCCAAGTGTGAAGTTGTCCATTTTGGAAGAACAAATAAGAATGCGGAATACAGGGTTAATGGTAGGGTTCTTGGTCAGGTGGAGGAACAGAGGGATCTTGGGGTCTATGTACATAGATCTTTGAAGGTTGCCACTCAGGTGGATAGAGTTTGTAAGAAGGCCTATGGAGTATTATCGTTCATTAGCAGAGGGATTGAATTCAAGAGTCGTGAGGTGATGTTGCAGCTGTACAGGACTTTGGTTAGGCCACATTTGGAGTACTGTGTGCAGTTCTGGTCGCCTCACTTTAGGAAAGATGTGGAAGCTTTGGAGAGGGTGCAGAGAAGATTTACCAGGATGTTGCCTGGAATGGAGAGTAGGTCATACGAGGATAGGTTGAGAGTTCTCGGCCTTTTCTCGTTGGAACGGCGAAGGATGAGGGGTGACTTGATAGAGGTTTATAAGATGATCAGAGGAATAGATAGAGTAGACAGTCAGAAACTTTTTCCCCGGGTACAACAGAGTGTTACAAGGGGACATAAATTTAAGGTGAAGGGTGGAAGGTATAGGGGAGATGTCAGGGGTGGGTTCTTCACCCAGAGAGTGGTGGGGGCATGGAATGCGCTGCCCGTGGGAGTGGTAGAGTCAGATTCATTGGCGACCTTTAAGCGGCATTTGGATAGGTACATGGATGGGTGCTTAATCTAGGATAGAAGTTCGGCACAACATCGTGGGCCGAAGGGCCTGTTCTGTGCTGTATTGTTCTATGTTCTATGTTCTATGTTCTATGTTCTATGTTCTATGTTCTAAGCTGGGGCTGTTTTCCCTGGAGCATCGGAGGCTGAGGGGTGACCTTATGAGGGGTATGGATAGGATAAATAGACAAAGTCTTTTCCCTATAAGATCATAAGACCATAAGACATAGGAGTGGAAGTAAGGCCATTTGACCCATCGAGTCCACTCCGCCATTCAATCATGGCTGATGGACATTTCAACTCCAATTAGCCGCATTCTCCCTGTAGCCCTAAATTCCTTGTGACATCAAGAATTTATCAATCTCTGCCTTGAAGACATTTAGCATCCCGGCCTCCACTGCACTCTGTGGCAATGAATTCCACAGGCCCACCACTCTCTGGCTGAAGAAATGTCTCCGCATTTCTGTTCTGAATTTACCCCCTCTAATTCTAAGGCTGTGTCCACGGGTCCTAGTCTCCTCGCCTAACGGAAACAATTTCCTAGCGTCCACCCTTTCCAAGTTTCTATTAGATCTCCCCTTAATCTTCTAAACTCTAATGAATACAATCCCAGGATTCTCAGCCATTCCTCGTATGTTAGACCCACCATTCCAGGGATCATCCGTGTGAATCTCCGCTGTACACGCTCCAGTGCCAGTATGTCCTTCCTGAGGTGTGAGCACCAAAACTTTACACAGTACTCCAAATGGGGCCTAACCAGAGCTTTATAAAGTCTCAATAGCACAACAGTGCTTTTATATTCCAACCCTCTTGAGATAAATGACAACATTGCGTTCGCTTTCCTAATCACGGACTCAACCTGCATGTTGACCTTTAGAGAATCCTCAACTAGCACTCCTAGATCCCTTTGTACTTTGGCTTTATGAATTTTCTCAACGTTTAGAAAGTCGTCCATGCTTGTATTCTTTTTTCCAAAGTGCAAGACCTCGCATTTGCTCATATTAAATTCCATCAGCCATTTCCTGGACCACTCTCCCAAACTGTCTAGATCCTTCTGCAACTTCTCCACTTCCTCAGTACTACCTGCCTGTCCACCTAACTTTATATCATCGGCAAACTTCATTAGAATGCCCCCAGTCCCTTCATCCAGATCATTAATATATAATGTGAACAGCTTCGGCCACAACACTGAACCCTGCGGGACACCGCTTGTCACTGGCTGCCATTCCAAAAAAGAACCTTTTATCCCAACTCTCTGCCTTCTGTCAGACAGCCAATCCTCAATCCATCCCAGTAGCTCACCTCGAACACTATGGGCCCTCACCTTGCTCAGCAGCCTCCCGTGTGGCACCTTATCAAAGGCCTTTGCCTGGGGTGGGGGAGTCCAGAACTAGAGGACATAGGTTTAGGGTGAGAGGGGAAAGCACTAAAAGAGACCTAAGGGGCAACTTTTTCATGCAGAGGATGGTACGTGTGTGGAATGAACTGCCAGAGGAAGTGGTGGAGGCTGATATAATTGCAACATTTAAAAGGCATTTGGATGGGTATATGAATAGGAAGGGTTTGGAGGGATATGGGCCGGGTGCTGGCATGTGGGACTAGATTGGGTTGGGATATTTGGTCAGTATGGATGGGTTGGACCAAACGGTCTGTTTCCATGCTGTACATCTCTGTGACTCTATGACTCTATCATTGATTCATATGCATCGGTATTGGATTTGCAGAATCATGTTATGATTTGTCAAATCAAAAGGCTGAGGTAGTGGTGAACATTGTCAGAGGACTCATAAATCCATACAGATGCATATGTATCAATCCTTGAGGAGAGAAACACAACTAATGAAAGCATAGAAAGCCATTTAGTATAAATCCTAGAGTGGAGAAATACACCTATTCTTAACATAAAGAATAGTCCAGGCCAAAGATTAGTGTCATGCTACACCTAAACTACTGTTCCATAGCAAAAATGTGCTAAAGGCAGAAGTTGAAACAGATATAAATGACGAAGTTA
This sequence comes from Chiloscyllium punctatum, assembly GCF_047496795.1. Lineage (NCBI taxonomy): Eukaryota > Metazoa > Chordata > Chondrichthyes > Orectolobiformes > Hemiscylliidae > Chiloscyllium > Chiloscyllium punctatum. The sequence goes on along the minus strand of NC_092739.1, from coordinate 90,689,928 downwards.
TAGAAAGCCAAATTTCACTTCCAGTAAACTATAAAGACTACATCTTTTTACCTCCATTTATTTTTGATTATGGATTGAAATTGTAAAAAGACAGTATTAAAACTGAGGATTGTGGAAGGAATTGCTGCACTTTTGATAACAGGTTCCTTCAACTTATTGTCCTTATATGTACATTGTTGCATTGTAAGCGCTGTGTGAGGGATAAGGGAGAAGATGGCAGGAAACCAAGCTATGCACAGAGTGAGATTTGGTTGGCAAGATATTTCTGATTGGTTTGTGAAATTATGACCAGTTGTTGGTGCTGGAAGTCATCAGCCTAATGATGGTTCTCCAAAAGGCTCTCAGCTGAACAACTTAGATTTTTTACAGTGGAAAATGAGAAGCCTCCAGCCGGCTGGGATACGAGGTTCTGTGTCTCTATCTCTCTGAAGTAAACGTAACTAAAGGCTGAAGAAAGCAGCTATTTTCTCCCAACAGTTGCTATATGTTAGTGTCTTTAACTAGAGACTAGGAAACTTTGTCATTAATGTACCAGTTGCAGTGAGCCTCCTGCAAAGAAGTAAAAGAACCTGAAAAACGCGATTAATAGACATCTTGGGAAACAAAATGAACATCTCATTAAATCCAGTAGTTTGATGCTGTTGAACTGTGTTTCTCCAGTATTTTCCCTCCACTCATAAAAACTATGCTTTTTTTGTTTGTCTTTGATTATCTGTATGTGTGTGTGTAGAGATTTATGAAAGGGTTTAGATTTTCCATTACGGAAATTTTCCATTTTTTTTACTGTGGCCACACCTTATTTGAATTAAATAGTTGGTATGTATAGGCACTTGATCCATGTTTTCCCACTAACCTGATTACATCAGACTGGCAAATTGAAGACTCTGTGTACTTTGGTTAAATCATTAACTTTTGTGGTGATCTTGGGAGTAGTGAGGTGCACGAATCAGCATGTTTTCCTAAGTAGATCAAAGTAAAACTGCCAAATCATAGAGTCATGCAGCATGGAAACAGACGCTTCGGTCCAAATAGTCCACAACTTCCATGTTTTGATTAAACTAGTCCCACTTGCTAGCATTTGGCTCATATCAAATCTTTCCTATTCATGTACTTATCCAAAAGTTGTTCAAACGTTGTAATAGTACCTACATCCATCACTTTTTCTGGCAGTTCATTCCACACATGAACCACTGTGTAAAAAAAAGTTGTACCTCATGTCCTTTTTAAAACATTCTCCTCTCACCTTAACAATATGACCCCTGGTTTTGAACTCGCCCACCCTAGGGTAAAGACTTTGCAATTCACCTTATCTATGCCTCTCATGATTGTATAAGATCACCCTCAACCACCTACACTCCATGGAGAAAAGTCCCAGCCCTTCCAGCCTATTATTATAACTCAAACTCTCCATTCCCAGCAACATCTTGGTAAATCTTTTCTAAAATCTCTCCAGTTTAATAATATCTTTCCTATCGCAGGGCAACCAGAATGGCACACAGTACTCCAGAAGAGACCTCATCAGCATCCTGTATAACCTCAATATGATGTCTCAACTCCTTTACTCAAATATCTGACTAATGAAGGCAAGCGTGCTAAACACCTTAACCACCCCGTTTACCTGTGATGCAAATTTCAAAGAATTATGTACCTGAACCCCTAGGTCATGGTTCTTCAACACAACCCAAGGCCCTACCAATAACCATAGAAGCCCTGTCCTTGTTCATTTTACCAAAATGCAATACCTTGTATTTACAAATTAAACTTCATCTGCCACTCTTCAGCCCATTGAATCAATTGATCAAGATCTCTGTTATCTTAGCAGTGGCTCAGTGGTTAGCACTAATGCATCACTGTGCCAGGGACCCAGGTTCGATACCAGCCTCGGGAGTGGAGTTTACACACTGGTTTCCTCCCACAAGCCAAAGATGTGCAGGTTAGGTGAATTGGCCATGCTAAATTGCCCATAGTGTTTAGGGATGTGTAGCTTAGGTGCATTTCAGGGTAAAAACAATGAATGCAGATGCTGGAAACCAGGTTCTGGATTAGTAGTGCTGGAAGAGCACAGCAGTTCAGGCAGCATCTAAGGAGCAGTGAAATCGACGTTTCGGGCAAAAGCCCTTCATCAGGAATAAAAGGGTAGCTTTTATTCCTGATGAAGGGCTTTTGCCCGAAATGTCGATTTCGCTGCTTCTTGGTTGCTGCCTGAACTGCTGTGCTCTTCCAGCACCACTAATCCAGATTAGGTGCATTTGTCTGGGATAAATATAGTGTAATAGGGGAATGGGACTGGGTGGGATACAATTCGGAGGGTTGGTGTGGACCTGCTGGGCCAAAGGGCTGTTGCCATACATAGGGATTCTATAATCTCTTTCACAGTCCACTATACCACCAATTTTGGTGTCATCTGCAAACATACTAACCACATCTATATTCTTATCCAAACCGTTTATATAAATGACCAACAAAAGTGGACTAATGGCAATCCCTATAGAACACTGTTGGTCGCAGTCATTGAAAGAGTTGTGCATTGAAAAGTTAGAAAAAGAGCAATTATTCAATGCACTCAACAAAACCTAGACCACATGGCAACCTGGAATCTGTGTCGAGCTGCTGTCATAGCAACTGTACACAGTGAATCTGAACAACCAGACGTATTGTTACAACTGCAAACATATAACTAGGGAAGCTGTGCTTTCATTGTAAGCAGCAGAGTCTGAAAAAGGTAATTTTACCACCAACACCGAATTTATCAATCCAGACCTCTACTGTTCCCCAGAAACAGTAATGAATGAACAAGAGTCAGTATGTCAGTTTGCCTTTAGGACACCTGCTCATCATTCGATCACTAGATCAGAGCATGTGACCTAAGGGTATAAAAGTCTCACTCTTCATCGACTCGAAGTAACATCACTTCAAGTAATCACTTGAAGCATGACACTCTACTGGAAATGTACCTTTCAGCTTTAATCAAATAGTTTATTATCGAATAGCCTGAGGAATATAACATTTGTATATAACATTAGTTGTAATAAATGTCTGTTAGATTCTTTGATACCATGACACCCACAGTTGGTTTCTTATGTTACAGGGATAACATAAGGGGTTCTACATCAGGTAAAAAGGAGAAAGTGAGGACTGCAGATGCTGGAGAGTCGGAGTTGAAAAGGGTGATGCTTGAAAAGGACAGCAGGTTCTGCAGCATCCAAGGAGAGGGGTCAATGTTTTGGGCATAAGAAGGACTTATGCCCAAAATGTCAACCCTCCTGCTTCTCAGATGCTGCCTGACCTGCTGTGCTTTTCCACTGCCACCCTTTTCAACTCTACATCAGGTAAAATCTGAGGCAAATTTATCATGTGAATGATACTCCCTGGAGAAGGAATATTCAGGCCCTTCTGCTATAACACATGTTTTGTCAGTACAAATTGGCTATTGACAAATTGTGGATGTTGTTTGAATAATGCAAACTTTCAACTGAATGGGTATAGTGATTTTCTATTAGAGATTTTCTATAGCATAATTTTCTATAGCAGTTTTCCATAATGTGATTTTCTATAGCATGAGGTTGCAGAGGAACATAACTGTTGCTTCATAGTAGAACAACCTGTACCCTAGAAATTAGTAGATACTGAGGAACTGCTGCAGGATAGCATTTTTTTTATCATTAACAATTTTTACTTTATTCAGCAAGTAAAGAATTTAATTATATTCTGTTTGAGTGTGGTTAGTTGTAAAATAGTTTTGATAAAGAAGGAAGTCATATGTTTATGGTTGCTTTTACTGCTCAAGCCAATGCAAACGGAGGCTAAAATAAAGTGTGTGTGTGTGTTGAAGATAGAACATAGAACATAGAACAATACAGCACAGAACAGGCCCTTCGGCCCACGATGTTGTGCCGAACTTCTAACCTAGATTAAGCACCCATCCATGTACCTATCCAAATGCCGCTTAAAGGTCGCCAATGATTCTGACTCTACCACTCCCACGGGCAGCGCATTCCATGCCCCCACCACTCTCTGGGTAAAGAACCCACCCCTGACATCTCCCCTATACCTTCCACCCTTCACCTTAAATTTATGTCCCCTTGTAACACTCTGTTGTACCCGGGGTAAAAGTTTCTGACTGTCTACTCTATCTATTCCTCTGATCATCTTATAAACCTCTATCAAGTCACCCCTCATCCTTCGCCGTTCCAACGAGAAAAGGCCGAGAACTCTCAACCTATGCTCGTACGACCTACTCTCCATTCCAGGCAACATCCTGGTAAATCTTCTCTGGACCCTCTCCAAAGCTTCCACATCTTTCCTAAAGTGAGGCGACCAGAACTGCACACAGTACTCCAACTGTGGCCTAACCAAAGTCCTGTACAGCTGCAACATCACTTCACGACTCTTGAATTCAATCCCTCTGCTAATGAACGATAATATTCCATAGGCCTTCTTACAAACTCTATCCACCTGAGTGGCAACCTTCAAAGATCTATGTACATAGACCCCAAGATCCCTCTGTTCCTCCACCTGACTAAGAACCCTACCATTAACCCTGTATTCCGCATTCTTATTTGTTCTTCCAAAATGGACAACCTCACACTTGGCAGGGTTGAACTCCATCTGCCACTCCTCAGCCCAGCTCTGCATCATATCTAAGTCCCTCTGCAGCCGACAACAGCCCTCCTCACTGTCCACAATTCCACCTATCTTCGTATCATCTGCAAATTTACTGACCCACCCTTCGACTCCCTCATCTAAGTCATTAATATAAATTACAAACAGCAGAGGACCCAGAACTAAACCCTGCGGAACTCCACTTGTAACTGGGCTCCAGGCTGAATATTTACCATCTACCACCACTCTCTGCCTTCGACCGGTTAGCCAGTTTTCTATCCAATTGGCCAAATTTCCCTCTATCCCATGCATCCTGACTTTCCGCATAAGCCTACCAATGGGGAACCTTATCAAATGCCTTACTAAAATCCATGTACACTACATCCACTGCTCTACCCTCATCCACATGCTTGGTCACCTCCTCGAAGAATTCAATAAGACTTGTAAGGCAAGACCTACCCTTCACAAATCCATGCTGGCTGTCCCTAATCAAGCAGTGTCTTTCCAGATACTCGTAAATCCTATCCCTCAGTACCCTTTCCATTACTTTGCCTACCACAGAAGTAAGACTAACTGGCCTGTAATTCCCGGGGTTATCCCTATTCCCTTTTTTGAACAGGGGCACAACATTCGCTACTCTCCAGTCCCCTGGTACCACCCCCGTTGCCAGTGAAGACGAGAAGATCATTGCCAACGGTACTGCAATTTCCTCTCTTGCTTCCCACATAATCCTAGGATATATCCCGTCAGGCCCGGGGGACTTGTCTATCCTCAAGTTGTTCAAAATGTCCAACACATCTTCCTTCCTAACAGGTATCTCTTCTAGCTTATCAGTCCGTTTCACACTCTCCTCTTCAACAATACGGTCCCTCTCGTTCGTAAATACTGAAGAGAAGTACTTGTTCAAGACCTCTCCTATCTCTTCCGACTCAATACACAGTCTCCCACTACTGTCCTTGATCGGACCTACCCTCGTTCTCGTCATTCTCAGGTTTCTCACATACGCATAGAATGCCTTGGGGTTATCGTTGATCCTATCCGCCAAGGATTTTTCATGCCCTCTCTTAGCTCTCCTAATCCCTTTCTTCAGGTCCCTTCTGGCTATCCTGTATCCCTCCACTGCTCTGTCTGAACCTTGTTTCCTCAACCTTATGTAAGCCTCCTTCTTCCTCTTTACTAGACATTCAACCTCCCTCGTCAACCAAGGCTCCCTCACACGACCATTTCTTTCCTGCCTGATAGGTACATACATATCAAGGACACGTCGTATCTGCTCCTTGAGAAAGTTCCACATTTCCACCACATCCTTCCCTGACAGCCTATGCTCCCAATGTATGCTCCTCAAATCCTGTCTTACAGCATCGTAATTTCCCTTCCCCCAATTGTAAAATCTTCCTTGTTGTGCGCACCTATCTCTCTCCATAACCAAGGTGAAAGTCACAGAATTGTGGTCACCATCACCAAAATGTTCACCCACTAACAAGCCCGCCACTTGTCCCGGTTCATTACCGAGTACCAAATCCAATATGGCCTCCTCTCTAGTTGGACATTCTACATACTGCGTTAGAAAAGCTTTCTGGACACACTGCACAAACACCGCCCCATCCAATCTACTTGATCTAAAGAGCTTCCAATCGATATTTGGGAAGTTGAAGTCGCCCATGACTACGACCCTGTGACTTCTGCACCTTTCCAAAATCTGTTTCCCAATCTGTTTCTCCACATCTCTGCTGCTATTGGGGGGCCTATAATAAACACCCAACAAGGTGACTGCACCTTTCCTATTTCTGACTTCAGCCCATACTACCTCCAGAGGCAGATCCCCCTCAAACTTCCTTTCTGCAGCTGTTATACCATTTCTAATTAGCAATGCCACCCCCCCTCCTTTTTTACCACCCTCCCTAATTAGATTAGATTAGATTACTTACAGTGTGGAAACAGGCCCTTCGGCCCAACAAGTCCACACCGCCCCGCCGAAGCGCAACCCACCCATACCCCTACATTTACCCCTTACCTAACACTACGGACAATTTAGCATGGCCAATTCACCTGACCTGCACATCTTTGGACTGTGGGAGGAAACCGGAGCACCCGGAGGAAACCCACACAGACACGGGGAGAACGTGCAAACTCCACACAGTCAGTAATCTTACAGAAACATCTGTAACCAGGAACCTCCAACAGCCATTCCTGTTCCTCATCTATCCATGTTTCCGTGATGGCCACAACATCGTAGTCCCAGGTACCGATCCACGCCTTAAGTTCACCCACCTTATTTCTGATACTCCTTGCGTTGAAGTATACGCACTTTAGCCCATCTCTGTGTCCGCAAGTAGTCCCTGTCAGTGCTACCTTCTCCACAGCCTCCCTACAGTCTTGGGCATCCTGACACACAGCTAGCTTACTTGCTGGACTACAAGTCCGGATCCCATCCCCCTGCCAAATTAGTTTAACCCCCCCCGAAGAGTGCTAGCAAACCTACCCCCCAGGATATTGGTGCCCTTCTGGTTCAGGTGCAACCCGTCCTGTTTATACAGGTCCCACCTTCCCCAGAAGGCAGTCCAATTGTCCAAATATCTGAAGCCCTCCCTCCTACACCATCCTTGCAGCCACATGTTCAACTGCACTGTCTCCCTATTCTTTGCCTCACTGTCACGTGGCACCGGCAACAACCCAGAGATGACGACTCTGTTTGTCCTAGCTTTTAGCTTCCAGCCTAACTCCTTGAGCTCTTGAATGACCTCCCCACCCCTCTTCCTACCTATGTCGTTGGTGCCAATGTGTACCACGACCTCTGGCTGCACACCCTCCCCCTTAAGGATTCTGAAGACACAGTCCGAGACGTCTCGGACCCTAGCACCCGGGAGGCAACAAACCATCCGAGAGTCTCGCCCATGTCTTTTGATCTGTTTGGGTGCAACAATTGGGAAATTTAGACTGATAGTTTATCACTACAAAAGTGATACTGCATACTTTGAGAAGATTTATAAATGGCTTCATTAACACCATCCAACTTTGGTACAGATGTATGAAGTTGGTAAGCTAGGAGGCACTGAATGTTACAAAAAAGATGGTCTTACAAAATAACTGGCATGTCAAACAATTAGGTGACAGTGGGAGTAGGCTTCACATGGTCAGGAAAGAATGATCATATCTGGAGTGAGACCAAGTAAGGATACAGTTCAGGGAAAAAAACCCCCGAAAGAACTGCAGATGCTGGTAAACAGAAACAAAAACAGAAATTGCTCGAAAAGGATCACTGGACCTGAAACATAAACTCTGATTTTTCTCCACAGATGCTGCCAGACCTGCTGAGTTTTTTCAGCAATTTCTGCTTTTGTGGAAACATCTTCTCTGCATCCATTAAATCTGTATTCTGTAAATTTGAATGCCCCCCGGGTCATCCTTCTAAACTCATACACAGACCCAGAGAGAGCCAGGGCTGGAAACTAACTATCCAAGGATACACGTCCTACCAAGAGAAGGGGAAGAAGGAATATGATTGGTAAGAAATGAAATTAAATCAATAGCAAGAAGCGATATACAGTCTGAAGGCATAGAATCTGTGGATAGAGTTGAGGTACTGCAAAGTTGTGGGAGTTGTGTTCGGACCCCCTAGCAGTAGTCAGTATGTGGGACAGAAAATAAATCAGGAGATAGAAAAGGTATTAAAGCACTGTTATAGTGCTTTAATATGGAGCCACTGGAGTTAGGTTGGCTCCCAGAAGACTGGAAAATGGTTAATTTAACACCCTGGTTTAAGAAGGGAGAGAGATAGAAGACAGGAAACCAAAGGCTGATAAGCCTGATCTCAGTCATTGATAAGGTTTTAAAAGTCCCTTATTAAGGATAAGATTGCACAGTACTTGGAAGTTCATGGTAAAAAAAAGGGCTGAGTCAGCACTCCTTCATCAAGGGAACATCTTGGAAGCATGTGCTGGCATAGGAAGGGGTCCAGAGGAGGTTTACAAGAACAATCAGGGTATGAAGGGCTTGTTATTATGAGGAGTAGTTGAGGACTCTGGGTCTATACATGTGTTTAGACGGGGGGTGCGATCTTATAGAAACTTACAGAATACTGCAAGGCCTGCATAAAATGGACATGGAGAAGATGGTTCCTCTAAAAGTTGGGTGACATCATAGAAAGTGTAGATAACAGCAAAACATTACATATAACAGAACATGATAGATCAAGTGAATCGGCAAAACTGTGGAAAATGGAATTCAATGTAAGTAAGTGTGACACCATTGAATTTGGACTGAGAAAGGATAGATCAGGGTACTTTATAGATGGGGATGAAGTTAAATGCTGTGGATGCCCAAAGAAATGTAGGAGTTCAGTGCATAGTTCCTTAAGCTGCCATGAACAGGTCCAGAAGGTAACCAAAGTTAATGGAATGCTGGCATTTATTCTAAAGGACTGGACTACAAGAATGCAGAGGTTATGCTGCCACCGAACAAAACCCTGGTTAGACCTGACTTAGCGTACTCAGTGAACATATCTGGGCACCCCATCTTAGGAAGGAAATACTGGCCTTGGAGGAGTACAATGTAGGGTTACAAGAATGATACCTGGACTTTAGGGCTTAAGCTATGAGGAGAGATTATACATATTAGGCCTGTTTTCTTTAGTGTTTAGAGCGTTAAGAGGTGATCTGCTTGAAGTCTTCAGACATTAACAAGAAAAGACAGGATAAATAAAGCCAGGCAATTTCCATTGGTTGGGTATTCAGGAACTAGGGGGCTTAGCCTGGGAATTAGGGCCAGACATTTCAAGGGAGATTTTAGGAAGCATTTAAACACACACACAGGGTAGTAGATGTTTGAAACATTCTTTCCACAGTGTCAGTGGATGCAGTTGTTAATTTTAAATCTGAGATAGATAAACTTTTTGTTAAATAGAGATATTAAGGGATATGGGCCAAAGATCGGTGTATGGACTTTGGCCACAGCTGAGCCATGATCTTATTGAATGACAAAACAGGCCAAGGGGTTAGATGGCAAAAATGAGGACTGCAGATGCTGGAGATCAGAGTTGAGAGTATGTTGCTGGAAAAGCACAGCATGTCAGACAACATCCGAGGAGCAGGAAAATTGACGTTTCGGGCAAAAGCCAGATGACCTACCCCTGTTTCTATGAACTGAATTGAGTGAAGACTGATATCTGTGATACTGGACCACAGGAAGAGGTTATCCACGTGGCATTTCTGGTTGCTGATGGATGCAAACACATCAGCCTTGTCTATTTTGCAGAGCTCCTTTACCACTGAGAGTCAGGATATATGGAGAGCTACTTCCTCTAGAGAGTTATTTAATTTTCCATTACCTTTCACAACTGGATGTGGCAGGGTCACAGTGCTTAGTTCTGATCCATTGATTGTAGGATTTCTTCACTTCGTCCATCACTTGCTGCTTCCACTGTTTGGCATATCAGTGTTGTAGCTTCATCATCCTCTGTTTTTTTTTATAAGACTCGTGTTGCTCCTCGTACACCCTCCTGTACTCTTCATTTAATCAGGGTTGATCCTTTGGCATGATGGTAATAATGGAGTGGGGGCCATGAGATTGCAGATTGTGTTTGAGTCAATTCTGCTGCTGTTGATGGCCGATAACACCTCATGGATCCCCAGTCTTGAGTTGCTCACTTCGTTCAAAATCAATTAATTTAGCATGATGGTAGTGCTACACTCTAGGGGTAGATCATCAACGCCACACTCACAGGAATCCAATTCACTAGAGAAGAAGAAAAGGACAACCAACTCCCATTCCTAGACGTGATGGTACAGAAAACACCGAACGGAGAATTCACCACAAAGGTATACAGGAAAGCCACACACACAGACCAAATCCTAAACTATGAAAGCAACCACCTCAACACACACAAACGAAGTTGCATCAGGACAGTATTCAAAAGGGCCACAACACACTGCAGCACACCAGAACTACAAAAAGAGGAAGAGGAACACCTATACAAGGTATTCGCCAAAAACGGATACCCTCGCAATTTCATCAACAGATGCCTAAGGGAGAGACAACGGAACGAGGACATGCCGCAACCCAAAGGACTAGCCACACTACCATACATCAGGAGCATTTCCAAACTGACAGCCAGACTACTGCAACCACTAGGACTCATAACAGCACACAAACCAACAGCCACGCTCAGACAACAACTCACTAGAATGAAGGACCTGATACCCAACATGAGCAAAACTAATGTAGTGTACAAAATCCCATGCAAGGACTGCACAAAACACTACATCGGACAAACAGGAAGACAGCTAACGATCCGTATACACGAACACCAACTAGCCACGAAACGACACGACCAGCTATCCTTAGTAGCCACACACACAGATGACAAGCAACATGAATTCGACTGGGACAACACTACCATTATAGGACAAGCCAAACAGAGAACAGCCAGGGAATTCCTAGAGGCATGGCACTCATCCACAGACTCTATCAACAAACACATCGACCTGGACCCAATATACCGGCCACTGCAGTGGACAGCTTGAACTGACAACCGGAAGCGGCAGAGACAGGCCACTATAAATGCTGGAGGAAACAGCACAGAAGCGCTTCACAGGAGGCTCCCAAGCACTGAGGATGTCACCTAGACAGGGGACGAAATGTTTGCAAGACAAATTCCCAGCTCGGCGAACAGAATCACAACAACGAGCACCCAAGCTACAAATCTTCTCCCAAACTTTGAACTCCTATTGCTTTCTTCAACATGTATAACCCTATTGCCTACTGATGCCGCCAGCACTGCTTCCGCAAACAACACATGGAACGTCGTTTCCGCCGCTGCCGATGCCACTGAACATGCCACTTCGGCCTCCCAGACCACTGTGGTTTATGTCACTTCCTCTGGTAATGTCACACCCACTCCAGAGACAGTCTCCACCCCACTCTCAACTCCAGCTCTACACCAGGTCCTAGCCCCCAGCCCTGCCAAGTTTTTACCACCTCCCATTCCCCAGAACTCCCCCTACTGAGGATGTATGATCAGTCCTCAGTAAGCATCTCACCTTCTTCCCATTATGCTCCCGGGTCAACGAATTTCCTATGCGTTGCAACATTGAACTTTTCTTCTTCCGACTCTGTGCTTCCTTTTTCCATTGGGTCTCCCGCCCACCCTCCGAGGACCCCTTCTCCTCATCTAACATACTCCATCCACTTGGACACCCCGTCCTGGTCTGTTACCTGTCCTTGACCTCTTTTTCTCCAACTGCTGCCAAGACATTGGCTGCCTGTCCACTCCTCTTATCCATTCCAAACTCTCACCGTCACAAAGCGCAGCCCTCCACTCCCCTTGCTCCAATCCCAACCTCACCATTAAACTAGTAGACCAGGTGAGGGGGTGCGCAGTAGTAGTTTGGTGCATGGACATCTACACTGCTGATGCCTGGTGCCAACTCACAGACATCTCCTCCTACTGTTCCTTTGACCATGACTACACCTCCTATCACCAAACCATCATCGCCCAAACCATCCACAACCTCATCACCTTAGGGGATCTCCCATCCACAGTCTCCAACCTTATAGTCCCAGAACCCGGCACTGACGGGTTCTACCTCTTATCCAAATTTCACAAACCTGACTGCCCCGCTCGACCTATTGTCTCCACCTGCTCCTGCTGCACCGAACCTCTCTCCTCATATCTCAACACTGTCCTGTCCCCCTTGGTCCAGGAACTCCCCACAAACGTTCGGGACACCATCCACACACCTCCATGACTTTTCTTTCCCCAGCCCCCAATGCCTCATTTTCACCATAGACATCCAGTCCCTGTACATGTCCATCCTCCATGGTGAAGGCCGCCAAGTTCTTCCTCTCCCACCAACCCAACCACTACTCTCTACTGTCACACTCATTCGATTGGTGGAACTGGTCCTCACCCTCCACAACTTCTCCTTTGAATCCTCCCACTTCCTTCAGATCAAAGGAGTAGCCATGAAACCCCGTGTGGGCCACAGCGATGCCTGACTCTTAGTTGGATATGTGGAACAGTCCATCTTCCGCAGCTACACTGGCATCATAACCCACCTTTTCCTCCACTATATATGATGACTGTGTCGGTGCCACCTTGTGCTCCCACAAGGAGGTTGAACATCATCAATTTTACTAACACCTTTCACCCTGACCTCAAGTTCACCTGTACCATCTCAGACACCTCCCTTCCCTTCTTGGACCTCTTAGTGTTAATCTCTGGTGACCAACTCAACATGGACATCTACTTCAAACTTACCAACTCCCACAGCTACCTGGACTACACGACCTCTTACGCCCTCTCATGTAAGAGTGCTATTCCTTGTTCCTAATTCTTCACAATACCTGCCCCCACCCCACCCACCATATTCAGGAGGAACAATTCCATTTCAGGACACCTCAGACGGCCTCCATTTTCAAGGACCGCAATTTCCCCTCCCACGTGCTCAACAATGCCCTCCAGCAAGTCTCCTCCACTTCCCGTACCTCTGTCCTTGAACCCCAACCCAACAGCAAAAAGAATAGAATTCTACCCTGGTCCTCACTTTCCACCCCATTAATCTCCAGATTGTCCTCTACTATTTTCATCACTGACAATCAGACCCCACTGCCAGAGACATTTCCCTCCCCACCCCATCAGCATTCTGCAGAGACCATTCCCTCCACGACTACCTCGTTAGGTCCATGACCCCCCAGCAATCCATCCTCCACAGCTAGCACTTCCCCTTGCCACCGCAAGAGGTGTAAAACCTGTATCCACACCTCCCCCTTCACTTCCGTCCAAGGTCTCAAAGGATACTTCCACAACAGGTAGAGATTTTCCTGCACATCCAAACATCTTATCTACTGTGTCCGTTGCTGTCGATGTGGTCTCCTCTACATTGTGGTGTCAGGATGCCAGTTTGCGGAATGTTTCAGAGGACATCTCTGGGACACACGCACCAAACAAACCCACCGCCTTGTGGTCAACCACTTTAACTCCGCCTCTCATTCCCCCAAGGATATGCAACTCCTGGGCCACCTCCACCACCAAATCCAAGCCACATAACGTTGAAGGAAGAACAACTCATCTTCCATATTGGGACCCTCCAACCACACGGCATCAACATCGACGTCACCCCATTTCCTTATGGCCCCTACCCCAAACTCATCACAGATCCAACCCTCCAATTCAACTTTGCCCTCATGAACTGTCCTATCTGTCCATCTTCCTTCCCACCTATCCGCTCCACCTCCAACCTATCGCTCACTATCATCCTCCACCTGCATCTACCTATCGCCTTTCCAGCTACGTTCTCCCACCTCAACCTTCCTATGTATCTCTCTGAGCTGACACCATGGCTCAGTGGTTAGCACTGCTGCCTCACAGCATCAGGGCCTCATGCAACCGCTTTCACAAGTGTGATTATATGTGAAGCTGTTGCTCAGTTAGTCTGTGGGGCTTCTCTCCCAATTTTGGCATGTGTTCCCAGATATTAGTCAGGAGGGCTTTGCAGAGATGACGGGGACAGTTCTAGTTGTATTGTTTTTGTCCATTTCTGGAGACCACGCCCAAAGCCTTGTCCTTTTCCTGCCAGGCCCAGGCTATTTTGGGAGTCTACATCAGAGAAATGGTACAAGACAAGTGAAAGCAGGATTCTGACCACATCACACAAGTACAGTCAGCAGGAGGGTGTCATGACTATATCCTATTATTAACTCCTCAAGGGCAGTACAAAGCCATCTCAACTTCAGAATTGCAAATTGAAATGTAAACAGCAAAGTATGAATAAAAAACTCTATTCTGAATATTTCACAATTGCAGTAATCACACTTACACTGCTCCCGGTAAAATAAAATTACATAATTTAAGCAATCTTGTTTTTATTGCAGATTTGTAAGATTTTGTTGGCTGTTTAACGTTTTGTACCCAAAACCTCAATTTCTAACATGCAGAACAGTAAATTCTATGGATGTTGGAAACCTGAAATAAACAACAAAACATACTGTGAAAAAACTCTCAAAAGAGAGTTGAAATTGAGGCTTCAGGTTGAACTGATACTTCTTTGGTATTGATATGTTCTTTTGGTGTTCTGGAGGAGCAGGGGGCCGATGTTTCAGGCTAAAATCCTTTGTAAGGACTGTGGAAGGAGCCCAGAAGTAAATAGAGTGGAGGCGGGGGGGGGAGGGGGGGGGGGGGTGCTGGGGGACAGTGATAGGTGGATGCAAGTAGGGGCTCATAGTGATTGGTCAGTGGGAAGAGGAGGTGAATGGGAAGATAGATGGTTTAAGTCAGGGAGGTTAGGAGGAGGGATGGGGCTAGAGCTAGACTTGGAATAAGGCTGGGGGAGGAGGGGATTTTGAAGCTGATGAAATCAATGTGAGGCCATTGGGCTATAAGCTTCCCAAGTGAAATAACAGGTATTGATTCTCTAGTTTTCAACTGGTCTCATTCTGACAGTGGAGGAGGCCATAAATGGACATGTCACTGGGAGAGTGGGAGGGGGAATTAAAATGGATGGCCACCGGAAGGTCAGGTTGGTCGATGTGTGCAGAGTGCAGGTACTCCACGAACCAGCCTCCAAGTCTATATTTGAACTGCCTGATACAGAGGAGACAACATTAGGAGCAATGGATACAATAGGTGAGGTTGGATGAAGTGCAGGTGAATCTCTCAGATCTGGATGAATTATGGAACACCTTGGATAGAGGTGAGAGGGAAGCTGTGTTGCACCTCTTGGGGTTGCAGGGAAAGATATTGGGTGTGGTGGAGCAAGTGGTGGGTTGTGTAGAGTTAATAAGGGAGTCATGGTACTGTTCAAACTACACCTTCATAACACAGTCAAAACCATCACAATGATTTGCAGAGGAAACATCATTTTAAAAAAATTTCATGTTCCTGGCATCTACCAGATGGAAGTTTTTTTTGAATTGCTCTTTTTAAATTTTTTTCAATTGTTTATTCAAGTAAAATCTTTCACCATGTGCAATTGCACAATTGTACTCAACTCTGGGACTTCAGGCATCTGGCCTGTTTTGAACACCCAGCTAATTCAGCTTGTACAATTACATTTCAGAGTTTCTCCATTTCAGTCTTTTCATAGCTGCTACATCTTTTTTGAAGCCTGACTTTGACAAACAAAAATAGAGCAAACATTTTCCAAATATGATTGCTGATGCAAAGTGACACTTTGATCTATTCAGCCTGGTATCCAATTTAACGCATTTCAATACGTACAATTATTATTTTCCAATCTTTGCTAAAGCCTTGTCCAGTCCTTTCCATTCGTTAAACTTACTTCTTTCTTTTATATAATAAACCATATCTGTCAGACTGAAACTAGATTCTCTTGGCCTTGCCTTAATTATCTTTAATCAGCCTATTCAGACATTTTATAATATATTCTTCAGTAAAGTGCTCAACAAGCTTCCCCATGGGACACTGTTTAGCAAGGTTAGATCTCATGGAATACAGGGAGAACAAACCATTTGGATACAGAACTGGCTCAAAGGTAGAAGATAGAGGGTGGTGCTGAAGGTTTATTTTTCAGATTGGCCTGTGACCAGTGGAATGCCACAAGGGTCGGTGCTGGGTCACCTCTTTTCATCATTTATATAAATGATTTGGATGTGAAAATAAGAGGTATAATTACTACGTTTGCAGATGTCACCAAAATTGGAAGTGTAGTGGACAGTGAAGAAGGTTACCTCAGATTACAGCAGGATCTTGATCAGGTGGGCCAATGGGTTGAGGTGGCAGATGGAATTTAATTTAGCTAAATGTGAGGTGTTGCATTTTGGGAAAGTAAATCTTAGCAGGACTTATACGCTTAATGGTAAGGTCCAAGGGAGTGTTGCTGAACAAAGAGTCCTTGGAGTGCAGGACATTGGTTAGGCCACTTTTGGAATATTGCATGCAGTTCCGGTCTCCTTCCTATTGGAAGGATGTTGTGGAAGTTTAAAGAGTTCAGAAAAGATTTACAAGCATGTTGCCAGGATTGGAGGATTTGAGCTATAGGCAGAGGTTGAATAGGCTGGGGCTGTTTCCCCTAGAGCATCAGAGGCTGAGGGGTTATAGAGGTTTATAAAATCATGAGGGGCATGGATGGGATAAATGGACAAAGTTTTTTCCCTGGGATGGGGGAGTCCAGAATTAGAGTGAGAGGGGAAAGATGTAAAAGAGAGCTAAGGGATAACATTTCACGCAGTGGGTGGTGCATGTATGGAATGAGCTGCCAGAGGAAGTGATGGAGGCTGGTACAATTGCAACATTTAAAAGGCATCTGGATGGGTGTATGAATAGGAAGGGTTTGGAGGGATATAGGCCAAGTGCTGGCAGGTGGGACTAGATTATGTTGGGATATCTGGTTGTCATGGACAGGTTGGACCGAAGGGTCTGTTTCCGTGCTGTACATCTCTATGACTCTCTATGGCCCTAATAGGAGAGACTAGCACAGCCAAAAAGATGAAGGGACAACCCTTTAGAACTGAGATGAGGAAGAATTTCTTCAGCGAGAAAATGATTAATCTGTGGAACTGATCGAATTGAATTAGCTTTATTGTCACACGTACTCAAATGAGTGCAGTGAAAAGTTTATAATTTGCCACTTATAATGCCACCGTAGAGTAGAGAATAGAGAAATGAAGAAAATAAAGTTACATTACAGTTATACACAGTTATTAGGTCAGAAAAAACAAGAAGCAATGTTAGGAAGATAAACATCGCAGTCTCTCTCCAAGGATTCTCCACAGCAGCTGGCGCAGGGGGTCTCCATGTGGTCTGACCCCTGGCTGCCACCATGCTCTGTCCTAGGCTGCTGCTGCCATGCGTTGGGACGCTGGTATCTCCGCTGACCCCATGTTGGGGTTGAGTGTCTGAGGCCGAGAGAGGCGGAGAGGGAGGGAGAGAGAAAGAAAACAAAGAGAAGGAATGGGTAGTGTGGAGGAGCTCCACTGTATCCCACTCCATAGCCACCATACCCACAAAGGGCTGTGGAAGTCAAGTCATTGACATAACAGAAATAGATAGGTTCTTGATTAATAAGGAGATCAAGGGTTACAGAGAGCAGGCAGGAGAATGGGTTTGAGAAATATATCAGCCATAATCAAATGGTGGATCAGGCCGAACAGCTTAATTCTGCTGCTATATCTTACTGTCTAATGGTTTAACCGTTAATGACTGTGCAGTATATGGAAGTTATTGAACTTATTATTTGAAACAGAACATGAGATTATTGCAGATGCACATAGGTTTCATATGCTATTAGGAGAGGTGACAGACCTGTTGAATCCAATGCCAAACAGTCGGGAGCCAGTCATGGAGAATTAGCTGGGTCCCATGCAAGGGTTGAAGATGTGGGAAGACAGGGGCCTTTGGTATGGCAGAGGTGGAGGGAGAGTAAACATTTGAGTAGTGCTGGGAGTTATCTCTATTCTGACTCTGTGAAGATATGAAGAAAGAGTAAAATTTAAAAAAACTATAAATGCTGGAAATCAGTAACAAAAACAGAAATTGCTGGGAAAACTCAGCAGGTCTGGCAGCATGTGTGGGGAAAAATCAACGTTAATGTTTTGGATCCAGTGACCCTTTTTCAGAAAAAGAGTGGAGAAAGTGAGGACTGCAGATGCTGGAGATCAGAGCTGAAAATGTGTTGCTGGAAAAGTAATGCAGATCAGGCAGCATCCAAGGAGCAGGGGAATCGACGTTTTGGGCATGAGCCCTTCTTCAGGAATGAGGAAAGTGTTAGCCCTTCTTCAGGAATGAGGACAAAGAAGGGCTCATGCCCGAAACGTCGATTCACCTGCTCCTTTGATGCTGCCTGACCTGCTGTGCTTTTCCAGCTACACATTTTCAGCTCTAAATCACCAGAGTATAAGAAAAGTCGCAGCTAGCATGACTCTCAGATTTTGGATTCAGTGGTGTGAGAGTAACATCCTTTGTGAGAAAGGTAGAATCCTAGATGCAGGTGGGTAGAGAAAGAGCAGGAGGACACTGAGGCTATTCATTGACTTTGAACCAGTGCTGCAAGAGATTCACAAGGCAGACATCACAATCATATGCAAAGACCATTGTCGCTCTCTCTTGTCGTAGCTATCTCTGCGTAGAGTACTAGTAGTCACTGTGCTCTTGAATTTCTTTCCCTCCCTTCAACATTAGCTGTGAACTTGAGAGACATCTCACAGATAACTGTGCAACACTGCAGCTCACAAGTCAACTGATGCCCTATTTGCCAGAAACTGTTTCGCTCACATGATATGTGGGAATCACTGACCAGGCCAGCATTTATTGCACATTTCTAAGTACTCTTGTGAAACATAGAAAAATAGAAGAGCAGGAGGAGGCCAGTCAGCCCTGCAAGCCTGCTCTGCCCTTCATCATGATCATGGCTGATCGTCCCACTCAATAGCCTAATCCTGCTTTCTCCCCATAACTTTTGGTCCCATTCGCCCTAAATACTATATCTAGCTGCCTCTTGAATACATTCGATGTTGTAGCATCAACTATTCCCTGTGGTAATGAACTCCGCAGGCTCAGCATTCTTTGGGTGAAGGAATGGTTCCTCGTCTCTTTCCTAAATATTCTACCTGGAATCCTCAGACTGTGACCCCTGGTTCTGGACACACCCACCATCAGGAACATCCTCCCTGCATCTACCCTGTTTGAATTTTATAAGTCTCTAGGAGATCCCCCCCATTCATCTGAAATCCAGCGAAAAACAATTCTACCTTGGTCAATCTCTCCTTCTCCGTCAGTCCTGCCATCCCCAGAATCAGCTTCGTTGCACTCCCTCGTGAGCAAAAGCATCCTTCCTCAGAAAAGGAGACCAAAACTGCACACAATATTCTAGGTGGGACCTCACCGAGGCCCTATATAACTGCAACAACACATCCCTACTCCTGTACTCGAAACCTCTCAATACCATTTGCCTACTTTACCACCTGCTGCACCTGGATGCTCACCTTCAGTGACCGGTGCACAAGGATACCCAGGTTCCGCTGCACACTCCCCTCTCCCAATTTACAGCCATTCAGGTAGTAATCTGCCTTCGTGTTTTGGTGGTGGTGAGCTGTTTTCAAACTGTTGCAGTCCTTGGGCACAGTATGACCACAGTGCCATCAGGAAGTGCGTTTCCGCACTGGAAGGTGCTCAGCAACAGTTTAGGTCTGAGCCATTCTAAGAGGTCATAAATAGCTTGGGCCTCTCTTCCAATGTTCAGAACAGTACATAGCCAAAGGCACCTTAGTTAGAGTTCCCAGTATAGCATGCATTTCCAGAGGCCTGGATTTGATAAGATTGTGGTGTTGAACTCACCATGACGAGCATATCAGATCATTGAATCTCTTTCAACATTGGATCAACTTTGATGGACAATATTATTTCTCCTGACTCTGTCAGTATATTCATCTAGGATTACTTGGTCTGGATAGGTTGTCTCCCCATGCCACCATCCAGGAAGAAAATATGCCATCTCTCCCGAGTGCCATCTGAGAAAGTCTCCAAATTCATATCAGTCTGTTAAGGATTTAGCCTCCTCCTTACTCCAATTATTTGGTTCTTCTGCAACTTTTTAAATTCCTCAAAACATAATTGCTTCCTGGCAGCAATTTGTTTAGATTAATGGTCACATAAATGATTGTTGTAGCCTGTTAATTCCTATGAGCAGTTCCATTTCTGTTGTGGGCCACTTGCTGCTAACTGGCTGTCAAATCTGTTTTAGTACCAATTAAGGGCTTCTTGCCAGAAAAACTTGGGGTCAAAAAATGTTTTTTCCCTTGAGAAGGTTTAGAAACTGTTTTTCACTTGTGAAGAGCAAATCCTGCGCACAATCTATTTTCTTAAAGTCCAATATAAATTTAGTTTGAGTAAACCTTTTAAAATCTAGCTTTCAAAATTATTTGAAGAATTGTGATAGGGGACTCTCTAGTCAGGAGCACAGATGACATATATGCAGCCAACAATGAGTCATCAGAATGGTGTGTTGCCTCCCTAGTGCTTGGGTCAAGGATTTCAGAGACAGCGTGGAATATTCTCAAAGTGGAGAGTGACCAAGCAGAAGGATGTTGTACGTGCTGGTGCCAATCACAAACAAAGAGGAAGTGGCAAGATTCTGAAGAACGAATATAGAAAATTAGACAGGAGTTGGTTAAGTCGAAGGCATATTGAAACCCATTGTACAGGAAACTCCCCCAGCCTCTGTCGCAACAGTACAGATTTCTTACAGAAACTCAGCACCCACGGATCGAACCGGGAACATTCCTCGTCACAATGGATGTTTCAGCACTCTACACCAGCATCCCCCACAATGACAGCATCACAGCAACAGCCTCAATGCTCAACACCAACAACTGCCAATCTCTGATCACTATCCTACAACTCATCCACTTTATCTTCAACCACAACATTTTCACCTTTGACAACCAGTTCTTCATCCTGACACATGGAACAGCTATGGCAACCAAATTTGCACCTCAAAATGTCAACATTTTCATGCACAGTGTCAAACAAGACTTCTCTACGCAGGACCTCCAACCAACACTATACACCAGGTACATTGATGATAATTTCTTCCTCTGGATCATGGCGAGGAGTCACTGAAACAACTACACAGTGATATCAACGAGTTTCATCCCACCATCAAGCTCACCATGGACTCCTCTCTATTATCTGTCTCATTCTTGGACACATGCATCTCCATCAAGCATGGACACCTCAGCACCTCACACTACCGCAAACTGACAGATAACCTCACAATGCTACACTTCTCCAGCTTCCACCCAAAACATATTAAAACAGCCATTTCCCATGGACAAGCCCCATGCATACACAGGATCTGTTCAGATGAGGAGGAACATGACGGGCATCTGGAAGTACTCAGGGATGCCCTCATAACAACAGGGTACGATGCTCAACTCATCAACTGCCAGTTCCAACGTGCCACAGCGAAAAACTGTAATGACCTCCTCAGGAGATAGACACGAGCTGCAACCGACAGGGTACCCTTCGTTGTCCAGTACTTCCCTGGAGCTGAAAATCTATGCCATGTTTTTCACAGCCTGCAACACGTTACCAAGGAGGATGAGCACCTCGCCAAGACTTTCCCCACACCTCCACTTCTCACCTTTAAGCAACCACCAAATCTCAAGCAGATCGTTGTTCGTAGCAAAATTCCTGGCTTTCAGGACAACACCATACAACCTTGTCACAGTACATGCTGCAAAGTGTGTCAGAATGTTGACATGAATACCACCATTACACGTAGGGACACCTCCCACCATGTATGTGGCAGATACTCATGCAACTCAGTCAACGTTGACTATCTCATACACTGCAGGCAAGGATGCCCTGAGGCATGGTACATTGACGAGACCAAGCAGAGGCTACAGCAATGAATGAATGGACACCACACAACAATCAACAGACAGGGGTGTTCCCTCCCAGTCGGAGTACACTTCAGCAGTCCAGGACTTCGACCTTGGACCTTCGGGTGACCGTCCTCCAAGGCAGACTTTGGGACAGGCAACAATGAAAACTGGCCGAGCAGATGCTGATAGCCAAGTTCAGTAGCCATGGGGATGGCCTCAACTGGGACGTTGGATTCATGTCACACTATAGGTGACCTCAATGCACTATACACACACAAAGACAGACAGACACACACACACACACACACACATAGACACACCTACACACACATACTCCTACAGATCCATACACTCACGCAGACCCTCTCTCATATGCTCACACATACACTCCCACACTCACATGCACACACTCTCACAGACGTATGCCCCTTTACACTCACACACATACACACACTGTCTCACAGACATTCATAATCTCCATGCCCCCCCATACACATCCACACCCGCATGCACACAGACACATATATGTTTGTGGGGTGAATTTGTACTTGCAGAATTACATTTTACTTTGCTCAAAAACTGCACAAATCCATGTAAGATTCTGTAAATCCATTTTTTAGATTAGAATCAGTCTGACCATTGTGGCACAGACAGTCTCACACAGGGTACCTCACACCTTAAATGCATTATCTGGGCCGACATGACACCAATTGTGAAAATTCGCTTGAGAAAGTAACTTTTTAAAAACGTTTTGCGATTTGCATATGTAAGAACTGAAACCAACATGATCATTCTAAAAGATGAGAGACTTAACAAACAATCCAGGTATTTTTCAACATATAATTTAAATTACACCATACTGTAAACTTTTGCTATAAATTCTGTGTCTTAAAATCTTAAACTCCACAATCACTTGATGAAGGAGCAGCGCTCCGAAAGCTGGTGCTTCCCAAGTAAGCCTGTTGGACTATAATCTGGTGTGATTTTTAATTTTGTACACCCCAGTCCAACACTGGTATCTCCAAATCAAGAGCAAATTAAATAGTCAAGGAAGGGAAGAGCAAGACAGAGAATGAGTAAAACTGATAAATAAACTGCATTTATTTCAATGCAAGAAACCTGATAGGTACAGCAGATCAACTCATGGACTTGGATATCATAACTAGTTCGGGGGGGGGGGGGCAGGATTGGCAGCTTCATTTTACAGGAAGGATAGAAAGGAAGGCAAGAGAGCAGGGGGAGTTGGTTAAGGATAACATTATGCCTGTATTTAGGGAGGGTATTTCTGGGAGAGCATCCAGTGAAGTTATATGGGTGGAAAATATGAGAGATAAGAAATAAGAATTACTTGTATTATAGGCCCCACAATAGTCAGTGGGAAATTGAGAAACAAATATGTAAAGAGATCCCAGATATCTGTAAGAATGATTGGGTTGTAATGGTAGGGGGTTTTAAATTGCCAAACATAGACTTGGACTGTCAGAGTGTCAAGGGCTTGGATGGAGCAGAATTTAAGAAACATTTCTTTTTCAATATATGGATGTAACAACTAAAGAAGGAGCAAATCTTGACTTCTCTTGGGAAATAAGGCAGGGCAATTGACTGAAGTGTCAATGGGGGAAGCACTTTGAGGCCAGTGGTCATAATTCTATTATTTTTAAAATAGTGATGGAACAGAATAGACCTGATCTAAAAGTTAAAGTTTTGAACTGTAGTAAGGTCAGTTTTGACAGTATTAGGCAAGAACTTTCAAATGTCTAGATGAGAGTGGTACTGGAAAAGCACAGCAGGTCAGGCAGCTTCCGAGGAGCTTCAGATGCTGCCTGACCTGCTGTGCTTTTCCTGCACCACTCTAATCTAGATTCTGGTTTCCAGCATCTGCAGTCCTTGTTTTTACCTAAGAACTTTCAAAAGTTGATTGGGAGAGACTATTGGCAAATGAAGGGGTGGCTGGAAAGTGGGAAGCCTTCAAAAATGAGATAACAAAATTCAGAGACAACATGTTTCTGTTAGTATGAAGGACAAAGCCGGTTGATGTAGGAAATGCTGAGTGACTAGAGAATATGAGGCTCTCATCAAGAAAAAGAAGGAAGCATATGTCAGGTATAGACAGTTGGAACCAAATGAGTCCCTAGAGAAATATAAAGGCAGTAGGAGTATACTTAAGAGGAAAATCGGGGGCGCAAAAGAAGTGACAAAGAGGATTGTTGAAGGTAGAGCAGATTACTTTGTTTATATGGACTTCAGCAAGGTGTTTGACAAACTTTCACGTGGTAGACTGGTTAGCAAGGTTAGATGACACAGAATCCAGGGGGGGCTAGCCATTTGGATACAAAACTGGC
The DNA here is from genome assembly GCF_047496795.1 of Chiloscyllium punctatum. Lineage (NCBI taxonomy): Eukaryota > Metazoa > Chordata > Chondrichthyes > Orectolobiformes > Hemiscylliidae > Chiloscyllium > Chiloscyllium punctatum. The sequence goes on along the minus strand of NC_092739.1, from coordinate 90,665,644 downwards.
TTGAAGGCAGGAGACAGAGGGTGGTTGTAGAAAGTTGGTTTTCAGACTGGAGGCCTGTGACCAGCAGTATGCTGCAAGGATCAGTGCTCGGTCCACTGCTTTTCATCATTTATAGAAATAATTTAGTTGTAAATATAGGATGTATAATTAGTAGGTTTGCAGAAGACACCAAAATGGGTGGTATAGTGGTGAGTGGTTTCCTTCAGCTCCCTTACCATGGCATTCCAATATCTCTGGATCTTGCAAAAAACCAAAGGCAGTGTGTGAGAGTGCCTATACTAATTTTACATTTGGGACACCCTGGAGACACTCCTCTCTTGAACTTAGCGAGCCTCTCCAGTACCATATGAGCCCTGTGTAAAATCTTCAATTGCATAGCCTGTGCTTTGTTACATATTGAGATTTTCCCACATGTCTTCACATGTTTCCAATGAAATATGCTCGCCTAGTTTCCAATTCCAAGTCCTACAGAGTCTCTCCAAATCTCCGAAGGCACGTCCTTTCTGGAAATGATACAAAGTACGAACTGAAAGAGCACCTCCACACCGGTGCACTCTTTTCTACACATCTGTCTTGTGAGGGTTAGCCAGGAGCATCCCTTATCTGAAAGTACTGGAAAGGGTTGCTATTAGACAGTCCAGATTTCTGACTTAGTTGGCTTCAACGTCAAGCCAAATTGACTCAGAATTTCCCTGTATCCAGCCACCCATAAATGCTAGCAGGGCACTCATTCGATATCTCTTCAAGACCAGAAGGTCCACCCACTCCCACTCCCCACCCTGCGCCAACTGCAATTCAGTAAATTTAATTAGGGGGTGCCAGTGACACCAAATAAAGGACCTGAGTCAACCATTGAGCCTCCATAACACTCATCTGGGTAGCAACAACGGAAGCATTCTCATGGGGTACAACAGGCGAGGAAGAACATTCATTTTAATCAGGGCTATTTGGCCTAACCATGATAATGGTATTCCCTCCCACTGCTGCAAATCCTTTTTTATCCTCTCCAGTAGTTGTACATAGTTAGTTTTATACAGCTGGTAGAAGGCAGGAGTAATAAACATTCCCAAATATAAAATCTTTTTGACGACCATCTAAATGGGAATTGCATTCCACCCTTCAGATCAGGCACCTCCACTAGTCCCCCGACTGGCATTAGTTCCGATTTTGTGAAGTTGATCCTGTATCCCAAAAAACTACCAAATAAATTAATTTTTTGAATCAATCGAGGAACAGACTCGTCCGGATTGGCCGAGAACAACAGGATATCATCAGCCTGTAGGGTGATTTTATGCTCCCCCATTCCCACCCTTGGTGCCATTATTTCAGGATCCCTCCTGATAGCCTCGGCTAGTTGCTCAATTACCAAGGTAAGTAACAGTGGTGAGAGAGGACACCCCTGTCAGCTACCTCTCCCAATAATAAAGTTACCTGACTTAGTGTCGTTTGTGATGACTGCCGCCTTAGGAACATTATACAACACTGCCACCCATCTGGCAAAGGCTGCCCACAGACCAAAGCGCTCTAGGACCCCAAGCAGGTACAGCCATTTTATCGGTTAAATGCCTTTTCCGTGTCTAGGGAGACCACCAAATCCGGGATCAATCTTCGTTGCCATACCTGTACTATGTTCCGTCCCCTCCTGATATTGTTGGAGGAGCTACAGCCCTTGATAAAAACCATCTGATAATCTTTCATAATATAGGGCAACACCTCTTCCAACCTCAGGGCCAGCACCTTTGACAGAATTTTAAAATCTACATTCAACCATGAAATTGGTCTGTAGGAAGCACGTTCTTCGGGGTCTTTCCTCTTTTTTAAAATGAGGGAGATATTCGCCTCCCTAAGAGAGGGCAGAAGACAATCCTATGTATATGAATAACTATACATCCCCAGAAGTGGCTCCATCAACACATTTATGGATTCCTTATAAAACTCACTCGGGAATCCATCTGGCCCTGGTGCTTTGCCACCCTGGAGATGCTTTATTGTTTCCTGCACCTCTTGTATCGTCATAGGTGCATTTAACAGGGAGACCTGTTCTGCGTTTGTACTGCGGAGGTCCAGGTTCTCAAAAAGGACTACATTTTCACTGCACCATCTTCACTGCCCTCCGACTGATATAACTCTGTAAAGTATTCCCTAAATCTAGCATTGATCTTCTTCAACTCACGGGTAACCGTGCCAGCCTCCTCTCTAACTGACATAATGGATTGGAAGCATTTTTCTTTCTAGCCAGATATGCCAGATGTCTAACAAGCTTATCTCCAAATTCAAACAATCTTTGTTTAGCAAAGGAGACCTCTTTTTTGCCACCTGTGTGTGCAATGAGTCGAGATCAGCCCAAAGAGCCGTGACCTGCTGCAGCTTGACCAATGAAGGCCTGTAATAATATACTTCCTCAGCTACCTTTAGCCAGGTCTCCAGCATCCATTGCTACTCCTCCCTCTGCCTCCTTCTAGTCGTTGAATACGAAATGGTCAGGCTTCATAAATATGCCTTAGTGGCCACCCAAAACATTGCTGGATTACTGGCTGTACCTGAATTGATATCTCAGAAGGCCCTTACCTCTCTTGTAATGTACTCAACAAATTTGCTATCCCTTAACAGGAATGGGTCGATGCACCAGTGCTGTACATCTATTCCACCACCCTAGGTTTTAACATCTAAATACGCCGGCATGGTCCGAGATAGTTATATTCCCAATTTTGCAAGACAATGTTCTGTCCAAACAAACCAATGACAAAAAAACACATGTCAATTCATGTGTAGCACTTGTGTGGGTTGGAATAAAAAGCAAAGCCTCTTCCATTAGGATGGAGATGCCTCCACACATCCACTAATCCAACTCCTCACACACGTCCACTAACTGTCTAGATTGCATGGTCCTTTGGCATCCTGTCTACCCCGGAATCCATTAGGCGGTTAAAATCCCCTCCTCTGATTGTGTGGCGCACCCCAAGATTTATTAATTTAGCAACTTCATTAATTAGAAATTTAAGAGGGTGCGCTGGAGGACAATAAACATTCAGGACGTCATACTCTTCTCCACATCTTAGAGCTTTAAGAATGATGAACCATCCATGTTCGTCCTTAATTTGCTCAGTGACCTAGAATGGGAGGTTCCTCCTAACCAGTATAGCCACTCCTCTACTCTTGGAGCTAAAGGAGGAGAAGAATACCCTGTCATAACCAACCCCCCCACATTCCCCCCCATCGCTGTTTCAGTCTACCATAATGCCACAAGGCCTGACTAATCTGGTAGTCATTTCCGAGATGTCTTTGATGTGGAGTAGCCCACAAACCAACCAACACACTAAAACAGCATCTAATGAACTTGAAAGATCCTATACAGACAACAAGCAAAACTAATGTCATTTACAAAATACCGCAAAAACTGTAACAAACATTACATTGGACAAACAGGCAGAAAACTAGCCACCAGGATACATGAACACCAACTAGCCACAAAATGACATGACCCTCTCTCACTAATGTCCTTACATACAGATAAGGAAGGACACCACTTCGACTGGGACAACATATCCCAAGGTCAAGCTAAACAGAGACACTCACGCGAATTCCTAGAAGCATGGCATTCCAATTGGAACTCTATCAACAAACACATTGAGTTAGACCCCATCTACCAACCCCTGAGAAAAAGAACAGGAAATGACATCACCACAGGAAATGACCATCACAGGAAATGATATCACCAACCCAAAGAAAACCAAACATAAATAGAAAGCAGAATCATGTACAGTGCTTCGCCTGGAGGCCCACTGAAGATGTTACCAAGGAGGGTGACGAAACGTCTGGAAATAAAACTTTCAGCTTAGCAAGCAAACCTACATCCAGAACCTCAACCTGAGCTACGAATCTTCTCAAAACTTGCTAAAATGAGGACCCCACTTCTGGAGCTGATATGTTGGAATCCCTACGAATGGTCTCCACCAACGGTTCAATCACCAATGTAAAAAGCGGTGGCAAAAGGGGACAGCCCTGTCGGCTGCCCTTTTAAATGCTAAAATTGCTTGAGCATACCCCATTGGTGATGACTATAGTGAGAGGGTCACTGTAGAGAACCTTTGCCCATCTTACCAAGACTTCACCCAAGCCAAACCACACTAAAATATAAAAAAGGTATGAACACACAACTCGGTCAAATGCCCTCTCTGCATCTAGAGAAATCACCAATCCCTGTATTGACTGTTTCTGGATTAGAGGTGCTGGAAAAGCACAGCAGTTCAGGCAGCATCCGAGGAGCAGTACAATTGACGTTTCGGGCAAAAGTCCTTCATCAGGAATATGTCGATTTTACTGCTCCTCGGATGCTGCCTGAACTGCTGTGCTTTTCCAGTACCTCTAATCCAGAATCTGGTTTCCAGCATCTGCAGTCATTGTTTTTACCTGTATTGACTGTTGTTGACAAGCTTGAATTACATTAAGCATTATTGGAGGATCTGCGGCCCTTAATGAAGCCCATCAGATCCTCTTTAACAATAGAAGGTAACAGTTTCCAGCCGAAATGCAAGAGTCTTACAGAGGATTTTAAAGTCAACATTTAAGAGTGAAATCGGCTTGCAAGAAGCACAGTCCTCCAGGACCTTCCCTTTTTTAAGAATAATTAAAATATTGGCCTCTCTTAGAGATAGCGAGAGACGATCATGACTGTAGGAGTAATTGAAAATGTTGAGCATTGGGCCTGACAATATGTTTATAAATTCCTAATAAAATTCATTGGGAAGTCCATCAGGACCGTGCGCCTTTTCACTCTGAAGCTGCTTCACAGCCTCCTGCACCTCTTGCTCTAATAAGGGAGCATTGAGAAAAGACTCTTGCTCAGAGGTCACACCCGGAAGCTACAGATTCTTGAAAAAGGACTCCATCTTGGTCCGTCCCTCCTCATAACTCTCAGATTCGTATAATTCAGAGTAAAATTCTGGAATGCCACATTAATCTTTTTAGAATCACGTTAGGTTACCAGCACCTTCCCTAATTGATGTGATGACTTGAGGGGCAATCTTTCTTCTGGTGAGATACACTAGGTATTTGCTGGTTTGTCACCATGCTCATACAACCTTTGTTTTGCAAAGGTAAGCTCCTTCTTTGTTGTTTGCATGAGCATGGAATTCAATGCAGACTGCAGCACTGTAATCCTCTGTAGCTTAGCCAATGAGGGCCAATCAAAGTAAGCCTTCTCAGCTGATTCAACCGTGCTTCAAGGAGACATTGCTGCTCGCCCTTCTGCCACTTCTTACTGTCACAGTAGGAAATAACTAAAACCCTGGCATTGGCTTTGGCAGTTTCCCAAAGGACGGATGGGCTACTAACCGAGCGTGAATTAATGTCCAGGAATGCCCTAAATTCTTTAGAGAAGTACTCCACAAAGTTTTACCTAAAGGATAAAGGAATCCATTCGCCAGTACCTCAAGCCCACTGTAGAGTCCTTAATCTTAACCGACAGGTACACTGGAGCGTGATCAGAGATGGTAATATTACCAATCGTACAAGATGCCACCAAGTCCAGGGTTGCCACGGGAGTCAGAAAGAAAATCAATCCTGGTGTGACATCTGTGTGGATCGTAAAAAAATGTAAAATCCCTGCCTGTAGGGTGAAGATTTCTCCAGATGTCCACCAACACTAAGTCCACACACAGATCCACTAATTGTACAGTTTTTCCAGAGGGTATCAGGGGACGTTTGGGCAACCTATCTACTGTGGGATCTGTAGACAATTAAAATCTCCCTCCTATGATGATATGCTGAGACTCGAGACCGATCAATTTACAGAACACATCTACTAGAACTTGTGCAGAATGGCCGGAGGGCAGTAAACATTTAAAACACCATATTCTTCCCCATTTATCAGAGCTTTGAGGATTACAAACCTTCCGTGTGTGTCTTTCGTAACACACTAGTAACTTAAACAGACGATTCCTCCAAACCAATGTCATCACTCCCCTACTTCTGGTATTAAAAGATGAAAAGTAAACCTGATCAAAGCCATTCTGCTATAGATTCAAATGCTCCCTCTTATTCAAGTGTGCCTCCTGTAATAAAGCAATATCCACCTTTTACTTTCTAAGACGCTAAAGTACCTTTTCCCTCTTAATTTGTGAGTGATCACCTGTTCCAGGTACACCATTTAATCAAGTCATTAACCATAACCTTCTGCAGTAACATTTAGATCCAGGGAGGAGGAACTCGAATTACAAATCGCTGAGCCTTAGTGTCACAAGATCCATTAAACAGTACAGGTGCCAGTCCCACGAATCGGAATATGTCCACACCAACTTTGGAGCTACTGATCTAGCTCCAAGCTAATTTGGAGTCCCTACTAAGCAGAAAGAGGCTATTCAGCCCATCGATCTGCACCAATCCTCCAAAGAGCATCTTACCCAGACACAGCTCCCTACCTTATCCCTGTAACCCTGCATTTATCATGGTTAACCCATATAGTCTGACATTCCCTGGACGACTACAGGGTAACTTACCATAGTCAAACCACCTAACCTGCACACCTTTGGACTGTAGGAGGAAAACAGAGCAGCTGGCAGAAACCCACACAGACACAGGGAGAACGTGCAAACTCCACACATTCACCAAAGGAAGGAATTGAACCTGTGTTCCAGGTACTGTGACGAAGCAGTGCTAACCACTGAGCCATCATACCAATTTACATTATGCCACTTTGCAGGTCACTCAGGTAGTAAACTGAAATGACTTTGTGATTGTTTTGATTTAGCCCGGAGCTGTTTGAAATCCCTCAAAAGATCCTCTTCCCTCGGCCTATTGGTCCCTACACTGTTGTGTTCAAGCTTGCTGTATGCAACTGTTGCATTTCCTACATTACAACAATGGTTTCCCAATCTTCATTGACCCCCACTGTTTCTCTCACCGACTCTATAATTTCTCTCACCATCACTGCCCCAGTACTCAGGTTCATGTGTGGTTATAGGAAAATGCAGTTACATGGAATTAGGTCATAGATCAATCATAATCTCATGTAATGATACGGCAGGTTCAAGGGGTGGACGGCCTATTTATGAACCTGTTTCTTATTGCAAAAGTCTAATGTTTTACAACTCACCAAACATAGAGTTAGAATTACAAGTAGTCCAAATCATTGACAGTACTGTGGTCTAAAACGCTCTTATATTTGAACTTTCTGTTAAAAGAGTTAAGTTTATGCAAGCCAGTAATGTGCAATGTATTAGGCTGCTGCAGAAGTATACAAACAATTTACAAATAAAGTAATATGTACATTTATTGAAATGTTTAAAAAATGAGCATAGATTGTTACAGAGAATAATTAAAAATTATTTCTGGAATGTGAGTATCACTAATGAGGCCAGCATTTGTTACCCATGCTTAATTGTCTTGCAGCTGAGTGGGAAGCTGGGCCATTGCAGAGTGCAGTTAAGACGCAATCACATGGAGTCTCAGACCAGACCAATTAAGATGGTAGATTTCCACACATACATGGTGTTTGTGAACCAGATGGTTTTACAATAATCAAGAGTGTCATGGCAGCATTACAAAATGAGCTTTCAAGTCCAGATTTATTAATTGAATTTAAATTGCACCAGTTGCCACGGTGGAATTTGAATCCATGTCCTTAGAACATTAGTTGGCACTTCTGGATTGCTGGTACAGTGCCAACAATGCCACCATTTTCTCTGATCTGAAAATCACATTACAACCTGTGGATATAGTGACATATGTGGCTGATCTATAGACAATTCTATTAGAAAAGTAGTAACAATTATGAAATGCTACTGAATGTTGCTTTATATATTTAATATAATTCACCAAATAGTAATTATTACATCAGAAAACAACTGTAATCTTGATAATGCATCATCAAAATAGCCATTTTAGCCCAGCTGTCCAATAATTAGATTGGGTTCCCGACAGTATGGAAATAGGTCATTTTGCTCAACAAGTTCACACCGACCCTCCAAAGAGTAACCCACCCAGACCCATTCCCCTACCCTATATTTACCCCTGACTAATGCATCTAACACTATGTGCAATTTAGCATGGCCAATTTGGACTGTGGGGAGGAAACTCCACACAGACAGTAGCCCGAGGCGGGAATCGAAACTGGGTCCCTGCGCTGTGAGGCAGCAGTGCTAACCATTGAGCCATCATGTGTAATGTCATCTGTGCAATAAACACATTTTCAACAAAAATGTCAATGTATTATAACGCACATTGCTCATAATGGTTAAATATTCTGTTTTCTCTGACTTGAATAAATATTCATGAATATGGTGAACCATGTCCTGCACACAAAAAAGATTGCAAAAAAACAGTCTTCGGAACAACCAAAGGATTTTAACACTATATAATTAGTCACTATCTGAAGAGCAACTCGAACTGTCTGATGAGGATGGAGAGTGCTTTTCCTTTTTCTTAACTTTTTGGTGGTGTTTGTGACTTTTGTGCTTGCTTTTCTTCTTATTTTTCTTTTTCTTTTTAAGAACCTTTTGCTTCTTGCTCTTTTTCCCAGTTGAGTCTTCACTAGATGAATATGATCTGTAAAGACCAACATAATTAATTTCCAGCCATTGTAATCTTTCATAGGTAAGATGGAATGTCTCCTGACTCAGTGGTAGTACAGGATTGGATTCCAACATGGGTACTTGCTTTCCATAGGAGATAAATCACACTTTTTCTTCATTCACAAAAGAGCTCTTCAGCTTTGATTTCAACCTATATAAGAAATGGTACTCCAAAAGATAATAACCACAGGAAAAGCAATTGCAGAAAACATCAGTTATTTTTCACTAGTAAATAGTTCATAAATCTCAAAACTAAAACTTGAGTTAGGACTTCACCTAGGACAGAATAAAATGGACAAACCTGATCTGAAAAGTTAGAATCCCAAAAAGTAAGCCTGCATTGTAATTGATGGACAAAACAAAATGGGGAAGCAATAGCTGAATGGTATTATTGTTAGAAATGAATCCTGAAACTCAGCTAATCTTCTAGAGACCTGGTTTCAAATCTTGCCATGGGAAATAGTGAAATTTGAATTCAGTTAAAAAAATCTGGAATTAAGAATCTACTGATGACCATGAAAGGAAATATGTCATCCTCATCTGGTCTGGGCTACATGGGACTCCAGACCCACAGCAATGTAGCTGACTCTCAAATGCCCTCTGAAATGGCCTAGCAAGCCTCTCAATTATATCAATTACTACAAAGTCTCAACAAAACTGGAAAGACTACCTGGCACTGACCTTGGCACTTGTAAAGACAATGGCAGAAACAACTGATTGACCCTACAAGTCCTAGTTATTAACACCTGGGGACTGTGCCAAAATTGGAAAAGCTGTCTCAAAGACAAAACAAACAGCCTGAAACAGTCATACTCATGGAAGAGACAACGTTCCAGACACCACCATCACCGTCCCAATGACAGCACAGACATTATACTTCCCCATATTATATTCCATCTGCTACCCTATTACCCTCTCAATTATTTATCTTTATTTCTTTGTGATTTCCTTAGGTCCTGCTCACAGCATACTTTCCCACCTAGCTTTGTACCATCAGCAAACCTGGACACATTTTTCTTGGATTCATATTTTCAGCCATTAACATAGATTATAAATAGCTGAGACCCAGCACTGACCCTTCTGCACTCTACCAGTTACAGCCTTGCTTTTCCTAACTTTTGTTTCCTGTAGTTATTCAATCCACTATCCATACCCCCAATCTAATGAGCCCTAATCCACACTTTAATTTTTGTTTGAAACTTTATCAATGTTATTTGGAAATCCAAATGTGTTACATCTGTGTCGGCAAGTAAACTTTATATAAACAACTAATTTTGACACATAAAATGTAATTGACATTTTGTGAATGCTATCGAGCATGACAAGTTTGTCACTCACAACTTGGGACTCCAATTCAAAGCTACTGCAGTCACTGTGTACAGCTACACTGTACAAATTTATTTTCCATTCAGCAGCACAATTACCTTTTTCTGTGTTCGTCTGTCTTATCCTTCCTTTTCTTCTTGTGGTGTTCATTCTTTACATCAGCTTCTTTTGTTTCTATAAAATAATCAAGTAAAACAAAAGTATTAAATAAGACGGTCAAAAGATTTACAATATCTGGACAATTAACTATTTTGTATCTAAATCATATCTTTACATGGTTTAAAAAGGTCATATACTGGTGTAACACACATCAGTCATAATTTAGTGACTGACTGAAATAGAGCTCCATTTAATTACCAATCAAATTGCTGTTGGACTTACCACATTGGCTTAGACTCAGCTTTCACTTCCTAGATCACTTCATCTCTAACGTGATAAAATCTATTGGGTATAAAGGAATTATGTGAAATGGGTTTGGTCAGTCAAATCCTATTCCCAGTTGACATGTCCAGAATTATCCTTAATTTAGCACTCATTGATAATCCCACTCAGATATTACAAAAAGTGGCCAATATAGATAACAGAAAGACATTGTGCTGAAGTAGTTGGGAATGCTTTTTGACTTTGGCATTGAGACTTGATATCAGGGCAAAATAAAAGGAGTATAAGATTAAGGAAGACCTACTACAAATGCATATTGATTTGGTGAATGCATGCAAGGCTGAGACAGATCACTTTCAGTCTCTCAGAGAATCAAATGATACAGGGCAGGCAGGCAAGTGGATATGATGCAGAAGTACCCTAAGAGGTACAACTGTACGATCTATTCCTCTTCCTGTTTCTTATGCTCTTCTACAATGCATCACACTGAACTTTATTTGACGTAAACACAAAGTACATAATTCTACCTTGTTACTTTTAACTATTACTTCGAAACTAGCCTGGGCTTAGTTAAACCACTGGGTAGAAGTAGAGCGATATGCAACAAAAATTTAAAAAATTGATACATTTAATCTTGTTGATAAATCTTATTTGTGTTATCACTCACTACAGTTTAGCAAAATATTACTTAAGACACAAGTTCCTCTGTTTAAACTTATAAATTACCTACGTAAGCTTATAACCCTGTAAGTTATGTAATTTGGTCTTTAGGTGGTATATTAGCTTTCGTCTATATACATTGTTATACAACTATCAGTACTGATGTGGAAGTGCTGGTGTTGGACTGAAGTGGACAAAGTTAAAAATCACAACACCAGGTTATAGTCCAACAGGTTTATTTGAAAGTATAACTTGTGTGATCAATAGTGATGGCATAGTGGTAATTGAAAGAAAAGTAGCCTACTGATGACCAAGTAACCACCGTGAATTGTGGAAAATCCCACTTGGTACACTAATATCCTTTAGTAAAAGAAGTATGTTATCCTTATCTGGTTTGGCCTATGTGTGATTCCAAATCCAAAGTAACCTGGTTGACTCTTAACTGTTCCTAAAATGGTCAATCAGTTCAAGGGCAATTAAAAATAGACAAAAATACTGGCCTTGCCAGCCATGCCACATTCCTGGTAAGAATAGGGAAAAAATCAAAGTATTTTGTAAATGGATGATGGGAAACTCCATTTCCTTCACAACTTGGATTCGGATGCCTACTCCTTTTATCAACAAAAACCCACTGTTCATGCTATTTTACAGTCACAGTCATTCAACATGGGAACAGACTCTTTGTCCAACCAGTTAACATAGAACATAGAACATAGAACATAGAAAAATACAGCGCAGTACAGGCCCTTCGGCCCTCATGCCGAACACTATTCCAAACTAAACTAGTCCCACCTGCCTGCTCCTGGCCCATATCCCTGTCCTACTCACATATCTATCCAAATGTCTTTTCAACATTGTAATTGTACCCACTTCCATCACCTTCTCAGGAAGTGCATGCCACATGTGAAGAGGTGTAAAGAATTTGCCTCTTATGTACTTTTTAAATCTCTCTCTTCTCACCTTAAAAATGTGCCCCCTTCTCTTGAAATCCCCCATCCTAGGGAAAGGCAACTACCATTAACTCTATCTGCACCTCTCATAATTTTATAAACTTTTATCAGATCGCCTCTCAACCTCTGACACTTCAGTGAAAAATGTCCCAGCCTTTTCAGCCTTTCATTCTAACTCAAACCTTTCATACTCCGCAATATCTTGGTAAATATCTTCTGAACCCTCTCCAGCTTGATAATATCCTTCATATAACTGGGCAACCAGAACTGGACACAGTATTCCAGAAAAGGCCTCACCAATGTTCTGTACAATCTCAATATAACTTCCCCACTCCTATGCTCAAATGACTGAGCAATGAAGGTTTTCACCACTCTATCCATATGTGACACAAACTTCAAAGAATTATGTACCTGCACCCCAGGTCCCTCTGTTCTACAACATTACCCAAGGCCCTACTGTTAATTGTGCAAGTCCTACCCTTATTTGTTGTGCCAAAATGCAATATCTTGCATTTATCCAGATTTACCCCATTTTCTATTAACTACCCAATTGGTTTATTACCTTCCCCATTACATGTACAGATTCTAATCAAGAGCTCCATTTCAATGAAATTCTGAACTACCGAGGGATAGCATTCTGGAAAATGTATTAATGTGGTAAAGCAATAGCTTTTTGCATTGAATAAGTTCAAAATTAGAAAATTAAAGTAGGTAAAAGATAAATCAGGATGGTCAATATGGTTTAGAGGGGGCCTTGCTGGTTGTGGTGTCCCCATGTGTTTGCTGTCCTGCTGTTCCTTCAGTGTTGTTTGGTCAAAATCTTGGAATTCCCTCCCTCAGGGCATTGTGGGTCAACTTATAGCATGTGGACTGCAGTGGTTCATGAAGGCAATTTACCATCACCTTCTCAAGGGCAACAAGGAATGAGCAATAAATACTGGTCAGCCAGAGATGCCCTAATCTCATGAGTGAAATTTAAAAATGTTAGTACAGCCAGAAATAATGCAGACTTGGTCAAGATGTACTCCCATATACATACATAATTTGTCAAGAGAATCTAACCACTGTGCCATTACATTTACGATTTGGATGAGGGAAGTAAATGTAATATTTCCAAGTTCATTCATGACACAAAACTGGGTGGATGTGTGCATGGTGAGGAGGATGTAGAGACTTCAGGGCAATTTGTGGTCTCCTTCCTAACGAAAGGATGATGTGAAACTTGAAAGGGTTTAGAAAAGATTTACAAGGATGTTGCCAGGGTTGGTGGGTTTGAGCTATAGGGAGAGGCTCAACAGGGTGGGGCTGTTTTCCCTGGAGCGTCAAAGGCTCAGGGGTGACCTTATAGAGGTTTATAAAATCACGAGAAGCATGGATAGGATAAATAGACAGGTCTTTGCCCTGGGTTGGGGGGGAGTCCAGAACTCGAGGGCATAAGTTGAGGGTAAGAGGGGTAAGATATAAAAAGGGACCTTAGGAGCAACCTTTTCACACAGAGGGTGGTGCGTGTATGGAATGAGCTGCCAGAGGAAGAAGGTTGGTACAACTGCAGCATTTAAAAGGCATCTGGATGGGTATATGAATAGGAAGGGTTTACAGGAATATGGGCCAAGTGCTGGCAAATGGGACTAGATTAGGTTAGGATATCTGGTCAGCATGAACGAGTTGGACTGAAGGGTCTGTTTCCGTGCTGTACATCTCTAGGACTCTAATTCAGACAAGTTGAATGAGTATGCAAACATAAGGTAAATGCAGTATAAGGTGGATAAATGTGATATTATCCACTTCTGTAGGAAAACAAAAGGTATAGTATTATTTAAATGGTGATAGGTTCCTTTATAAATGTGATATGTATTTATACTAGTCACTGAGTGCAAGCTTGCAGGTACAGCAAGCAGTTAGGAAGGCACACGGTATATTGACCTTCATTTCAGCATGGTTTAAGTACGGGAACAAGAAACTCTTGCTGCAGCTATATAGGGTCTAGGGGAGATCACACTTGGGAGGATTGTGCGCAATTTTGGTCTCCTTAACTATATTCACTCTTAATTTTTCCTGTCACTTCTTGGACTTTTGTGGTTATGTATGTGGTATTGGCTTCTATAACTGACCTTCAACTTTGAATACCTGTATAAAATCTCTTGAATAATCTTCTTTGGTCTATATAGAATTATCTCAGTTTCTCCACAGAACTGAAGTCAGTCATTCCTGGTACTATTCCAGTAAATTTCTTACGTACCTTTCCAAGACTTTGATATCCTTTGACAGTGTGGTGCTAAAAGTTAGACACAGTACTACAGCTAGTCAGCGATTTATAAGGATTTGGCATAACTTCCTTTCTTTTGTACAACTGTGCCTGTACATCCAAGTTCAGATTATGAATATAAATCAAGGTGAGGCCAACTCTTGGTGATCATGAGGGGAGCTTTTTACTTTCTTACAGTCTGAAAAATAATCATTCATTTCTAATCACTACTTAAAGGCCTTCGGTTAATTTTGAATCCATACTGCCACTGTCCCATGAGCTAGTGAATCTATTACATACAATCTTTTCAAATACCATTTGATAAAATAATCTATGTATTATATTCCTCCATTATTTCAAATAATCTGATCAAGCTTGTGAGACACATTGAATTTTCTCTCCAAAGAATTACAGTGGAAGGTGACTGGAAGAGCAATAATTGGTGAGGTTGGCATTGGAGAGACATTTGCCCACTTCCCATCACCTCAGAAGTTAAGTGAATAAGTACAGTTAAGGCCCTTAGGTGTTCAATTAATGATCACTTAAGGGCTTCTTCACACTACTGCCCCAAATAATTGTGTTCCTAGCAGGTTAAGAAAGTGGCAGCTTGTCGAATTGGTAACATGGAGTGGTCAGCTAGCAGTATTAGGAAAGAAGAATTGGTGAGGTGGTTGGGCTCTTAGCATGGGGAGAAAGAAATCTCTGCTGAAAGCCACCCTCTCAATTCTGTCGCACTTTCAGCTCTGAAGAGGATGTTACTCATAGAGCTACCAGCCTGATTGATCCTGCTTGTAATGATACACCCACCACTGACACAATTTAGTCTAATAATAAAAAATCCCAAACACAGAAACAGCTCTGAGCCTATTGCTAACATACTAACCTCTAAGTCCCATTCTAAGGTTTGAGGACTAAAATCACATCTGCCATTCTAGTGTAGTATGGAGTAAGTAACACACTGTCAGAGAAGCCATCTTTTGAAAAAGACTTTAACCCTGCCTTCTTAGGTGGCTATAAAATATCTGAGAGACGTACTTTGAAGAACAGGAATTATTGCTGATGTGCTGGGTAATATTCATCTTTCATTCAATATCACCAAACAGATTAACTGATCATTATCACATATTGCCGCTTAAAAAAAAAATCGCCACAACTGCCACAACACTTCAAAAAGTGCTACATTGGCTGTAAAGTGCTTTGAGACATCCAGTAGTTGAAGATGATTGATGACGGAAAAAAACAAAGATCGGTTGATGTTGTCTACTTGGACTTCAATAAAGCCTTTGACAAGGTTCCTCATGGCAGACTGGTACAAAAAGTGCAGTCACATAGTATCTGGGGTGAGCTGACTTAGTCAAAAGGAAACAGAGGGTAGCAGTGGAAGGACACTTTTCTGTATGGAGGGCTGTGACTAGTGGTGACAAGGATCAGTGCTGGGACCTCTGCTGTTCATGATATACATAAATGATTCAGAGGAAAACATAACTAATTAGTAAGTTTGCGGACAATACAAAGATTGGTTGAGTTGCAGACAGTGAGGAGGACTGTCAGAGGATACAGCAGGATATAGATCAGCTGGAGACATGGGCAGGAAAAATGGCAAACGGAGTTTACTATGAGAGGTGATGCATTTTGGAAGGTCAAGTGGAAATTATACAGTGAATGGCAGAAGGATGTGTGTGTGTAGGTCCACAGATCATTGAAGGTGGCAGTGCAGGTAGATAAGGTAGTAAAAAAGGCTTATGGCATGCTTGCCTTCTTTGGAAGAGGCATTGAGTATAAGGATGGACAAATTATTCCACAATAGAATTTATAGAACTTTAGTTAGGCCACACTTGGAATATTGTGTAAAGTTCTGGTCACCACACCAGAAGGATGTGGATGCTTTGGAGAGGGTACAGAAAAGGTTTACCAGGATGTTTCCTGGTATGGGGTGGTTTTAACTATTAAGAAAAGTTGGATAGGCTGGATTTGTTTTGACAGGAATGCAGGAGGTTGAGGGGCAACCTAACAGAAGTTTATAAGATTGCGAATAGCATGGATAGAGTGGAAAGTATAAGGCCTTTCCCCCCCAGAGTGCAGGGGTCAATTACTAAGGGACACAGGTTCAAGATGCGAGGGGGGAATTTAAAAGGCACCTTTTTCACACAAAAGATAGTGAGCGCCTGGAGCGCCAGAGGTGGTGATGGAAGCAGACACAATAGCAGCATTCAGGAAATACCCAGACTAATACGTGAATAGAAAGGAAATAGAGGGATACAAATCCTGTAAGTGAAGACAGTTTTAATGTGGAAGGGCAAAATGTCATGGCACAGGCTTGGCAGGCCATAGGACCTGTTCTTGTGCTGTATCGTTCTTACTATGAAAAGTTGATAAAAATTGATGTCTTTTTAAAAAGGTAGGATGCGAGCTTTGCAAACAAGGCATACATTTGTTGCTCATCCCTAACTGGTGCCCAGAAGGAGGTGGTGAACTGCCATAATTTCAAACCTTTGGTCTTCTGGTGTCACTCTTATATCTGTGGAGGACTGAAAGGTTGTGGCTAGAGCTATCATAGTTCTACTTCCACGTGCCTCATTGCTTGAGGATACCTGACATCCGGGCGGCTTTTCTGACATAGACAGGACTTTAGCTTCTCACAAACATGACTGATTCCTAAGTGCCCAATTAAATGATTGAGCAAGCCATTTAGTTACATTAAACCAATATCAGTCCACCATAGAGCAATGATAAGTGCCAGACTTACTGAGATGAATTAAAAACACAGGGAAACTGCAAATCATAATGCTTACTTTCATTATGCAGTGTGGTATCATACCTTTTTTATTAATAATATCCTGCAGCTGCCGAAGCTCTTCTTCATCCTCCGTGTCCTCACTGCTGGTACTACTGACATCTAAAACAATATCTTTTTTCGGATCCACGCGGACAAAATTTCGACATTCAAAGGTCAGATGGCCAGCTGAAATCATAACAAAAGTTTATCACTTAACAAAGCTGAGGTTTAGAATGCACTTTGTTCACAATTCATAAGTATTCGTTCTCACACGCAGCAAGATGTGAATAATATCCAGGTGAAAGTTGAAATAACATTTGCACCCATTACTGCCAAGGTAATTTCACCAAGGGAAAGCCTAATCTTAGATATTACTACCAACCCACCCCCCCAAACAATATCCTGGGGGTTGGCATTAACTGAAACTCAACAGAACTAACTACATAAATGCAATGGCTAGTACATTAGGTCAGAAGCTGCTATAGTGCACACGTGGCTCACTTCCCGACACTCCAAATTACTCAATCATTGAATGGGCACATGTCAGAACAGCAGCAGATTTTTTTCACTTGTCTTCATGAATACAGCTGCTGTATTCAAGAGCTCAATATTGCCCAAGATAAAACAATCTGCTTGATAATTTGTTGATCCACTAGCCTAAACATTCATCCTATACATCACCATCATACCATAAATGCAATGTATAATATTTACAGAGTGCTCTGCAGCAACTCAGTTCTCCCATTGGTTGTGCAGGTAGTTGTAAACTATCGAATGGATTAGTCCAAGAATATGGAATTTTGGAAGAATCTGAGTTTGTTGCAGTGTAAGGGAACACATTTTCTTTTTTGGATGACAAACCGGAATGAAGTCGTGCACTTTCTATAAAGCCAAAGTACCAGCAGTGTTTTGCAAACTA
This sequence comes from Chiloscyllium punctatum, assembly GCF_047496795.1. NCBI lineage: Eukaryota > Metazoa > Chordata > Chondrichthyes > Orectolobiformes > Hemiscylliidae > Chiloscyllium > Chiloscyllium punctatum. The sequence goes on along the minus strand of NC_092739.1, from coordinate 90,647,817 downwards.
AGAGAAAACACATTGGGATTGTATGGTATATTTGCAGTTGTACAAGACTGTTCCATAACGTGACAGAGCAAAGTGTGCGTGTTTAGGAAACACTGCTTGACAACAGCCATGATGTTGATGTAGTTACATTTTGCTACAGTCCTGCAAGGGCAGTGCAGTCAGAAAACTCTTATGGTCGGCAAACTTCCTTCTCTCTATGGAAGTGAAGAGACAAAAAAAAACTCCAAAAGAAAATATCCTGATATAATTCTCACAAAGCTAGTCCTTTTCTTTCTAAAGGCTGTTCCTTGGCTCAAGTTCCTTGTCCTTCATTTAGTTTAGAGGGGTAATAAACCAGGCCGGGCTCCGATCAGACTGGCTTGGTACAGAGATGAAAAGGATTTTGAGAGACCTTTTGTTTGTGTGTAAATAGATCAGACTTCAAGCCAAAGTGGTCATGTTTTAGAAGTGACCTGTGGAATGAAAGGGGAGTGGTCAGCTCTCTAGCTGAACAATTTAGTCCAGTCCAGAATTGGTTGGGAGTGCAACAGTGAGCTGTGTGGAAACTCTCTCTTCTGCCCTTTAACTTCAACCTGTAAGCATCTGACCCCTTTTTTTTTGTACTGTGTTTTAAAGGGGGTTTGCTTATTGGGATTGTTGTATGTATTCAGAACAGCATACTTAAGTCTAGTTTGGATAACTGAGTTCTGTAGAGATTCTTTATTCTGTTCTTCATATTTCATTGTGTAATTTTCAGAATAAATATTTTGTTGTTTTAAACCTGGTGGTCAACCTTGCTAACTTAATCCAGGTAATTTTCACTGTATACGTAGCGAAACAAATCACAAAGTTATGGCTTGGGCTGCCAGCTTGAGAATGCTTTGCATGGTCTGGCCTAGTCCATAACATAATAAAAGATTTGGGTCCACCTAATTAACTATCAAATTGAAGAACAACTGTCAACCTACAGACATTAGCCTGTAATCATTGCTAAAGTCAAAAGAGAAAAACTCTCCACCTCGATCAGTTGTAACAGTATACACACATGCAACATTAAAGCAACTTTTTGCAGCATTTTCATACAAGAGAGTACCTTTCTGGTCTAATTCAGACAGCAATTAAGATTCAGATGTCGATCATAGTCATACAGCACAGAACCAGCCCCTTTTGTCCAAAATGTCCATGTTGACCAAGTATTCTAAACTATCCCATTTGTCCCATATTTCTCTAAAGCTTTCCTGTTCAAGTACCTGCTCAAATGTCTTTTAAATTTTGTAACTGTACCTACCGCTTCCTCTGGCAGCTCATTCCATACATGCACTACTATCAGTGTTAAAAACTTGCCCCTAATCCCTTTTAAATCTTGCCCCTTTCATCTTAAACCTATGCCCTCTAATTTTGGACTTCCCTAGCCTAGATAAAAGATTTTGGCTATTACCTTCATGATTTTATAATCCTCTATAAAGTCACCACTCAGCTGCTGATGCTTTAGGGAAAGAAGTCCCAGTCATAGAGACATATAGCATGGAAACAAACTCTTCAGTCCAACTCGTCAATGCCAATCAGATATCCGAAATTAATTTAGTCCCATTTGCCAGCATTTGGCCCATATTCCTCTAAACTTTTCCTATTCACATACCCATCCAGATGCTTTTTAAATGCTGTAATTGTACCAGCCTCCACCACTTTCTCTGGTAGCTCATTCCATACATGCATCACTCTTTGCGTGAAAATGTTCCTCTTAGGTCCCTTTTACATCTTTCCCATCACACCTTAAACCTATACCCTCCAGTTTTGGATTCCCCTCACCCTGGGGAAAGACCTTGTCTATTTACCCTATTCAGGCCCTCATTATTTTAGTTCAAACCCTCCAACCCTGGCTATATCCTTGTAAATCTTTTCTTAACCCTTTCAGGTTTCACAACACCCTTCCTATAGCAAGTAGACCAGAATTGAATGTAGTATTCCAAAAGTGGCCAAACCAATGCCCTGTACAGCCGCAACATGACCTCCCAACTCCAACAGTCATTGCACTGACCAATAAAGGAAAGCATATGAAACGCCTTCTTCACTATCCTGTCTACCTGCAACTCAACTTTCAAGTGACTATGAACCTGCACTACAAGGTCTCTTTGTTCAGCAACACTCCCCAGGAGGGAATCTGTTTAGCTCAGTTGGCTGGATTGTGGTTTGCAGAGCAGTATGATGCCAACAGTTGGGTTCAATTCCCATCAACGATTTGAGGTTACCATGAAGGACTCTCCTTCTCAACCTCTTCCCTCGCTTGACGTCTGGTGGCCCTTGGGTTAAATCACCACCAGTCGCTTCTCTCAAAAGGAGAGCAGTCCCTATAGTCTGGTAAGACTACGGCGACAACAGCAGCAACAACTCCTTCCCAGAACCTTACCATTAAGTGTATAAGCCCTACCCCAATTTGACTTTCCAAAATGCAGCATTTTACATTTATCTAAAATTAAACTCCTTCTGCTACTTCTTGGCTCATTGGCCCACCTGATCAAGATCCCATTGTATTCTGAGGTGGCCTTCTTCACTGTCCACTCCACCCCCAATTTTGGTGTCATCTGCAAACTTACCACCCATACCTCTTATGTTCACATCTAAATCATTTATATAAATGACGAAAAGCAGTGGACCCAGCATCAGTGCTTGTAGCACTTCATTGTTCACAGGCCTCCAGTCTGAATCGCAACCCTCCATCACGTCCTTTGTGTCATCCAAATGGCTAGCTCTCCCAGTAATCCACATGGTCTAACCTTGCTAACCAGCCTACCATGAGAAACCTTGCCAAATGCCTGACTGGAGTTCATACAGATCATGTCTACCACTCTATCCTCGTCAATCCAGCCTCTCCTTATAACTCAAACCCTCCAGTGCTGGCATCATTGTAATTGTTTTTCTTTACCATTTCTAGTTTAATAACATCCTTCAGGATGATCAGAAATGTACGTTGTATTCTGGAAGTCACCTTGCCAACGTCTTGTACAATCACAACATGACATCCCAGCTCCTATACTCAATGCTCTGACCTATAAAGGGAAGCCTTCTTCACCACCCTTACTACTTGCAACAGTACCTTCAAAGAACAATGAACCTACACCCCTAGGTCCCTCTGTTCAACAATATTCCCCGGGGCCCTACCATTAACTGTATAATTTCAACCCTTGTTTGCCTTTCCAAAATGAAACACCTTGTACTCATCTGAATTAAACTTTGGCTGACCTGATCGAGACCTCAGACTGCACAAGGATAGTAGATTTACTTCCATGGATCACATCAGTTAACCAGATAGCACAGTTGATTAGATTAGATTACTTACAGTGTGGAAACAGGCCCTTCGGCCCAACAAGTCCACACCGACCCGCCGAAGCGCAACCCACCCATACCCCTACATCTACCCCTTACCTAACACTACGGGCAATTTAGCATGGCCAATTCACCTGACCTGCACATCTTTGGACTGTGGGAGGAAACCGGAGCACCCGGAGGAAACCCACGCAGACACGGGGAGAACGTGCAAACTCCACACAGTCAGTCGCCTGAGGCGGGAATTGAACCCAGGTCTCTGGTGCTGTGAGGCAGCAGTGCTAACCACTGTGCCACCGTGCCGCCCACAGTGTTGAGTTTTTAATGACAATGTAACTATTCCATGGTTACCTTTGTTGTTAATAACTTTTTTTCTTTAAAAAAAGTCCAGACCTGAAATCAACGCATCATATTTTATTTAATCAAATAGTTCTACAAGGTTAGTTTGAACCACAATCATTAGTGCTTTATAAACTCAAATTCATCACGTGTGACATCTTTACCAAGGGTACATCACCGTAATGATTCTGTTCCAGATCAAATATGGTGCTTTTAGTGTCAGAATTATTCCTTCACAATAAATCATTCTTTCCCATTCATAGAATTGCATTTTGTGAATTTCTTTGAATGATATTAATGCTCAGTTGCTGGATATTTTGAAATTCATGTGTTTAATTCCTGTTGCATATGTGAGGTAAATGAATATCTGTATTGTTGTTGCTGTCTGACATTGAATCACTGGAAATTTTGGCAGAATTCTTTTGGTTGTTGTAGAGCGATCTTGGCTTCCTGTGACAACAGCTGAAAATGTGTTGCTGGAAAAGCGCAGGAGGTCAGGCAGCATCCAAGGAGCAGGAGAATTGACGTTTCGGACATGAGCCCTTCTTCAGAACTCATGCCCGAAACATCAATTCTCCTGCTCCTTGGATGCTGCCTGACCTGCTGCGCTTTTCCAGCAACACATTTTCAGCTCTGATCTCCAGCATTTGTAGTCCTCATTTTTTCCTGTGACAACACTAACATTTTCAGTTCATACAATGGCTGCACCAACTAGTCATTGCTCTGAAATCTTTGTTGGACTCAAGTTTAATTTGGGTCATTTAAGTTGATGTGTACATTGCATTTCTTGTGACAATACAAACATTTAAATGATTTTTTAACAACTATTCTGACACACACTTCTCAACATCAGGCTAATGACTGATTCCTGTTCTTCTGACACATTTGATCTTAGGAAACTTCAATTCTTCTGCTAGTTTTTTCACTAATGCAGAATTCTCTTGCTGTTGTTCAGTTATCGAAAGTCAGCAGATTTTACAACTTTCAGTTTGAAACTAACAGAGATAGAATACATAAAATTCCCAGGGCGTGGAAACAGGCCGTTCGGCCAACTTTGTACTTCATTCCTTTTGCAGGAGGACTCATTTTTGTTTGTCAATGAAAATACATGGTCTGCTCTATGTGTACTTGTGTTAAATAAATTCCCACATATCTTCTTGTAAACACTGACTCTACACATCATCTTGGAAACATGGCCTGTATCACTTACTTCAGCCCATGCACCCACTTATAAGTCAATCATAACATACATTTCTGAGCTAAAAAATGGGTTAGGATTGACTTATGTGACAAGTGTATGCCACAATGTGCATTTTAGTGCCAAAGAAAACGGGGTTGAGTTACACTGTACTATGATCCAATGACCTACAGCATTTCACTGTATGTAACATTCTGAATTTCTAGGCTGGGATGTGAACTCATTTTTTTAAGCTGGTTAGTACAGGCTATATTACTAGTTCAATAACAAACATCTACAGTACCCCTAAATACAATTTAATATGGGTAAGTGAGAAAAAAATGTGATTTAGGAAAAATAAAAGAGGCAACATATCTAAATAGTATCATTTTAAATGGGATGCAGGAACAGAGGGGTTTGGGTGTGGAGATTCACAATATTTTCAAAAAGGGGAGATAAAGTTGCAAAGGCAATTAAGAAAGCATGTTAGACACTTAGCTTTGTGAATGTGGGTGATTGAACTTAAAAAAAACATAATAACCTTTACAAAACTCTGGTTCCATCAGCTGGTATACAATGCTCAACTTGGGCATCACAATACAGGAAGGATAACAATGTACTGGAGACAGTACAGAAGAGGTTTACTAGAATAATATCAGGGATGAGGAAGTTTTAAAATGTAGTTGGAAAAATATTTGAAAAGAACTAATGAGAAAAAGGTGGGGACTACTCTTTCAAATATCTTGAAAAACCCAATAGTCCAAATTGTGATGCAAGATTTTGCAAAACCAAAGCATCATTTACTCTCACAAATGGAGGTAAAACTAAATTCCTCTCTTTTTCAACACCCTTTCACTTTTTTTTCCCCTTTCCCATCCTCTTTCATTATTCTGTTTTCTACTGCCTTGCTCATCCTTCTTCCTCCACCTCCTTATGAGCAAATTAATAATACCCTGCACATAGTAATCTAAACATATCAGAACCTCTGGAAGATATTTAACAAATCAGAGTGTTGAAGGTACTGAGGAAGAATTAAGTTTTAAAGAGACCTTTGAAAGGCAGAGAGGTGCAGCCAGACAAAGAGTTTTATGGAAGAATTTAATATACACTTAAAATGTTAGTGAGATTGCATTTTGAAAATTTTAGCAGGAAAATAATACCAGAAGAACACTGAACTTAAATGATTTCTCACTGAAAGAAATTGATGCTTAAGAGTATAGTTGAGAAAATGCCCTCTTTATTTACAATAATTTACATAGCACATTTAAGGTAATGATGTGTCTCAAGGTGCTTCATAGCAACATTACAAGATAAAATACAACATTGAGCCAGGCAAGATATTAGATCAGATGACCAAATGCTTAGTCGAAGAGGCAGATTCTAAGAAATGTCTTAAAGGAAGAAAACAAGTTAGAGAGTTGCAGAGGCGTAGGGAAGGAATTCCCAAGTTTAGTGCTTAAACAATTGAATGCACAGTGATTAATAGTGAAGCAAGTATAATAAGGAATGCACAAGAGGACAAAATTAGAGGAGTCCAGGTATTTAAGGATTGTGAGGTTGAAAGAGGTTAGAAATAGGGAGGGGCCAGGCCAAGGAACATGAACTTTAAATTTAAGGCACTGCTTGACCCAGAGCCAATGTAGGTAAGTGAGCACGGGCAGTTGGGGAAAACAACTTGGTGAGAGTTAAGAAACAACGGTTGAGTTTTGGATGGAAGTACATTTCCGGAAGCTAGAATGAGACAGACGAGCCATGAGTGCATTCAAGTAATCAAGTCTGGGAGGTAATAAAAGGTATAAATGAGGGTTTCAGCAGCAGAATTGAGGCAAGTGCAAAGTCAAGTGCAGAAAGAGACAATCTTAATGAAAACTCTATACGAGATCAAAAGCTCATTTCAGAATCATGTGTGACACCAAACTCAAAAGTGGTTTCATCTCAGACTGTTGCCAGGGATGGGTGAAGAAGTCGATAGGTAGGAATGGAGTGTGGAGTTGATACGGAAGAGAATGGCTTCAATTTTCCCAGTATTTGTAAAGCTGGGTGTTATCAATGAAGTTACTGACTTGGTTGACAACTTACTACATTCTTCTCACAGATTTTTCAGTTTATTGATCAGAAAATGTGTTTTATAGTTAATTCCTGCAATCTTTTTGTTGTGATCACCGATTCCCTTGATAAATGCCACATCAAGTACTCATAATGCAACTACATTGCTTGTAGAAAGTATTTCTTCATGTAACATTATCTAAATACAAAATAGTCAGTATTCAGTTTAAAATATGTTTGCGCATATAGATGAATTAAGAAAAAAGCTAAACTGACAAAATTACAAATCTATTTAAAATTGCAGAGAAGACTGCTAATTGTTTTTCATAAATAGGAAACTTGTGATTGTGACTGCAATGAACAGTAGAAATTGTTATTCCAGAGGAAAAATAATAATTTTTAACTGAGCATAGGGAAATATCAGTGTCAGCAAAACACTGGATTAGAATAAAAGGTAATGGTTAGGTTACCACAGTCGAACTGGACTGTAGGGCTATTCTCTCATTAGACAGAAATGACAGGCTTTGGTATAACCTGTTGGCCACCAGCCCTCAGTGGAAGGGTGAGGTTGAGGAGCAGTGTCCTTCATGGTAACATCAGCCAGTGTGGGAATTGAACCCATGCTGTTGGCGTCAATATAATTACTGTTAACCAGAAGAAATTGGGATTTATGGGAGCACTGCTCCCTCTCCATGTGCTAAAAACCTGGTCATCAGGTGTGAGGTATTCTTGGTGAAGCTGCACATTGTGCAGGTCGGGCCCAATTGCTGAATCTGTGCCTTTGCAGTCGACTGGACTATTTTCCACTTCATTTTGAAATCAAAGATGGATCGTGTTCACAGGGACATCATCTACATAAACAGGAGAAAGATATACTCAATGCTGCCTTCATCTTGTTGGCCACCTTTGTGTGTAACTGCATCAAGCTGTGCGTAGACCCTTGGAATGTAAATACCAAGTAGATTCTACCTGTCCCTGGTTTTGTACAGGATGGCCTTGTTGCAAAGGATAGCTCAAAGTAGTTGGACCATTCTGTTTCAGCTTTCCTTCCTGGAACAATCTGCAAGGAAAATTCCCTTTGACTACAAGTCCATCAGGAAGTAGCCGGCATATAACATTCTCGAGACCCTACAGGAAAAGGAGAGGGTGGGTCCTGTTGCATTGTTCTCTGAACACTCCGTTAAAATCATTTGGTAAAATGCCTTATGACCACAAATGTCCAACAATACCAAGACTTAAGCTGGTTGGTGGTGAGAAGGGCACTACCCTTCAAATCCTGTGCACATCTGGTCTAAGTGTGCCACCACATGGTGCCCTTCAAGAAGCTGCACTGGTGAAGAGACTTGTCACTCTTCTTCTGGAACGTGCCTTTGCAAAAAGGTTTGTCTGGACAGAGATGCAGTGGTCTTTGTCAAGGTTTGTCCTGTCCAACACCATCACGCAGAACTCTGTGCTCTATGGGCTGTTCTTTGGAACATACATTGAGACAAACATCAACTGCACCTGCAGGGTGATCAATTCGGTGAACGATGCTCTTTGGTTTGCCTGAGACCTGTTGGTCTTCCAGTACAAAGAGTTGACATCAACTGAGTGTTGCAGACTACACATTCCAAGGTCCAGGACTATGTGCTGAGGTATGCACTAAAACTAGGGGAAGCTGCCAAGGTGCAATGAGGAAAGACCTCCATCTAAGGATTTTTTTGAAGTATAACTAGGCTCTGTGCAGTTATCAGACCCTCTCGTTATCTCAAAGTACATAAATAGTGTCCTGCATGAGTTAGAAATGCCTCTGGTTTTTCAAACTGCAGAGACTGGCAAATTCCAATTTTTGTTTTTCTTGATGCGCAAGTATAGAACTGTTCTAGTACCTATGAATATAGATAAAGGTTTTTTTATGAATAAAGTACATTTTTGCCATAAAAGCTATTGTTTGTCTGAAGAATTTATTTAAAATACTCTCTTTCTGAATAGCAATAGCTAAGAATTTCTAAAGTCTGTTACTTACGATAACCACATTTCTTGCATCCTGCTCGAATATTGTCTTTATTTGGTCCTGAAATAAAATACATTAAAATTAAAATTGATGTATGTCAATCTTTCTGGAACATAAACTGTTACTTTGTACATTAAGAATTATTTTGCATATGGTCATTCAACATTACACTGCAGGAAAAATTGGCTTACGTTCTGCAACGACATTCAAAAACAATGCATAAAGTATAACATTGGAATGCACTTGAAAAAACTCGTTTGAGGGTGTAAACATACAGAACCGCAAATGAACAATTAGCAGGAAAAACAGAATAAAAATGGAACTTTCCAGACATATGGCAGTTAATCAGACTTACGCCTGTCACACCCAATAAAGATACCGGTACAGTTAGTAAGTTTGCAGATGACACCAAAATTGGAGGTGTAGTGGACACCGAAGAGGGTTACCTCAGATTACAAGAGGATCTTGACCAGATGGGCCAATGGGCTGAGAAGTAGCAGATGAAGTTTAATTCAGATAAATGTGAGGTGCTGCATTTTGGGAAAGCAAATCTTACTAGGACGTATACAATTAATGGTAAGGTCCTAGGGAGTGTTGCTGAACAAAGTGACCTTGGAGTGCAGGTTCATAGCTCCTTGAAAGTGGAGTCGCAGGTAGATAGGATAGTGAATGCGGTGTTTGGTATGCTTTCCTTTATTGGTCAGAATATTGAGTATAGGAGTTGGGAGGTCATGTTGCGGCTGTACAGGGCATTGGTTAGGCCACTGTTGGAATATAGCATGCAATTCTGGTCTCCTTCCTATTGCAAAGATGTTGTGAAACTTGAAAGGGTTCAGAAAAGATTTACAAGGATGTTGCCAGGGTTGGAGGATTTGAGCTATAGGGAGAGGCTGAAGAGGCTGGGGCTTTTTCCCTGGAGTGTCAGAGCCTGAGGGGTGACTTTATAGAGGTTTACAAAATTATGAGGAGCATGGATAGGATAGGATAAATAGACAAAGTCTTTTCCCTGGGATCGGCAAGTCCAGAACTAGAGGGCATAGGTTTAGGGTGAGAGGGGAAAGATATAAAAGAGACCCAAGGGGCAACTTTTTCACACAAAGGGTGGTACGTGTATGGAATGAGCTGTCGAGGATGTGGTGGAGGCTGGTACAATTGCAACATTTAAGAGGCAGTTGGATGGGTATATGAATAGGAAGGGTTTGGAGGGATACAGGCTGGGTGCTGGCAGGTGGGACTAGATTGGGTTGGGATATCTGCTCGTCATGAACTGGTTGGACCGAAGGGTCTGTTTCCATGCTGTACATCGCTATGACTAACATTTGAGATAAGGACTTCATACAATTTGGAGTTTTTGAAAAACAAGGACAAGGACAAAGTGAGGACTGCAGATGCTGGAAATCTGAGTCGAAATGTGTGGCGTTGGAAAAGCACAACAGGTCATGCAGCATTTGAGGAGCAGGAGAATCGACATTTCGGACATAAGCCTCCTGCTCCTAAAATGCTGCCTGACCTAATGTGCTTTTCCAGCACCACACTTTTTGACTTCAAAACAAGGACAACTCACAACAGCAAAGGCTGCCAAGTTGGATGATCTCTAATAAATTCTCCAAGTGCAAGAAACTAACTCAGGTCTTTGGAAAGTTCTTATAACATTAATGTCTGTGGGTGGAATGTTCTCCATTATACTGACATCCAAAATGTTAAACCTCTCGCAAATTCATACCCCATGCTAATTGGATATTTACTTAAACTAAGAATTAATAATCCCTCAGATTCAGTGTCTGCAAAAAAGAGATGTAGAGTGACCATCAGGTGTGTATAGCCACCATTCACCCCACCCATTATGTGGCAGTGTCTTCTAACTTAACATTGTGTGTTGACAATTGGATTTGTGATTACGTGGCCACATGATCAAAATAGATTTCAGATAGTAAACTGTATTACTTCAAGGAGCAGTGTAAGGGCAATTAGAAGTTTCAATAGACCATTTCCCCAGCAAGAACAGAACCCTTTTTGAAAAACCAATCAACTGAGTCAGTGAGAGATAGTCTAATTGTCTTCACCTGTGAAGTGTTGTCTTCAAGGAAACTCAAGCCATAATTTTGTTTGGAAACCTGAAAGGTCCGATGTGCCATTCACCCAATGAATCATGAAAGAGAATCCATCCAAGCCTGCAGCATGTGTATCTTAAGGAACTAAATTTAAAATGTGATTTTCTTCTTCTATTTCTGTTATTAAAGTCATACAGTCATACAGCACAGAAAGAGACCTTTCAATCCAACCAGTCTGCGCCAAACATAATCCCAAATGAAACTAGTCCCACCTGCCTGCTCCTGGCTCATATCCTTCCAAACCTTTCCTATTCAGGTATCTATCCAAATGTCTTTTAAACATTGTAATTGTACCCACATCCACCACTTTCTCAGGAAATTCAGATCACACATGAACTACTGTCTGTGTAAAACAATTGCCTCCTGTCTTTTTTAAATCTCTCTCCTCTCACCTTAAAGATGTGCCCCCAACCTTGAAATCCCCCATCCTCGGGAAAAGACAACTACCATTAACTCGGTCTATACCTCTTATTATTTTATAAACTTCTATTAGATCACCTCTCAACTCTCCAGTAAAAAAAGTCCCAGCCTATCTAGTCTTTCTTTACAACTCAAATCTTCCATACCCAGCAAAATCCTGGTAAATCTGTTCTGAACCCTCTCCATCCTGATGTTTCTAGAAACCAAACAGAAGCAAACATGACATGGATTTTTTTTTCCATTTCAGGATGTTGTGTGAATAAATGTGATCTTTAATGTCAAAAAAAAGAAAAAATAAACAGGAGTGTCAGAGGAAAAAAAAGAAAAGAAAAAAAACCCAGCAGTGTTAGACATTCTGTTAAAAAAAAGTGATCTTTCCTTCTGATTTCACAACTAAGTGGAAAGCCTGATTCAAATCTATTACCAAGTCTCAACACTAAATTTTTAAAACATTATCTCTATGCACATGTCTTGTTATGGACAGCTTATGACAATGGAGAAAATTAAGCTGCCATCTCTTCTTGTTCCTACCATGTCTTATAGAAGAAAATTTACAGTACAGAAAGTGGTCATTCGATCCAGCATGTCTGCACCTGTTTGGAATAGTTAACTGTACTGTTGAAATTTCAAGTATCATTCGAGACAATATAATTAGAGTTGGAGATGCAGGTGAAGGAGAATAATGTGTCACAACATCTTTAAAAGAATATTATTATCATCACCTGTCTTGTCCCATCACTAATTCAACATTTTACATGCAGCCTCGAATGTCGATATGCATAGGAACAATGGAATTGGTTAACATCAGAAAGAAAAAAATCCATGACTTCTGACGAGACTGAGTCAGCTAGAGAAATAGTTACATCTTATTGGAAAAATGATTTTGAGAAAGGCACATAGGTTACATGTTAAGGTTCAACAGAATAGTCAGAGAATTAAGACAAATATTAAAAATATTAAAGAACATTCTTGATGGATGACATCTAGAATTAGGAAGGTGACATACACATGCAATTTAGGTTTGTATTATTTCAAATATTGTAATTCTGTTAGGACGTCATGATCTTAACTCTGTAATAGTGTAGCATAATACATATTTATTTCTTTGTGCATGTTTAATACTCTTATGATTTATTTACTGATCATTATTCTTACTTCATTTATTGGTTTGCTTATATCTGCAATGCATTATAAAATAGTACATTTCAAATTGGGGATGGTGTAGCGATTCAATTTGGTAATGAACCAACGTGGTGGGAAATAGCCAATTACAAGTGCTTGTTCATTAAAAATATAAACAAAGAGGAGGGATTATGAAAGTAAAGACTTCAGAACTTTAATAATTGATCATGGACTGAATGAATCAACAAAAGATAAACTATTAGCAGTAACTGTCTGGAATAAACTGTTAAAAGGAACAAAGACAAGGTGTTACACAGACTCAAGGAACTAGCCATATCTTGGCAAGATTACATGAACAAAACTGCTTTGACACCAGCTTGATAAATTGGATGCTTTATTGTCACAAAGGACAAGGATTGCTCTACAGAAGAATTTAAGGAGTTAAATCACAGGAAAGCTGTGTCTTCAAATGGTCAATGCCAAATGTAACAAGAAACAAAAAAAAAATACTTTTGATAAGGAAGCCAGCTACAGTCTCACTGTAACCAGGATGAAAGACTCTAAAGAAATCATTGACATATCACCTCAGAGACGAAAGGATGAAAATTGGTATGAGAGTTGAATACCTGAACTCAATAGCAGAACTTCAAAGAACGATACTGCAGAAGAACTGAATCCTGGAAACTTCAAGAGACAGATCACTTTTGGTCGAAATCCTAGCCAGATTTCACCACTGGTCAGCTGATAGCTACACTGGGTCACAGGCTTAACCTTACTTATCTGAGGGGTCTAATATTTGCAAAAATGTTTGAATTATTATTTCAGTACTTGATTGCCCATGAGACTTCTTAATAAGTAATCAAATTAAAAGTAATGTGATGATTTGCCCACAACAGATTCTTGATCAGTAAAGGGAATGGAGGGTTATAAGGAAGACACAGGTCATTAGGAGTGTTGGATTAAACACAATCCTATTGAGTGGGAAAGAAGGCTCAATGAGCCAAACATCCGGTTCCTATTTATTATAGTCCAACCACTGTGGGACATAGGTTTGAAGTCCACCAGGGCAGATGATGAAATTTGAATTCAGTCAATGAATCTGGAATTAAAAGCTATGCTGACCATGGAACCAATGCCAATTTTAATTAAAGCCATCTCACTTACTAACTTCCTTAAGTAAGAAGGGAATATGCAGTTGTTATCTGGTCTAGTCTAAATGTAAGTCCACTTCCACACCAATGCTAACACTCAATGCTTTCTGAAAAGGCTCAGCAAGCTCCTCAGCATCTAACAATTATAAAGTCTGATGAAAGGAATAAAACCAGACAGGCCCAGCTGGCATCAACAAAGGCACTAGAAACAACTGACAACCAATATCTTTGAATTTGTCCAGTCAACCAATTAAAAGTGAAATTGTCTGTAAGGTATGCTGACATGAGAGCTATAATGCCCCTGACGCCACAAACACGATCTCTAGGTATGTGCTGTCACGTCAAAACGACAGACCCATAAGAGGTGGCGGCACAGTGGTATACAGTCAGGAAGGAGTTGCTTTGGGGGTTCTCAACACTTGCCATGAAGCTTCGCTGCATCCCATTAAGCATGGTCAAGGAAATCTTCTCCATGGGGGGGGGGAGGGGGTAGAGTGCTGAGAGAAGTTTGATGACTCGTCGTATATCTCTTGACTGAATGTATATCTCTCAATGATATAAAAATAAAGAACTGCGGATGCTAGAAATCTAAAACATAAAAAGAACGTGCTATAAATACAGCAGATCTGGCAGCATCTGAAGAAAAAAAACCTTTTTCACTTTCTGTTTTGCCAGTAGTGATATGCAGCTCCTTCCAAACACGATTCTGACGAAGTCAGACCTATCACCAACTGATCTTTGGAACACTTCGAAACTTTAAATATTCCAACCCTTATGTTGCTGAAATGGGATTTAAAAACAATAACTCTACGCACAAGTTCCAAATCATTATAATTCACCTGAAAAGGCCATTGCTAAATTCCATTCGCTTCTACTTCGAGGAAGTTCCCAAGCACACTTGCTGAGCTGGTGCACCGCTTAATATCTTCCTACCAGCTGCAATAACAAGATAAAACAAACATTGCCAATAACAAGAAACATCCAATTTTAACTTCCTTTTAAAAATCGTACAAGGTTTATCTCTACCCTCCCCTACAGTTAATTTCTGTAGGGCGTCGATGGCATTGGCCGTTTGCTTTCAGAGGCAAATTTTGTGCGAGCCCGACGGACAAGAGGCGAACATTTTGAAAGCTGTAAGGTTTCACAGCGAATGGGGGGCGGGGGAGGATTTTAGAGGAGCTACGCATGTGAATTGTCTTCACAGATAACGTATTTGAGTGTTGTTTTGTTTGGTTTCGGTGTGGCGAGCTTCTCGGGATCGGTCAGCAGCGGGAGTTGAACAGCGCGAGCGCGTGCCGCCTTTTGAACTGGGCTCACGTTCCCCAAAGCGGCGGGCGCCATGAGCAATATTTACATCCAGGAGCCCCCGAGCAGTGGCAAGGTAAAGACATCTTCACAACAAACCTATACCACATTGGTGTCTTCATGCGAAGGGTGATTCCTATAAATTAATTCATTAGCCAGGCCCTTTGACCGATGGGGCGAGTTTCTTCCAAATGCCACGTTCAAACCCTCATGTACTCACATTATTTTAAGCTTTCTTAAGAAACAAACAGCCCCACCCCTTCCGAAGGTGACAGAATAAGTTTTTTTCTGACTTTTTTTTTCATTTGTCATTGTTTTACAACGTTCACATCTGTTATCCCTGTACGTGTTACTTTGCTGCTTGAGTGAGTGGATGGATGAGTAGGAAAGACTTACATTCATATAGCGCCTTTTCCCGCGTCCTAATTAATTAATAAATAATGAAGTACCTTTCGAGTACAGTAGCGTCACTGTTGGAGAGCAGGACATGTGTCCTACATTTTTTTCCCCAAGTGATGACCAGGTCACATGTTTTAGCGATTAAAAACAGAAATTGCCGGAGAAATTCAGAAGGCATGTTACTATCTGTAGAGAGAGAAACAGGATTAACGTTTCATGATCAGCTATCCATCTTCAGAACAGATAATATCTGGGAAAAAGGTGAGATGAGTTGCTTCTAGTGATGTTGTTTGAGGGATACATAATAGCCAAGATAATAGCAAAAATGCCTCTTTTATGTTTAAAAAATGCTGTGTAATCTTTCATATTCTGTTAGAGGTAGTATCAGTTTAAAGTCTCATCCAAAAGTTGATACCTCTGACAGTGCAGTATTAATTGAAGTACCAGTGTAATTTTTTTGCAGTGAGATGGTTAGAAGGGTGGGTGATTGAGTATTTGGTAATCAGAGAGACTTAGTTGTGAGAATGCAGTGTAGCAACTGAGATAACTTGTATTCTAATTGATTTTCACGATGTCAAACAAAATCAGACATATCTATTTGTGAGGCACCTTAACTTTAAGGGGACATGATGGCCTAGTGGTATTGCCACTGGATTGTTAATCCACAGACCCAATAACAGATGGAGTTTAAATTCAATAAAAATCTGGGATTAAGAGTCTAATGATGACTATGATACCATTAGCAAATGTTGGGGAAAAAAACTGGTTCACTAAAGTCCTTTAGGCAAGGAAATCTGCCATCCTTACCTGACGTGACAGACCCACAGCAATGTGGTTGACTCTGAGTAGATGTAGAGATGGGTAATAAATAGCGGCCTCACCAGTGATATCCATGTCCCACAAATGAAAAAAATTCAAGTATAGTGGCTTTAACAGCTACTGCGTCCTTTGAAGCTGATTGGTCCTTCTCTAATGTGCAAAGATTTCCCATAGAACTGGAAAACTGGTCACAGGGAGAGAATCTTGGTTTATTTTCATGTCAGAAGTTTAACCTTACTTTAAAACTCTCTGTTAAACATTTTTAAAATTCGTTTAAGGGATGTGGACATCACTGCGTGGCCAACATTTATTGCCTGTTCCTAGTTGCCCTTGGGAAGGTGATGCTCAGCTGCCTTCTTAAACTGCTGCAGTCCACCTGCTATGAGTGGATTCACAATACTATTAGGGAGAGAATTCCAGGATTTTGACACATCGACAATGAAGGAACAGCAATTTGTTTCCAAGTCAGGATGGTGAATGGCTTGGAGGATACTTTGAAAGTAGAGGTGTTATCATGTATCTGCTGCCCTTTTCTTTCTAGATGGAAGTGTTCTTGGGTTTGAATTGCCTGAGGACCTTTGGTGAATTTCTGTGCTGCATCTTGTAGATGGTACATACTTCTGTCACTGCATGTTGGTGGTGGAGGGAGTGGATGCTTGTGGATGTAGTGCCATCAAGTGGGCTGCTTAGTCTTAAATTACTGTATTGGCTCCACCTCGAGCTCCCATGAGGAGGTTGAACACTTCATGAACTTCATGAACACTGTCCACCCTGACCTCAAGTTCACTTGGATCATCTTGGACACCTCCCTCCCCTTCCTGGACCTCTCCATCTCCATTTTCAGTGACTAAGTCAACCTGGACATCTACTTCAAACCCACCTCCTCCTACCCTGCCTCCTGGAAAAACGCTATCCCTGACTCCCAATTCTTCCTCCTCCACTGCATCTACTCCCAGTAGGAGCAATTCCATTCCAGAACATCCCAAATGGCCTCCTACTTCAAGGACTGGAATTTCTCCTCCCACACAGTCAAGGATACCCTCCAACACATCACCTCCACTTCCCGCACCTCCATCCTTGAACCCAACCCCTCCAAGTGCAACAAGGATAGAACTCTCTCGTCCTCACCTTCCACCCCACCAATCTCATCCTCCACCATTTCCACCAGTTACAATCTGACCCCACCACCAGAGATATATTTCCCTCCCCTCTCCCATTAGCATTCTGCAGCGACCGTTTCCTCAACGCTGCCCTCATTATGTCCATGCTCCCCACCCCCACCAACCCACCCTCCACTCCCAACACCTTCCCTTGTCACCTCAAGATGTGTAAAACCTGCGCCTAAACCTCCCCCCTCACCTCCATACAAGGCCCCAAAGGGTCCTTCCAGGTCCAACAGAGATTTTCCTGCACATTCAGACACCTCATCCTCTGTGTCCATTGCTCTCTATGTGGTCTCCTCTGCGTTGGAGAGACAGGACACCAACTTGTGAAATGTTTCAGAGAACATCTCCAGGACACATGCACCAAACAACTATACCGCCCAGTCGCTTGGAGGAAGAATGCCTCATCTTTCACCTAGGGACCCTGCAACCACACAGCATCAAAGTCGATTTCACCAATTTCCTCCCCCACCCCCCCCCCCACCGCCGCCAGCTTATCCCAGATCCAACCCTCCACCTCAGGACTGCCCTGTTCAACTTCTCCCCTGTCCATCTTCCTTCCCAACTATCTGTTCCATCCTCCCCTTTGACCTTCCACCAACATCCACCTATCACCTTCAAACCCTATCCACCCCCCTCGTATTTATTTCTCGGTCCCCTTGGGCCCTCCCCACATTCCTGATGAAGGGCTTATGGCCAAAACACTGACTGTCTTGCTTCTTGGATACTGCCTGACCTGCAGTGCTTTTCCAGTGCCACACTTTTTGATTCTGCCTTATCATAGATGTACAGCACAGAAGCAGACCCTTCGGTCCAACTTGTCCTTGCCAACCAGATATCCTAAACTAATCTAGTCCTATTTGCAAACACTTGGCCCATATCCCTCTAAATCCTTCCTATTCATCAACCAATCGAGGTACCTTTTAAATGTTGTAATTGTACCAGCCTCCACCACTTCCTCTGGCAGCTCATTCCTTACATGTACCACCCTCTGCATGAAAAAATTGTCCCTTAGGTCTCTTTTAAACTTTTTCCCTCTAACCTCAAATCCGTGCCATCTAGTTCTGGACTCCTCCATGCCAGGCAAAAGATCTTGTCTCTTTCCCCTATCTATGCCCCTCATGATTTTGTAAATCTCTGTAAGGTCACCCCCCCACCCCAAAGACTCTGACGCTCCAGGGAAAATTGCCCCAACCTATTCAGCTTCTTATTGTTGAAACCCTTCAAACTCTAGTAACATCCTTGTAAGTCTTTTCTGATCACTTTCAAGTTTCACAACATCCTTCCTATAGGAGAGAGACCAAAATTTCACATAATATCCCAAAAGTGGCCTAACCAGTGTCCTGTACAGCTGCAACATGACCTCCCAACTCCTATACTTACTGCTCTGACTAATAAAGGAAAGCATAACTGGATGTTGTCAAGCTCTGAGTGTCGTTGTGGCTGCATACATCCAGGCAAGTGGGGAGTATTCCATCACACTCCTGACTTGTGCCTTGTAGATGATGGTCAGGCTTTGGGGAGTCAAGAGATGAGTTAATCATGAGTTTTATACCTAGCCTCTGACCTGCTGTTATAGCCAATGTGTTTATGTGGTGAGTCCAGTTGAGTTTCTGGTCAGTGGTAACTCCCAGGATGTTGATGGTGCGGGATTCAGTGATAGTAACACCATTTAATGTCAAGTGGCAATGGATCTCTTGTTTTTTTTCCTTTTGTTTTCTTTTTTTCTACAGTCAGTTCTCAACTGAGGAGATTCTAAATCTCCTGATTGTATATATTTTTTAAAACCTCTGCCCTACTGCCAAACAGCAGGAGTGCTTATTTCTCCCCAGCACACATGTCATGTGCATGTAGGTTTAGGACAAAGTGAAGAAACATCAAGTGCAGAAAATTTTAGTTGTATTCCATCACCCAAGGAAAAACACCCAAGTGACCAGTGACAAGCAGTGCCCTTAGCAGCAGTGGTTATAGGTAATGGTGCATTTGTGTAGCTTGAATGTTACTTGCCAATTGTCAACCAAAGCCCGGACATTGTCCAGATCTTGTTACATTTGAACAAAGGCTGCTTCAGTTGCTGAGGAGTCACAAATGGTGCTGAATATTGTGCAATCGTTGGCAAACATCCCCAAATCTCACCTTATGATGGAGGGAAGGTGAAAGAGCTAAAGATGGTCAGGCCTAGGATACTACCCTGAGGAATTCCTGCAGAGACATCCTGGAGCTGAGATAACTGACCTCCAAAAACCACGACCATCGTCCTATGTGCCAGATATGACTTCAACCAGTGGTGAGTTTGCCCCTTGATTTCCATTGATTGCAGTTTTGCTAGGGCTCCTTCATGCTACTGTCAGTCAAATCCAGCCTTGATGTCAAGACCATGTGGTGCCCACGACCCATCTGACCAGCCCAGAAGAAGGCCAGACCAGCCGGAGGCAGCCTACGCGAGCCCCAGGCTTGGAGCCTGCTGGAAAATGGAGGGACCTGAGAGACCTGCCCCAGGAAGGAGAACCGACATGAAACACTCCTGGCCCCATAGGACACCTGCCTGACATAAATCTATCAGAACTTACCTGGAGAGCAGCCCAAACACCTCTGCAAAAAATGTGATTGGACCTGGAGCAGCAAATCGGCAGCAGCTGAAACCAGGAACCTCTTCACTGGATCCTAAATGAACTCCCACCAGTTTAAAAAAAACACACAGTAAATTACCTGCTACACTGGGTCCTAAGCAGACTCCCTGCAAAAGTACACTGAGCTGCAACCTACCTGCTCTACTGGCTCCTAGGACACATCACCTAACTGGAAGCAGTCGCAATCCACTCCACCGGACCACTCAAATCTAAGAAACCTGTGAGGAAGCTGGATAAGCGTGCCGGCTTGCTTGTAAGACTGAGACTACGTAGTTTCAAGACCCCCTCCTTCCTGGCTCACTCCTAGCAAATGTACAATCTCTGGAGAAAAGATGGACAAACTCAGATCATGGCTCAGCTTCCAGCGTGAACTGCGGGACTGCTGCGCACTCTGCTTCACAGAAACCTGGCTCAACCCATCTGTTCCCAACTGCGCACTTCAGGCTTATGGTTTTTCTAAGAGAAAGGGTGGAGGGGTTTAATCAACGAGTTCAAGAGGGCCAACATCCATAAAGCTCATGCAGCACAGACATTGCAACCCTGGGCAGCTATTGCTCCCCAAACCTGGAATTCCTCACTATCTAGTGCCACCCGTTCTATCTACCACGGGAATTTACTGCTGCTATACTAACTGTTGTGTACATACCGCCACAAGCAAAAGTTGAGGAAGCTCAGGATGTGCTGTACTCTACCAATAAAACCCTGGAGATGGAACATCCCGAGGCCTTGTTTATTGTAACTGGCGACTTCAATCAAGCCAATCTAAGGAAGGTGTTTCCCAAATCCTACCAGAACATTACCTGTCCCACTGGGGGCCTGAACATTTTAGACCACTGCTACACCACTGAATGATGCCTACCGCTCCATCCCCCAACCCCCCACCTAATTTCGGGAGCTCCAACCAAAATGCTGTGTTTCTTCTCCTGGCTTACAGGCAAAAGCACAAGCACGGGACCCCCTGCGCGGATGCAGGTCCAGTGCTGGTTGGAGGAGGCAGAGGATCAACTCTGGTGCTGTCTGGAATCATCTGATTAGGCCATGTTCAAACAGTCTGCAGGTACCTTGGACAAATATGCTATCACCGTCACAGACTTTATCAGCAAGTGTGTGGAGGACTGCAGACTGAGGAAGCCCTGGATGAATCAAGTTATACAGAACCTGCTAAAAACCAGACGTGAGGCCTTCAGATCAGGAGACCCACTCAAATATAAGGAATCCAGGTATGACCTTCGCAGAGCCATTAAGACACCCAAGGACCAATATCGATCCAAACTAGAGACCCAGACAGACACCCGACAAATATGGCAAGGACTAAATGACATCACCAGTTCTAAAAAGTGACCGTGCAAGAAAGCAGACATTATTCCTCCCAGGTCATCTCAACACCTTCTATGCTCACTTTGAGCAGGATTTCGGCAAGAGGTAACCCCTCTGCGTACCAGGCCGTGCACTCAGAGCTTGCGCTCAATTGGCAGAAGTCTCCTCGGATATTTCAACCTCTCCCAGCAGCAGGCTACTCTGCTTGTCTGTTTCAAGAGGGCCAACATCAAGAAAGCTCATGTAGCATGTCTCAATAACTGCCGTCCAGTGGCCCTAACTTCGGTGGTCAAGAAGTGCTTTGAAAGGCTGGTCATGGCATTAATCAACTCCAGCCTCCCCACTACTCTTGACTCACTCCAATTCGCCAATGAACTAGCAGCTCCATGTCAGATGCCATATTACTTGCCCTTCACTCCTCCCTAGAACATCTTGACACCAAGAACAGCTACGTAAGAATCCTATTCATTGACTACAATTCAGCCTTCCAACACTATTATCCTCTTGAGACTGATTGGTTACTAAACTTAGTAATCTCTGACTAAGCCCCACTCTCTGCAACTGGATCCTCAGTTTCCTGATCCACCGGTCCCAATCAGTGAAGATTGGGAACAGTATTTCATCCTCACGAAAACTGGAGCCCCCCAAGGGTGTGTACTCACTCTATACACATGACTGCGTCGCCAAATACCAGACTAATGCATTTACAAGTTTGCTGGTGACACCACTATAGTTGGTTGAATCTCGGGGGGCAACAAAACAGACGACAGACAGGAGGTGGAAGACCTGGAAAAAATGGTCACTGAAAACAACCTAGTTCTCAATGCTGGCAAAACCAAGGAACTCATTATTGGCTTTCAGTGGGATGTTACTCATGTCCCCCTACACATAGAGGTAAAACGAGTGGAGAGTGTCAAGCTCCTGGGAGTGGTCATCCACAACAAGCTTTCTTGGACTCTTCATGTGGACACACTGGTTACAAAGGCCCAACGATATCCCCTCCTCAGGCAGCTGAGGAGATTTGGCATGATGGCAAATACCCATGTGATCTTTTATAGGTGCGCCATTGAGAGCACTCTGTCTGCTCCTTGGATGCTGCCTGAACTGCTGTGCTCTTCCAGCACCACTAATCCAGATCCTGGATGTATCACTACTTGGTATGGTGACTGTACCATTCAAGATTGGAGATGGTTACAGAGAGTGGTGAACTCAACCCAGACAATCACAGAGATCAACCTTTCATCTATAGAATCCATCTACCAGGTCCACTGTGAAGCATTCTCAGAGATCCATCCGATCCTGGCAATGTTTTTCGACAATCTCTACCATCGGAGAGAAGGTACAGAAGCCTGAATACACGCAACAGCTGGTTTTGTAACCGGTTTTGCCCTAGTGTTGTTAGAATACTGAATGAACTCTAGTTCTTAACATTCATCTGTACCTGTATTTTTGTTTTTGCTGCTGTTTACCTATTATTTATTTATCTGTGCTACTTAACTGTGTGAACTACCTGTATTGCTCGCAAGACAAAGCTTTTCACTGTCTTTGTACACGTGACAATAAATTCAATTTAATTCAATTCAGGGCTGTCACTCTGACCTCTGTCTGTTATTGAACCAAATCTGTGATGACGTCAGGAGCTGAGTAGCCCTGGTGAAACCTGCTCCTCGAATGCTGCGTGACTTGTTGTGCTTTTCCAGCACCACTCTAATCTAGACTCTGGTTTCCAGCAACTGCAGTCCTTGTTTTTACCTGGTGGAACCTGAACTGGGTGTTGTTGAGCAAGTGTTGTTTGATAGTACTGTCAGTGACACCTTCCATCACTTTACTGCTGATCGAGAGTAGACTGATGGAGCAATAATTGGCTGGGTTGGATTTGTCTTACTTTTTTTTGTACAGGACATATCTGAGCAATTTTTCATGTTGCGTTTATACCAGTGTTGACACTGTATTGAACGAGTTTGGCTCTGGGAGAGGCAAGTTCTGGAGTGCAAGTCTTCATTATCAGCGCTCATAGCCTTTGCAGCATCCGGTGTCTCCAATTGTTTCTTGATATCACATGGTGTGAATCTAATTGGTTTAAGACTGGTGCTGTAGTGCTCGGAACCACAGGAGAAGGCTGAGATAAATCATCCACTTGGCGCTTTGGCTGAAAATTGCAGCGAATGCTTCAAATTTTATCTTTGCACGGATGTGCTGGTTGTTTCCATCATTTGAGGATGGGGATGTATGTGGAGCTGCCTCCTCCAGTAAGTTGGTGGATAGTCACAAATGATAGCGGACAGTGTTTGGCAGAGTTACAGAGATGGATCTGATCCATTGGCTGTGGAATCGCTTAGCTCTGTCTGTCACTTGCCACTTATTCTTTTTGGCATACAAGTCGTAAGCTACCAGGCTGACACCTGTGATGATGATGTCACTTTAAAAAGGTTATTTTGTCCTGAGTTTTTTTTGAAGAGAGATTGTAAAGGCAGAGATGCTGAAGTGGCTAAGGGGAACTGTCTAAGTCAACAATCAGAGGAGGCCTTTAGGTTTTTTGTTTAGAACAGATATAACAATGGAAGGGGAGAAGCCAGTTCTCCTGGATCAGGTTTTCTAGTTTTTTTTTGGCTGTTGCAGTGGAAGCTGTTTGGGTCCCAGAAGGGTTGCAAGCTTGAATGAAATGACTCCTAACTGTGACTTTCTCTGAAATCTTTTTGTTGTTCCTTCCTGGACTGGGAAACTGCATGTAAAAATCTGTGTATGAATCTATCATTTTGCCAAGGTATGTTAATGGGATGTTGCTATATTGGAATAGATACTCTGTGTCTATGTTTTGGTTAAGTTGTCCAATATTTAAGTTATTCTAAATTCCTCTTTCTTTTGTTTATATTTAACTATAGTCTTTTAAATAAGTTGTGTTTTTCTTAACACAATTGAGTGTTGAGTGGTTTGACCAGTTGCATCACATGGGAACACCCGACTTCACATCTATGTTTAAAATAAGAAAAAGTTAGGGTTTAGGCTGCCACCTTAAAATACTTTTGAGATGGGTCTGGTTTTGTCCATAATATACCTCACTTTCAGTTATGCCTAATGCTGTTCCTGGCATGCCGTCCAGTACTCTCCATTGAATAGGGTTGATCCCCTGGCTTGCTGGAAATGGTTGAATGAGGAATATGCCAGGTCATGAGGTTGCAGGACATGCTGAGTACAGTTCTGCTGTTGTTGATGACCCACAGTACTTCATGGATGTCTAATCTTGAGTTGCTCAATCTGTTTGATATTTATCCCATTTGGAATGTGCTCACGCCACATAGCATATTGCAGGGTCTTCTCTTTGTGAAGGCGGAGCTTTATCTGCACAAGGGCGGTACTGTGGTCACTCTCACCGATACTGTCATGGACTGATGTAGCTGGCAGATTGGTAAGGATGAGGTCAAGTATGTTTTTTTCCTCTTGGTTCCCTTACCAAATGTTGCAATCTAACAACTATAGTGTGATCAGTTGTGTTGCTGCTGAGCTACTACTGGTGCTGGACATTGAAAACCCCTACATTTTGTGCTCTTGTTATCCTTAGTGCTCAAAATGTCAGAGTACTGATTCATCAGCCAATGGAGGATGGAATGTGGTAATCAGCAGGCGGTTTAACCTGAAGATTTGAGACTTCATGGGATCCAGAGTCAGTGTAGAGGATGCGTACGCAACTCCCCTCGGACAATGTACCACTGTGCTGCCACCTCTGCTGGGTCTGTCCTGCTGTGGGCCAGGACACATCCACGGATATTGATGGTCGTGTCTGGGACATTGTCAAGCTGTTGATTAACTATTCTATGGGACAGCTTTCCCAATTTTGGCATTAATCCGTGGATGTTAGTGAGGAGGACTTTGCAGGGTTGACAGGGCTGTTTCTGCCGTTGGTTTTTCAGTGGCCAGGTTGATACCAGATGATCCATCTGGTTTCATTTCTTTGAGACTTTGTAGTGATTGATACAACTGAATGGCTTTCTAGGCCATTTCAGAGGGTAATTGAGAGTCAACTACATTGCTGTGGGTCTGCAGTCACATATAGTCCAGACCTGGTGAGGACAGCAGATTTCCTTCCTTGAAGGACATTAGATGCTAGATGAGTTTTTCAGACAATGGTTTCGTGGTCGTTAGTAGATTCTCAATTCCAGGTTTTAAAAAATTGAATTAAAATTCCACCATCTGCCATGGTGGGATTCGAACCTGGGTGCCCAGAAAATTAGCTGAGTTTCTGGATTAATAATCTAGCAATAATATCATTGCCTTCCTGCTATGAAGTTTTAATAAGGTAAATAGCTAAGAAGGTAGCAAATTACATGTTCAGTGTTTCATAAACTAAATTGAAAAAATGTTCTCACCAAAATTTGCATACATGGTTACACAGAATGAACAGCAATAAATAGGCCATTATACCCAACTGTGTTATGCTGGCTGTCATGTTACATCTCACTCCATAGTTGATATGATCTCCATTCTTTTCTTTCTCAATATTTAATCTAGCTTTCCTTGAACTGTCAGCTCAATAGCTTTTATCGTAGTTTTAGCTATTATTCCATTGCCAAATCTGCTAGAGTTATTCCTAAAGTTGCATGAAGGGTGGTCCTATAATCAAATAGGAACTGGGACAGTTTGGTACAGCAAAGCTATAGGCTGTTTCTTCAAGCCTGCTTTCAAAGTTTGGACTGATCTTTCTGCCAGTCTGTTGGATAATGGATGATATGGAGTTGTCCTTAAATGTCGAATCACATGCGACTTTAAGAAACACTCAAATTTCCTGCTGATAAACAATGGCCCATTATCTGTGACCAACACTTTTGTGAATCAGTGTATTGCAAAAGATGCACACAGGTTCTTTATCATCTCTAACGTGTTTGACGAATAAATTCCATGCACGTCCAACCACTTTGAATAGATGTCTACAATGACTAAAAACATTAAGCCCATGAAAGGACCTGCATAGTTGATATATAACTGAGACCAGGATTTACCTCGCCATTGCCATAAATATGCGGGAGCTGCTGGTGGGTAATTTTTGTCTTTTGTTGGCACATTGGCACTGCCGACCAATGGGGCTATTATCCAGTCCTGGCCACCAGACCTAACTTCGCACCAACAATCTTCAAGACCTCTGGATGATCCTGATGGAGTTCAGAGTCTGGCGCCAACCTTTGCTTGGGACCATCACTCTTGCTCCCTGTAATAACCTGCCGTCCTGTCCTGTAATCTGATCTCTCCGGGTCCAAAATAATTTCAATTCTGGTTATGTTGACTCTTTGGCTTCCCTCAATACCCCCAGTTTTGCCAGGACTGGATTCTTCTGCGTTCAAAGTCTGATGTCAACTGTGACTGGGAGAGCATCCAGAAAATTTAAAATCATTACGACTCTTCCTGTGGCGATACCGTCGGTGATGCATCTGCCAGTGGGAAACAGCTCAATGCATCCGCATTCACTACTTGGTCTCCTGGATAGTATTCCACATAGTAGTTATATGCACTTATTTTAGAGCTTATTGTTGAATTTGGCCTGAAGCTATGTGCAGCATTGCCTTGTCTTCTTTAAGTAGACTTAGTTGGGATTTGTGATCTGATATTATTAAACATTTATGTCATAAAGATATTGGTGGAACTTCCTGACTTCAAATATGACCTCCAAACCTTCCTTCCCTATCTGGGCATATTTATGCTGTGTATCACGCAAAGTTCTGGTTGCATACACTATTGGGCGTTCCTCTCTATTGCACTACCTATGAGCTAATACTACCCTGGTGCCATTCTGCGAGGCATGTCGATACTACATCTCGCTTGAGATTTTACTGTGAATGAATGAATGAATGAATTATTGTCACATATACTCAGTGATGACAGTGAATAGTTTATACATCGTCACTTACAATGCCATCTTAGGTACAAGGTACCTAGGTACAGCTTCTTAAGTTACACAATCTTAGAAAATAGAGAAATGAAATGTCCAGCATCGCAGAAACAAAAGTCTACAAACTGTGGTCTTCCAACCCATACCATGCTGGCACTTAGTCTCTAGTCTGCCCTGGCTCCAGACAGTGCCAGGCTTCAGCTTGAGGAGCATGAGGCTAGGTGATCACCCCAGACTGTCACACTGGACCGAGAGGGTGCCACGTTGGGGGGGGGGAGGTGAGCAGGGGGCAGTGGGGTGGGAGTGGGTGGGGGGTGTTAGTGGCTACCCCGCCTTGTAGGGAAGCCATCTCGGGAGGCCATTAAGTCAGGCTTGGAGCCTGCATGTCACACTGAGCTGGGAGGCCCCTCCTCATGTCTACATTGAGGCCAGAGTTGTCAGCGGTGGTGGGGAGAGAAGAAAAGAAAAACAGGCAGAGTGGACGTGGTCCGGCAGAAGCGTCCTACTTTGCCACTATCTTGGGATGTAAAGGGTTCCAACACCTTAGAGTGTTGGCTGTTTCTTCACTTCCCTGAAAGCTATGACTTGGCTACACAATCATATGAAAGGCTAACCCTTTAAGAGTTGATGCACAGGTGCCTGGATAGAGACCAGGCTATGTATGAACTTTCCTCAGGCTGGCAAACTATTACGGAAAGACCTAGGCTCCAGTAGAGACGTGGAGTTGGGGCAGCTTTGATCTCCCTCACGTCCAGTGGATGTAACCCGACCTTATCGACCGTGTAGCCCAAGTAGGTCACTTGGGACACCAAGGGCACACATCTTTCCCTTCAAAGGTGTACATCTGCCTGGGAGAAACATGTAAGGACTATGAGTTCTTTAAGTGCTCCATATTGGTCTTCCCTGTTATTAGCATATCTTCTAGATAAATGGTGACCTGGGATAGACCTTACAAAATGTTCTTCATTGTCTGCTGAAAAATTGCACTGACTGGCCATACCTAAAATAGCAGTCTTGTATATTGGTACAAACCCCTATAGGTATTTATTGTAGCGTACATCTGGGAATCCTCATCTAACTGCAGTTGCAAGTACACATGGCTCATGTCCAGTTTCATGAAGGACAGCTCCCCTGCAACTTAGCGTATGAATCTTCTATGCAATTAGGTATTTGTCCAGCTACAGAATGCGGTTTACCATTTGTTTAAAATCCAGCTCTCGTTGACACTGAATTAACTCCACAGAGACTGGTATCCCTTCACCAACTTACTCTTTTTTTTAACATGTGGGAAAGTTTCTTGACACTGGTCTAGCTCCCTCAGCCATCTGCCACTCCTCTTTTAATTTGTCAGCTGCTCTTTTTTTTCACAGTAATAACACACTGACTGTGTGATCCAGATAGCACAGAGGTCAGTCTCCTCCCTAACACAAAATGGAAAGTCCTTCACCATTGATCCAGCTTCCTCAGAGCTAGCTCTCAGAGTAAACAGGATGTCTGACACTCCTCCTTTATTTTTCCTCACATTATCGCCTAACAGTGGTCGTGCTTATTTTTCCCCAGCACCCATGTTGCATGTGTGCAGGTGTTGGACACAGTAAAGAACAACAAGTGTGTAATTCTTTATTTATATTCCAACACCAGGAAGAAAGGAAACACCAGAGTGGCCAGTGGCAAGCAGTGCCATTCTTGCCAAAGGGCAGTGCTGCATAATCAAAATGTGAAGGGGAAGGCAGAGGTTAAATCAAAATACAGTTGGAGGGGGAAATAAAACACTCCACTGTCTGTGGTGCCTACCTCTCCCTGAACAGCTCCAGGGTGCAGCCACTCTTTGTTTTAATCTGTCAGCCGGGGCTCCCTGATTGGGGCTGTTAATCTGGGAACTCATTCTATGAGGTCCACCTGGCTGACCTCGTTACAATCACTACACTCTCTCTGTGATCTTTGCACACCAGAACAGGTGGACAATATCTGGGTTTAGGGTTTCATCCAAGTGAAAGCACTTTTAATGGAGCAGCATTTTCTCAGTTCTGGCTCTGGTGATGTTGGCCTGGTTTTGGGCTGGAATTATAAAGTTGATTTTTAATAAATATGTAATCAAGCCTTTAGAATTTGAGATTTCTCTGCATTCTTTTGCTTGTGGCTTTTGATTGGATTTCCTGATTTGAGACCGTCACTTTTTCCATAATTTTCTTCAGTTTTTGCTTTTGCCTTACCCTTGTTTTGGTCCTTTTTTTGTCATTGTGCTTTGTTTATTTCATTTTGTTTCTCCCCTCTTAATAATGTTTTATTCCACTCCATCTCCTCCTTAATCATCTTTCTTTCCCAAGCTACTCCCTCTTACATAGGCATAGAGGGAACCCATTGGCTTATCTTGGTATCATCTGAAGGACCCATCATTTATTCATGGCTGTGTCCTTATATGAGCAGCAATCCTAGCTGCCACACCTTACTGTCTTGCTGATCTTCCATAGATTGTGCCTGTTGTAGATTTTTTTTCTCATCCAATTCACTACTCCTTGTGACACTGCCATTGGGGCAACTATCCCTTTGCTTTATGGTGTACCTTTGCTCGCTGAGCTATAGGTATGATATCCAGACGTTTCATTACCTGGCTAGGTAACCTCATCAGTGGCGACCTCTAAGTGAAGCAAAGCTGTTGTCTCCTGCTTTCTATTTCTATCTTTCTCCTGGATGGGGTTCCTGGGGTTTGTGGTGATGTTATTTCCTGTTCGTTTTCTGAGGGGTTGATAGATGGTATCTAGATCTATGTGTTTGTTTATGGCGTTGTGGTTGGAGTGCCAGGCCTCTAGGAATTCTCTGGCATGTCTTTGCTTAGCCTGTCCCAGGATAGATGTGTTGTCCCAGTCTAATTGGTGTTTTTTTTTCATCTGAGTGTAGGGCTACGAGGGAGAGAGGGTCGTGTCTTTTTGTGGCTAGCTGGTGTTGGTGTATCCTGGTGGCTAACTTTCTTCCTGTTTGTCCTACGTAGTGTTTGTGGCAGTCCTTGCATGGAATTTTGTAGATGACATTGGTTTTGTCCATGGGTTGTACTGGGTCTTTTAAGTTTGTTAGTTGTTGTTTGAGAGTGTTGGTGGGTTTGTGTGCTACTAGGATTCCGAGGGGTCTTTGTAGGCTGGCTGTCATTTCTGAAACTTCTTTGAAGTATGGTTAAGGTTTCTGGCTGTGTTTGGTCTGCTTGTCATGGTTTGTTGTTGAGGAATCTGTGCACTGTATTTTTTTGAGTATCCGTTCTTCTCGAATACGTTGTATAAGTGGTTCTCCTCCGTTTTCTGAAGTTCATCTGTGCTGCAGTGTGTGGTGGCTCGTTGGAATAGTGTTCTGATACAGCTTTGTTTGTGTGTGTTGAGATGGTTGCCAGTGTAGTTAAGTATTTGGTCGGTGTTTTGTCGGTTTTCTGTATATGCAGGTTTGTAGTTCTCCGTTGTCCTTTCTTTCCACTGTGACGTCCAGGAATGCAAGTTTGTTGTCAGTTTCTTCCTCCTTGGTGAACTTTATGCCTGTGAGGGTGTTGTTGATGATGTTAAATGTCTCTTCTATCTTGTTTCGTTTTGTGATGACAAAAGTGTCATCTACGTAGCGGACCCAGATTTTTGGTTTGATGGTTGGTAGGGCTGTTTGTTCTAGTCTTTGCATTACCGCTTCTGCTATGAATCCTGATAGCGGAGAACCCAGTGGTGCGACTCTTCTACACGCAAGACTGAATTACCTAGTAGAAGAGTCACAGCACTCCATCCACTCCACCCAGGAATTCCTAAAAATCAAAAACACCAAAATAAAGGAAGACGAAACAATGATCTCATTCGACCTAACAGCACTGTTCACCTCCATCAACATTGACCTGGCAGAGGAAACACTTATCACACTTTTAGAAGAGACCATCACACGTACCCCAACCACCATCAATCACATTACCAACGAAAACATCATGAAGCTAGTGGACCTGTGCCTCACCACCCACTTCACCTTCAACAACATAATCTACAAACAAACCAACGGCACACCCATGGGTTCTCCGCTATCAGGATTCATAGCAGAAGCAGTAATGCAAAGATTAGAACAAACAGCCCTACCAACTATCAAACCAAAAATCTGGGTCCGCTACATAGATGACACTTTTGTCATCACAAAACGAAACAAGATAGAAGAGACATTTAACATCATCAACAACACCCTCACAGGCATAAAGTTCACCAAGGAGGAAGAAACTGACAACAAACTTGCATTCCTGGACGTCACAGTGGAAAGAAAGGACAACGGAGAACTACAAACCTGCATATACAGAAAACCGACAAAACACCGACCAAATACTTAACTACACTGGCAACCATCTCAACACACACAAACAAAGCTGTATCAGAACACTATTCCAACGAGCCACCACACACTGCAGCACAGATGAACTTCAGAAAACGGAGGAGAGCCACTTATACAACGTATTCGAGAAGAACGGATACTCAAAAAAATACAGTGCACAGATTCCTCAACAACAAACCATGACAAGCAGACCAAACACAGCCAGAAACCTTAACCATACTTCAAAGAAGTTTCAGAAATGACAGCCAGCCTACAAAGACCCCTCGGAATCCTAGTAGCACACAAACCCACCAACACTCTCAAACAACAACTAACAAACTTAAAAGACCCAGTACAACCCATGGACAAAACCAATGTCATCTACAAAATTCCATGCAAGGACTGCCACAAACACTACGTAGGACAAACAGGAAGAAAGTTAGCCACCAGGATACACCAACACCAGCTAGCCACAAAAAGACACGACCCTCTCTCCCTCATCGCCCTATACACGGATGAAAAAAATCACCAATTAGACTGGGACAACACATCTATCCTGGGACAGGCTAAGCAAAGACATGCCAGAGAATTCCTAGAGGCCTGGCACTCCAACCACAATGCCATAAACAAACACACAGATCTAGATACCATCTATCAACCCCTCAGAAAACGCACAGGAACTGACGTCACCACAAACCCCAGGAACCCCATCCAGGAGAAAGATATAAATAGAAAGCAGGAGACAACAGCTTTGCTTCACTTAAAGGTCGCCACTGATGATGTTACCTAGCCAGGTACTGAAACGTCTGAATATCAAACCTACAGCTCAGTGAGCAAAGCTACCCCCTAAACCTCAACCCTGAGCTACAAACCTTGCAAAAAATATCCCTTTGCTTTTTGCATCTCTCAATGTTCATTTAAAACATGAAAAGTGTTGAGAAAATAGAGTTGAATCCTGATGTTGACCAGGATTCTTTTGGTGGCCCATAAAATCTAGGAGCAGAATTAGGTCATTTGACCCATGGGTATGTTTTACCATTCGATCGTGGCTGATATGCTTCTCAAACCTGTCTTCTCCCCATAACCCTTGATCCCCTTACGAATCAAGAACCTATCCATCTCTGTCTTAAAGACTCTCAAAGGGTTGTTAGTTTGTGTGATGCTGTTCCCTGAAGGCATTGGGAGTTGGGTCTTTGGGTTTATTTATGGCTGAGTGAGACAGATTTTGTACTGACGGGGGAATTGCAGATGATGGAAAGCAAGTGGAATTGAGGCCACAATGAGATCAGCCATGATTCTATTGAAGGTTAAAGGATACTGGAAGAGACTTGTGTTTCTGTGTCCTGTATTTCTATGTTCCCAAGAACCTACTGAACTGGAGTGGAAACAAGTCATCCTTGACCTAACTGCATAACCCTTTTTTAAAAAAATGATAATTACAACAATGATAATTACCACCAAATAAAAAGAACACTCCAGAACAAGTAAATAGGGCAAGGAGGCTTGGGTACAAATTGATAGAAAATAAATTTGTGTGTGTTTTTGAGCAAAGGGTTACCAACATCCAGACTAGTTTCCTGGAAATAATAGCATGAATGAAGACTGACTTTGCTGAGATCTTGGCATTCTTTTTTTTAAACAGAATGGGTTAGATGGGTTGGTTGGCTTCCCTCAATCATGTTTAGTTCTAACGTCATGAATTTTCTCTCTCTCTCTCTCTCTCTCTCTCTGTCGCACACTCTCTTTCTTTCTTTCTTTCTCTCTCTCTCTCTCTCTCTCTCTCTCTCTCTCTCTCTCTCTCTCTCTCTCTCTCTCTCCCCCCCTCTCTCTCTCTCTCTCTCTCTCTCTCACTCTCTTTTCCACCATCCTATCTCACTCTTCTCTTCCCCCCCCCCCCCCCCCCCCCCCCCCCACTCTTTTTTCCTTGAAAATGCTCATCAGATCTGGCCTCGTTTTAATATATTTGATTTCATGTTCTGATATGGTTTGATGTTGCATTCTTGTTTGTGACATGTCTTGGGATGCTTGTGAACTGTGTTAAATGGACTAATATATAAATACACATCCTTATTGTCAATGCAATAAGGCATGGAGATGAGGATAACATTGTGACTTTTATATAAAATATAAACAGACTTTAGCTTCAGTCTGAAATAATAGCAAAGTATGGCAGAAGCTGGAGTTCTGAAATGAAGACATTTGTTGAGAGAGAAACATCAGTTTCTTCTGAAGAAGAGGCATATTGGTCTCAATGTTAACTCTATCCACAAAAGCTTCCAGATCTGCTGAGTGTCTCCAGGCTTTCCATGTTCATTTACCTTCAACATTTCTCTTCCACCTCCTCAGCCCATGCCCCCTCCCAAAAAAAAACTCAATGGGAGGTTAAGGGGTAAGCTTTATAGAGGTTTATAAAATAATAAGAGTATAGATAAGATGAAGGTCAAAATCTTTTCCTTGGGATAATGGAGTTCAGAACTAGAAAGCACACTTTTTAAGGTGAGAGGAGCAAGATTTAAAAGGGACCTAAAGGGCAACTTTTTTTCCCCACACAGGGTGGTTTGTATGTGAATGAATTGCCAGAGGAAATGGTAGATGCAGATACTGTTATAAGATTTAAAAGACACTTTGACAGGTACGTGAGGAGGAAAGATGTAGTGTGATATGGGCCACACAGAGGCAAGTGGGACTAGTTTAATTTGGGAAACTTGATCAGCATGGATAAGTTGGACCGAATGGTCTGTTTCTGTGTTGTATGACTCTGACTCTATTGACTTGACTTCCACAGCCTTTAGTGGCAATGAGTTTCCCCCGTCTCGACCACCATCTCGCCATCCCCCTCTCTCCGCTCTCTCCCTCCCCACCCCACCCCCCCCACCCATCCTCTTCCTCCCCTCTCCTGTCTGTCCCCCCACACTCTCACCCCAGACTGTCCCCCCTCTCTCCTCTTCCCCTCCCGCCCCGGATTACTAGTCTTGTGACAATGCTGCTGTGCTGGCAGCTCCCACTGTAGGAGTGAGTGAAGAGCTGTAGGTGATGAACAGAAGGTCAATAAAGGTTGACAAAGGGACTATTAAGCGGGAGTGGTTGTAGATTGGCAAGAGTATATGGAGGATGTGGAGCCATTATGTCATGGAGGCATGAAAGGGCATGAGAGCTGGAGGAATTTTTAAAAATTGTTTTTCTTTAAAGAGATTTTGATTAGTTAGGTCAAACAGCTGAGGAGTGGCAGATGGAGTTTAATTTGGATAAATGCAAGGTATTGCATGTTGGTAAAACAAACAAGGGCAGGACTTATACAATTAATGATAGGACATGGTGCATGAGAGACCTAGGGGCTTGGGTTCATAATTCTTTGAAATTTGCATCAAGTAGGAATAGTGGTTAAGAACTTTAGTGTTTCAGAAATTTAGCATGCTTCCCTTCATTGCTCAGATCTTAGGAGTTGGGATGTCACATTGAGTTTGTACATGACATTGATGAGATCTTTTCTGTATGCAGTTCTGGTTGCCCTGTATTAAGAAGGATATCACTGAATTGGAGAGAGTTCAGAAAAGATTTACCAGGATGTTGCCTGGAATGGAGGGTTTGAGTTATATAATAGGCTAGATAAGTTGGGACCTCTTTCACTGGAGTGTAGGAGGTTGAGGGGTGATCTTATAAAATCATGAGGGGCATAGATAAGGTGAACACCAAGAGCACTTTCCCTAGGTTAGAGGAGTTCAAAACTATAGGGCATATTTTTCAGGTGAGTGGAGAAAGATTTAAAAAGGATATGAGAGGCAACTTTTTTAAAAACATAATGGTTAGTGTGGGGACTGAAGTGCCAGAGGAAGTGGTAGATGCAGATACGATTACAATGTTTAAACAAAAAATATGGATATGTTTATGAATAGGAAATGTTTGGTGGCAGATAGGCCACATGCAGCCAGGTGGGACTAATTTAGTTTGGGAACATGGGTTGGCGTGGACAGTTTGGATTGAAGGGTCTGTTTCCGTGCTGTATGACTCTATGATGTGAATACAATTGCAACATTTGGGTAAGTGCATGAGTAGGAAAAGTTTGGAGGGAAATGGGCCAGGAACAGGCAGGTGGACTAGTTTAGTTTGGGAATATGGTCAGTGTGGTCTGAAAGATCTGTTTCTGTGCTGTATGATTCTGACTCTAAAAGCTTTAACATAGTGTTGGAGCACCAAGGTAGGCCTTTCACCCAGTCTGCTTGCACACCCAATAACCTTTGCACTTATTTCAAGGTTGCCTTGTTTGACTTCTATAACACGCCACCCAAGAATGAAAATTTCAATTTAAGTTTGAATTGAAGCATACTTCTTTTTTCTGAATGTATGTAATGATGTTATTTAAATTCCCCAGGTGCTGTGGCAGGATTTGCATTCATATCTTTAAATAATTAGTATGGGCCTCTGCATTTGTCTGATAACATAACATCTGTGTATTGTGCTTTGCTGGTTGAATGGAAATGCTGAACAACATGATCCTGAATTTTTGATTATTTATTATTGTAGTTCTCTGCCCCATCGTCGCCCTCGACTACTTCTCTAGACTTCCCTAACTTCCTGCACTTTTTGAAAAAGAGAGATATTTCTAATCGATCTCAGTTTGGCAGCATCTGTGGAGCAAGAAGCAGAGGAAGTGAAATCTGGGAAGGTGCTGGCCTAGTATTATCACTGGACTGTTAATCCATAGACCTGGATTCGAATCCCGCCATGGTAGATAGTGGAACTTGAATTCAATAAAAGATCTGGAAATAGAAGTCGAATCATGACCATGAATCCATTGTTGATTGTCGGGGGAAAGGTACATGTGGTTAACTAATGCCCTTTTAGATAGAAACTGCTATCCTCATCTGATCTGGCCTACATGTGACTCCAGACCCAAAGCAATGTGGTTGACTCCTAACTGCCCACTTGGCAATTAGGGATGGGCAATAAATACTGGCCTAGCCAACAATGCCCTCATCTCATGAATGAATAGAAAAAATACTGTTTCAAGTCCATTATGACTCCATTTGGGGATGCTAACATTTCAGTTTGCTGTATATCTTGAATTAAGTAGAGTGGCAAAAATATTTCTGTATTAATTTTTTTTACACTATGCTATTTCTCTTCTGGTAGTAGTGACATTTGCTTAGTGTAGCAAACTTCACTAATGGAGTAACTGTATTGGAACTTCTCCAAAAGTGAATGCTGTTGAATAATCAGTGATAAACTTTGAATTTGATGACCAGCTGCAATCACAGAATCAATAGCTTTATTGTGGGTTTATATGAGTGCAAGTTTACCAACACATTATTCAAGTGGCCATAATTCATTAGGAGGTGTTAGCCAACAAGAAAGTTAATCTTTTTTGTGTCAATATCGATTCAAGGGTTAATGGACAGGTATCTACAATAGGAAGTGACTAATCTATGTGATATTTGTGCTCTAGCGAAGTTCAGTGCAACCTTCTGGTGGATTCAATGTCGAGTTCAATCATTTAGAGCCTGAGCACCTTCTCCTACGTCCTTACCCTAACTCCCAAACATGAGGCCTTGTCATCAAGAGGGTTGCAACCACAAATAGCGCATTCTCAGGCATTAATGGTCCCAATTAGCAATATATTCATTTTCCGAGGCTGACCTTTATCCATTCCTGTGTTTGCCCAACTGTTTTTCTCTCTCTTGGTTCAATCTCCATCTATTGTTTAGTCCTTCCCCCTTCCCCTCTCCCCGCTCCTTCTTGAGCTTATGTACAGTAGTGCCTCGACTTACAAACTTAATCCGTTTCGGGACCCTGTTCGCGAACTGAAAAGTTCGTGAACTGAATCAATTTTTCCCATTGCTTGGATAGCGTAAGAATACTTGCATGGCTGTTCACAGTGCACGCGCCAAAGACGAACTGAATGAGATTACGTGGGCCCCGAGAGCTTTTGCGTTCAACAAGCGCGTAGCAAAGCAGAACAATGAAACCATGTGGTCGCACACGGGCTTTTTGTGTTCGTACCTTGAATTTTGTACGTACGTTGAAGCAAAATTTTACGTACAATCCTGTTCGTAAACCGATTTGTTCGTGAACGGGGTCATTCGTATGTCAAGGCGCATAGGGGGTATAAGTTTAAGGTGAGAGGGAAAAGGTTTAAAGGAGATGTGTGAGGAAAGTTTTTTACACCAGAGCCTGGACCACAGTGGCAGGTGAGGTGGTAGAAGCAAATATACAAGTTAAGTTTAAGAGGCATTAAGACACGCTCATGAATAGACAGGGATATACAGGGTTTTGGACTGTGTGTAGGCAGATGGGAATGCAGAGGAAACTCAGTTATCCGAACGAGATGGGTGGGCACTATTTCATTCGGATAATCGGTTAATTGATTAAATGCCTTGCTCTGGGGCTCAGAGTTTTCGATTTAAGTCTGGTCCCTGTTCACGAGACTAGGCAGCAGCACAGTGTGCACGAGCCCCCGCTCCCGTCCTTCCTCCAGTCCTGTCCAACACTGCCCCTCGCCCATCCCCCAACACTGCTCATTGTCTGCCCCCCAAACCCTGTCCAACACCGGCCGCTCCCTGCCCAGTCCAAACACTGCCCATCCCCAAACCCTGTCCAACACTGCCCACCACCAGCCCCCCAAAACCCTGTTCAGCACTGCCCACTGCCTGCCCCTGCCCCCACCCCTAAACCCTGCAATCTCCCACCCCCATGCGCCCTTGCCCCCACTTCAGGGTAGCCGGACTAGACACCAACAACAAGACTGCTGCTGCCTTTTGGAGGGTGAGTCTCCAAATAGAGCGCGCACACACACACCATTTTACTGCAAGTTTTTGACAGGTGCCACCTTTGCCCTGTACAAGATAATGTTGGACAGATTATCTGGGGAAGGGGGGTTTAGGGTGCACCCTTCTGTAGAACTCCAGGGAAAGTGTGGGAAGAGAGAGAAAGAGGTCAATCATTTAGAGACTGTGCCTGCACTTCCATCAGTCCAGGACTATTCTTGGCAGCACTTTTAATCACTGTAAACAAAAGACGGCGATCAGTGTTGGACGCATGTCTTTGATGTAAAGTTTCTGTCAGGACCTTGAGACCTCCTTCAGATAATCTGATTTTTGGATAATTGGTATTCGTATAATCGAGGTTCCTCTGTAGTTTAAAGTGGCCATGATGATCAGCAGAGACATTGTGGGCACAGGGCCTCTTCCTGTGATGTACTGTTCTATTTACTGCCACACAGTCTTTCTGGCACTGGAAATTTAAGCTTGGTACTCATTTCTTCAGAAGTTAATTATTTAATATTGTTGGCAATCTAACATTATTATGTTTAATATATTATGCCATCTTGTTATAAATCATTCTTTCATCATCCTATCTTTGCTTTCTATGTGATCTTAAGTCATCAGAATTCCAACCATTTTAGATTTTTTTTGAACAATCCCTCTGGCCATCCAAGCCTGAGCCGATCCAGATCCTTTTAGATAAACCTGTTGCCTAGTTTCTAAGGATCTGTATCCCTGTGCTCCCTGCCCATTCATGTAGATGCATTTTAAATATGCCATTGTGCCAACCTCTACCACAGCTGCTGGCAATGTGTTCCAGACACCCATCACTCTCAGCGTAAAGAACTTCCTACACATTTCTTCCTTAAACTTTTCCCCTCTTACTATGAACTTGTGACCCTTAGTAATTGAGTCCCCCACTATGGGGGGGAAAAAGCTCCTTGCTATCCACTCTATCTATACCTTTCATGATTATGTAGACCTCAATCAGGTTCTCTTTCCCCCCCCCCCCCCCCAACCAACGTCTGTCTTTCTAATGAAAAAATCCTAATCTACTCATCCTCTCTTCACAGTTGGCGCCCTCCTTACCAGGCAACATCCTGGTGAACCTCCTCTGCACCCTCTCCAAAGCATCCACATCCTTTTGGTAATGTGGTAACCAGAACTGTACGCGGTATTCCAAATGTGGCCAAACCACAGTCCTGTATAACTGTAACATGACTTGCCAACTCTTGTACTCAATACCCCGTCTGATCAAGAAAAGCATGCCGTATGCTTTCTTGACCACTCTATTGACCTGTGTTGCCACCTTCAGGGTATAATGGACTTGAGTACCCAGATTTCTTTGTACATTAATTTTCCCCAGGACTTTTCCATTTACTGTATAGTCTGCTCTTGAATTGGATCTTCCAAATTGCATCACCTTGCATTTGCCCGGATTGAACGCCATCTGCCATTTCTCCGCCCACCTCTCCAATCTACCTATATTCTGTTGCATTCTCTGACAGTCCCCTTCACTATCTGCTACTCCGCCAATCATTGTGTCATCTGCAAACTTGCTAATCAGACCACCTATATCTAGGTCAAGCTGGCATAAGGAGGGGAGGAAGTGTTCGATATTCTAAAAGGCATTGAAGTGGACAAGTCTCCAGGTTCGGATAGGATCTATCCCAGATTACTGAGGGAAGTGAAAGAGGAAATAGCTGGGGCCTTAACAGATATCTTTGCAGCATCCTTGAACATGGGTAAGGTCCCAGAGGACTGGAGAATTGCTAATATTGTCCCCTTGTTTAAGAAGGGTCACAGGGATAATCCAGGTAATTATAGACCAGTGAGTCTGATGTCAGTGGTAGGAAAGCTGCTGGAGAATATGCTGAGGGATAGAATCTATCTACATTTGGAAGAAAATGGGCTTATCGGTGATAGGCATGATTTTGTGCAGGGAAGGTCATGTCTTACTAACTTAATAGAATTCTTTGAGGAAGTGACAACGTTGATTGATGAGGGAGGGGCTGTAGATGCCATATACTTGCACTTCAGTAAGGCATTTGATAAGGTTCCTCATAGGCTGATGGAGAAAGTGAAGTTGCATGGGTCCAGGGTGTACTAGCTAGATGGGTAGAGAACTAGCTGGGTAGTGGGAGACAGAGTAGTACTGGAAAGGAGTTTCTCAAAATGGACAGTGGTATTTCATAGGGATCTGTATTGGGACCAGTATTGTTTATGATAATCAAACATCTATCCCTAACCTCAACAATGGTCATGTCCCTTTCCTTGGTGAATACTGATGCAAAGTACTCATTGAGAATCTCACCCATTTTCTCTGACTCCACACATAACTTTCCTCCTTTGTCCTTGAGTGGGCCTCTAGTTACCCTCTTGGTCCTTTTATATACAAATAATAGACTTGGGATTTTTCTTAACCCTGTTTGCTAAAGATATTTCATGACCCCTGTTAGCCCTCTTAATTCCTCGTTTCACATTGGTCCGACTTTGCTGACCTTCTTCCAAAGCTTTTACTTCCTGGTTTTGAGTCTCTGTCTCTCAATGAGGATCCTTCAGTTTGGTGGGGAATTATGCTGTGTTTTCATTATCATGCTACAAAGCTCATGAAAAGTGTTTTTGTGACCGTATGCATAAGAAGTGGTGAATTACATTATTTTACTGTTGAATGCAAAGTACTGGGTAATATATTAAATCAGGAGTGTTGGGTAACTATGAAGTGTTACCCAGTCATAGAGCTGTACAGCATGGAAATAGATCTGTCAGTCCAACCATCCATATTGACTGAATATCCTAAATTAATCTAGTCCCTTTTTCTTGCATTTGGCCCAAATCCTTCTAAACCTTTTCATATTCATCTACCCATCCAGGTGCTTTTTAAATGTTGTAATTGTGCCAGAGAAAGTGGTGGAGGCTGGTCGCTCACTCCATACACTCATCACTCGCTGTGGAAAAAGTTGCCTTTCAGGTCCCTTTTAAACCTTACACCTCTAGTTTAAACCTGCGCCCTCTAGTTTTAGACTCCCATATCCTGGGAAAGACACCTTGCCTATTCACCCTATCAATGTTCCTTGTGATTTTATAAGCTTCTATAAGATCACCCCTCAGCATCTGATGCTCTAGGGAAAATAGCCCCAGCCTATTCAGCCTGTCCTTATTGCTGAAACCCTTCCAACATCCCTGTAAGTCTTTTCTAAACCCTGCCAAGTTTCACAACATTCTTTGTATAGCAGGGAGACCAGGATTGAACCAGAAATGGCCTAACCAATGTCCCCTACAGCCGCAACATGACCTCCCAACTCCTATACTCAATGCACTGACCAATAAAAGCGAGCATACCAAATACCGCCTTCACTAGACCAATCTACCTATGACTCTACTTTCAAGGAATTATGAACCTGCACTCCAATGTCTCTTTGTTCAGCAACACTCCCCACCCAGGTCCTTACCATTAAGTGTATAAGTCCTGCCCTGATTTGCCTTTCCAAAATGCAGCCCATGTGATCAAGGTCCCTTGTGCTCTGAGGGAATCTTCATGGCTGTCCACTACATCACCAATTTTGGTGTCATCTGCAAACTTATGAACAAAACCTCCTATGGTCACATTCAAATCATTTATGTAAAAGACAAAAAAGCAGTGGACTCAGCGCTGACCCTTGTGGCATACTGTTAGTCACAGACCGCTAGTCTGAAAAGCAATCCTCCACTAACATCCTGTCTCCTATCTTTGAGTCAGTTATGTATCCAAATGACTAATTCTCTGTGTATTCCATGAGATCTCACCTTTTTAACCAGGCTACCTTGTGGAATTTTACCAAATGTCTTAATAGATCAAGCCCACTGCTCCACCTTTATCTATCTTTTATGTTACTTCAAAAACTTAAGTTAATGAGACACCATTTCCCATGCACAAAGCCATGTTGACCAGCCCTAAGCAGTCCATACCTTTCAAAATACATGTAAATCCTGTCCCTCAGGATCCTCTCCAACACCTTGCCCAACACTAATGTCAGGCTAGCTGGTCTGTAGTTTCCAGGCTTTTCCTTACAACCTTTCTGAAATAGTTACAGCACACTAGCCAACCTCAAAGCCTTCTGGCATCTCACCTATGGCTATTGATGATATAAATATCTTGGCATGGGGTGCAGTAATCACTTCCCTAGCTTCCAACAGCGTACATCTGATCAGATCCTGGAGATTTATTCATCTTTATGTATTTTAAGATGTCAAGCCCCACCACCTCTAATTTGGACATTTATTAAGATGTCGCTATTTATTTCTTCAAGTTCTCTAGCTTCCATGTTCTTCTCCACAGTAA
This sequence comes from Chiloscyllium punctatum, assembly GCF_047496795.1. Taxonomy (NCBI): domain Eukaryota; kingdom Metazoa; phylum Chordata; class Chondrichthyes; order Orectolobiformes; family Hemiscylliidae; genus Chiloscyllium; species Chiloscyllium punctatum. The sequence continues at coordinate 90,605,251 of NC_092739.1, read as the reverse complement.
ACACTGATGCAAAATACTCATTTAGTATCTCCCCCATCTCTTGCGGTTCCACACATTGGCCTTGCTGATTTTTAAGGGGCCCTATTCTCTCACTTGTTACCCTTTCATGCTTAATGTATTTGTAGAATCCTTTGGATTTTCTTTAACTCTATTTGTCTTAGCTATCTCATGTCACCTTCTGCCCTGCGTCTTCTGCCTTTATACTCTTCTGGAGAGTCATTTGATTTCTGCTGGCTGTACTTGACATATGCTTCCTCCTTTTCCTTTCCAGCACCTCAATTTTTTTTCTAGTTATCCAGCATTACCTACAACTTTTAGCCTTGCCCTTCACCCTAGCAGGAACACACTGTCTCTGCTCTCTTGTTATCTCATTTTTGAAAGCTTCCCACTTCCATCCATCCCTTTGCTTAACTTAGTAATTGTTCGTGAAAGAAGAACTAAGAAGAAAATGGTATAAAAAATTTGATATTGTTTCAAAATTTACTAAAGAGTGACCTGTGTAATGGATGATGTGACATGTTGGCATACAATAGAATGTTTATAAATTGGAGCACAGACCATGTAATTCTGTGGAATTTCATTTTCTAGGTCCTTATGAAGACTACCGCTGGTGATATTGATATAGAGTTATGGTCAAAAGAGGCACCGAAAGCATGCAGAAACTTTATCCAACTCTGCTTGGAAGGTATTTTTTTTTAAATTGCAAAATTTATCAAAAGGGGAGCATTTTCCCACCCTGTTTGGTGAAATGAAGCAAATGTTCATTCTGGTTAAATGAGCCATTGTTACTGAGGATTTGTTTGAAGTTGAAATCGGGATACAGCTGGTACTGATTTTTTACAACCTTGATGACTTTTACTGATAATGCAACTTTTATGCAGTTTGTTCATCAAAAACATCTCTGAAACATTTTGTGAAAAGTTCTGATTGCACAAATCTATTATAGTTTTGTAGCTGTAAAAGGATTTGCTCCTTCAAATATGTTTTGCTCTCAGAATAGTGTAGCATTGAAGGTTTTGGTTTATCAAATCTATGCCATTTTTTTCAAAAGCAATTGAGTCAATCCCTCTCCACTGTTGTCGCCCATATTCTTTCCATTCTTTTCTCCTTAAAAATATTTACCTAATTCCATTTTGAATACTACTGCTATTTATAGTAATACTATTACTATTTGTAATTAATCAGGGTGTCCATTCCAAATCATTGCTATTAGTTGAGTGAAACAATGTTTTCGCTTATTTCACTTTTGTTTTCCCCTAGTCATATAAGACTGCTGTCTGGTTATTGACCATTCATACGAATGTTTTAACTCGGAGTGGGCCATTAAATCTATCTCGCCAGTTCCACCGCTTAATAAGATAATTGCTAATCTGATTGTGGCCTGCACCATACATTCCCATTGACTCCATTGCTAATCAGGCATTGGAAATAGATCTGATTTGCTGTTACAGGAATGTAGGAACAGCTCTTCGTTGTTGTTATAAATTATTCCAAAACATAAGAGGCTTTGAGCCATTTGTTGGAAAATGGGATTGGAAACATTAGGTGATTATTTTTAACCAGCGCAGACTCACTTGGCAAAAGGGCCTTTTTCTGAGCTGTAGACCTCTATGCCTTGAGTTGATATAACTTCCTGTATTTTGCACTCCATACCTGTATTTTTAAGACCCAAAATCCTAGTACATATTACTAACTGCCTTTGGTAGCCTGTCTTGAAACCCTCAAAGGTTTGAGAACAAAGATCTGTTCATATGTGTCCTTTTAAAATCGTACCATTTAGCTGCTATCATTTCTCTGTACCTTTTCCTACAAAAACGTAATATCTCTCACTTTGCTCTGTGTAATATTGTGCCATGTGTTCATCTTTCCATCAGCCTGTTATGTCTGCATGAAGGTAATTACTGTTTTACCTATTATTTATTAACACTTACTTACAGTTGTGCATCAAGTACATATTTAAAAACTATCCTATACTCCTATGTTCAACTAATTAATGCATATCAAAATCAACAATTGTTTTAATACTAAACCCTGAAAAACACCACTATCGCTTCACTCCAAATATCAGACATTCACTCCAAGTGTTTGTTTTCTATATCTTAGCTATTTTTATTGTCCCTGCACCTTTTACCTCAAGGTCATCAATTTTGCTAGCCTAATATATGTAACTTTTAAAGCTCATACACACAAGATTAACTGTACTCCCCTCATCTACTCACTCAATTATTTCATCAAGAAAACACAATCAAGCTCATCAAATCATTATTTGTTCATGGGATGTGAGTATTGCTGGCTAGGCCAGCACATGAAGATACATGATTTTATTGTTGTCACACGTACTGATATAGCGAAAAGTGTTTTGTGTGTGAGGGCAGATCGTACCATACAAAGTGCATCCGGGTAGCAGAACAGAGTGCAGAATACAGCTGCATTTCCAGAGAAGATGTAGAGAGAGAGAACAGAATTAATATTTGAAAAGTTCATTCAAAAGTCTGATAACGGTGGGGAAGAAGCTATTCTTAAATCTATTTGTGTGTACATTCAAACTTGTATATGTTCTGCCTGACGGAAGAGAGTGGAAGAGAGCCTAACCAGAGTGGAAGGGGTCTTTAATAATGGTTTTTTTCTTGAGGCACCGGGAAGAAAAATGGAGTCAGTGAATGCAAGGCTGGTTTGCCTGGTGAATTGGGTAGTGTTCTTGATTCTCAATAGCTTTTGCGGTCTTGGGAAGAGAAGTTTGCCAAACCACACTGGAAACATCCACATGCTTTCTATGGTGCATCTATAAAAAATGGTAGAAGACCTTGTGGGCATGCCAAATTTCCTTAGTGTAGAAGAAAATTTCGGAAACAGACCTTCAGTATTGACCAAGTTTTATTTCATGATATACCATTGGGAGCAGCCAATAAAACTGGATCGAAATTAAAATCCAACTTGAGATTTATATAGGATTTCAGATGGATGCACTACTACAAAATAGCCACTAGATGGCCTACTTGCACTTTCATTGGAAAACTTGGAGTCTGGCCAAAAATGTAACAGTAGAACCTAGGTTATCCAAACGATACAGGTGGGGAGTATTTTGTTTGGATAGTTGATCATTCAGATGACCGGAATCAAGTGGTAATTTATAGTGCTGGTTATCTGGCAATGCAAGCCATATTGCCGTTTAACCAATTACTGATCTATCATAAATAAGCGGTAATTTGAGTGCTGGTTACCAAACATTTTTCGGTAATCTGCCAGTGTACGCCATAACGCTGTTAACTGATAACTGAATGCTGAGTTGCCCAGTGCCATTTTTACGGGACCTTGACATCTTGTTTGGATAATCGGAAATTTGATGTTTGGATAATTGAGGTTCTACTGTATTAGAAGGTCATCGTTTTAGGTTTGTGCTAATACTTTGTATTTTCATTGCTGATTTAACGACATTCCATTGATAAGGTATTTCATAAGTTATGCAGAAAGCATGTTTAGGGTTATCAGGGGTGAAACCTTAAAATAAGAAAAGGCAGTACCATAAGTAAAGGAAAAACAAGGACTCATCAGGGATGAACCCGAATTCTTTACTAAGCCCTTTTCTTACCCTAGGAGTCAAAAATTAACAGGCATTTATAATAGTTTTAATAATTGCAGGCTGATAATTAATTTGCAGGCAGTTAATTCTCTTGTACGTTATTGCAGGAGCACAGAACAGACATAATTATTGTTGATTTCAATAATGCTTACTTTCTTATGGATAAAACTTAATCTCATCCCTACAGGATCAGGAGACACAATTCTGGTTACACAGTTAGTTACAGATTTCTCTTAGTATTGATTTTTTAGGATTGTTAAGTTAACACTCAAAGAAAATGGTTTCCAGGGCCACAAAAATGCTTCCACAGGACAACCTAGGAAACTACACACCAGTGAGCCTAACGTCGGTGGTGGGCAAGTTGTTGGAGGGAGTCCTGAGGGGCAGGATGTATATGTATTTGGAAAGTCAAGGACTGATTAGGGATAGTGTGGGAAATCATGTCTCACAAACTTGACTGAGTTTTTTGAAGAAGTAACAAAGAGGATTGATGAGGGCAGAGTGATGGACATGATCTATGTGGACTTCGGTAAGGTGCTCGCCAAGGCTCCTCAAGGGAGACTGGTTAGCAAGGTTAGATCTCACGGAATACAGGGAGAACTAGCAATTTTGATACAGAACTGGCTCGAAGGAAGTAGACAGAGGGTGGTGGTGGAGGGCTGTTTTTCAAAATGGAGGCCTGTGACCAGGAGAGTGACACAAAGATCAGTGCTGGGTCCATTACTTTTTGTAGTTTATATTAATGATCTGGATGTGAGCATAAGAGGTATAGTTAGTAAGTTTGCAGATGAAACCAAAATTGGAGGTGTAGTGGACAGCGAACAAGGTTACCTCCGATTACAACGGGATCTTGATCAGATGGGCCAATATGCTGAGGAGCGGCAGATGGATTTTAATTTAGATAAATGCGAGGTGCTGCATTTTGGGAAAGCAAACCTTAGCAGGACTTATACACTTAATGGTAAGGTCGTAGGGAGTGTTGCTGAAGAAAGAGACATTGGAGTGCAGGTTCACACTTCCTTGTAAGTAGAGTCACAGGTAGATAGCATAGTGCTGAAGTCCTTTGATATGCATTCTTTATTGGTCAGAGTATTGCGTACAGGACATTTGTTGGCATTTTTTGGAATATTGCGTGCAATTCTGGTCTCCTTCCTATCGGAAGGATGTTGCAAAACATTAAAGGGTTCAGAAAATATTTACAAGGATGTTGCAAGGGTTGGAGGATTTGAGCTATAGAGAGAGGTTGAATAGGCTGGGGCTGTTTTCTCTGGAGCGTCAGAGGCTGAGGGGTAATTACATATAGGTTTATAAAAACATGAGGGGGTAGGGGAGTTGAGAACTAGAGGGCATGGGTCTAGGGTGAGAGGGGGAAAGATATAAAAGCGACCTAAGGGGCATCTTTTTCACACACAGGCTGGTACATGTATGGAATAAACTGCCAGAGGAAGTGGTGGAGGCTGGTACAATTGCAGCAATCTATGACTCTATGACTTTGCCTCTTGAAGAAGTAGGGATGTTGTTGTGATTTCTTGACTGCTGTGCTGACATGGGTGGACCAGGACAGATGGTTGGTGATCATCACTTCCAGGAACCTGATACTCTTGACCATCTCCACCTCAGCACCAATGATGCTGACGGGGGCATGCCCTCCATTCTACTTCCTGAAGTCAATGATCAGCTTCTTCATTTTACTGATGTTGATGAAGAGATTGTTGTCTTTACCCAATGCTGCTAAACACTCAATCTCTTTCCTGTATTCTGTCTTGTCGTTGTTTGAGATGAGACCTACAATGGTGTTGACAGCAAACTTGTAAACAAAGTTGGGGTGGAATTTGGCCACACAGCTGTGATTATATAAGGAGTACAGTTAGGGGCAGAATTGCATCTAACAGAATTGACTCCTAAAGAGAGTGAAGTTGCCTTTATGTATATAATGAACAACCTGTTGTTGCAAATTCAAGTACTGAGGAGAATTAACTTGCAATTTAACATGTTTGTTAATTGTGATCTTGTTGATTTTTGTGTAGATGGCAGTGATCATTTGGAAAAAAGTTTTTAAAAATTATTGATTCTGATTTATAAATTAGCCTTCTGATTATGAACCTTTTTGTTTAATTCCAAACAGGTTATTATGATAATACAATATTTCACAGGGTTGTACCTGGCTTTATTGTGCAAGGAGGAGATCCAACAAGAAGCGGAACTGGTGGTGAATCCATATATGGGAAGCCATTTAAGGTTTGATTTTTTTTTCCCTAATTTCTCACTCCCCGATTTAACACTGGGATAAGTTCCATGATGTATGTAACCTGTTTGATATTGTTCTCAAATTGCTATGAGTATGAATAACTTGCAAGGCTGTTCCACCATGCAAGCTTTACAATAGACTTGTTTTCTGCCTTGATTTTACTTTTCAGTAAGTGGTGGGATGCAGATGTTATTGACACGGGACTGATTGTTCTGACCTGCATTTTGGTCTATGCGCACAATGGTCACTTGTAATATTGTTCCCATCAAGTAACTTGGTCGAGTTTTATTATCAAACCTGGGATCTGTACATGTGAGATGTTGGATTGTGTATTTATGTACTGAATCTTTGAAAAAGGGACATGTCTGAATTTTCTGCATTTGGTTACTTTGAATTTGATGTTTTCTATCCAATGTTTAGCTCTGATCTGAGTTTCTTTTTATTATTTAAATTTTCAGGATGAATTTCATTCTCGTTTACGTTTTAATAGAAGAGGATTGGTTGCTATGGCGAATGCTGGACCTCATGATAATGGTAGTCAGTTTTTCTTCACATTGGGTCCTGCGGATGAACTCAATAACAAACATACCATCTTTGGAAAGGTTAGAGTATGAGGATAAAAGAATGTATTGTTGGATTTCAATTTTATTTGCTGATGTGTCCAAGGGCAAGAATTACATTAACAGTTAACACTTTGTATTAACACATGACTGTTTCCAGAGCATGTGCAAGATAATTCTTACTGTATTACAATTTTTCTGTAATTCTTAATAAGATAAACTTTCCATGTTAGTATTTTGATGGAGTTCCTATATTAGTAAGTTTTAGCATTGCCTTTTGTCCTTCAGTTCCATTTCTTCAACCACTGTTATTCTGCCTTCCTACCCATCTGCCACTTTTGAACATGACTGGCGTCAGGGCTGATACCTTTTCTTCACATAGTGTTTTCTCTTGTAATCTAATCTTCCTTTTAAAATGTTTAAGTCCTTTTTTTTTGATAGTAAGTTACTTCAAGATGGTTTTGGCTGAAAGTGCAGTTTTTCTTAATGTCAGAGCTGGGAGAAGATTAAATTAGACTACGTTAGGTTTCAAGTCCTGCTCCCGGCAGGCAGACTCGCCCTTTTTTCAGAAAGAAAGCAAATCTCCCAGCCTTGTTTGGCCTCAGGCCCTGCTTCCAGTAACTAGCAGTGTTGCTTGTGTACTGTTTCTTCTTTTTTTTTTCCCCTGCTTTCCACCTAAGATTGCTTTTTTTTAATTCAATTTGCACTTCAAATGTCTGAATTGGGTTTTTCATGAGAAATTAACTTGCAAATATCAAGGTGCTAGTCCTTATTACTTGACATACTCAGAGTTAGAAAGAGGAGCTGGTCATGAAGTCCTGCTCATACTTCAATAGTTGGTGCCAACTAACTTTTGAATTACATGGAATCCCTTTAAAGGCTTTTACATCTCAACTTCTTTAGTTAAAGTTGTAGAAACTTTAAATAATAACAATGTCCCATATACCACAACCACAACCACCACCATCGTCGTCCCTGGATTGACCTGTCCCATCGTCAGGACAAATCCAACAGAGGTGGTGGCATAGTGGAATATAGTCAGGAGGGAGTTGCCCTGGTAGTTCTAAACATTGACTCCGGACCCCATGGCTTCAGGTTAAACATGAGCAAAGAAACCTCTCGGTAATTATCATCCACTGTCCACTCTTCGCTGATGAGTCAGTACTCCTCTATGTGAGCATCACTTGGAGGAAGCACAGAGGGTGGCAAGAGCAAACTCAATTTCTGAGGAAGGTCACTCAGCCTGAAACACTATATCTAATTTCTCTCCGCAGATGCTGCCAGATCTGCTAGCAATTTCTGCTGATGTTTGTTTATTTTTCCTCATACCTTTTGTCTCTGTAGAGCATCTACTGCTCACCCTTTTTCTCCCTCCATTCTTCCCTGACTGTGAAGCATTTTACCATCGGAGAGAAAAAACATCAATTTGCCTCCAACTGCAGTTCATAAGACATCAAAATGTGCTGCCTCTGTGAGATGCTAACTTGTCCATACCAAAGAAGAGGAGAAAATCAGTCAAATGGATAGCAAATAAAAAGTTACTGAAAGGCTCATGGGCCTCTAAAACATAAGTTTATAACAATCAAAAACGTGAATACCAGAGCCAATTAGGTGATTGCCAGATTGATTACCAAATATACTTAAGCACTAAAATCTGATGAAGTAAGCAAGACTGGACTTAACCCTCCCTCTTTTGTTGCTGCATAAACCTGATTTTCTCTCCACTCTGTCTTGTTGGAACCAAACACACTAGATACACTTTACCTGCTCCCTGATCATCCAAAAGCGCTTGCCTTGCCCTTCTCAGCTTGACATTTTACCCAATTGGCACCCTGCTCCATCCAACTGGCATCCTATTACCTGGCACACTACTCACCTGGCATCCTATGCTTGGCATTCTTATCGCTTTTCCCAGCTGACACTCAACCCCACATGATATCCAAATATCAAACTTAATTTATAATCTTACTCTTTGTCAGCTAAATTTCAAAATACAGCAGTTGACCGCTTTGGAAAGCAGGCCTGGTTTGCCTTCCTCTGATCATTCTAAGCTACAAAAGAACTGCGAATTGAAGTAGACTGCTGTATTTCAACCAGAAAGAGACCTGAGCAGAGCTGCCTTCTTTATTTTAAAAAAAACAAGTTTGCATGGGATTGCCACTGAGTGGAAAATATGGCCCAAAATGTGGACTTCACTTTATGACGGTGGCAAGTTGGCTAGTGACGGTGGATAGTGACCTCTGCATTGGAAAGGTCAGGATTATCACCTGACACTTTCTTGTCACCATTGCTCTCTTGTTGCTTCTCCTTGCCGCCTCTTTTGCTGTTCAACTTCCAAGTAGACATGTTTCTCATTTCATGTCGTGGTCTTCCACCACTAAAGCATTTCATTCCACGCCTATAGCAAGAACAGATATTACTTTGCTAGGAGCTGGTTTTAAGTTGTTTGACTTGTTTTTATTTTATTTTCATCATAAAACACTCAGAACCAGCTTTGATGAGGAGTTATCTCTGAGAACCAGCTTTTTTTCACCTGTAACTTGTTTTCCAAAAATAATTTTCTCAAAACTTAGCTGGGCATTGTTTTTAGAGTTTATAAGACTAAATAACTTCCTTAAGGGCAGTTAAGAGTCAACCATATTGCTATGGTTCTGGATACACATGTAGGCCACTTCAGTTAAGGACAGCAGTTTTCCTTTCCTAAAGGAAATTAGAGAACCAATTGGCTTTTTAGAAAATTTGTCAAAGTTTTCACGGTCGTCATTAGGATTTGAATTCAGTAAAGATTTGGACTTAAAATTCCGTCATCTGCCATAGTGGGATTCAAATAAAGCCCCTTAGATTGATTTCAGTGGCAATACTACTACGCCGCCACCTCCCTATAAGTCTCTGTTACTCAATGCATGTGCCTTTGCTTATGCTGCAATTGTTAATTTATTCCTTGAATTGCTTTGGAGCTGAAGTTAGAATGTCTGGATCATAGGTATACAAAAGTTTCAGATAGTGAATTATTTTTGCAGTTGTTCGCAGTAGATTCCAGGGTCCTTGCCTCTCTTGCCTGTTGTTTGTTATTATTTATTTTCTTCCTCTTATAATTAACTTTCTCTTTCTGTCATGGAAATTTTACTTAAACTTGTAGGGGGAAGGGAGATGTATGATGTTCCTTCATTTTTTATACCTACTCTGAGAGAACTTTGCCCTTCCATATTTCCTTCTACACGCTATGTCAATTGCGCATTCCCTGCTCTGAGTTCCTGCGTGGCTCCACCAATTCCCACTACACAATCCCTCCAACAGTACCTCTATCATCTTGTTTCCAATCATGGTCCTCAAATGTTAAGTTCTTGTTCTGCTTTTACTAGAATAATAGGTAAACAATGCTAACATTATAAAGAAATAAAGATATTTTATTTGTGTATGTTTGTTATAACGGAATTTAGTATTAATCTAGATTACGTTCAAACCTTTAACTGTTTTGACTGGTCTACGTTACTGAATTTATTCTATGGTCGGTTGCAGAATAAGTTTGCAATAAGACTGTCAGTTCTTACATATAAGTAGATTTTTTTTCTTCACAGGTGACCGGTGATACTATTTATAATATATTAAGATTAGCAGAAGTAGAAATTGATAAAGACGAGCGACCAATCAGCCCTCATAAGATTAAGTCTACAGAGGTGAGATGAGCAAATTAAGATTTATATTTTATGTTTAATGTTGCTAAATTAAAGTAAGAAACCTTATAACTATTAGATGAGAACTACGTTTTTGGCTGCAGCTAAAGGTTGTTTGTTATACGTACATTGTGCTGTGAAGGTATAAATTTATGCTGTAACGTTTTATTATCACTAATCAACTGAGCTGAAGTCCGTTTGTAACTATAGTATGTAATCTTTGATGGAAAGTGGCTAGCAGTGCATTTTCCATCTTCTTACAAGCAAGTTAGAGTCAACACATATCCTGACTCCATAAAAATGCTTTAGTGTTATTAATGATTTCATTTGCACCCCCACACGTGCGCTTGTGTTTGACTAGTAGCATGGGATCTATGTATTAAATCTGCTCCACTTGCCAGGATTTGCTGAATTGCCTGCCTAGATGCTGGGCAACTATTCATACTGCTACTGAGATACTATCACTTTTGATTATTTGCTGGCCCACCTACTTCATGACTTTAGTTGTATTGAGGTCCATTGCTTCTACCCGTCTTGTAATTCTGGAACATTTGGAGAGAAACTTTTTTTTTATTATTTCATGCAATGTGGTTGTCGGTGGTAAGGCCAGCATTTGTTTTCTATTCCTAATTGTCCTTGTCAAGGTGATGGTGAGTCACATCATGAACCCCTGCAGCCCTTCTGGTCCGGGTGCTTCCACAGTGCTGTCAGAAAGGGACTTCAAAGATTTTGATTTGGAGACAGTGGTGATACAATTCCAATTCAGGATGGTGTAAGGAAACTTGCAGGTGGTGATGGTCCCGTGTACCTCTTACCTTTGCCCTCCTGCGTGGTATTCTTCACAATTTTGTAAGGTGCTGTTAGAGGAACCTTGGGTGAGTTGCCGTAGTACATCTTGTAGATGGTACACAGTGCTTCCATGGCATGTTGGCAGTTCAGGAAGTGAATACTTAAGGTGCTGGATCAGGTGCTGATCAAATCAACTGCTTTATGCTGGATTTTGTTGGGTTTCTTGTGTACTGTAGCTGCATTCACCCAGATAAGTAAAAGGTATTCCATCATACTCCTGACTTGTGCCTTGAACATCCTGGGCAGGCATTGGAGAGTCAGAGATGGGCCTGAGAGTTTAGAGTCTTTGACCTGCTCTTGTAGACCCAGTATTTTTATAGCTGGTCCAGTTCAGTTTCTGATTAATGAAACCTCATTTGAACAGTGTTAGGACCAGAAGTCTGGTGAGTTCTTTTATTCAAGCAGTGGTGAAAACTTTAATCTAAGTATTGGGGGCAAGAGATCATTTGAGGGGAGATGTAATAGTTAAATGGAGAGGACCAAAGCAAGAGAGAGCAAAATAACAGAATTGTTAATCACAGTGAAAGCTCTGTCCCTCTGCTGCCAATCTTAAGAGTGTATCAGCAGATAAGGCTAGCTGTTACAAACATAATGAAAAGACAAATTAAAGGCACTCTATGTTTGAATACACAGTATTCACAATAAGATTAATAAATTGATGATGCAGCTGTGAGTAAGTCGGTATGATCCAATTGTCATAATTGTCATCGCTGCACAGCGATCAAGCCTGAGAACTGAATGTTTGAGGGCACTAGGCATTTAGTAAAGTTAGAGCAAAGGGAAAAGTAAATGAGCTAGCACTGTCCATATTTGATGTGATCAGTACATTAGTGAGAGTGGATCTCGTAACAAAGAATGAAAATGTAGATATAATTTGGATGAAGCTAACAAGCAGCATGGGGCAGTAACATTGGGAGAAGTTGTTAATAAATCACTAAACGGTAGTGAAAAGAAAAGAGCAAAGTATAAAATAGGAGATTAGAGGTGCATATAATAGGTGTATAATAGCAATCATGGGGAATTCTAACAAGGAAAGACACCTGGAATATATACAGGATGAAGGACTGACCAAAGACAGATATAGTATTTTAGATATAGTATAATGTGATAAGAGGTCCAATGATTAATTCTGCTATAAAGGTGCCTCCAGGGACGAACTTTACATTAAGTTTAGAAATGGTATAGTTAATCTGAAATTACAGGTTTAGTTTGGCAGATGGTGTATTTTGTTTCGTTGAAACATTCAAATTCCTCCAGGAAACTCTGTTGAAGAGTCATCTAGGCTCAAAACATTAGCTCGCTCTCTGTTCACAGATGCTGCCTGACCCTCTGTGATTTCTGACTTTTTTTGTTTTCAGTACAGATTCCAGCATCTGCAGCAGTTTGCTTCAACATTGTGCCTAATTTTTACTGCATATGCCCTATAGCACTGGTGGTATCTGGTTTTTCTCTGCTAGATATGATTCTGTGGATAATAAAATGTCAGGTATTGCTTTCCCTCTATGGAAAGCTCTTTCATTTTTTGCAGAAGTCCAGATGTTAGTGAGGAGGTATTTTCAAACTCGACATTTGCCATTGTCGTCATCAGTGCCTTAAGTTGATGCCAGATATTTGTCCTGTTTTATTCCTTTTGACATTTCTGTGGTTGTTTGCTAGGTAATTTCAGAGGCTGTTTAAGAGTCAATTACATTGACGTAGGTCTGGAGTCACATGGAGGTGAGCAGGTAATGACAGTGGATTTCCTTCTGGAAAGCCCCGATGGCTTTTACTGCAATAACTTATGCTTTCATGCCACTATTACTGAGAATATTTTTCTGTTCCAGATTTTTAATAATGAATTGAACTTAAATTTCATCAACTATCATGGTAGGAATTGAACCTGTTATTGGTGCTGCCTCACTAATCCTTGCTGATTAGTCATGTACTTAATTAATATTTCCAAGGAAGAACCTAATCCAGTAATGCCATCTCTAGTATTACACACATGAAAAGCCCACTCTTGATTTTTTTTTTCTAAACTTGAAACAGTACAATTGTTTTATAAACGTCATTAAAGGCTGATGCAATTTCTTAACAAGTTAGAATTCTTAACAAGTTAAAGTTTGTATTACTGCATCTGCGAAACTTTAAGATTATATTTATTAAAATCCCATGTTATCCACTGCCTTAAAGAATGATCTGTCCTTCCACAACAATGTAATGATATTGCGTAGGTAGAGGTTGGTCTCCATGTTATTATTTTAGTATAGATATCTAATTAGTCGCACTTGCCTTTTTTCCATTAGCCTTGTAATATTTTTCCTCTTCATGTATTTATCTAATTCCATCTTTGAAGGTTATTGTATCTGCATTCACAATCCTTTCAGGAATTTAATAGAAGGTTATGCTAATAGGGTTAGATGAACAAAGATGAAAGCAGTTTTATGTTGGATATAAATACTACAATAAAGCAGTTAACCTAAATTAGTTTGTTTCTTTGCTATAAATTCAACTTGACACCTTAAAACATAGAGTCATAGGGCCATACAGCATGGAAACAGACCCTTTGGTCCAACTACTCCATGCCAAACATAATCCCAAACTAAACTAGTCCAACTTGCCTGCTCCTGGCCCATATCCCTCCAAACCTTTCCTATTCATTTATCTGTCCAAATGTTTTTTAGACATTATAATTGTACCCGCATCTACCACTTGCTGAGGAAGTTCATTCCACATGTGAACCACCCTCTGTGTGAAAAAAATTGCCTCATGTCTTTTTTTTTAAAAATCTCTCTCCTCTCACCTTAAAATGTGTCCTCTGGTCTTGAAATTTCCCATCTTGGGGAAAAGACAACTACCATCAACTCTCTCTATACCTCTTATTATTTTATAAACCTCTATCAGGTCACCTCTCAACCTCCCACGCTGCAGTGAAAAATAATCCCAGCCTTTTCAGCCATTCTTTATAACTCCAACCTTCCATCCCTGGCAATATCCTGGTAAATCTCCTCTGAAATCGTTCCAGCTTGATAATTAGATTACTTACAGTGTGGAAACAGGCCCTTCGGCCCAACAAGTCCACACCGACCCGCCGAAGCGTATACCACCCAGACCCATACTCCTACATTTACCCCTTCACCTAACACTATGGACAATTTAGCATGGTCAATTCACCTAACCTGCACATTTTTGGATTGTGGGAGGAAACCGGAGCACCCGGAGGAAACCCACGCAGACACGGGGAGAATGTGCAAACTCCACACAGAGAGTCGCCTCAGGCGGGAATTGAACCCGGGTCTCTGGCGCTGTGAGGCAGCAGTGCTAACTACTGTGCCACCGTGCCGCCCACAAATGTCCTTCCTACAACTGGGCGACCAGATGTTTATTTTCCACATGTCTGACATGTTGACTAAATGTCATCAATTTGCATAGAGGTCCCAAACAATTGTGAAAATCCAAGTTTCCAAATGGCTGAGAGTCATCACAACTCCTTCGATATTTCCTAGGAGCACACTATCTGGGTTTAGCTTACATAGTGGATTGAAATTTAAGGGGATCAGCTATCCCCTGCTTTCCTTGCTGTAATCCAGGAATTGAGGATGCTATGAGAAAGTGAGGACTGCAAATGCTGGAGATCAGAGCTGAAAATGTGTTGCTGGAAAAGTGCAGCAGGTCAGGCAGCATCAAAGGAGCAGGTGAATCGACGTTTCGGGCATGAGCCCTTCTTCAGAAATTGAAGAATTCCTGATTGAGGATGCTATATCAACTTAACACTATTTGGTCTAATTCTGTGGACCAACCTCCTTCAGCCCAAGAATGCATTAGGAATGCTATGCTTTTTTTTGATATTCAGAGCTGCTGCCTGAGGCAACATTTGAAAAGCATCCAGATCGGTATAATGAGTAGGGACGGTTTAAAAGAGATATGGGACAAATGTTTGCAAATGGTTCTAGATTAATGTAGAATATCTGGTCGGCATGGACGAGTTGAACCAAAGGGCTTGTTTCTATGCTGTACAATTCTATGGCTCTTTGACATTATGTTTCATTACTGGCATGTCCTATGAGTTGCGTTACCTCTAGTTTTCTTTCTAGCTGCAAAGGCCTTTAAGGTCCATGCGTAGCAGTGACTTCTGAAAACAGAAGTGATCAGTGTGTCAGAGCAAATTACCCCAGATCCTGGAATCTGCACTGAAAACAAAAATTACTGGAGATCATAGTGGGTCAGGCAACATCCATGCAGAGAAAGCAAGCTAACATTTTGAGTGTAGGTGACTC
Organism: Chiloscyllium punctatum; assembly: GCF_047496795.1. NCBI lineage: Eukaryota > Metazoa > Chordata > Chondrichthyes > Orectolobiformes > Hemiscylliidae > Chiloscyllium > Chiloscyllium punctatum. The sequence continues at coordinate 90,590,084 of NC_092739.1, read as the reverse complement.
CTCATCAAAGCTGACATGAAATGCGGACAGGGCAGCCTTTATGCAATAGTGGAAGAGGTAGGGATTTGAGTGCTGGGGAGAAAGCATATTGATAGTTCAGATTGATTGATTGGAATGTGAGAATGGCAGAACATTGTTTGTCTAACTGCCAGACTGGAAAGAACAGACAGTCCCAGTGGAGACAGGGAGCAGGGGGAGGTGGAGGAGAACATGGTGACAAAGAATATAATAAGCAAAGTTAAAAGAAAGGGAAGGAATGGGTTCTATTCCATCTAGACTCAATGTTTAGCTTGCTTTCTGTCTGTGGATGCTGTCTCACAGTGCCAGGGACCTGGGTTCGATTCCAGCCTCAGTCAACTGTCTGAGTGGAGTTTGCATTTTCTCCCTGCGTCTGCGTGGATTTCCTCCAGGTGCTCTGGTTTCCTCCCACAATCCAAAGGTGTGCGGGTTAGGTGGATTGGCCATGCTAAATTGCCCATAATGTTCAAGGATGTGTAAGTTAAGTACATTAGTCAGAGTAAATGTAGAGTAATAGGCTAGGGGAATGGGTCTGGATGGGTTACTCTTCGGCAGGTCAGTATGGACTTGTTGGGACAAATGGCCTGTTTCCACACTGTAGGGATTCTATGATTAGCAGAGGCATTGAATATAAGAGCATGGAGTTTGTGATGGAATTGTTAGTTAGATCATAGCTGTAACTCTATTTTGTAATTCTTGTCAGTACTCTACAGTGAGGATAATGATTATATAGGAGAGGTCACAGAGGATATTCATCACGATGTAATCTGGGCTGGAGCATTTCAGCTATGAACAGAAACTAGATAATCTAGAATTATTTTCCTTAGACCAGAGAAGACTCAGTGGGGACCTGGTTGAGATGTATAAAATTTATAAGGGGCATAGATAGGATAGGTAGGAAGAAACCTGTATATTAGTACAGGGATCAATAACCAGAAGGCGTATGTTTAAAGAGATGGAAGTTTAGGAGAAGTTAAGAATTTTTTTCATCTCGATGGTGATGGGCATTTGAACTCACTGCTTGAAAGAGTGGTTAAAGGTGCCATCATAACATTTTAAAATGTATTGAGATGAGCACTTGGAAAGCCATAATATACAGGGGTTTGGGCCAAATGCTGGAAAATGGAATTAGGTTGTATAGGTGCTTGTATGGACATGTGGGTCAAAGGGTCTTTTTCCATGTTGTAGTAATCTATGACCCCTCCCCTAAATAGGATCCTTTGAGTATTGGGGTTCCCTTGACAGATGTAGTGTTCCGCAGTTTTCTCCCCTGCCGTCCTTTCACTAAGGGCTTATACCAGGGATTCCCTCTTTAACAATCCCCAGCCTAAGGGAGTGTCACATGATCACTTAGCAACTGTCTGTTTGTGCTTTTGAGTATGTCCTTGAAGTTTCAAACATGTTCCATGTCGCTGGGTTGAGTGCCCTGAATCCACAACAGATCTTTACTCTATGGCTGAAATAAACTTTGGAACTGCATGGTACCTCATGTCGTAATGTGGTACAATCAGTTTTTAAAAATTTGAATTGGCATGTGGAGAAATCCCAAATAAACATTTCAGGGGCATACTTCAATCATTAATGATCCAATAATTCCTTTACGAATCAGGGTGATGGAAATATCTTGGAAGGATTCAGTAATGACAGATAAACTTGATTCACAAATTAAAATGTTGTACATTAAACTTAGTTTAATTTTTCAGTTTTTAGTTTATAACTAGCATTTTTTGGGCTTTATTCCTCATGAAGAAGAATTGTGCCTCTGCAGAATTCGGCCCTTTCAGGGGGTAAAAATGCCTTGAGTGTAGCCATTAGTGTAATAATAATAAATTGCATGCTGGAACTTATGCAAGATTTCCATTAGGACTTTACAATTCAGTAATTGAAAATGTTACGTTGAGGAACTGTGACTTTTGTAGATTGGATACCTAATTATTTGCGTATTTTTAACAAAAGAAGGTACTGTCATAGCTTTTTATTTTGCACTTATCAGAACAGAATTGCAAGAATACCAAATCTCAAAGGGAGGAACAACTTGTACTGCATGAGATGAGGGTGCTGATTGGTTGGAGGTGGTAGAGGCATTGCCATGGAGAATGAACCAAGGAACAGTTAACTGACAAGATTTTCTTTAAATTCAAACCAGGCAAGTTTACTCATTTGGTCAAGGCATTGCACTTGAAATGCACTAGGGAATGGCCATCCCCTGCATGTGAGCATGTGTTGCTCTGGCACACATTACTGAGTCATGCTGTGAGCTTAACTAATCCTAATTTTATTTAATGTAATTCTTAACACAGTTGTTAATCAAATATTGTTCAAATTGTTGAATCACGTCAATACTAGACATTGCATTATGAATTATCAAGCATGGGCTGGTTGGATAAGGTTAGTAATCTGCCTGTTGCAAACAACTAAAGGTTTGATATTTTGTAATAACCGGTAAATCGTATGATTTACACAACTGGCATAAAACTAGCACTGCAGTTATGTACACTTTACTGATCCATGTTGAAGGGAGAGAATATCTTTGGCTTAACAGCCACTTTCTATTAGTAAATAATGGTGCTCACATCGTCACGGCATAGTAGCAGCATGAAGTGACAAGCTTCATCTGCATTTCAAATATTTTGAGGCTCCTTACTCTTCCAGGGTTATCCTGAGGTAGACTGAGAACATATCAAGACCAAAATAGGTGGAATTGGGTCCTTTCCTGAGTTTGTGTGACATTATATTGACCTGAATGGGGATGGCTATTATCCCATTGGATAGCTTTGATGTGCCCTATTCTGCCATCAAATTTGCACTGAGCAGGTAACCTAGATCCTATTTACAAGGTTGCTGATAAGGCCAATCGTGAATCGTATGGAACTGTCATAATCCTATCCTGGATATTGATCAGTAAAGGTACACCTGTGTGTGCTAGAAGCTACATGTATTCACAGGCCGGGCCCTTTCCTTTGCAAACAGAGACATGTCCATGCATTATGCTTTTTCTCAGCCATATGAAAGCTTGGGGTACAGCCGTTCAGTGTGTGTTCCCCATGGCAATGCATTGACCAAAAGCGATCAATTTGTCAACCAATCAGCAAATGCATTCTTCACATGTATTATTAATTTTGGTTCCTTTGAAATTTGATATTCTTGCAATTCTGTTCTGATGAGTGCAAGATTAAACCTTTAACAGCTTGTTTCTTCTAGAATTCTGAATTATTTAGGAATAGGATAGTATAGTGAAGTTTAGAAAATTGACATGTCGTATAGTTTAAGCACCATTCTCAAAGGTTTTGAAAAAAGTCCAGAACTGTTAATTCACTTGATTTTTGTTTATATTGACAGAACTTTGGAAAAAATTGTTTGATATAAAATTAATGTTTGAGGGAACGATTCAGGATTGCTGCAGACTAGGCCTCTCTCTTTACCTTGTCACTTCCATCCTCCTTCATTGCTTTTTTCCCTCTAGTAAAGATTTATAAACTGAACACGTTAGCAGAGTAAAGGCTCAAGACTATTTTGACATCTTTAAAAGATTATTTTACTATTAAATTCGATGTTACAACCATTTGACCAAATATGACCCCTCTCTTTAAAATAGATTAAGTAAGTATTGTTAATCTAGATCTTCAGGGCTGTAGACTCATTTGGCCAGCTGAAAATGCCCAGAATCACATTTACTTAACTATTGACTTAATTGTTATGTTTGAATTCAATGTTTTACATTAAAGAGCAATTCTCAGAATGAGCTAACTACCTGGGCAGACAGTCTAGCTCTGATCTGCCATGCTAATCTTACGAAAAGAGCAGAATTTGTTTTGTGTTTTAAATACACACAATCGTGATTTGGAGAAATTTCGCTTTTCATTACATCAGATGTTCACATTCACATGTGGTAACTTCAGATATCCGAGATGTTTTATTCAATGTTGCAAAACAATTTTCTGCCACTTAATATCACCAGTATAATTTGTGAATGCAAGCAATTTTAATGATTCAACATACCAGAGAAGCTGAAGTATAATTTGTTATATGAACGGTTACTTTTGCCCAAAATATTTTCATTATAAACAAATGTTGACACAAATAATAGCTCCTGGTGTCTTTTTCTATCATGATCAGGCGATTACAACTCAAGAATATTTGAAAATCAGGTATAACCTTGAAACTATGCTTTTCTTTAAAATTTAGGCATTTTCTTTCTGAATGTTAATGCTACATGTATATAAAATAATTGTTTATAAAAAGTTTGCTTTTAAGCTTTTATTTAAATGTTTTCCTAGGTGCTGCACAACAGCTTTGATGACATTGTTCCAAGAGTGTTGAAAAAACACAAAAAGGAGAAAAGAGAGGAGGAAGTGAAAAAATCTTATTCCAAGGGGACAAAGTAATTAAAAGATGTCATGTTGCTAACCTTTATTAATATATAAGATGTTTATTTTCATACTGAAATTCTGTAAATCATTCCATTGACATGCATTTTGCGTATGATACACTTATCTTGAATTGTATGTTTTAAATGAAAGTCTTGACTTTAAATATGACTACTCCCTTTTTTATTTATTAATTGATGAAGTAGTGTATGTTGTGCACAGTTCAGGATGAAAATATAGCATCATCTTAATGAGGGGATTGCTTATAATCTTGGACCAGTTGTATAGCAGATGAGAAAAGATTGTTTTTTTGCTTTAGGAAAAAGAGTTTGTGGCTTTATTTGTCAATTTTTAACATGTTCCTTCACTATATTTTCACTCCCTAATGGACAGCCTCTGATTATGATGTAAGGTTTAATATTATAAGCTGGAATTTGAGGAAAATATCACCAAAATGTTTGTGAATTTGGCCACCTACCCTGTACTCTCCTCTACTGAGGTTAGCCTCCTATGGAACTATCTGATTATTGTTTACATCATTTTTTCTTGGGCAATAAGATCATTATTAAACAACACTGCAATCAATACCCACTCTACTGGTCAACATTAGATCTCTGTATGCAAAATAAATTTGTGCTGATATGGGAAATCTAATACATTACCACTAGTTGACATTAACTGTTTTATGCATTATGTATTCTGTATGAATTTTGAAGAAGTTTGTTGTTGGCTGACCTGAAAGTTGTAAGCTTTAAAGATATATTTGAAACTGAGTTAGCATTTATATATTCAGAATGACTAACTTGTGCAACGAGAACACTGCTCTGGCACCTCTAACCATTAGATTTTGTACTTGGCAGTGCAGCTTTTACCATATTAGATCCTGTTCTAGTACCAAATGCCCTTGATATTTAGAAACTCCAAACTGCATTGCTATGGATCTGGAGTCGCATGTTCACCAGGTAAGGACAGCCTTCCCTGAAGGAGATTAATGAACCAAAAAAGATTCATAACACCGCAATCCTTCCTGAGGGACGGTCTGTTCGTTCATGAGTGGTAAACTGAGTCATCAAGCAAGGGTGTCAGTTCCCAAAACAGTTGGAAGCAATACAGTTGGAGACTTGACAACTCTAAATGGTCAGCCTTTACCAGCCTTGGTGGTTAAGTGTTGGTCATGAATCGTTTCCAGGTCTGTGGGTATGTCTGTTGAAAAAGTGAAGGCAATGACCTTGTGATATTATTGCTAGTCAATCTGGAAACTCAGGTAATATTCTGGGTATCTGAGTTTGAATCTTGCTTTTGGCAGATAGTGGAATTTGAATTCAATAAAGCTTTTCAATTAAGGGTCTGATGTTAACCATGAAACTGTAGTTGATTCTCCGGAAAATCTTTTTGGGTTCACTAATCTCATTCAGGGAAGACTGTCCTCAGGTGGTGAACATGTGACTCCAGATTCATAGCAATGCATAAATCAGGGATGGATAATAATTGCTTCCCTGGCCAGTGGAGCCCACATCCAATGAATGAATAAAACAATCAGCATCATAATTAGAGTCAAAGAGTCAGACAGCACGGAAACAGACCCTTCGCTCTAACCAGTCCATTTCGAAAATAATCTCAAAATAGTCCAACCTGCCTGCTCCTGGTGCATATCCTCCAAACGTTTTCTATTCGTGTACTTATCCAAGTGTCGTTTAAATGTTGAAACTACACCTGCATCCATCAATTCTTCGTAAAAACTATTCCACATGAGAACCACCCTCAGTGTAAAAGGTTTGCCCCTCATGTCTTTTTTAAGTCTGTCTCACCTTAAAAATGGGCCCCCTAGTCTTGAAATCCCACATTCTAGGGAAAAGACACCTGCTATTAACCCTATCTATACCCTATATGATTCTGGAGGAAAATATATCTATTATACTTGCAAGTGAAATAACATTAAAATCAGAGGTATGAAATACTTTTCAAAGCTTTTCTTTTAAATAAAGAGCAACAGGCATATAACAGATTTCATATCTATTTTGTTTTAGAACTTATATGTTCCAATTTTGGAAATTACTTTTGTTTTAAAATTGCCTGAAGTCTCTGAGATATTTGTATCATCGATAGTCACAGGTGAGGTGCCGGAAGACTGGAGGTTGGCTAACATGTTGCCACTTTTAAGAAAGGTGGTAAGGACAAGCCAGGGAACTATAGACCAGTGAGCCTGACGTCAGTGGTGGGCAAGTTGTTGGAGGGAATCCTGAGGGACAGGATGTACATGTATTTGGAAAGGCAGGGACTGATTAGGGATAGTCAACATGGCTTTGTGCGTGGGAAATCATGTCTCACCATCTTGATTGAGTGTTTTGAAGAAGTAACAAAGAGGATTGATGAGGGCAGAGAGGTAGATGTGTTCTATATGAACTTCAGTAAGGCGTTCAACAAGGTTCCCCATGGGAGACTGGTTCGCGAGGTTAGATCTCACAGAATAGAGGGCGAACTAGCCATTTGGATACAGAACTGGCTCAAAGGTAGAAGACAGAGGGTGGTGGTGGAGGGTTGTTTTTCAGACTGGAGGCCTGTAACTAGTGGAGTGGCACAAGAATTGGTGCTGGGTCCACTACTTTTCGTCATTTCTGTAAATGATTTGGATGCGAGCATAAGAGGTACAGTTAGTAAGTTTGCAGATGACACCAAAATTGGAGGTGTAGTGGACATCGAAGAAGATTACCTCAGATTACAACGGGATCTTGATCAGATGGGTCAATAGGTTGAGGAGTGGCAGGTAGACTTTAATTTAGATAAATGCGAGGTGCTGCATTTTGGGAAAGCAAACCTTAGCAGGACTTATACACTTAATGGTAAGGTCGTAGGGAGTATTACTGAAGAAAGAGACCTTGGAGTGCATGCTCATAGTTCCTTACAGAGTCGCAGGTAGATAGGATAGTGCTGAAGTCCTTTGATATGCATTCTTTATTGGTCAGAGTATTGAGTACAGGACATTGGTTTGGCATTTTTTGGAATATTGCGTGCAATTCTGGTCCTAGGGAGTTTTGCTGAACAAAGAGACCTTGGAGTGCAGGTTCATAACTCCTTGAAAGTGGAGTCGCAGGTAGATAGGATTGTGAAGAAGGCATTTGGTATGCTTTCCTGTATTGGTCAGAGTATTTAGTACTAGAGTTGGGAGGTCATGTTGCGGCTGTACAGGACATTGGTTAGGCCACTGTTGGGAATATAGCATGCAATTTTGGTCTCCTTCCTATCGGAAAGATGTTGTGAAACTTGAAAGGGTTCAGAAAAGATTTACAAGGATGTTGCTAGGGTTGGAGGATCTGAGCTACAGGGTGAGGTTGAACAGGCTGGGGCTGTTTTCCCTGGAGCGTCGGAGGCTGAGGGGTGACCTTATAGAGGTGTAAATAAAATTGAGGGGCATGGATTGGATAAATAGACAAAGGCTTTTTTCTAGGATGGCGGAGTCCAGAACTAGTAGGCATAGGTTTAGGGTGAGAGGGGAAAGATGTAAAAGAGACCTGCGGGGCAACTTTTTCACAGAGAGAGTGGTACGTGTATGGAATGAGCTGCCAGAGGAGGAGTGGAGGCTGGCACAATTGCAACATTTAAGAGGCATTTGGATGGGTATATGAATAGGAAGGGTTTGGAGGGATATGGGCCAGGTGCTGGCAGGTGGGACTAGATTGGGTTGGGATATCTGGTTGGCATGGACGAGTTGGACCAAGGGGTCTGTTTCCATGCTGTACATCTCTGACTCTTTTATTAAGTTCGAACTTGGATATTTTGACTACTTGGAACATGGAAAATATTTTTCTAATTGTGGCATTCCAATGTTTCATCAAACTGAACCAGTAATGCATTAATATTGTAATAATTTTCTATTTCAAAAGTGGAGACTGAATTAATAAGCTTGTGTATATGTTGTAAAGTAGAAATATATGTGCATAATAAAGTTTTAAATTACAGAGAGCTACATTTGAATTTTTAAAATCTATTCTTACTTCGGATGTGTGTGTTGCTGGAAGGCAAGCATTTGTTGTACTACCCTAGTTACCTTTGGGCTGAGTGACTTGCTGGCCTATTTCAGAGGGCAGAAAAGAGTCTCACTTTCAATTCTGTGGTTCTGGAGTCACATGTAGGCCAGACCAGCTAGGGCTGAGGACATTTTCCTTGAAGGATGTGTATGAACCAGATGCAATTTTACAATGATAGCTTCATGGTACCTTTACTAAGATGAGCTTTCCATTCCAGATTTCTACTTAATTTAAATTTAAACTCGTGTCCCTGAGGCATTAGCCTAGACCCCTCAATTAAGCTGCTATCTTCCCATGTCTGTATCAAAGATCTCAATACTTAGGTTGGCAATCAGATTTGACAGTGATGTCTAAGATTACTGTTGGGAGTTTTAGATTCTATCTGCCACCTCATTGAAATAGAAGCTCATTTCACTAATACAAGCAAGACTAAATTAGCACCAGAAAGAAGACCAGTTTCTACTTCAGCTTGTGAATATTTTTAAGGCAGCAATCAGTAGCTTATTGATTAACATGGGAGTTGACAGTTATCTGAGGTAAGTAGGGATGTGGAGTTGAGATTACTATCAGGTCTACTGTTGTGGAGTAGGCTAGAGTGCGGAAATGGCCTGCTTTGGCTCCTAATTTGTGTGTCTGAATTTGTGTAATAAAACTTAAACAACAGATGAGTTGGTAACTGTTGATCAGATACATATATCTTTACAAGCTGGGAACGAGAGAATTATTTATTTTAAAAACTGGATCCTGGGTCTATAACTAAGGAAAGAACTGACACTAAATTAATATGAATCATTGATTAGACTGCAGGTAGAATATTGGGTGTCTAGTCATTTGCTTCTCTAAATGATGAAGGCAAACCAGTATCAACGAAATTTATATCATCTCATGTAAGCTGGTATTGTTTAAAACAATGGATATTAAAGAAATAATTTTTATAACTGATTTTTTTGTTTCAGAAATTTCAGTTTGCTTTCCTTTGGGGAAGAAGCAGAAGAGGAAGAGGAGGAAGTAAACCGAGTTAGCCAGGTGATAATCTGTTTTTATAAATTTAGTTATTAAGAAAATTTCATTTTTATTGCTGAGTTAAACCATTTGGAGTGAAAGTGAGGTTGCTATGTCTCAGACAGTATGACGGCATATTTTCTTGGTGGTTTGCATTGTCACTTGTCAACCTTGTTATTTCAAACAATAACTTTATTGATATTGAGTAGGAAGATGTAGTGCCTTTTTGTTACAGTTCCTAAGTGGTCAGACACTTATTGATGGCCGTAGATTTTGTTTACTCTTGAGGGAGTCCAGAAGTAAGGAATATTGTTTTAAAATTAGTCACTCTTTTCGAAGAGATGAGAGAAAAACGTTTTTATATTCAGAAGTATATGAGACTTAGGAGCTTTCATGGAGATGGGGTCATCGAATAATTTGAGGTGAAGGTATATTCTTGTTCGACAACGGAATTGAAGGGGTAGGTAAAAATGTGAAATTTGGAGCACAAATAAGTTAGGCATGACCTTACTGAATAGTGGAGCATACATGAAGGACCAAATTGTCTGCTTCTGTTCCTAATTCAATTTATTGTATGTTTGTTCAACAACATATTTTGTGGCTGTAAGAACAGGTCAAAGGCTAGCAATTGTGCATTTAATTTTGCTCTTGTTTCACCAATGTATGTTCACCATCAATGAAGCACAAGCCAGGAATGTGCTGGATATTCTGCACTTCCTTGGATAAGTGCAACTCCAACTTAACTGGACAGCATCCAGGACAAAGCATCCTGCTTCTTTGGGACCCCCATGTGCACTCCCATTGCCACCAACAGAAATGACAGCAATTTGTATCAAGGCTTCTCTGGTAGCACCTTCCAACCTTGTGACCTTTATCACCAAGAAATACAAATGCAGCAGATGCATGAGAATGCTACCATCTGCAAATTTTCTTCCAAGCTACACATCTTGATGTTTATTTTAATCAGTATTGAACACTTCAGTATTTTCTTTAGAAATTATGAAATTTCTGTTTTCTGTTTCAGAGCATGAAAGGAAAAAGCAAAAGTAGTCATGATTTGTTAAAGGATGACCCCCGGCTGAGCTCTGTTCCAGTTGTTGAAAGGTGAGCCCTGAAATCTAGTGATTCTTAGTTTCTTGAAGGTTTGATTAGTGAATTCAATAGTCGGGTTAGAAGTTGAGGTTTTTGGACCAGAATGGTCTTGGATGTAACCACTTGGTCTGTTATTTAGCTTATTTCTTTCAAATGGTAAATTGGACTTACAGTACTTGTCACTGGATAGAGAAATTTTACAGAATAAGGGTCGGATTTCATTAGACTTTGGTGACTTTCTTGAATAATCTGATAACACTCTTGTCTAAATTTAAGCATAAACAAAGGTCATTTGATGTACCAGTGGATGAACTAGATTCAAATGTTGGTGACTTCATTGGACTTCGGAAAATGATTATTGCTGCAGTTATCTTGCATCTAATTATTTGCTTCTAAAAATTGCTTCTCGGTGTGCGATTTGAAATATATAAATTATGACCAAGACTAGGTCATTCTGTCCTTCTCGCTGAAAATGTGTTGCTGGAAAAGCGCAGCAGGTCAGGCCGCATCCAAGGAACAAGAGAATCGACGTTTCGGGCATCAGCCCTTCTTCAGGAATGAGGAAAGGGCTGATGCCCGAAACGCCGATTCTCCTGTTCCTTGGATGCTGCCTGACCTGCTGCGCTTTTCCAGCAACACATTTTCAGCTCTGATCTCCAGCATCTGCAGTCCTCACTTTCTCCATTCTGTCCTTCTAGCCTACTTTACTCTTCAACAAGATCATGGCTGATGTGACTGTAGCCTCAACTCAGCTAAATGTGCGATCTGCTTGTATTGCTTGCAAGATAAAGCTCTTCACTGTGCCTCGGTACACGTGACAATAAATTAAATTGAATTCAACTCTATATTCCTGCCTATTCCCAATAATAATTGATTCCCTTGCTAGCCAAGGATCCACCTCTGCCTTAAAAACATATATAATGACTCTGCATTCTCGGTTTTCTGGGAACACATTTCCAAAGACTAATGACCCACTGAGATGAAATAAAGTCTCTTCATCTCAGTCCCTAATGAATGACAACTAACTTTGAAATTGTGTGCCCCTAGTTCTCGTCTGCCCTACAAGGGCAAGCCTGCATCTTCTGAAGTTTCCTCATTATCTTGTATGTCTCAATAAGATCACTTCTCATTTTTCTCGACACCAATGGACAGGCTGGGCCTCTTTCCAATCTTTTTCATAAGCCCCCATCTCAGATATCAGTTGAGTGAATTTTCTCTGGACTGTCTAATGTTTTTACACCTTTATTCAATAGGAGACCAAATCTGTACACTATACTCTAGATGTGGCCTCACCAATGCTCTGTACAACTGCAGCACAATATCTGCTTCTGTATTTGATTCCTTTTGCAGTACATGAAAACATCCCATTTACCTTCCTAATCACTTATAATGTCTGCATATTAAGCTTTTGTGATTCATGTACCAGGATAGGCAAATCCTCTTCTACCTCTAACTTCTGCAATTATTTATCATTTAAATAAGTTGCTGCCTTTTGATTGCTTTTGCCAAAGTGGAGGTATTCACATTTTCTCACATTAGGAGGTATAGTTAGTAAGTTTGCAGATATTACCAGAATTGGGGAGGAGTGGACAGTGAAGAAAGTTACCTCAGATTACAATGGGATCTTGATCAGATGAGCCAATGGGCTGAGAAGTGGCAAATGGAGTTTAATTTAGATAAATGCGAGGTGCTGCAGTTTGAGAAAACAAATCAGAGCAGGACTTAAACACTTAATGTTAAGGTCCTAGGGAGTGTTGCTGAACAAACAGTGGAGTGCAGGTTCATAGCTCCTTGAAAGTGGAGTCGCAGGTAGATAGGATAGGTGAAGAAGGCGTTTCGTAAGCTTTCCTTTATTGGTCAGAGTATTGAGTACAGGAGTTGGGAGGTCATGTTACGGCTGTACAGGACGTTGGCTAGGTCACCTTTGGAATATTGCATGGAATTCTGGTCTCCTTCCAATTGGAAGGATATTATGAAACTTGAAAGGTTTCAGAAAAGATTTACAAGGATGTTGCCAGGGTTGGAGGATTTGAGCTATAGGGAGAGGCTGAATAGGCTGGGACTGTTTTCCCTGGAGTGTCAGAGGCTGAGGTGGGACCTCATAGAGGTTTACAAAATCATGAGGAGCATGGATAGGATAAATAGACAAAGCTTTTTCCCTGGGGTGGGGGAGTCCAGAACGTGAAGGCATAGGTTTAGGGTGAGAGGGGAAAGATATAAAAGGGACCTTCATGCAGAGGGTGGTATGTGAATGGAATGAGCTGCCAGAGGAAGTGGTGGAGGCTGGTACAATTGCACCATTTAAAAGGCATCTGGATGGGTATACGAATAGGAAGGATTTAGAGGGAAATTGTCCAAATACGGGTAAATTGGACTAGATTAGGTTAGGATATCTGGTCTGCATGGACAGGTTGGACCGAAGTGTCTGTTTCTGTGCTGTACATTTCTATGACTCTGACTCTACTCCATTTCACATTTTATTTCTCCCACTCACTTAATCTACTTAGACTTCCTAACAGCAAATGTAGCCACCACAGAATTGATTCCTTCATCTAACCCATCAGTATAGATTGTGAATAATTGAGGCTCCACCATTGTTCCCCATGCCACATCACTCATCATATCCTTCCAACCTTTGAACTGTCCACTCTGCTGCTTTCTGTTAGCTAACCAATTCTTTGTTCATGTTAATATGTTACTCCCAACACCATGAGTTCTTATTTGTAATCTTTGATATGGCACCTGGTCAAATCTAGAAATCTAAGTGCAATACATCTACTGGTTCCCCTTTATCTATGTTACTTGTTATCTCCTCAAAAAGCCCCTATAAATTAGTCAAACATGATTTCCCTTGTGCAAAACCACATTGACTCTGCCTAGATTGTATTGATCTTTTCTCGGGGCTCTGGTATAGCCTCCTTAATAATAGATTCCAACATTTACTGATATTAGGCTAACTGACCTTTTGTTTCCTGTTTTCTGTTTCCCTTTGTTCTTGAGTACAAGAGTTAAATTTGCTACTTTACAACCAAATGGGATCTGTACAGAATCAAAGGATTTTTGGGAAGTTAAATGCATCTACTATATCAACTGTCACTACTTTTAACACCCCTGATAAAATCCATCGGGGCCAGTGAACTTAGATTTTGGTTTCAACAATTTCTCCCCCTATCCTTTCACTGGTGATTGTGATTATGCTCCCTTTCACCTTCTGATTCTGATATTTGGGACAGTGAAGACAGTCATAAAATATCTATTCACATCCTCTGCCATATACTGTACCTATTTTCCATTATTGATTTCCCAGACTATCTGAAGGACTGACATTTTACCTTTTTTAACTTTGTAAATACCTGTAGAAATTCTACTTAGCCAACTTTCTTTTGTACTCTGATTTCCATTTCTTTATTAATCTTTTGGTTATTCTTTGCTGCTCTTTATATTAAGGGGAGGCAACAGTCTATTTGTATTAGACTTCCCTTAGTGAGCAAGAAAGACTTCGTCTTTTTTTTCCAGAGTTCTGAAATATACCCTTAAACTGCCACTCTGTTGACCTATCTCTGTCAACTTATCCCTTAATTTGTTTTCCCAGTTCATTTCAATTAACTTTAATCATAATTGAACATATTTAATTTCAATCACTCTTCTCTCTATCATACGGAATGCAAACTTTGATCATATTATGATCCCTGCTAACTAAGGAGAGTTTTACTGTGAGGTCACTGATTAATCCTGCCTCTTCTCATATTACTATATCTGGTATAGCCTGCCTTTTGTTGGATCAGTAGCATACTGTTTGAAGAAACTGTCCTAAAAGCACACTTTGAACGCATCATCAAGGCTACTTTCGCCAATCTGATTTAACTAATCTCTATGCAGATTAAAATCACCCATGAACATCACTGTATTTTCCCCTCAAGTCCCAATTGTTTTTTTTCGTATATCTCATTCTACATTGTGGTTGCTGATAAACCACTCCCTAAATTATTTCTTACTTTTACTATTTCTCATTTCTACCCAAACTGATTTTACTTCCTGACCTTTAGAATGAAGGTCATTTCTCTGTCGAACAGATGCCTTCATAATAAAGCTACCCCTGCATCTCTTCCTACCTATGTGATCTTCCTAAATGCCATATATCCATAAGTATTCATGTCCTCGTCAAATATATAGTGCTGGTCACATGCACCGGAGAGTCACTCCAGCAATTAAGTTTTGTATTGAGAAATCCAGATTCCACTGTTGTGTATATTGCTGCAGGAGTAAGTTGATGACTTCTTAGATGATTTTGTAAAACTGGTCCTAAATTATAAACCAGACTTTCAATCATGCAAATTCCCAACTGTTTCTTGAACAAAGTGAGAATATGTTTGGTCACAGTAAAAATTGGCAAACATGAATTCTCAGGAAATTCCAATCTCCATTTAATATGTTTCTTCACTGTATTATCAGCTTCTAGTGGGCTTCCTCTGATTATGATGTAAGGTTTAATATTGTTGGTTGTATTTTGGAAAGAATCAGTATAACTTTATTTTAAATTTAATTATTTAAAAATTATTTCATTTGTTTAGTAATATAAAATTTATAAACTTGCAGATTATATGTTGTTTTAATGTTGATTGATAAAATGATTAACAATAAATAAAAGCAAACAAAGCAATTGCCCATAATTTTCCAGAAGTTCTTTGGAAACAGAATTCAAATAGTACATGTCACTCTTATTCCAATAAAGCAATGGGATAACTGAGTTAACAGTAAGCATGGAAATTAATTACAAAGTCTATTTCTGCATTGCCAGATATATGATATTTTGTCATAGAGATGTACAGATGGAAACAGACCCTTCGGTCCAACCCGTCCATGCCGACCAGATATCCCAACCCAATCTAGTCCCACCTGCCAGCACCCGGCCCATATCCCTCCAAACCCTTCTTATTCATATACCCATCCAAATGCCTCTAAATGTTGCAATTGTACCAGCCTCCACCACTTCCTCTGGCAGCTCATTCCATACCCGTACCACCTTCTGTGTGAAAAAGTTGCCCGTAGGTCTCTTTTATATCTTTCCTCTCTCACCCTAAACCTATGCCCTCTAGTTCTGGACTCCCCGACCCCAAGGAAAAGACTTTGCCTATTTACCCTATCCATGCCTCTCATAATTTTGTAAACCTGTATAAAGTCACCCCTCAGCCTCCGATGCTCCAGGGAAAACAGCCCCAGCCTGTTTAGCCTCTCCCTATAGCTCAAATACTCCAACCCTGGCAATGTCCTTGTAAATTGATGTTTATTTAATGATGGACTAAGTTGAGACATGAAACCATAGAACAACTACAGCACTGAATGAGGCCATTCAACCCATTGCGTCTGCACCATCTATAAAAGTAGAGCTGTGATATCCATGTTTTAACCTGTGCTTCCTTCAGCTTTCAGAGTCACTTGTTACGTTTCTGCCTTCTGTTCTCTGCTCTGAATTTGCCTTCCGATTCCCATTCCCCTGCCAATCTAATTTAAACCTTTCCAACAGCACAAGCAAATCTCTCTGCAGAATCTTTGCCTGATCATGTTCAAGTGTCAGCTATTGGCTTGTAAACATCCCACCCTCCACAGAATTCTGATGCCCATCCTTCTATATCAGTTTTCTAGTTACATGTTCAAAGACTCAGCTGTCCTATTTCTGTGCTCACGAGCAAGTGGGTTAAGGAGTAATCATGAGACTACAAGTTTAGAGGTACTGATTTTCAGTCTCCTTGAAATCTGCTTTCAGGACCTCATCCCTATTCCTAGCTGGGTTACTGGTACCGATGTTGACCACAGTCTTTGGCTGATCACTTTTCCCCAGACGAAGGTCCAGCAGCTGCTCAGTAATGATCTTTACACTAGCACCAGAGACACAGGGTATTATTGGAGTCACTTTGGCCATGGAAATATCTCCTCGGATCCCCTCTGCTGCTATTGTTCTTCCATTCTTGCCCCTCCAGCAATGCTGCCAATTTACTACTGTGCAGACAGTGCCATCATTCTGGTTGCTGCTGCTCTTCTCAGGAACCGTTGTTCTAACAAGGTGTGAGCTGGTGGGTAAGTGGAGCTGACTGTACAAAAAGGTGGCACGGTGGCTCAGTGGTTAGCACTGCTGCTTCACAGCACCAGGGTCCCAGGTTCGATTCCAGCCTTGGGTGACTGTCTGTGTGGAGTTTGCACGTTCTCCCAGTGTCTGTGTGGGTTTCCTTTGGGTGCTCCGGTTTCCTCCCACTGTCCAAAGATGCGCAGGTCAGGTGAATTGGCCATACTAAATTGCCCGTAGTGTTAGGTGCATTAGTCAGGGGGAAATGGATCTGGGTGCGTTACTCTTTGGAGGGTTGGTGTGGACTTGTTGGGCCGAAGGGCTTGTGTCCACCCTGTAGGGAATCTAATCTAATCTAAAATATCTTCCATGATCTTATTGAATGGTGGAGCAGGCTTGATGGGCAAGATGGCCCGCTCCTACTCCAATTTCTTATGTTCTTAGACATTTTTTGGCAGTCCCTCAGGGTTGAACATGACTTGTTTCCACTCCTGGGATAGGGTAGATTGGCCTGGGAGAGTACACTCATGTTGGTACACCTGTCTTGCCAGTGGCTTTACAGGATTTTATGTTGGCAACACCAGGGATAACTCTCCAGTGATTTGAGGTGTCTGCTCTACATCGTTCATGTTTCCAATGTTTACAAGGGGATGAGGACCACAGTTGCTATGCAGACCATGAACTTAGCATTAGTGTTGGAGTCTAGGTCTCAAACTTCAATGTGCCAGTGCAGACTTTGGAGGTGTTAGGAACAGAGTATTTCAAGTTGAGGTTGGATTTCATTGTCAAATGTCTGCTTGCAATGGGAAATGATCCACATTGTCTTGGGGCTTGCTTTTGATTTTGGGCGGGGCAGTTTTGTGTTACGGGAGCAGACTGGTAGACAATCTTTGTTTTCCAGATATTTTGTCTGAAGCATCATCTGCATATTGCAACCTGATGACAGAAGTTGGAGTGGTCTAGGTTCTGGCCTGGAGACATCAAATGTCGAATAGTTTCTCACTCATCCAGAATGTACATTACACTTATCCAAATTGAATTTCGATCCCTTGACATGAAAAATAATTTATTGCAATTAAGATTGGAGAAATACTTACTGGTACTTCCCAACTAGCTTATTCTCCATACCAAAGTAAGAGCCAGTGACAGGAAATAGTTCTGAATGTAGCCTTTTCTCTTTCATTATTTTCAAGCTTTCAAAACCATTCCCCTGTCTGAAGGAAATTTTGATTTCTTTCAATGAAGCTGGGTCATTGAATTAATTCAAGGCAGACTTACGTTTTTGACAGACTGACATAGTGAAGGATTATAGGGAACAGACAGGAAAGTGAAGTTGAGACCACAGATCAGCCAAGGTGTTACTGAATTTTGGAGCATGATTGAAAGGCTGAATGGTCTACCCCTGCTCCAAAAGCTTTCCAGCCTGACAAGCTATGCAGGTTTTGTCTTACCTACCAGAAGTTCACAAAATGTATGAAGTTTTTAGTAAATTAAATTGTAGTTTAACTCTGTGACATTCCAAGAATCATGTCGGGTTAGGACTGCTTGAAATATTATGTTGATTAGAATGTTACATTTACGTTCAATTACAAAATTAAACAGTAGAGCTTTTAATACTTTCTTAGATATAATCAGATACAGAAATATGGATATTTTAAGGTGGTATTTGTCTTCTGAGTGAATTCTATTAATGGAAGATTTGACCCAGTGACACAGACTTGGCAGACAAAGCTTTTCATTCCTGATGAAGGGCTTTTGCCCGAAATGTCAATTTTTCTGCTCCTCAGATGCTGCCTGACCTGCTGTGCTTTTCCAGCAACACTCTAATCCAGACTGAGAGCTTTGGGGATAGTTACTAGAGGAAATGAACTGAAAATAAAATCAAGTTATGGTAAACTTGTTTAGAGTCTTGGTTAGATCACACTTTGAGTGAATGATCAGTTTTGTTTTATATATTATAGAATGAATGTAGAGGTATTTGAAACTTGCAGAAAACGTTTATGTGTATGATACTAGATCAAGAAGTTTTATCTGTCAGAAGGGATTGAATATCTTCCTCTGACTCTCCTTTCACCATTTTGCAACCATCTCTTTGCATACAAGTACCCACCCTTTTAATCACATTGCTTCTTTACCATCCAAATTATTAAACATGCTGTTTTTAAATCATCCAACCACTTATTTGTCCTCTTTTCAACTAAGCATTTGCTTAGTTGCACATTGGGGATATTGAATGTTAATTGGATTTTTGCTTTGTGGACCAGTCTCCAACCATTTTTAAAGTTTTATTTTATTCATTCGTGGGATGAGGGCATTGTTGGCTGGGCTAGCATTTCTTGTACATCCTAGCTGCCATTGAAAAGGGTAAGCTTACATTTTGGTCTCCTTATCAAAGGAAGAATGTTCTGTCTATGGAGGAAGTGCAATGAAGATAGACTGATTCCTGGGATGGCAGGACTGCCATATAAAGAGAGATTGAACTGGTTAGAATTATACTTACTGGAGTTTAGACCAGTGAGGGAGAATCTTGTTGAAACATACAAAATTTTAGACAGACAAACAAAATTCAGAAAAGATGTTCCCATAACCAAGAAGTCCAGAACTACTCTAATGATACAGGGTAGGCCATTTAGGCTTGAAATTAGGAGACATGTCTTCATCCAGAGTTGTGGACCTGTGAAATTCTATGCTCCGCAAACAATTGAGACCAAAACTTTGAATTGTTTTCAACAAAGAATTAGATTTAGTTCTTACGGCTAAAGAGATCAAAGGGTATAGGGAGAAAATGGGATCAAGGAACCAAGTTGGATGATCTACCATGATCATAGGAACCCACAGCTACTCCAATTATGTGTTTCTAGCTTAAGTCAGGAATGTGATGGTCTTCTCCCCAATTGCCTGAAGTGCAGCTCTAATAACGTTAAAAGAAGCCTGACACCATTCAGGGCAAAACAGCCTGCTTGATTGGCACCACATCATAAACACCTTTTTTCCCACTGCCATCAGCAGTGGCTACCACCTACAAAATGGACTGAAGAAATTCACCAAGGCTTGTTAATATCTTCAAAATTGACAATCATTTCAATCTTCAAGGACAGGGGTAGCAGATATATAGAAATACCACCCCTGCAGGTCCTCCTCAAAGCCACTTACTATCCTTACTGGGCTGTGTATCATGTTTCCTTTAGTGTTGTTAGGATGAAATCCTGGAACAGCCTTTGTACTGGCATAGTGAGACCACTTACAGCATGTGGACTGCAGCAATTCAAGAAGGCAGCTTACACAGTGTTCCAGGTATGGTCTGGCCAAGGCCACGCACAATCACACCAAAACGTCCCTGTCTCTATACTCGAAACTTCGCACTATGAATCCCAATATACCTTTTTCCTTCTTTGCTGACTGCTGCATCTGCATACTTACCTTCAGTGACAGGAGTACAAGGAAACCCAAGCCTTAATGCACCTCTCCCTTTACCAATTTTGTCATTCAGATCATAACTTGCCTTCTATGTGACTTGTAGATGTGGGAGTCAGAAGGCAAGTTACTCATTGCAAGACGCCTACTCTCTGACCTGTTCTCTTCGCAACTTTTATGGCTGTCCAGTTCATTTTCTCGTGTCTATGATCTTGATAGTGAAGGACTCTCTGATAGTAATTCCATAGAATATACAGGGATGATGGTTAGAGCTTTTCTCTTGTTTAAGAAGGTCATTGCCTGGCATTGATTGCAACATGAATGTTACTAGCTACTTATCAGCTCAATCCTCCATATTGTTCAGGCCTTGCTACATTTGGATATTGACTGCTTAAGTATCTGAGGAGTCATGAACATATTGTGTGTTCGTCATCAAACATCTCTACTTCTGTTATTATGTTTGAGGGAAGATCATTAATAAAGCAGCAGAAGGTATTTCGGCCTAGGATGCTACTCTGAGGAACTCCTGCAGAGATGCACTGGACCTTGATGACTGACCTCCAACAATTTCAAATGTATTTGTTTGTGCCATAGATGACTTTTAAAAAATGTGTTCATGGGCACAGGGCTTTGCTGGCTAGATGAGCATTTATTACCCATCCCTAATTACCCAGAGGGCAGTTAAAAGTTGTTGTGCACCTGGGGTCACATGTAAACCAGACGAGGTAAGGATGGTAGCTTCCTCCTGTGAAGGGCACTAGTTGACCAGATAGACTTTTCTGACAATCAAGAATGGATATACAGTCATCATTAGACTCTTAATTTCAGATTTTCTTTTGGTTGAATACAAATTACACCATCTAATGTGTGTTATAGACCCCCCCCTCAAAACATTTCAAGAGGGTAGCCTAACTTTTCTAGTTGTTTAAAACATGTGTAAAGTGGATATTCCAGGAGTGATGCAGCTGGCCCAACCACTCAGTTTCAAACAAACAGAATTTATTTTACGCATGAGCAGGAGAAAACCGAATTTAGAATAAGGTAACTATTTGAGAACCCAATTAACTCTATCACCACTTAATGATGCTGTTCCAAATATTTGCAACATCCCCATAAACACGCCTTTTCAAAAAAGAAAGGTAAAATCAAACTCAGGTTCTTACAGGAGAGACGTCAGAGAGAGAGGATCAGCATGGAGCTGTTCCTTTGACCAGCAGCTGCAAACAAAACAGCTTGCTAAACCCAAACTAAACCAGAGAAGAGCTGAGCTGGGAGAACTGGCCACTCCCCTTTCATTGTCCAAGTGTTTTCTATTTAAAACTGTATCTGTTAGCTATAATCAATTTGGCCCTAAAATCCACACAAACCAGACACATCAGAATCTAAGTATTTACAATTATTCTGGAAAAAAAAGCCAAGGACAGCCTAAACTTGCTAAAGGAATAGCATTGTCTCACCTTCACTACCCCCCTTTTTAAAACAAAAAGAACCATCAATATCCAAAGGTGGCTTCATTTTAAAACCACTTAATTTTACATTGTTAGTATGTTGCAACACACAAATACATTACATTGATGATAAACATCGTACTACTATATTCTGTTTCAGTGTGTTTACTCCTGCCAGCGAATGTTTCAGTTTCTCATCCAAGTCTCACCAATCTGTCAGCAATCTTGTTTTCCTGTTCTGCTGCGTGCACAATTTTCAAGTTGAATGGCTGGAACAACAAGCTCCACTTAAACAGTCTGGAATTTTTGTCCTTAAATTTCTCCAGAAACTTCAATGGGTTATGACCAGTATATATGATTGTCTCAGATACATTACTGGTAATATAAACGTTGAAATGTTGTTACACCAACACCAAGCTTAAAAGCTCCTTATCATCTGTTGAATATTTCTGCTGATGAATGTTCAAGTCTCCTGGAGAAATACCCAATAGGTCTTTCTATCTTTTCATTGTCTTCCTGTAAGAGCACAGCACCAACACCCACATCACTCACATTGAGAGTGTTAGGGAATAAATCTTTTGCTGGATTATTTATAACAAAATCGTCGGGAGTCGAGTCCTTGAGTATTAACAAGCTTTATTCGTGGCCATGGGGAGTACATCTTCCCTCAGAAGTCTGGTGTAGTTCATTGAAATACAGATTGCCACAGTTTATATAGTATATCATATCGCACTGTCCGTTGGTTACGCAACCTAGGGGCAGTCATAAGGTTACATAAGGGCAGTGGTCAGTTCGAGTAGCTGCTATATACATACCATAAGCCTACATTTCTCAAATCTGTAAATTAATGTTAGCTTCTACTGCAGGTTCACATTAGGCAGAAACCGATAATTAGTACAACAGACAATTCATAGCAGAACTAGTTAGAAGTTGGGGGTCCTGAGAATGCGCTTGTAACTACAAGGTCATTACTTTCAAAAACAAATTCCTTAGCTTATTCTAAAAGCATTGGGTCACCAGTCTACGTTTTGCTGCAAAGATTGCTTTGTGACAAAATGGCTTTCACACAAATTTGTGTCAAGTCTTGTGGCAAGTTTTCTTCCACATTCCCTCCTTTTTGATCATAAGATCAAAGCAGATTGGGACCGTCAGCAAAAGGGGAACATAACCAGAGCCGGGAGGGTTGTCGGGGGTGGAGGTTCGGAATCGGTTAGGTAACTGCCTGGCTCAGGCATGAAAGGGGCAGAAGGCTCCAGGGATTGGCCCTCAGGCTGAGACATAAAGGGGGCGGACAGCTGCAGGGAGTGGTACTCGTCCTCAGGGGAGTTTTTTGGTGAAGGGGACTCGGAGCATCTGCGAGAGCGCCGGAGAGGAGGGCCACAACAGTGAATTGAACCGAGCACAGGATTGTCTGCAGGGTTTCTAGTTGAGCAGTTCCAAAGACAGGGAAAAGAAAGCTGCTAGTCACTCAAATCCCGTACGGGCTCGCTTGGTGCGAATTTGGGACGGATTAAACAGAGGAGTGGGAGTGATAAAGGAACTGAACCATGTACCATAAATAGTAGCTGCCTGTTCAGGAAAGCGGCAACCAAGGGTAGGCCCATGGCCACAAATGAAATAAATACCATTATAAGTCCTCAAGTGGGTAGTTTGAGTCTCCGACAAATAAACCAAAAATGTGGATTGCTGCTTATCAGTTTTTTAGTTTGGTTGGCTGCAGCTGTTTTGTTGAGAATTCGCTTGTTGTGGAAGAGGTTTTTGAAGTTGGGATATTGGCCAAATGGGGTGAAACACAGTGGGTACAAGTACTGGTCCTGCCTCCCAACCCCTGGTAGTTTGTTCTCTAAGCAGATGGTTTCCCCGGGAGCACCCTGTCCTGTGGTATTGGTAGGGACTAGGGCGGGGGAGTGCGAGGGAGGTTGCACAGGGGTTGGAAGCAGCCCTAGTACGTTTTGAGGCTGCATCCTGAGGACTCCCACCTATGCCTGACGGATTCATTGAAGCCGGGGGCATAGTGGGCCTGAATCATTACACTGGCAGGTTCAGTTTGGTCTAACCACCATTCAGCAATGCGGCAAAAGTGAGAACTGCTCCTACCCGAAATGTTGATTTTCCAGCTCCTCGGATGCTGCCTGGCCTGCTGTGCTTTTCCAGCACCACTCTGCAGATGCTAGCGGTCAGAGTCAAGATTAGAGTTAACTACTGGCTCATCCTGCAGGTTTACCTTGCAAGAATCCTGGACCAGAACTCGTAAGTCTCTTTGCACTTCAGACTTCTGAATTTTCTCCCCATTTAGAAAATAGTCCATGCCTCTATTCTTCCTACCAAAATGCATGACCTCACACTTTCCCACATTGTACTCCATCAGCCACTTCTTTGTCCACTGTCCTAACCTGTCCAAATCCTTCTGCAGCCTCCCTTCCTCCTCAATGCTACTTGTCCCTCTACCTATCTTTCTATCGTCTGCAAATTTGGCCAGAATGCCCCAGTTCCTTCAGCTAGATTGTTAATGTGTAAAGTGAAAAGTTGTGGTCCTAATACTAAACCTTGCAGAACACCACTTGTTCTGAACACCATCACAGGCTGCCATCCTGAGAAGGCCTCTTTTATTCCCACTCTCTGCTTTCTGGCAGACAGCCAAGCTTCTATCCACGCTAACTCCTTGCCTCTGACACCATGGGCCCTTATCTTACTCAGTAGCCTCCTGTGCAGAACCTTGTTAAAGGCTTTCCTGAAGTCCAGGTACATAACATCCACTGGCTCTCCTTGGTCTAACCTCTCCGTTACTTCCTCAAAGAATTTTAGTAGATCTGTCAGGCATGACCTCCCCTTGTGAAACCATGCTGACTTTGCCCTATTTCACCATACATTTCCAAATATTCCGAAATCTCATCCATTACAATGGATTCCAGATTCTTACCCTGACTGAGGTTAGGCTAATCATTCTGTAATTTTCCATCTTTTGCCTTACTCCCTTTTAAACAAAGGTGTTACTTTAATGATTTTTCAGTCCTCTGCGAACCTCCCTGATTCTAGCAATTCCTGAAGGATCACTACTAACGCCTCCACTTTCTCTTCAGCTATCTCCCTTAGAACTCTCGAGTGTAGTCCATCTGGTCCAGGTGGTGTATCTACCTTCAGGACATTGTTTTTTTGAGCACCTTCCCCTTGGTGAAGGGCACCATACTCAGCTCTGCCCCCTCACTCTTGAACTTTGGGATATTACTTGTGTTTCCATGTGTGACTAAAAATGACCAGGTCATCGATATGTACACCACACAGTTGGGTAATCTGGAAATTACCCATATGGTTAGCCTTTGAAATGTGGCTGGCACATTTTTCATACCAACAGCATGACTTTAAACTAATACAGTCCATTCAGTGTTATGAAAGCCGAAATTGTCTTCGTTCTTTCAGACAAAGATACCTGCCAGTATCCTCTGAGCAAGTCCAACTTCAAAATATAAGTTGCTTCTCCCACCTTTTCAATACAGTCTTCCAAACATAGAATTGGATAGGCATCAACCTTTGTAACTGTATTGACATTGTGATAGTCCACACATAACCATTGGGCACCATTCCTATGGGTGAGCTCCAGTCAATGTAACTCACTTCGATTATGTCATCTTGGAGCATGCGTTTAATCTCCTTTTGAACCTGTGCCAACTTTAGCGGGTTATGCCGATAAGGATGTTATTTAATCAACAGCATTTCCTATATCTACAATATGCATAATTAGATTAGTACTTACCATCTTATTTCCACAAATCTCCCCATGTGATAGCAATGACTCTTCCAGGTCAATTCAATTTTCTTCTGGAAGGTAACTCAATTTATTTCAATCTTTGATAACTTCCCTATGGTCCAATTTAGTTTAAGGAATGTCCAATCAGAATCCTCTGAACTTAGTTCTTCACTCTGTGTTGTAACCAATAACGTATTCTCCTTTTGCTCTCCTCCCTTGTCAAAATACCTTCTGAGCATATTCATGTGATACATTGTGAAATTTCTTTCTGTCTGGAGTCCTTATCAAATAGTTCACCTCACTCAATTGCCTTTTGACTTAATAAAGTCCATTAAAGGTTCACCTATCACTTGAAGTAAAACTAACACCGTGTCTCTGATATCAAAATTGTGAATTTTTGATTTCCTATCTTCCCATTTCATTGTATGCTGTGGTACTTTTAAATGCTGTCTGGCCAACTCCCCTGCTCTATTTAATCATTCCCTAAAATCTGACACATAGTCCAAATATGTGGTGTCTGAATTATGGCTTATCAATGTCTCCTTAATCAGTTTTAGTGTTCTTCTCAAAAACTAATTCAAATGGACTGAATTTGGTCCATTCATTTGGTGCATCTCTGATGGCAAAAAGTACGAATAGAATTCCTTTATCCCAATCATCTGGATAGTCTTATCTCAATATGAATGTCTTTAATGTCTGATGCTGCATTTCTAGTGCCCCCTGTGATTCTGGAAGATGTGCAGTAGATTTCAGTTTTATTCCTAAGCTGTCCATTACTTCCTTGAATAATTTTGATGTAAAATTTTACCCTTGATCTTTGATCTGACTGTATTTCTGGGTAGTCTGTATCTAGTTAAATATTTGAGGAACTTCTCTACAATCCTTTTTAGCTGTGATATTGCATAATGAATAGCCTCTGGAAATCTCGTGGACACATTCATTATTGCTAGGAGAAAGTGAGGACTGCAGATCAGAGTCAAGAGTGTAGTGTTAGAAAAGCATAGCCGGTCAGGCAGCATCCGAGATGCAGGAGAGTCGACGTTTCAGGCATAAGCCCTTCATCAGGAATTCCCACAATACCTCCTTTCTGTAACCCAATGGCATTACAACTTGATGAACATCTGCCCATTTCTCATCTACCTGAATATATGATTGTCTCCATTTCCTCATTAAGACATTATTTTTAAGATAGTAGTACACCGGGATACATCTAGATTCTTCTCCCATGTATGCTTTTTGATACAATTGGTTTAGTTCCTCATCTTTCTGCTGTAACTCAGTTAATTTCTCTGAATTAAATATATCTGCTTTGTCATCTATTTGCTCCTGTTCTGTCTCCACCATTCGATCAAACAGAGTCTAATTCTACTTTAACTTTCTTATCTGTACTCTTTGATCTCTCCTGTTTCAACTGGTGACTTTGTGACTACGTCACCACACACTCTCAGGATATGTATCTTTTAATAGTTCAGTTGTCTGAGTTTCCACTGGCCTTTCAACCACAGTAGGCAGCACTCCTACCTATGAACCATCTGTATTGATAGCAACGACAAATTGTATTCCTTGAGCTGAGAGTTTGTCCAATACGCCTGCCACGACTTCTCCACTTTTCACTGGATACTCTTAACCTCACTCTATATAATTGAGCACTTCTTGTGAATTCCCATTACTAGCACTTTTTCTGGCAGTAGTCTTTCAGAGGTACATATCTCCTCAGCTTTCAGCATCAAAGATCAAGAGGATCCTGTATTTCTTAATATTGTAACCTCTTCACCTGCTGCTCCTGGCCTATGTGAGTAAACTTTACTTTAACAGGTATATGGTTTAAGAAGATCTCTCCAACCAGGTGGTACATTCGGATGCAGCTTTTTAGCCTCCACTGTGCTTTTTGTCAGCACTCCAACAAAATTCACTGACTTATCCTGTTTTCCTATATCTGGCTTCCTAGTGCTTTTTAACATATCATAGAGTCATCGTGACGTACAGCACGGAACAGACCCTTCAGTCCAACTCATCCATGCTGACCAGATAGCCTAACCTGATGTAGTTCCACCTGCTTGCACCCGGTCCATGTCCCTCCAAATCCTTCCTATTCATATACCCATCCAGATGGCCTTTAAATGTTGCAATTGTACCAACCTCCACCACTTCCTCTGGCAGCTCATTCCATATACATACCACCCTCTTAGGTCCCTTTTTATATCTTTCCCCTCTCACCCCAAACCATGGTTTCATGTTGCTTCCTTTATTGGAGTAAAAACACTTATTAACTTGTTTTTCCCCTTCAAGGGTTTCCTTTTACCCTGTGGTACGTTATCCTTGTGATCTTCACCAAGACCTACCTTTCTCTTACCTTGTGAGGATTTCTCTGCCCCCCCCCAATTTGTATCCCCCAATTTGTATCCCCCAATTTGAAATTGATTTTGGAAGCCAAACTTTGATTTATGGACCAACTCATAATCATTAGCCATTTCAGCTGCTAATCTTGCTGTTTTAACTCTCTGCTCTTCCACATGAGTTCTTATTACCTCAGGAAGTGAATTTGTGAATTCCTCCAAAATAATCATCACTCTAAGAGCCGTCATAAGTTTGATCTTTTTTTTTAATGCCCTTATCCACCTTTCAAAATAACTTTGTTTGATCCTTTCAAACTCAATGTCGGTTTGACCAGGGTCCCTCCTTAGATTCCTCAAATGCTGTCTGTAGGCTTCTGATACAAGCTCATATACACTTCAAATGGCTTTCTTCACCACCTCTTACCCCCAAGGGTCCTCCTCTGATTGTGATGCAAATACCTCACTAGCTCTACCTACAAGTATTGTTTGGATTAACAAAGCCTACATGGTCACCCAATTCATTTGTTTAGCTACCTTCTCAAATTAGATGAAAAAGGTTTCTACATCCTTCTCCTTAAATTTAGGCACTGCTTAGATATATTTGAACAGATCTTCACCAGGCCCTTGGCTGCCAAGGGTTTGCTCACTCTCACTCTATTCTTCACTCAGCTTACCTTCAGCCTTCATCTCCATCCTTTTAAGCTGTCTTTCCTGTTAAGTGCCAATCTTTGAAGTTCAAACTCCCTGTCTATCCTCCTTTCCTCTCTCTCCTTTTCCCTTTCTTCTCTCTCTTTTTGTTCTGCTAAAGTGACTTTTTCTCTTTCCTCTGCTTTTAGTTGCAATTCAAACAGCTTCAATTCTTTTGCCCTTTCCTTTTCTTTTCGCTCTAACTCGAGCTGTTTTATTCTCAATTGAATTTTAGCAACCTCCAAAGTTTCTGATGGCGTTTCCAGCAAATTTAAATGCTGAGCTACTGCCAAATTATCACTCCTTTCCTTACAGACGAAGCTAACTCCAACTCCAGTTTGACTGCCAATTCCAGCAGCTTTTTCTTGTTCACCTTTTGTAAAGCCAACAAAGTCACTTCTTACACCCCCAGAAAACTCTTAGTGACTGAAAGAGCCTTTACTACACAAAGCGCTGTTTAAACCAACCGAATTCACCTGACACAAAAGGCACAAGCACCTCCCACTCACCGCCTTTGAGTCCAACAACCCTAATCCCAAATTGGAACCATTGAATAAATCCCACAAAGAACCCCCAATCTGTTATGGACCAGGCCAGACCCCTTCAAAACATTTCAAAAAGGTAGCCCAGACTCTAACTTTTCTAATTGTTTTAAGCAGATGTAAAGTGGATATTCCAGGAATGATGCAGCTGGCTCAACCATTCAGTTTCAAACAAAGCAGAATTTATTTTACACATGAACAAAAGAAAACCAAATTTAGAATAATGTAATTATTTGAAAATCCTATCACAACTTAATGATGCTGTTCCAAATACTTGCAGTATCCCCATAAACACCCCTTTGGCAAAATAAGGTAAAATCAAACACAGGTTCTTACAGGAGAGATGTCAGAGAGAGAGAATCAGCATGGAGTTGTTTCTTTGACCAGCAGCTGCAAACAAAACAGCTTGCTAAACCCAAACCAGAGAAAAGCTGAGCTGGGAGAACTGGTCCACTCCCCTTTCATTGTCCAAGTGTTTTCTTTTTAAAATTTGACAGCCATTGACCTGAGGCAGTATCTGTTAGCTATAATCAAATTTGCCCTAAAACCCACACAAACCAGACACTTTGGAATCTGAGCATTTGTGACCCCTCGGGGAGGAAAAAGCCAAGGAAACCTAACATTTTTAAAGGAGCAGCATTGTCACACATAGCAGGATTTGAACCCAGGCCCTCAAAACGTTATTTGGGTCTCTGCAGATAATACCACTGGACCATAACCTCGCTCCAACTCCAACCAGCAGACTTTTCACCTGATTTCTATTGACTTCAGGTTTGCTTAACCTCCTTGATGCTACACTTGGTCAAGTGCAGCTTTGATATCACTCATACCTTATCCCTGGAATGCAACTCATTTGTCTTTGTTTGAACCAAGGTTTTAAAGAGGTCAGGATCTTAATGTCCCTGGTAGAACCCAAATGGTTGTGAGTGAGCAGGTTATAAAGAACAAAGAAGAACAAAGAAAATTTACAGCCCAGGAACAGGCCCTATGGCCCTCCAAGCCTGAGCCGATCCAAATCTACTGTCTAAACCTGACGCCCAATTCCTAAGTATCTGTATTCATCTGCTCCCCACCTACTCATGCATTTGTCCAGAAGCATCTTAAATGAATCTATCGTGCCTGCTTCTACCACCTCTGCTGGCAACGCGCTCCAGACACCCACCACCCTCTGCGTAAAGTACTTGCCGCGTGTATTCCCCCTTAAACTTTTCACCTCTCGCCTTGAAAGCCTGACCTCTCGTTATTGAATCGCTCACCCTGCAGAAAAAAAGCTTATCTCTATCTACCCTGTCTCTACCCTTCATGATTTTGTAAACCTCAGTCAGGTCCCCCCTCATTCTCCTTTTTTTTCTAATGAAAACAAACCTAACCTACTCAATCTCTCTTCATAGCTAGCACCTTCCATACCAGGCAACATCCTCGTAAACCTTCTCTGCACCCTCTCCAAAGCGTCCATATCCTTTTGGTAATGTGGCGACCAGAACTGTACACAGTATTCTAAATGTGGCCTAACCCGTGTCTTGTACAATTTTAACATGACCTGCCAGCTCTTATACCCAAATACCCCATCCAATGAAGGCAAGCATACCATATGCCTTCTTGACCACTCTATCCACCTGTGCAGCAACCTTCAGGGTACAATGGACCAGCACTCCCAGATCTCTCTGCTTATCAACTTTTCCCAAGGCTCTTCTGTTCACTGTATAATTCACGCTAGAATTAGACTTGCCTAAATGCATCACCTCACATTTGTCTGGATTGAACTCCATCTGCCACTTCTCTGCCCAACTCTCCAGTCTATCTATATTCTCATGTATTTATTGACGGTCCCTTATGCTTTCTGCTACTCCACCAATCTTCGTGTCATCTGCAAATTTGCTGATCAGACCAATAGGGCCTTCTTCCAGATCATTTATGTATGTCACAAGCAACAGTGGCCCCAGCACTGATCCCTGTGGAACACCACTGGTTACCTTTCTCCATTTTGAGAAACTCCCTTCAACTACTACTCTGCCTCCTGTTGCTCAACCAGTTCTTTATCCACCTAGCTAGAACACCCTGCACACCATGTGACTTCACTTTCTCTATTAGTTTACCAAGGGGAATCTTATCAAACGCCTTACTAAAGTCCATGTATATGACATCAACAGCCCTTTCTTCATCTATCAACTTAATCATTTCCTCAAAGAACTTTATTAAGTTGGTAAGGCACGATCTCCCCTGGACAAAACCATGTTGCCTATCATTGATAAGCCCATTCTTTTCTAAATATAAATAGATCCTATCCCTTAGTTCCTTCTCCAACAACATTCCCACCACTGACGTCAGGCTCACTAGTCTGTAGTTACTCGGAATAGTCCTACTACCCTTCTTGTACAGGTTACAACATGAGCAACCTTCCAGTCCTCTGGCACCTCACTTGTGTTTAAGGATGCCACAAAGATATCTGTCAGGGCCCCAGCTATTTCCTCTCTCGTCTCCCTCAGCAACCTGGGATAGATCTCATCCTGTCCTGGGGACTTGTCCACCTTAATAACCTCTAGCCTATCCAACACACCTTCCCTACTTATGTCATTGTGATCCAGACTAATCAAACTTCCATCTCTAATATTATTGCTAAGCATGTACTGCCTCATATCACTCTTGATGGCACTTTCCATCACTGTATTCACGGTCTGAGAAGGCTGATCGGGTAAGTAATTGGCTGAAAATATGTTGCTGGAAAAGCGCAGCAGGTCAGGCAGCATCCAAGGAGCAGGAGAATCGACGTTTCGGGCATGAGCCCTTCTTCAGGAAACTCCACAAGTTCCTGAAGAAGGGCTCATGCCCGAAACGTCGATTCTCCTGCTCCTCGGATGCTGCCTGACCTGCCGTGCTTTTCCAGCAACACATTTTCAGCACTGATCTCCAGTATCTGCAGTCCTCACTTTCTCCTAAGTAATTGGCTGTGTTGCATATGTCCTGGGTTTCATGTACTATATATACTTGGGCAATTTTTCACATTGTCAGATAGATGCCAGTGTTGTAGCTTACTGAAACAGATGGTCTCTGGGTGTGGCAAGGTTTGGGGCACAAGTCTTAATTACTTTTACTGCAATGTTATCTAGGGTCATACACTTTGTAGCATCCACTGCACATTGAGTGAATCGAATTGGCTGAAGACTGGCATCCATGATGTTGGGCATCCCTGAAGGAGCCCAAGGTGGATCGTCCACTCAACACTTCCGACTGTAATTAATGTCATTTTGCTTGGTGCTGCTCCTGTCATGCCCTTCTGCTCTCTTCATTGAACCAGGGCTGAACCCCTTGATTGACGTCAATGATATAGTTGGGGATATGTAAACCATGAAGTTACAAATTATACTTGAATATGATTATGCTACTGCATGGCATCTCATGAATGCCCAATTTTGAGTTGCTAGATCTGTTTGCAGCATGGTCACAGTATCATACAACATGATGTCAAGTATTCTCTGTGTGAAAGTGGGATTTGGCTCCACAAGGTGGTCACTCTTGCAGATGCATCTGTAGTAGACAGATTGGTGAGGATATGGTTACAAATAAATTTGTGTCTTCTTGGTTCCTTCACCACTTTCCACAGTCTCAGTTGAGCAACTAGATTCTTTAGGACTTGACTAGCTTGATTAGTAATGCTACAGCCAAGTCACTGCTGGTTGAGGACATGGAAGGGCATTTTGCACCTTCGACACTCTCATCGATTCTTCCAGATGGTGTTCAATGTGAAGGCACACATTTATTTGCAGAGGATGGGTGGCAAATGGTAATCAGCAGGCAGTTTACTTTGCCCGTATTTGACCTGTTTCCATGAGATTTCATGGGTCTGAAATCAATATTGCATAGTCACCACCTCCCTGTGGGGCAGGAAGTATCCAGGGAAGGTGATGGTCGTGTATCTCCTGAAACATCTGCCACTGCTCATCAACTGGTTTATCTTGTAGTCATCTTGCCAAGTCTGCAGAGGTTCAAATCTGTCCTAATATCTTTGTTGCCTTTGTTTAACTCCAGAATACTGTTGTGGGATTCCAGTTTGTCATCTTTGAACTGAATTTGAAATTCTAGCATACTATGATCACTCTTCCCAAGAGGATCCTTTACAATGAGATTACTAATTAATCCCACGTTGTTACTCAATGCTAAATCAATCCCAAATCCAGAATAGCGTTCTTTCTGGTTGGTTCCACAAGACATTACTTCAAGAAACAATCTCTAATACATTCAATAAACTCTACCAGCAAGATGTGGAGGCTTTGGAGAGGGTATGGAAAATATTTACCTGGATGTTGCCTGGTTTGGAGGGAATAAGCTATGAGGAGCTATTGTGAAAACTCAGTTTGTTTTCACTTGAGCGAAGGAGGCTGAGGACGTTTACAAAATCATGAGTGGCATGGATAATCTGAGTCTTTTTCCCAGGGTAGAAACATCACTTGCTGGGAAACATAGATTTAAAATAAAAGAGGGAAAGTTTAAAGGAGATGTGAGAGACAAGTTTTTTTTAAACAAAATGGGTAATTACCTGGAATATTTTGTCAGAGGAGGAGGTAGATGTAGATACAATACCAGTGTTTAAGAGAGTAAGCAGGGAAAAGAAGGATACTGACCTTGTAGAGACAAGGAGCTTTAGTTGAGAAAGTGTCACATGTCAGTATTGGCTTGATGGGCCAAAGCGCCTGTTCTTGTGCTGAACTGATGTTTGTACCTCAAGTCCAACTTTGTCGGTTTGTTTAATTCAGGCTATATGCACATAAAGCCACCCATGATTATTGCTCTTCCTTGCTTACAAGCTATCAGTTTTTCATGGTTTATGTTGCGCCACACTGCTGGAATGCTGTTTGGGGACATGTAGATTACTCCCATTGGGAACGTGTAGATTACTCCCATCAGGGACTCATTTCCCTTGCTATTTCTTATTTCTACCCAGACTGATTCTACGTTTTGATCTTCACTGCTGATATCATTTACTGACAAAGCTATACATCTCCTTTCCCTCCTGCTTATCCTTCCAAAACAGAGTATTCTTGGATATGCAGTTCCTGTGGGCGGCACGGTGGCACAGTGGTTAGCACTGCTGCCTCACAGCACCAGAGACCCAGGTTCAATTCCCACCTCAGGCGACTGACTGTGTGGAGTTTGCACATTCTCCCCGTGTCTGCGTGGGTTTCCTCCGGGTGCTCCGGTTTCCTCCCACAGTCCAAAGATGTGCAGGTCAGGTGAATTGGCCATGCTAAATTGCCCGTAGTGTTAGATGTAGATGTAGATGTACATGTACATGTAGGGGTATGGGTGGGTTACGCTTCGGCGGGGCGGTGTGGACTTGTTGGGCCGAAGGGCCTGTTTCCACACTGTAAGTAATCTAATCTAAATCTTGTCTCCACACAATCACATCTCAGAAATTGCCATCAAGCCATACCCATTTGTCTTAATTTGCAGCATTAACATATTAATTTTATTCTGAATGCTTCGGGTATTCAGATACAAAAGCTTCAAGTTGGTCTGTTATCAAATTTCTGTACTCTTGAAGATTACTTGGTGCAATATGATGTTCACACATTCTGTCCCTCTTTTATTTTTTTGTTAACAATCAGTCTCATCATTAAGCTGCACTCCCTCTTCATCCTTTAAATTTGATTTTCTAATTGTATATGGAACAGAACCCTCCACTCTACTGTTTAGTTATGCTATATATAACCATATTGTTGAAGTAAGATAAGCTTTATTTTTGAATGGAGATGAGAGTTTAGTCTCTCTCTCAACTATATCTATTCACAGAATTATAAGTGATTGCCACTGAAAATTGTTAAGTGCAGAAAATGGAATAATTTTATTAATGAGTGTATACCTAATATTCTGTCCTTATTGTTTTACCTCCAGTGAGCCAGGAATAACAAAGACAAAAAGGGAATCTGACAAGGTATAGTAATGGGCATTCTTTGCCGAGAAATAATTATTGAATCATGCAGCACATTGATTAGACCACCTTTGGAATATTACATTCAATTCTGGTCTCCCTGATATAGGAAGGATGTTGTGAAACTTTGAAGGGTTCAGAAAAAAATTACAAGGTTGTTGCCAGGGCTAAAGGGTTTGAGCTATAGGGAAAGACTGAATTGGCTGGGGTTATTTTCCCTGGAGAATTAGAGGCTGAGAGATGACCTTATAGAGGTTTATAAAATCATGAGGAATAGCCAAGGTGTATTCCCCAGTGTGGGGGAGTCCAAAACTAGGGGGAATAGGTTTAAGGTGAGAGGGAGCAATTTAAAAGAGATTTGAGGTGCACCTTCTTCATGCAGAGGGAGATGCATGTAAGGAATGAGCTGCCAGAGGATGTGGTGAAGGCTGATACAATTGCAACATTTAAAAAGCATCTGGATGTGTACCTGTATAAGAAGGATTTAGAGGGATATGGGCCAAATGCTTGCAAATGGGAACTAGATTAATTTAGGATAGCTGGTCAGCATGGACGAGTTGGACTGAAGTGTCTGTTTCCATGCTTTATATTTCTAAGACTGTAAACAAAATCAAAAGAGGCTATTCGGCCCTTTGTGTCAAAGACAGTTTAAAAGAGCTATTCGACACCCAAACACCTAATGATCACCTCTGTGATGCAGGCAAGGCATTCTTTACAGTAAATCTGCCATTTGGGGAGCTTTAGCTTCAAATTATTAAGCCAGAGATTTAGCTACAGTCAATGTGATACATCAGGAAGGGGATAGTTACCTAGATACTGGACAAAGGCAATGTAGGGCAATCTGATTTGGTCCATAGTCAAGGATAGAAAGATATAACAGTGCGTTTGGTAGATATGGGGACCCAGAATGTAAAAATTGAGGAGTCTCAGCCATGCAACTATCCATCATGTTTGAGGTTTTTGCAGCTTGCTTAAAAGCAGAGTTTGCAGGGTAGATGTTAATAGCTTTTAGTCCACAACTTTCCACTTACACACTATTCTCAGACCCTGAAACTTTACTCATTCCACTTACTAATACAAATATCTGCCCCTCCCCTTCCTCTTCCAATGTGTTTAGGTCTTACCATATTCCTTCTCAGTCCACACTGTATTTCTCTAACCATATTCAAACCTTTGGAAAACCTGAGCCTGACTTTTGAGTCCCAGGAATTTTTCACAGAGACTGTTCAAAATATGAAACTTTAACCTGTCTGCTAGCAGCTCCCATAAGGAACTCTTATAATGAAACATTAGTGTGAGTTGAATCATAAGTATAGATACTTAGATGACCAGATTTTTGTTTAAAGATAGTTATTCGGGCAAAAGTGCAACTTGTAGTATATTGACTAAATCTGCTGACAAGAAGTATCAATCTATATAATAGTTTCAGTACAGTATACATTTGGCTTCGTCTATTTAAATCATTGTTTAAATATGTGATTTATATAAATTTTGATTAGAAACCCCAACTATTTTATGGTAATTTTACAAACATGTCAAATATTGACTTTTCCAGGAGGAAGATGATGAATCTGACAGTGAAGAATGGGAAGAAATGCTGAAAAAATTGAAGAAAGATACAAATGAAGATGTTAAGCATCAGCTGAGAGAGGATGATGATGAGAAAAAGAAACTCAGCCGTAGGTCAGTAAAGCATTTTTAATCATTTAGTCTGAAATAATAGCTGATCATAAATCTGAATTATGATAAAATTTGAGCAGTTCTTTCTTCACCATATTTCCTTCTGAAGTTTACTTTTAGTTCAGCAGGTTACTACCAAATTAAATGCAGATTACATTTTCTACATTAAGTAATATTTGCATTTGGAATGTATTTTTATCATTCCTGTTGAAATTTAATTTTGGAATAGTTACTGGAATATTGGTTTACAAACTACTGTGTCCGAGTTCATCTTGTTCATTTGCATAAATATATCAGTGGTAATGTTGAATAACTCCAGACCCTGTTTAGAATTAGAAAACATTAAAAAAGATGTGAACTAGATGTCATTCTCTGGTGGTTAGCATAAGACTAATGTAGGCCTAATTATAAATGGGAAAACAATTGCTTTAAATTCATTTTAAATTCTTAGATTGCCATTGTAATTAAGAGTACATTTTAATACATGGTTCTTCAAAAGGCAAATAAGTCACTATATGTGTGAAAAGTTGGCAACTGAGTAAAGCATTGTAACTTTGTTCCAGGTTGAACTTGCTTTAAAATGTCAGTGTTGAAATGTTGATGGAAGTGCAGTTAAATTTTACCATCGATAACAAATTGTTTTGACTTTGGAAACCATATTGAATGATCTGAATTATATTAGTCATGACAAGTAGTTACTTGCTAGCAAATTTCCCTCAACCTTCACGGCACCCTTTTAAAGTGTATTTCAACTCAGTAACTGTCACAACAAAGAGTTGTTATTGCATAAACTTCCGCATGATTTATTCAATAGTAAGTTTCAACGTGTGTTAACTCAAGTGTTACAATAGTGTTTGGTTATAGTCAATGGTAAATAGGTAATACAAACTGATTCTTAGAGCCTGAATCAATAGGACTCAATTTTCTTGTTCCAAGTGGACTCTGTAATGCAGTCTGTGATTTTACATGTATTTTCTTATCATTTATTTTTTAATTTGAACAAGTGGCACATTTGTTTTTTTATGTCTAAAGGAAGTTAATGATTAACCTTTGGTATTTTTGTAGCTATGGTAATTTATTTTAAAATACTGTTAAAAGACAGTGTTTTAAACTGTTTATAATTCATACAAGCTGCATAATTAATTTTAATATTACTGTGAATCATAGAGTCATACAGCGTGGAAACAATCTTTGCCCGACCAAGTTTCCCAAACTAAACTAATTACACTTGCCTGCATTTGGTCCATCTCTCTCCAAACCTTCCATGTTCATGTTCAAGAACCTATCCAAATGTCTTTTAAATGTTGTAACTGTACCTGCATTCTCTGGTAGTTCATTCCACATTCCTCAGGTCCCTTTTAAATCTTTCTCCTTTGACCATAAAAATGTACCCTCTAGTTATGAACTCTTCCCCCCCACCCCCCTAGGAAAAAGACCCTTGCTTTTCACCTTGTCTACTCCCCTCATTATTTTACAAACTTCTATAAGGTCATTCCTCAACCTCCTGTGCTTCAGTGAAAAAAAACTCCCAACCTATTCAGCCTATCCTTGTAACTCAAACCCTCCAGTCCTGACAACATCCTGGTAAATCTTTATTCAGTGGTCTGAGCAATGAAGACGAGCATACTAAATTCCGTCTTAACCATCCTGTCTACCTCTGATAGACATTCTGATAGATACAACTTTCAAAGAACAATGTACCTGAATCCCTAGGTCTCTCTGCTTTGACAGCATTACCCAGGGCCCTACCATTTACTGTATAAGTACTGCCCTTGTTTGTTTTACCAAATTTCAATACCTTGGATTTATCCAAAATAAACTCCATCTGCCTGGCTTCAGACAATTGGCTTCATTGATCAATATCTCTTAGATAACCTTCTTCATTGTTGAGGAGGAGAAAGTGAGGACTGCAGATGCTGGAGTACCAGAGTTGAAAAATGTGGTGCTGGAAAAACACAGCAGGCCAGGCAGCATCCGAGGAGCTGGAGAATCGACTGATGCCTCAGGCTGTGTGGAGTTTGCACGTTCTCCCCGTGTCTGCGTGTGTTTCCTCCAGGTGCTCTGGTTTCCTCCCACAGTCCAAAGATGTGCAGGTCAGGTGAATTGGCCATGCTAAATTGCCCGTAGAGTTAGGTAAGGGGTAAATGTAGGGGTATGGGTGGGTTGCGCTTCGGCGGGTCGGTGTGGACTTGTTGGGCCGACGGGCCTGTTTCCACACTGTAATGTAATGTAATCTAATCTAAAGGGCTTATGCCCGAAACGTCGATTCTCCTCCTCGGATGCTGCCTGGCCTGCTGTTTTTTTCCAGCACCACATTTTTCACTTCTTCATTGTTGACTATATCACCAATTTTGGTGTCATACACAAACTTACCAACCATGCCTCCTAAATTCTCATCCAAATCATTTGTATAAGTGACAAACAAAACTGGACTCGGCACCAATCCCTGCGGGGCACCACTGGTTACAGGCCTTCAGTCTAAGAAGTCGCCTCCACCATCACCATTTATCCCTGACTGCCAAGTCAATTTTTTATCCATTTGGCAAGCTCTCCATGAATCCTATGTGGTCTAACTTTACTAATTAGTCTACCATGCAGAACCTTGTCAAAGGCTTTACTAAAGTCCGTGTAGACAATGTCCACAGCTCTGCTGTCCTCAACTTTTGAGGATATAACCAATCAACTTTGTAAGATGTGATTTCCCATACACCAAGTCATGCAGACCCTAGTCAGTCCTTTGAGGAGCAGGAAAATCGACGTTTCTGGCAAAAGCCCTTCATTAAGAATTTTGCCCGACGTTTGCCCGAAACATCGATTTTCCTGCTCCTCGGATGCTGCCTGATCTGCTGTGCTTTTCCAGCACCACACTCTTGGCTCTAATCTCCAGCATCTGCAGTACTCACTTTGGCCTAATCAGTCCTTGCCTCTTAAAGGATGTAAATCCTATCTCTCAGAATCCCCTGCAATAACTTATCCACTAATCGTGTTAGACTCATAAGTCTATAGTTCCCAGGCTTCTCCTTACAGCTTTTCTTAAATAAAGGCACAACATTAGCCACTCTCCAGTCCTCCGACACCTCACTTGTGGCTGTAGATGATACAAATAGCTCTGCTCGGGGCCCTACAATTTCTTACGTAGTTTCCCACAACATCCTGGGATAAACTTGATCAGGTCCTGGAGATTTATCCACTTTTATGTTTTTTTAAGATCTCCAGCACTTCCTCTTCTATAATGTGTACTATTTTCAAGACACTAATATTGATTTCCCTGAGTTCCCTAGCCTCCATTTCTTTTTCCACAGTAAAGACTGACGCCAAATATTTGTTTAGTATCTCTCCCAAAACCCATCTCCACAACCTCATTGATCTTTAAGGGACCGAATTCTCTCTCTAGATGCTCTTTTGCTCTTAATGTACTTGTAGAATCTCTTTGGATTATCCTTAACCTTATCTGCCAAGGCTATTTCATATCCCCTTCTTGCCCCTCGCACTCCATTTCCTTCTTAAGAATGTCCTACACTCCTTGTACTCCTCAAGAGATTCACTTGATCCCGATTGCCTATACCTAATATACCTAATTGTTCCTGATTGTTCCTGACCAGAGCCTCAATATTGTTATTCATTCATTGGTCCCTACTCTGACCAGCCTTACCCTTCACTCTAATAGGAACATAATGCCTCTGAATTCTTGTTATGTCATTTTTGAAAGCCTCCCACTTGCCAATCATCTCTTTACTGCGAACAATCTACTCTAGTCAACTCTTGAAAGTTCCTCTTTCATATCGTCAAAATTTTCCTCACTCCAATAAAGAACTTTAACTTTTATGCAAGGCCTATCCTGTTCCTTAACTATTGTAAAACTAATAGAATTATGATCACTGGTCCAATGGTGATCATAATACTTCAGTCACTTGCACTGTCATTTTCTTCTCCCCAACAGAAGGTCAAATTTTAGGTACATCTATGTATTAATAAAGAGAATTTTCTTGAACATATTTAACAAACTCTTCACCATCCAAGCCCTTTACACCATGGCTGTCCCAGTCTATGTTCAGAAGGTTAAAATCCTCTGCAATTACAGCTCTAATATTCTTACATACATCTGAAATCTCTGTACATGCTTGTTCCTCAATTTCCATCTTACTATTAGGGGGCTTATAGTGCACTCCTATAAAGACGATCATCCCCTTCTTATTTCTGAGTGCCATTCTTATAGCTTCACTGGACAATCCCACAGAAATATCCTCTCTTAAGGAAATATTACTGTTGTACTTAATCAAAATGCTAAACCCCCTCCTCTCTCACCTCCTTTTCTATCCTTCCTTTAGCATCTAAATCCTGGAACATTGAGCTGCCAGTCCTGTCACTTCCTCAGCCATTTTTCTGTAATAGCTATGATGTCCCATGTTCCCATACATGTCCTAGGTTCATCTGCCTTATCTGTAAGGCCCCTTGAATTGTAATAAGTGCAGTTTAATTAATCAGAGTTGCCTCATTCTCTGACTTGCTCTTGCTTGTTTTTTGGTAGAACATAGAACAGTACATGCCCTTTGGCCCTAGATGTTGTGCCGTGCACTTATCTTAATCTAAAATCAACCTAACTTACGCACACCCAATTTACTGCTGTCCATGTGCTTGTCCAGCAGTTGCTTAAATGTCCATAATTTCTCTGACTGTACTACCGCCGCTGGCAGTGCATTTCCATACACCCACCACTCTCTGCATAAAGAACCTACCTCTCTGACCCCTTGTGACAGCCATTCTGTCCTGGGGAAAAGTCTCTGGCTACCTACGCTATGCCTCTCATTACCTTGTACACCTCTAACAAGTCACCTGTCTTCCTTCTCTCCAGTGTGAAAAGTTCTACTTCACTCAACCTCTCTTCATAAGACAAGCTGTCCAATCCAGGCAGCATCCTGGTAAATCACCTCTGCACCCTCTCTAAAGCATCAACATCCTTCCTAAATTGAGGCAACCAGAACTGGACACAATATTCCAAGTGTGGTCTAACCAGGGTTTTCTAGAGCTGTTGCGCACAACCTCGTGGCTCTTAAACTCAATCCCCCTGCTAATGAAAGCCAAAACACCATACGTTTTCTTAATTACCCAATCAACTTGGGTGGCAACTTGGAGGAATCTATGAATGTGGACCTCAAGATCCTACTGTTCCTGAAGTAACAAAGAAGATTGATGAGGGCAGAGCACCAAATGTGATCTATATGGACTTCAGTAAGGCGTTCGACAAGGTTCCCCATGGGAGACTGATTAGCAAGATTAGATCTCATGTAATACAGGGAGAACTAGCCATTTGGATACAGAACTGGCTCAAAGGTAGAAGACAGAGGGTGGTGGTGGAGGGTTGTTTTTCAGACTGGAGGCCTGTAACTAGTAGAGTGGCACAATAATTGGTGGTGGGTCCACTACTTTTTGTCATTTCTATAAACGATTTGGATGTGAGCATAAGAGGTACAGTTAGTAAGTTTGCAGATGATACCAAAATTGGAGGTGTAGTGGACATCGAAGAGGATGACCTCCGATTACAACAGGATCTGGACCAGATGGGCCAATGGGCTGAGAAGTGGCAGATGGAGTTTAATTCAGATAAATGCGAGGTACTGCATTTTGGGAAAACAAATCTTAGCAGGACTTATACACTTATAGTAAGGTCCTAGGGAGTGTTGCTGAGCAAAGAGACCTTGGAGTGCAGGTTTATAGCTCCTTGAAAGTGGAGTCGCAGGTAGATAGGATAGTGAAGAAGGCGTTTGGTATGCTTTCCTTTATTGGTCAGAGTATTGAGTACAGGAGTTGGGAGGTCATGTTACGGCTGTAGAGGACATTGGTTAGGACACTGTTGGAATATTGCATGCAATTCTGGTCTCCTTCCTATCAGAAAGATGTTGTGAAACTTGTAAATCTTTTGTGAACCCTTTCAAAGCTGTTGCCAGGGTTGGGAGGACCTGAGCTACAGGGATAGGCTGAACAGGCTGGGGCTGTTTTCCCTGGAGCGTCGGAGGCTGAGAGGTGACCTTATAGCGGTTTACAAAATTAGGAGGGGCATGGATAGGGTAAATAGGCAAAGTCTTTTCCCTGGGGTGGGGGAGTCCAGAATTAGAGGGCATAGGTTTAGGGTGAGAGGGAAAAGATATAAAAGAGACCTAAGGGGCAACTTTTCCACACAGAGGGTGGTACGTGTATGGAATGAGCTGCCAGAAGATGTGGTGGAGGCTGGTACAATTGCAGCATTTAA
This sequence comes from Chiloscyllium punctatum, assembly GCF_047496795.1. Taxonomy (NCBI): domain Eukaryota; kingdom Metazoa; phylum Chordata; class Chondrichthyes; order Orectolobiformes; family Hemiscylliidae; genus Chiloscyllium; species Chiloscyllium punctatum. The sequence continues at coordinate 90,547,494 of NC_092739.1, read as the reverse complement.
AAGGCATTTGGATGGGTATATGAATAGGAAGGGTTTGGAGGGATATGGGCCGGGTGCTGGCAGATAGGATTAGATTGGGTTGGGATATCTGGTTGGCATGGATGGGTTGGACCTGTTTACATGCTGTACATCTCTATGACTCTATGACTGCCAAGAATCCTGTCTTTAACCCTGTATTCAGCATTCAAATTCAACCTCCCAAAATGAGTCATTTCACATTTATCCAGGTTGAACTTCATCTGCCCCTTCTCAGCTCAGCTCAGCTCAGCTCTGCATCCTGTCAATGTCTTGTTGCAGCCCACAACAGCCCTTGACACTGTTTACAACACCACCGACATTTGTGTCATTGGCAAACTTACTAACCCACCCTTCCACTTCTTCATACAAGTCATTTATAAAAACTACCATGAGTAGAGGCCCAAGAACAGATCCCTGGGGGACACCACTAGTCGCCAACCTCCAGGCGGAATACTTTCCATCCACTACCACTCGCTAACTTCTTTCAGCCTGCCAATTCTGTATCCAGACAGCCAAATTTCCCTGTATTCCATACGTCCTAACTTTTTGAATAAGCCTACCGTGGGAAACCTTGTCAAATGCCTTATTGAAATCCATATACACCAAATCCACTGCTCAACCTTCATCAACTTGTCTCGTCACATCCTCAAAGAACTGAATAAGGCTTGTGAGGCATGACCTGTCCCCCTCAAAGCCATGCTGACTATCTTTAATCAAACTATGTTTTTCCAAATAGTCATAAATTCTATCTCTCAAAATCCTTTCCAGTACCTTGCTTACCGCAGATGGAAGACTGGCTTGGTCTATAATTCCTAGGGATTTCCCTATTCCCTTTCTTGAACAGAGGAATAGAATTCACCTCCCTCTAATCATCCGGTACTACTCCCATGGAGATGCAAAGATTATCGCCAGAGGTGCAGCAACTCTTTCCTCACTTCCCATATGTAACCTTGGATATATCTAGTCTGCCCCTGGGGACTTATCTATCTTGATGCTTCCCAAAATTTCTAACACATCCACTTCCTTCATATCAATGTGTTCAAGCCCAATAACCTGGTCCACAGTGTTCTCACTATCAATCTACTGAGTACTGAAGCAAAAACTCATTTAGGGCTCCCCTACCTCTTCAGACTCCAGGCACAGGTTCCTTCCACTATCCCTAATCAACCCTACTCTCGCTCTGATCATGCTCTTATTCCTTACGTAAGTGTAGAGCTCCTCTGGGTTTTCCCTAATCCTTCCCACTAAGGCTTTTTTATGCCCCCTCCTAGCTCTCAATCAATCCATTTTTGAGTTCTTTCCTAGCTACCCTATAATCCTCCCAAGCTGTGCGAGATCCTTGCTCCTTCAACCTTAAGTAAGCTTCCTTCTTCCTCTTGATGAGGACCTGCTCTTGTCATCCAAGCTCCTTCACCTTACCATTCTTTGCCTGTCTCAGGACTAGTGGTGGGGGATCCTAAATAGTAGTGAGAAGGGACAGATGAGAATGGTTCTAAATTAAAAATGAGGAAGTTAATTAGGGATGTTGTGGCTGTAATGGAGACATGGATTTCACAGGGGCGGGCATAGTTGCTGAATGTTCCAGGGTTTAATCAGATATGCTAATCAAGTCAAGCAGAATGGTTGTGCAGAATTTGTGATACCTTACAAATTTAAGCAGAGTGAGGAATATTAAAATACAATTTCTCAGTCTGGCAACCTACCTGACCAGCTACCTTTTCAAAGTACGCACAATTATTATCAAGTAATATGCGAGTGTTGGATAATTTTGTCACACTGAAACAGGCAAATAACTTTTCAGTCTAAATTTTAATTTATTATAAACAAAACCAGAGTGTACAGCTATGGTGTTTGTAAAGTTTGGACTAACTGTGGTACAACAGCAGAGCAATTTTTAAAATAACAGTACTGCTTTTGAGGCAAACCTGTAGTCATGTTGTGCTGGGAGAAGAAAATCAAATGTTACCTGGTATTTACTTGATGATAATTGTCTGATGTGGGAGTTTTGAGAGAGTTTACAGATCACTGAAGATTATATCTGCAATAAATGTTGTTGGTTGTGAATCCTGTCTGATCAAATGGATCGTTTGGAGTGACAGTTAGACAGATTACAAGAGCTAGGGAGTGTGATGGATGGCAGTTATAGGAAGGGAGAAAAGCTGCAGAAACAGGCAAGTAAATGAGTTAACTCTGAGAAAGGTAGGAGAGGTAGGCAGGTAGTAAAGGAGTCTTCTGTGGCTATCTCCATTTCAAACAAGTATGCTGTTTTGGAAAATGTAGGGGGTGATGGACTTGGAGGGGAATGCAGCACGAACAGCCAAAGTTTTGGTATGAAGACAGGTCGTCATGTAATGAGAGGTACATTATGTTCCAAGTGATCGATTGTGTTAGGGGACACTCTAGTCAGAGGCACAGACAGACATTTCTGTGGCCAGCAGCGAAAAATCAGAATGGTGTGTTGCCTCTCTGGTGCCAGGATCAAGGATGGCTCAGAGAGGGTGCAGAATGTTCTCAAAGGGGAGGTCATTGTACACATTGGTACCAACGACATATGAAGGGAAAAGGATGATATTCTGAAGGGACAATGTAGAAAGTTTGGCAGGGATTTAAAAAGGAGGTCCTCGAGGGTAGTACAAGCTAATGAGGGTTGGAATAGGAGGATAGAGCAGATGAATGCATGGCTGAGGAGCTGGTGTATCGGAGAAGAATTCACATCATTTTTGGATCATTGGAATCTCTTCTGGGATAGAAGTGCCCTGTACAAGAAGGATGGATTGCACCTGAATGGGAAGGGAGGTTTGCTAGAACTGCTTGAGAGGATTTAAACTAGTACAGTGGGGTCAGGTGGGGGGGGGGGGGGTGGAGAGCCTGGGGGATAGTGAGGAAAGAGATCAGTCTGAGGCTGGTATAGTTGAAAAAGGAACGAGTCAAACAGTCAGGGCAAGAAGGAGCAAAACAGAGAACAAGGTGGGACTGTTGAATTCATTCATTTCAATGCAAGAGGTCGATCGGAGAAGGCAGATGCACTCAGGGTATGGCTATCAGGGACTGGGATATCAGCAATTATAGAAATGTGGCTTGGGAATGGACAGGACTGGCAGCTTAATGTTCCAGGATACAAATGTTGTAGGTAGGATAGAAAAGGCGGCATGAGAGGAGCAAGTGTGGCATTTTTGATAAGGAATAGTATTATAGCTCTACTGAGGGAGGATATTCCTGGAAATATATCCAGGGTAGTAGTTATTTGGTTGGAACTGAGAAATAAGAAAGGGATGATCACCTTCTTGGGATTGTATTATAGACCCCCTAATAGTCAGAGGGAAATTCAGAAATAAGTTTATAAGGAGGTTTCAGTTATCTGTCAGAATAATAAGGTGGTTATGATAGGGGATTTTAGCTTTCCAAACATAGACTGGGACTGTCGTGGTGTTGAGGGTTTAGATGGAGAGGAATTTGTAAAGAGTGTACAAGAAAACTTTGGGTCAGTATGTGGATGTACCTACTAGAGAAGGTGCAAAACCTGCTCCTTGGATGCTGCCTGAACTGCTATGCTCTTCCAGCACCACTAATCCAAAAGGAGCAAAACCTAACCTACTCTTGGGAAATAAGGAAGGGCAGGTGACTGAGGTGTCAATGGGGGAGCACTTTGGGGTCAGCAACCATAATTCTATTTGTTTTAAAATAGTAATGGAAACGGATAGACCAGATCTAAAAGTTGAAGTTCTAAATTGGAGGAAGGCTAATTTTGACGGTATTAGGTGATAACTTTTAAAAGCTGATTGGGGGCAAATGTTCGCAGGTAAAGGGACGGCTGGAAAATGGGAAGCCTTCAGAAGTGAGATAATGAGAGTCCAGAGGCAGTATATTTCTGTCGGGTGAAAGGAAAGGCTGGTAGGTATAGGAAATGCTGGATGACTGAAGAAATTGAGGGTTTGGTTAAGAAAAAGAAGGAAGCATATGTCCGGTATAAACAGGATAGATCGAGTGAATCCTTGGAGTATAAAGGCAGTAGGAGTAAACTTAAGAGGGACATCAGGAGGGCAAAAAGGGGACACGAGATAGCTTTGGCAAATAGTTAAGGAGAATCGAAAGGCTTTTTACAAATACATTAAGGACAAAAGAGTAACTAGTGAGCGATTACAGCCCCTCAAAGATCAGCAAGGCAGCCTTTGTGTTGAGCCACAGGAGATGGGGAAGATACTAAATGAGTATTTTATATCAGTGTTTACTGTGGAGGAGGACATGGAAGATATAGAATGTAGGGAAATAGGTGGTGCCATCTTGAAAAATGTCCATATTACAGAGAAGGAAGTGCTGGATGTCTTGAAATGCATAAAGGTGGATAGATCCCCAGGAAGTGATTGCTGGATCATTTGCTGAGATATTTGTAACACCAGTAGTCACAGGTGAGGTTCCTGAAGACTGGAGGTTGGCTAATGTGGTACCGTTATTAAAAAAATGTGGTAAGGACAAACCAGGGAACTATAGACTGGTGAACCTGACATTGGTGGTGGACAAGTTGTTGGAGAGAATCCTGAGGGACAGGAATTACATGTATTTGGAAAGGTAAGGACTGATTAGGGATAGTCAACATGGTTTTGTGCGTGGGAAATCATGTCTCACGAACTTGATCGAGATTTTTGAAGAAGTAACAAAGAGGATTGATGAGGGCAGAGCTGCAGACGTGATCTATATGGACATCAGTAAGGTATTTGACAAAGTTCCCAAGGCTGGTTAGCAAGGTTAGATCTCATGGAATGCAGGGAGAACTAGCCATTTGGATATAGAACTGGCTAAAAGGTAAAAGACAGAGGGTGGTGGTATAGGGTTGTTTTTCAGACTGGAGGTCTGTGACCAGTGGAGAGCCACAAGGATCGGTGTTGGGTCCACTACTTTTCATCATTTATATAAATGATTAGGGTATGAACATAGGAGGTATAGTCAGTAAGTTTGCAGATGACACCAAAATTGGAAGTGTACTGGACAGCGAAGAAGGTTATCTCAGATTACAATGGGATCTTGAGCAGATGGGCCAATGGGCTGAAGAGTGGCAGATGGAGTTTAATTCAGATAAATGAGAGTCACTGCATTTTGGGAAATCAAATCTTAGCAGATTTATACACTTAATGGTAAGGTCCTAGGGAGTGTTGCTAAACAAAGAGACCTTGGAGCACAGGTCCATAGCTCCTTGAAAGTGGAGTTACGGGTAGATAGGATATTGAAGAAGGAATTTGATATACTTTCCTTTATTGGTCAGAGCATTGAGTATAGGAGTTGGGAGGTTAGGTTGTGGCTGTACAGGACATTGGTTCTTTTGGAATATTGTGTGCAATTCTGGTCTCCTTCCTATCGGAAAGATGTTGTGAAACTTGGAAGGGTTCAGAAAAGATTTAGAAAGATGTTGCCAGGGTTGGAGGATTTGAGTTATAGGGTGAGGCTGAATAGACTGGGGCTGTTTTCCCTCAAGCGTCAAAGGCTGAGGGGGTGACCTCACAGAGGTTTATAAAATCATGAGGGACATGGATAGGATAAATAGACAAAGTCTTTTCCCTGGGGTCAGGGAGTCCAGAATTAGAGGGCATAGTTTTAGGGTGAGAGGGGAAAGATATAAAAGAGACCTACGCAGCCCCAATTTTTCATTCAGAGGATTGTGCGCCTGGTGCTGCCAGAGGAAGTGGTGGAGGCCGGTCAGATTGCAACATTCGGATGGGTATATGACTAGGATGGGTTTAGAGGGATATGGGCCAAGTGCTGGCAAATGGGACTTGATTAAGTTGGGATATCTGGTCAGCATGGATGAGTTGGACTGAAGGGTCTGTTTCTGCAGTTGACATCTCTATGACCCTACAGATCCAAATGCGCCACCTGCAAACAATCTCCAGGGACAGTCAACTGGTCCCTCATCCCCCACGTCCAATAGGAGAAACGTACCACTCCACTGACTGCCATAATTGCCCATGAAAATTTGCTCACTTAGATTGGTCTAAAAAGACCCACGTCTTTCTTGAATCCTGTGTATCTTCTAAAGCCTAAAAGACGATGCTCTAAAAACAACCTTTTTAAAAATGAATCTACCCTTCCCTCAACCACAGTTTTTGATTTTAAGCCTGGAAATGAGAAAAAAAACTTCAAATTTTAAAAATCCAACACTTACCTGAAACTCCCAGCAAACGAGAAAAGCTGCTTCCCCAAATTCTCTGTCAGCCTGCTCTCAAATCTCTGGATCTGAGTAAAAGAATATCAATCTCTGATCCCCATCATTATTTCAACAGCTAAAATTGAAACCTCAACAAACATGTTGAAAAGGTCCAATCTTCTGTGTATTGGGCAAACAGTACAAAAAATGTCCCGTCAAATCTTCCAAGTTCCAGACTAACTTTTATAAAGAAAAAAATGCTCTATTGTGATACTGTTTGGCTGCCTTCGATTTATCATATTATTTAGTCTTTATCCATAGAAATAATATGCACCTTTCAGAATGCATAATCTTATGTCACCAAGCTCGCCACTCACCTTATATGTTGCTTCCTACAAATGACAATCATTCTCCATATTTGGTGTGTAGGTCTCTTCATAATCAATTGCTTATCTCGGTAAGAGCCACCTCTTGACTGATAGTTCCTGAATTTTTTTTGTTTATTCTCTGTGGACCTCTTGAGCACCTTATGTTAGCATCTTATGGAAGTTGAAATTACTGCTGGGAATGGCATCTCTGTGCTAGGTGGCATGTGCAGAATCAGCTTATAAAAGGACACTGCATTTGACCTTGGAATTAGCATTGTTTTAGAGACTTTAGCCTTCTCTATCATTTAGATTTTTGTTTGCATGCAATTAAAAGATTCATCTCCTGTCTCAACCTTCCTCACATTTTCATTCTGGATAAATCACAGAAGAAAAGCAGGCCGGGAGTGCTATCTGTTTTCTTTAGTGTCAAACCGTTTTCAAGAAATGATCCAGCATGTCTCTTATGTATCAGCTGTGAGACAGTCTGATAAACATACTGCTTTTCTTGCTCAACCCCTCCGCATAATCAGAACCAAGACTAAAACTTTAAACTTTCCTAGTTAATGTTTATTGTCATAAAAACAATATAGGTTAATGGGTAGTGATTTTTAACGTAGTCATTTGAAATGTAGCTTGCTAATTCTTCTGTTTTATGAATACTGCAAGAAATGTTCTGTACTAAAACCCTGAGAAGTAAGAGAATAATCCTCCATTGCATTCCTGTGTCGCATTCTTCTGTTTTGACATGTGCACTGAGCCCTGGTCAGTCTTGTCAACTGCTTTTTGCATTGTCCTTGCCAGCAAAAATGACCTTTCAGTAATTTTCCATGCTACCTTTTCAGTACTTAGAGATGATGCTCCCAAGCAGCACCTGAGTAACTGATGGTGATAAAGGTTTCTTGAATCTGTTGAGGACTCCTTATCTGTAGCATTCCAGACCTTTCTTCTTTTGCAAGAAGATTTCTTCTTTTGGCAAATAATAATCTGGGTGAACAAACAAGGGCACGACTAATACAAATAATGGTAGGATCCTGGGTAGTGTTGTATAACAGAGAGACTTAGGGGTTCAGGTACATTATTCCTTGAAATTTGCGTCACATGTATGTAGGGTGGTTAATAAGGTATTTAGCATGCTTGCCTTCATTGCTCAGACCTTTGAGGTTGTGTAGGACATTGGTGAGACCTCTTCTGGAGTTTGGGTGCAGGATATAGGAAAGATATTATTAAATTGCTGAGGGCTCAGAATAGATTTATCAGAACGTTGCTGGAAATAGAAGATTTGAATGATAAATATAGGCTGGATAGACTGGGCTGTTTTTAACTGGAACGTAGGAGGTTAAGGGTGACCTGATAGATGTTGTAAAATCATGATGGTCATGGTGAAAAGCAAGGGTCTTCTTCCTGGGGTGGGGGAGTTTACAACCAGGGGATATTTTTAATGTGAGAAGAAAAAGATTTTAAAAAGTAAGTGAGTGGTAACGCTTTTAAAGACATTTGGATGGTACATGAATAGGAAGAGTATGCAGGCAATTGGGGCTACTTTGGTTTGGGAACATGGTCGAAGTGGACTATTTGGACTGAAGGATTTATTTCCATGCTGCCTAACTCTATAATCATTCACACCTTTCGATGTACACTTCTGTGGAAGATATTTTAGTTGATCCTCATTTTAAAATACCCTGAAGTAGTATCTTAGTTTTTCTTTTAAAACCATATATTTGGACTATTAGTGAAAGTAAATTCTAATGAATGCAAACATGGAAATGTAGTACAACACTAATTGTTCATCGTGTGGGAAAGCACTTTGGTATAGATGTGATGCTGGAATGAGGCTATATGTGGATGAATGATAAAATGCTGATGAATTTGCCATTATTAAGGACCCTGACTTGTGACTTGATGTCCAAACCTTCACAAATTATCCTGTTTTTCAAATTTTGGTGGATAACCACTAACGTATAGTAATTTTACATAGAAAATATGGACCATTAAATGAGTAAATGTCAGTGAATAAATCTACAGAACTTTTATTATCAGGCTGAGGGGTGATCTGATAGAAGTATATGAAATTATGAGAAGTGTTGATAGGGTGGATAATCGATCTTTCCAGGAAATGTCAAATACTAGGGAGTATAGATTTAAGGTTAGACGGGAAAAGTTGAAAGGCGATGTGTGAGGCAAGTATTTTTACACATAGAGCGGTAGGTGCTTGGAGTGTGTTGCTGGGGAGATGGTAAAAGCAGATACGATAGCAAAGTTTAAGAGGCATTTGGACATACATGTGAAGAGGCAGGAAATAGGTATGGACCGTGCCCAGGCAGATGGAATTAGTTTGGAATAGCATTGTGGTCAACCGAATGGCCTGTGCTATGTTCTGTGTCAAGGCTAATGTTCTGGGAACATTTGATTTTGTTACAAAAGAGGACTCATTGCATACCTTAGAGCATAAATAGACTAAATGATTCCAAACCAATGCCTCAGATAGATCAGAAGTAAACTCTGCAGTCCTGTCCTATTTAGTCATGAATAGCGACAGACAGTTAAAGAATGTACAACGCTCCACTAACATTGTGATTCTCGATAATGGAACAGCCATGCACATCAGTGCAAAGGAACGCTGAAGCATTCACAACAATTGTCAGCCAGAAATGCTGAGTGGATGATCCATGTCTGCCTCCAGTGGATGTCCCCAACATCTCAGGTGCCAGTGTTAAGCCATTTGAATTCTCTTTGCTTAATTCAAGAATTCACTTAAGAGATAGTTGGAGACACATGATACTGCATAGGCTATGGGTCCTAACAACATTCTGATAATAGTACTGAAAACTTGTACTCAAAACTTGATGCAACCCTAGCCAAGCTGTTCCAGTACAGCTACAATACTGGCAGCTACCCAACAATATGTAAAATTGCCCAGGTGTGTCCAGTACACAGAGCATGACGAATCCAACCTGGCCCATGGCTGCTGCATCACTCTGCTTTCGATCATCAATAAAGTGATGGAAGCTGTCATCAACTGTGTTATCAAGTAGCTTACTTAGCAATAACCTGCTAGCTGATGATTAGTTTGGAATCTGCCAGGACCACACAGCACCTTACCTCAATATATCCTTAATCCAAATTTCGACAAAGGAGCTGAATGCCAGATGTGAGGTGAGAATGACAGAAATGCAACAAAGCCACATTTAACCAAGTGTGACATCAAGGAATCTTGGCAAAACTCGAGTCAGCAGTGATGAGGGGATCAACTGTCCAGTAGTAACAGTTATACCTGGCTCAGAAAGATGGATTGTGGTTGTTGTAGGTTAGTCACCTGAATTCCAGGACAATTTTGCAAAAGTTTCTCAAATTAGAATCATAGAGACATGCAGCAAGGAAACACTCCCTTCATCCAACGTGTTCATGCTGACTAGGTATCCTAAATTAATCAAGTTACATTTGCTAGTACTTGACCCTTTTCCCTCTAAACCCTTCCCATTCATAAACCCATCCAGATGCCTTTTAAATGTTGTGATTATACCAACCTCCACTACTTCCTCTGTCAGCTCATTCTATACATGCACCACCCTTTGTATGAAAATGTTGCCTCTTGGATCCCTTTTAAATCTTTCCCCTCTCACCCTAAACGTATGCTCTCAGGTTCTGGACTCCCCCACCCCAGGGAAAAGACCTTCTCTGTTTAACTTATCTCGTGATTTTATAAGCCTCTGAAAGATTACCACTCAGCCTCCGACACTCCAGAGAAAACAGCCAGCCCCAGCCTATTCAGCCTCTCCCTACAGCTCAAACGCTCTAACCCTGGCAGCATCCTTGTAAATCTTTTCTAAAGCCTTTCACAACATCCTTCCTATAGGAGGGAGACCAGAATTGCATATAGTATTCCAAAAAAGGCCTAACCAATGTCCTGCACAGCCATACCATGACCTCCCAACTCCTATACTCAATACTCTGACCAATAAAGGAAAGCATGCCATTTTGCCGCCTTAAGTAACATGCGTGCCATAAAGTGTAGGCAATGGTCATATCCAACAAGAGAGAATCTAACCATTGCCTTTTGATGTTTGATGCAATTACCATCAATGAATCCCCTACTCTTGGTGATTGCCATTGATAATAAACTGAACTGAACTACTTGCATAAGCACAAAAGAAACATAATAACGTGTGAACAAGGAACAAGAGTAAAGCAGTCGACCCTTCAAGCCTGATAGCCATTTGTTGCTGAGCTGGTTTTAAACTCACCTGTACATTCCTGCATCACTCTAATAATCTTTGTCCCTTGACCAAATCAGAGGTTAGGAATCCTACGATGAGTAACTAGTCCCCTTACCCTGTCTTTGTCCAAAGCCTCTTCAACATCTGTAAGGCACAAGCAATGAATGTGGTGGAATACCATCCAGAAGATAATCAGAAATTCTCTAAGACTCCTTAGACATGATCTTTCAAGCCAATGACCACTACTATCTAGAAGGACATGGAAACACCACCACCAGCAAGTTTGCTTCCAAGCTATTCACCCTCCTGACTTAGAAATATACCATATTCCTTCAGTCATTGGGTCAGAATTCTGGAGTTCTCTTCCTAATAGCATTGTGAATCTACCTATATCACATGGACTGCAGTAGTTTACGTAGGCAGCTCACCACCATCTTCTCAAGGCAATTAGGGATCAGCAATAAATGTTGACCCAGCCAGAGATGCCCTCATGTGAATAAAAAAATATATTATTTTGATTTGGCTCTAAATATTAAAACAAAGATTTGAATAAGTTATTCTGATATCTTAAACTGAAACTCAAATATTTATTCATAATATTAGCAGAGTATTTCACATTTCATCTTTTGGTTATGGTTTCCTGCCAAGATTCGCTGCTGAGGGACATCTTGCAGTATTCTTGATTTGTTAAACTTGCTTTAGTGCATATAGGTTCTTATCAATTCCAAAGCAAAAGAATGTGTGTTCACTGATGGTAACAAGATGAGGGTAACAGGACGTCGAGAACTTTGGTGAACAGCAAGACCACTGCTGTATATCTTTAACCAGCGATACGTAAGAATTGAGGAATAATGGAAGGATGGTAAATTAGTGTGGAGAAAATTCTATGTCACTAGGTACAAGGAAAAAAGATTCAGTAGAAAATTATAAAACAAAAAAGAAATAAGAAGAAAATATATTTATTTCTAAGAGCATTCACTATCTGATGGAGGCAGATTACAAACATTCTGAACAAGAAAAGTTGAAGCTTCATAGATGATGCTCAGATCTGAGGAGCTGAGTTTTGAAACCTTAAGGGTCTGGGCAGATCAAATGAGCTGGGGGAGGGGGGTGGTCAAGAGTGGCATCATTTCTTTCCAGTCTCCCACTCATTAAAGGAAGAATGACAGAAGTATTGAAAGTCCTGTTCCACCTGTGAGCGATATGGGATGAAACACAATGCAGGTCATACAGTAGCCGCTAACACAAGGTCAGACTGACCGGCAGCAGGAGAGAGATAGGTGCATGCTCCCCTTGAATATAAAAATTCTGGAGAGAGATTAAATATCTTCAGGTATCAGGGGAAGCTGTCTCTGACTTCTGCACCCTGCCTGAAGCCTTCACTTTAAGGAATTTGGAAGTCCACCAATGCCAGTGGTGATAAGTGATAGGAGCACTCATTTTCTTTGCCTTCAGACATTTCTATGGACCAGCAGATGCTGTGTGGTTTCTCCCAGACCAACATGCTGCTGTTCAAGGAGATTTTGGGCTACTTCGAGGGAAATCATGCGCACAAAGTCTGTGTATGAGGTCATACAGGTCAGTGCATGATTTCCATGCAGCATCCATAACATTGCTATGCTTTACAATTCTCAGGCACTAGCTTTGTTTAACCCTGTCTGCTAAATTGATGGCCTCGGTGATCTGTCTTCCAACCTAACTGGTGATAATAGTCCGGAGCCTTCATTATCAGGCCAAAAAATAAGGGCTATAGAATAGTACGTTATATATTTACTAATACTGTGAGGGTCTCATGTTTTATAGTTCACACTGTGTGTTGTGAAGTGGAGAGAACATGAACCCAGAAGATAATGGGGAGTCATGAGCCTTAAACACAGAATGTTACAGTGCAGTACGGCCGTTTGGCCCTCGATGTTGTGTCGACCTGTGAAAATAATCTGATTCTAGATTAGAGTGGTGCTGGAAAAGCACAGCAGGTCGGGCAGCATCCGAGGAGCTGGAAAATCGACGTTTTGGGCAAAAGCCCTTCATCAGGAATGAAGCTATCTTCATTCCTGCATCCAGCATCTGCAGTCCTCACTTTTGTCAAAATAATCTGGTGCTCAGCTAACCTACACTGTTCCATTATTATCCATATATATGTCCAATGCCCATTTAAATGCTTTTAATGTCGGCGAGTCTACTACTGTTGCAGGCAGGCTGTACCATGCCCCTACTACTGAGTGAAGAAACTACCCCTGATATCTGTCCTAAATCTTATCGCCCCTCAATTTAAAGCTATGTCCACTTGTGTTAGCCTTCACCATCTGAGAAAAAAGGCTCTCCCTATCCACCCTATCTAACCCTCTGATTATCTTGTATGTTGCAATTAAGTCACCTCTCAACCTTCTTCTCTCAAATGAAAACAGCCTCAGTTCCCTCAGCCTTCCCTCATAAGACTTTCCATCCATACCAGGTAATGTCCTAGTAAATCTTTTCTGAACCCTTTCCAAAGTTTCCACATCCTTCCTATAATGCGATGTTTAGAACTGCATGCAATACTCCAAGTGCGGCCTTACCACTGTTTTTTACAGCTGAAGCATGACTTCTTGGCTCCAAAACACAATCCCCCTACCAATAACGCCAACACACCATATGCCTTCTTAACAGCCCTGTCAACCTGGGTGGCAACTTTCAGGGATTTATGCACCAGGACATACAGATTTCTGTTCATCAACACTGACCAGAATTTTACCAGTGCTCTGCATTCCTGTTATTTCTTCCGAAGTGAACTACCTCATACGTTTCCACATTAAACTCCATTTGCAACTTCTCAGCCAGCGCAGCATCTTACCTATGTCCCTCTGGAACCCACAGCATCCTTTATCCTATCCTCAACTCAGCCCACTTTAGTGTCATCTATAAATTTACTAACCCATTCTTCTACTCTCAAATCCAGATCATTTATAAAAATGACAAACAGCAGTGGCCCCAAAATAAATCCTTGTGGCACACCACTGATAACTGAGCTCTAGATGAACATTTCCCATCAACCACCACCTTTCAGATAGCCAGTTTCTGATCCAAACTGCAAAATCACCTTTAATCCCGAAGCTCCATATTTTGTGCAATAGCCTACCATTTTGAATCTTATCAAATGTCTTACTGAAGTCCACATACAACATTTGCTATCTTCCAGTCTTCTTGCACTATTCATGTCAACAATAATGACATAAAGATCGAAGCCAAAGGCTTTGCAATCTCCTCCCTGGCCTCCCAGCGAATCAGAGGATAAATCCCATCTGGCCAGGGGTCTTATCTATTTTCAAATCCTCCAAAATTGCTAAAACCTCTTCTTTGTCAACCTCAATCTCATCTAATCTTGTAGCCCATATTCTCACTGACTTTGCCCTTTTCCAACGTGAATACTGACGAGAGGTATTCATTCAGCGCTTCCCCTATGTCTTCAGATTCCACACACAACTTTGCACTGCTATCTTTGATCAGCCTTAATCCTACTCAAGTCATCCTTTTATTCCTGATATACCTATAGAAGGCCTTAGGGTTTTCTTTGATGCTATCCACCAACAACTTCTCTTTAGATCTTTTCTGGCTAACTTATAACCCTCAAGCCCCCTAACTGAGCCTTCACGCCTCATCCTCACATAAGCCTTCTTCTTCCTCTTGATAAGAGCTTCAACTTCTTTAATAAATCATGGCTCCCTCTCTCGACAACTACCTCCCTGCCTGGTAGGTATGTACTTATCAAGGACCCACAGTAGCTGTTCCATGAATAAGCTCCACATTTCAAGTGTGTCCATCCCCTGCAGTTCCCTTCCCCATCCTATGCATCAAACAAAAAAGGTGTTGGAGTAGAGGTGGTTAGTTATGAGAAGGAAAACAACATCTGTCACATGCTGAGGTCAGAGTGTTGGGAGTGTTATGGTGGTCCAAAGAGGCTGATACTTAAGATTTCCAGTATCTTGCCTTTCATGATGGACACCCAATCTCCATTTGTATACCGAGTGACACGTCCTTCCATCAATTAAATCAAGTTAGCTTTCATCTACTTTTGACCTCGTTGCACCCATTACAGGGAAACAGCACAGGCCTTTTGCTTATGCATTCAAGGTAAATTGTTTCCCAAATAAAAGCAAAGTGCTAGAGCAACTCCACGTGTCTGTCAGCATCTATGGAGAGAGAAATAGAGTTAATGTTTTGAGTCCAATATGACCCTTCTTCAGACTTGAACGGGGCTAGAAAATTATGCTGTTGAAAGAAAGGAGAAGTAACAAATGGAGCAGATTAAGAGGAAACCCATGGCAAAAGATAAAAGCAGTGCTAATGGTGAAGAAGTGATAACGATATAAAATGTGTGTTAGCAAACATACAAAAAGGAGGATGTCAGTCTGCTTTGCTGAGAGCAGGGTCAACAAGACCCAGATTGGGGTGTCTACAAGAAAAATAGTTGACCAAGGTTTAACCCTGAAGATATGGATCTTTGTATTGAGTCTGAAAGACTGTAAAGTATCGAAGTGGAAAGTGTGGTGCTGTTCTTCCGATTTGCCTTGAGTTTTATTAGAACACAGGAGAAGACCTTTGTCAGAAATGTTAGCATGGGAGCGAGATATTTGATTTAAATGGCAAATAAGAGAAAGATAGGATATTCCAATAAAGTGGAGGTGTAAATAAAGTGGTCATCAAGTTTGTATTTGATCTCACCAGTGTTAAGGACCATATTGTAAGCAACTACAGCAAGATTAAAAGAAGTTCAACTAAGATACTGCTTCATCTGGAGTGTGTTTTGGGTCCTTGGACAGTGTGCACGGAGGTGGTGAATGGACAAAGATTACAGGGAAAGGTATCGTGAGGTGGGCTGGTGTGAAATAGGAGTTATTGGGAAGGGTGAGGGCAGTAACAAATTAAAAATACAATGCATGAATGCACGAAGCATTAGAAATAAGATGGATGAGCTTGAGGCTGTTTTGGAAATTGGCAGATATGATATTGTGGGGATAACTGAAACGTGGCTTCAAGTGGACAGGGCCTGGGAAATGAATATTCAAGGCTACACGTGCTATCGTAAGGACAGACAGATGGACAGAGGGGTTGGGGTGGCCATGTTGGTAAGGGATGATATTGAGTCCCTTGCGCGGGGGGACCTAGAATCAGGGGATGCAGAGTCAGTGTGGATAGAGCTGAGAAATACTAAGGGTAAAAAGACCCTCTTGGGAGTTATCTACAGGCCCCCAAACATTAGTCTGGATGTCGGATGGAAGTTAAATCAGGAGCTGAAATTGGCCTGTCGCAGAGATGTTACTGCAGTTGTTTTGGGCGAATTCACCATGCTGGTAGACTGGGAGAATCAGGATAGTATTGGACCTCAAGAAAGAGACTTTGTGGAGTGCCTCCAAGATGGATTCTTAGAACAGCTGGTGCTGGAGCCGACCAGGGAGAAGGCAATTCTGGATCTGGTATTGTGCAACGAACCAGAATTGGTCAGGGACCTCGAAGTGAAGGAGCCATTGGGAAGTAGTGACCATAATACAATAAGCTTCAATCTGCAATTTGAGAGGAAGAGGGTACAATTGGAAGTGATAATATCCCTGTTGAATAAAGGGAACTCATGGAGCTATGAGGGAGGAGCTGGCCAAAGTTCAATGGTGCAATATCTTAGCAGGGATGACAGTGGAGGATCAATGGCAGATATTTCTGTGTATAATGCAGAAGTTGCAGGATCAGTTCATTCCAAAAAGGAAGAAAGATCCTAGGAGGAGGCATGGGCGGCCGTGGCTGACGAGGGAAGTTAAGAAACATATAAAGTTAAAAGAGAAAAAGTATAACATAGCAAAGCTAAGTGGGAAAACGGAGGACTGGGAAGCTTTTAAAGAACAACAGAGGACTACTAAGAAGGAAATATGCAGAGAAAAAATGAGGTACGAAGGTAAACTGGACAATAACATAAAGGAGGATAATAAAAGTTTTTTTTAGGTATGTGAAAGGCAAACAAATGGTGAAGACTAAAATTGGGCCCTTGAAGACAGAAACAGGGGAATATATTACGGGGAACAAAGAAATGGCAGAAGAATTGAATTGGTACTTCAGATCTGTGTTCGCTGGGGAAGACACAAGCAATCTCCCTGAGGTAACAGTGGCTGAAGGACCTGAACTGAAAGGAATTTGTATTTGCCAGGAATTGGTGTTGGAGAGACTGTTAGGTCTGAAGGTTGATAAGTCCCCGGGGCCTGATGGTCTACATCCCAGGGTACTGAAGGAGGTGGCTCGAGAAATCCTGGATACGTTGGTGATTATTTTCCAGAGTTCAATAGATTCGGGATCAGTTCCTGCGGATTGGAGGGTGGCTAATGTTGTACCACTTTTTAAGAAAGGTGGGAGAGAGAAAGCAGGAAATTATAGACCAGTTAGTCTGACCTCAGTGGTGGGAAAGATGCTGGAGTCTATTATAAAGGATGAAATTACGACACATCTGGATAGTAGTAACAGGATCGATCAGAGTCAGCATCGATTTATGAAGGGGAAATCATACTTGACTAATCTTCTGGAATTTTTTGAGGATGTAACTCTGAAGATGGACGAGGGAGATCCAGTAGATGTAGTGTACCTGGACTTTCAGAAAACTTTTGATAAAATCCCACATAGGAGGTTAGTGAGCAAAATTAGGGCACATGGTATTGGGGGCAAAGTACTAACTTGGATTGAAAGTTGGTTGGCTGATAGGAAGCAAAGAGTAGTGATAAACGGCTCCATTTCGGAATGGCAGGCAGTGACCAGTGGGGTACCGCAGGAATCAGTACTGGGACCGCAGCTTTTTACAATATATGTTAATGATATAGAAGATGGTATTAGTAATAACATTAGCAAATTTGCTGATGATACTAAGCTTGGTGGCAGAGTGAAATGTGATAAGGATGTTAGGAGATTACAGGGTGACCTGGACAAGCTAGGTGAGTGGTCAGATGCTTGGCAGATGCAGTTTAATGTGGATAAATGTATGGTTATCCACTCTGGTGGCAAGAACAAGAAGGCAGATTACTATCTAAATGGAATCAATTTAGGTAAAGGGGCAGTACAAAGTGATCTGGGTGTTCTTGTACACTAGTCAATGAAGGTAAGCATGCAGGTTCAACAGGTAGTGAAGAAGGCTAATAGCATGCTGGCCTTCATAACAAGAGGGATTGAGTATAGAAGCAAAGAGGTTCTTTTGCAATGTACAGGTGCCTGGTGAGACCACACCTGGAGTACTGTGTGCAGTTCTGGTCTCCAAATTTGAGGAAAGACATTCTGGCTATTGAGGGAGTGCAGCATAGGTTCACGAGGTCAATTCCTGGAATGGCGGGATTACCTTACACTGAAAGACTGGAGCAACTGGGTTTGTATACCCTTGAGTTTAGAAGACTGACAGGGGATCTGATTGAGACATGTACGATTATTAGAGGATTGGACACTCTGGAGGCAGGAAACATGTTTCCGCTGATGGGTGAGTACGGAACCAGAGGACACAGCTTAAAAATACGGGGTCGACCATTTAAGACAGAGATGAGGAGAAACTTCTTCACCCAGAAAGTGGTGGCTGTGTGGAATGCTCTGCACCAGCGGGCAGTGGAGGCCCAGTCTCTGGATTCGTTTAAGAAAGAGTTGGATAGAGCTTTCAAGGATTGTGGAGTCAAGGGTTATGGAGATAAGGCAGGAACAGGATACTGATTAAGAATGATCAGCCATGATCATATTGAATGGTGGTGCAGCCTCGAAGGGCAGAATGGCCTACTCCTGCACCTATTGTCTATTGTCTATTGAAAGTATTAGGAATGATACATGACTGGGAGAGTGGGGGGGGTTGGTGTTCATGGAGGAAACAGTCCATGCAGAATACTGACAGTGGACATTGGCTGCCAACAGCATCGTGGCTGAAGTTTATTAATCAAACATCTGACTCATTCCAGAAATTACGTCTGGATAGACATCTCCAAGGTCCACATTTGTTGAGCAGCTCTGTTAGATTCACCCCATTCATCCATGCAACTCAATTTTCATGATATTAACCTTGCATGCAGCTTTCACCTGGCATACAACAGATTTGTAATTGTTAAGATTCTCTGCTTTGAGAATCTCAGCATTGTTTGTCTTGCTTTACAGCTAACTTTAGCGCCACCATCTCAGCAGGAGTCAGGTTTGAGACTCATCCACCTGTCTACATCCGTCCCTGATATTTGTAAATCCTTCTTTCATGCATGCAGAAAGGAACAGTAAGTTAGGTTCCAGAGACTGTGGAGAACCCCTGTCTATTTGCACCTCTTAAACTTAGTCTCTTGGGTATTGGATGACCTGAGGAGTAATCAGAATATTCCATTGCCCTCTAGACTTGCGCCTTGAAAATGGTAAACAAGCTTTGGAAAGTCAGGAGCTGACTTACTTGCTGCAACATTCCTAGCATGTGACCTGGGATGTAGACCATCAGGCCCCGGGGACTTATCAACCTTCAGACTTAACAGTCTCTCCAACACCAATTCCTGGCAAATATAAATTCCCTTCAGTTCAGGTCCTTCAGCCACTGTTACCTCAGGGAGATTGCTTGTGTCTTCCCCAGCGAACACAGATCTCAAGTACCAATTCAATTCTTCTGCCATTTCTTTGTTCCCCGTAATATATTCCCCTGTTTCTGTCTTCAAGGGCCCAATTTTAGTCTTCACCATTTTTTTGCCTTTCACATACCTAAAAAAAACTTTTATTATCCTCCTTTATGTTATTGGCCAGTTTACCTTCGTACCTCTGATCTCCTCGTATACTCTCTTTTATGCACAGACACAGATTGACATAGACAGGAAAAAAATGGGTTCTTAAAAGAATTGGTGAATTTCTTCACTGCATCTTGTAGATGTTACATAAAATCAGTTCTTCTATAATGTAATGGTTGTATTCTTGTGCAACCCTGCATTATAGAAAAATCAAGCTTTACAAACAGCACTTAAAGTTTTGGCACTGTAATCACATTGTAGCCAACACAAGTTTTAAAAGTTAGTATTGTAGAAACAGCACCCCAAGTTCGTCAATCGGGTTACAATGAATTTGCGTTGATAAAACACATTCTAGCAGAACGACCTGCTACTTAGAGTTGGTGGTGGTGGGACAGAATATGGATGTTGTGCCAGTCAGATGACTGCTTAGTCCTGGAATGGTTTCCTCTGGGTGCTGCTGTTTCCTCCCACATTCCAAAGATGTACCGGTTAGGTAGATTGATGTGTTAAAATGCCCATTATGTACAGGGATGTGTACAGGGATAGGATTGGGGTGTAGGTCTGTGTGGAATGCTCTTCGGAGGGTTGGTGTAGATGCGATGGACTGAATCACCTCCTTCCACGCTGCAGGGATTCTATTCTATAATGATTTTAGAGTGTAATTGGAGTTACACTCATCCAAGCAAGTGAAGAGTATTCTATCACGCTTCTGACTTTGCCTTTGGTGGAATCAAGAGGTGAGTACTTGCTGCAAGATACCAGTTTCTGATATGTTTTTGTTGCCATTGTATTTACACGGCATGTCCTGTTCAGCTTCTGGTCAATGATCAAACCCCCCCACCACAGGATTTTCATAGTGAGGATTCAGTGATTGTCATGGCATCAAATGTCAAAGGATGATGGTTAGATTCTGTCTTGATGGGGATGGTCATTTCCTGGCATTTGTGCAGTGTAATTGTTACTTGCCATTTTTCAGCTGAAGCCTAGAAATTGTTCAGGCCTTGCTGCGCTCGAAAATGGACTGCTTCAGTGTCACAGGCTCAATTGCCCTAAATGTGCATGTTTTGTTTTAATATCCGTGGTGGAGTTTTAAATTTTATTGCTTTGTAGGCTTGTGCAGTTTACTGGAGTTCCTTTTTACAATTTACATTTTCTTTCATTATTTTACATATTTCTTAATATTAGTGACATTTGAATTACTGTATCTCAAATGTATTTAAATAATATATAATTTTAGCCCAATTTCCTGATCACTTTACACTTTGAAACTCTACTTCTGAATTATTCCTTTGGTGTTCAAATTGAATCAGAAATCACTTGCTTGCTGCAAAATATAATGACTTCAACAGCATGGCCCTCCAGATGATTGGCAGTGATTTAAAAACAGACAGACGTGTAGATATTCAACACAGCATAGATTGTTTAGGCACAAGCACTGTAACCCTGCATTAAGATTTTTCTTGGCTGTACATCTTACGCTATTCCTGGTTATAATATATGGCAGGAACAAGACTTAATTGTGGCTCTGATGAATTTCATTCTGCCACCACTTGGCAGGATTCGACCTGTGTTTAGGTAAGATTGTACTTGCAGTAACCCGAGGGAAAAGAATTCAAATGACCTATGAATTCATACTTCATGATTGAAGGTATGAATGTATTGTCCAATTTATGAAGTGGGTAAGTATTCTGTAAAATAAGATTTTGATCAAAAATCACACCACTTACTTTAAATGTATATGTTTTTAATATTTTTAAATGTATTTGACACATCATTCCTTATTTATATGTTGTTTTATTAAATTAAGAACAATCAAAATACTGAAAACTAAAATCAAACAAAAGTACCATCAACAGTTTAGGCAATGTATGTGAAGGGAAGACATTTCCGCTCAATAACCTTTCACTAGAACTGCAAGAATTCAGATTGTCATTAGTATATTTTCTTTTAAAAAGTCCTTGTCTTTTATTTTACTAAGTTGATTTTTCAATTTTGTTAAATTATTATTTTCTGTAATTCTAGCTCAGGATATTATGCACTCAAGTACTTTTTTTTCTGTATTCAATACAGTGTGAGGCTTATGTTATCTACTTATGTAATTTGTTAATGGCACATCTGGAGTGTTGAAACTGAGAAATTTTCAAGCTGATATGCAAAGCATTTGCTACAAAATAGATGAATTAACAGCACTGATAAAAGTTTAAGAGGTTTAATCAAATAATCATTCCCCAGACAAGGTTGAGAGTGACCAAAGTTAGGAGCTACAATTTTAGAATACTTGAAAAAGTAGGCAAAAGGTAGTCAAACTGAGTAAAGAATGGCATAAAATCAGAGGAGCGAAAGCATCTTGGCTCGGAAAATTAAGACTTGGTGTCAGTTTAAGGAAATCAAAACTAAGAAATAAAGAAGAGCAGAAAGTACTAGCGATAGTAATTTCTAAATCCCTTAAAAGTAGTTGTAACATCGAGCTGTGTTTTAAATACATCAAGAAGTTCGAGGTATCTGTAACAAGGACATTGCAGTAAGTCTGGGCAGTTTAATTTTCAAATGGATTGGAGAAATCATATTTTCAGTAGCAGTATGGAATGTAAAGATTATCAGTTTTGGACTATTATTCTGAGGAGGTAAAAACAATGACTGCAGATGCTGGAAACCAGATTCTGGATTAGTGGTGCTGGAAGAGCACAGCAGTTCACAGCAGTCCTGATGAAGGGCTTTTGCCCGAAACGTCGATTTCGTTGCTGCCTGAACTTCTGTGCTCTTCCAGCACCACTAATCCAGAATATTATTCTGAGGAGCCAATTTGGGAACAGACTCCTGTGAATCTAGTATTGTGCAACATAAAAAGAAAAGCTTAATTAATAACATTAATTACGATATGGTAGAATTTTACTTTGAGGTTAGGAAACTATAGTCTTAAATCTAAACAAGCAAATGTCAGTTTGGAGTGAGAGGTGACAAAGGTATCTTGGGAAACTTGGTTTTAAAATATGGTCATAGGTAGAAAATTGCAAATATTTGTAATCTGCCACAAATACGTTTTATGTAATGTCATAGAGATGTACAGCACGGAAACAGACCCTTCAGTCCAATCTGTCCATGCCGACCAGATATCCCAACCCAATCTAGTCCCACCTGCCAGCACCCGGCCCATATCCCTCCAAACCCTTCCTATTCATATATCCATTCAAATGCCTCTTCAATGTTGCAATTGTACCAGCCTCCACCACTTCCTCTGGCAGCGTGTTATATTTTGTAGAATTTAGCCAACAAAGTAGTGAATTGAAGTGTTATAACTACTGCTATAGATTTGGGAAACAACCACACTCTCCTGGTCTAACGTTTATAGCCTTTCCAAGGAGAAGATTGTGGTGAGTTATCTCCTCGATCCACTACAGTCCATTTGCCTTAGGTAGACCTCCAGTGCCATGAGGGAGGGAGTTTGAGGGTTTTGATCTATACATGCTGAAAGAATGACAACATATTTCCAAATTAGCATGGTGAGTGGATTAACACCATAAGAAATAGGAACACTCGGTGACTGCTTAGCTCCTTGAACCTGCTCTGCCATTCAACAAGATTATGGCTGATCTGACATTCTTTACATCCATTTTCCAGTGTTTTCCCCAGAACCCTTGATGCCCCTCCTGATCAAGAATCCGTCTACCTCAGCCTTAAATATAAAGCTGTAGCTTTCTTTGGCAAGGAATTCCAAAGCCACTCGGCCCTCAGAGAGAAAAGAAATCCTCCTTATCTCAGTTTTAAATTGGTGTCCCTTTATTCTGAGACTATGCCCTTTGATACGAGACTCTCCTATAAGGGGAAACATCCTCTCAGCGTCTACCTCTTAAGCCACTTAAGAATCCTGTATGTTTCAGTGAGATCATTGTGCATTCTTCTAAACTCCAGTGACTAGAATCCCAACCTCTAGACGCTTTAGACAAACACTCCATACCAGAAATCATCCTAGAGAACCTTCTGTGACTACCTGTAATGGAATTGTGGTCTCACCGATACCTTGTGCACTTCCAGTAAGACTTCCTGGCCCTCATACTACAAGCCCCTTCAAATAGGACCAACGTTCCATTAGCTTCCTGACTACCTGCTGCACTTATGTGCTAGTTGTCTGTGTTTTATGCATAGGTACCCCGAGATCCCTTTATTTTTCAGCTATCTGCAAATTTTCTCAATTTAAATAATATTGTTTTCTTTTGCTCTTCCTTCTAAACTGAATAACTTCACCATTCCCCATGTTACACTCCATTTGCCAACATTTTGCCCAGTTATAGAGTCATAGAGATGTACAGCATGGAAACAGACCCTTCGGTCCAATCTGTCCATGCTGACCAGATATCCCAACTCACCTAGTCCCACCTGCCAGCACCTGTCCCATATCCCTCCAAACTCTTCCTATTCATATATCTATCCAAATGCCTCTTACATGTTGTAATTGTACCAGCCTCCACCACTTCCTCTGGCAGCACATTCCATACATGTACCACCCTCTGCGAGAAAAAGTTGCCCCGTAGGTCTCTTTTATATCTTTCCCTTTTCACCCTAAACCTATGCGCTCTAGTTCTGGACTGTCTGACCCCAGGGAAAAGACTTTGTCCATTTACCCTATCCATGCCCCTCATAATTTTGTAAACCTCTCAGCCCTCACCCCTCAGCCTCCGGCGCTCTGGGGAAAACAGCCCCAGCCTGTTCAGTCTCTCCCCATAGCACAAATCCTCCAGCCCTGGCAACAACCTTGTAAATCTTTTCTGAATCCTTTCAAGTTTCACAACATCTTTCTGATAGCAAGGAGACCAGAATTGCATGCAATATTCCAACAGTGGCCTAACCAATGCCCTGTACAGCCGCAACATGACCTCCCAACTCCTGTACTCAATACTCTGACCAATAAAGGAAAGCATACCAAATGCCTTCTTCACTATCCTATCTACCTGTGACTCCACTTTCAAGGAGCTATGAACCTGCACTCCAAGATCTCTTTGTTCAACAACACTCCCTAGGACCTTATCATTAAGTGTATAAGTCCTGCTAACATTTGCTTTTCCAAAATGCAGCACCTCACATTTATCTGGATTAAACTCCATCTGCCACTTCTCAGCCCATTGGCCCATCTGGTCAAGATCCTGTTGTAATCTGAAGTCACCCTCTTCGCTGTCCACTACACCTCCAATTTTGGTGTCATCTGCAAACTTACTAACTGTACCTCTTATGCTCACATCCAAATCATTTATGTAAATGACAAAAAGTAGAGGACCCAGCACTGATCCTTGTGGCACTCCACTAGTCACAGGCCTCCAGTCTGAAAAACAACCCTCCACCACCACCCTCTGTCTTCTTCCTTTTGAGCCAGTTCCAAATGGCTAGTTCTCCCTGTATTCCATGAGATCTAACCTTGCTAATCAGTCTCCCATGGGGAACCTTGTTGAGCGCCTTACTGAAGTCCATATAGATCACATCTACCGCTCTGCTGTCAGCAATCCTCTTTGTTACTTTTTCAAAAAACCCAATCAAGTTTGTGAGACATGATTTCCCACACACAAAGCCATGTTGACTATCCCGAATCAGTCCTTGCCTTTCCAAATACATGCACATCCTGTCCCTCAGGATTCCCTCCAACAACTTGCCCACCACCGACATCAGTCTCACTGGTCTATAGTTCCCTGGCTTGTCCTTACCACCCTTCTTAAACTGTGGCACCAGGTTAGCCAACCTCCTGTCTTCCGGCACCTCACCTGTGACTATCAAGGACATAAATATCTCAGCAAGAGGCCCAGCAATCACTTCCCTAGCTTCCCACAGAGTTCATGGGTACACCTGGTCAGGTCCTGGGGATTTATCCACCTTTATACGTTTTATGACATCCAGCACTTCCTCCTCTATAATATGCAAGATTTTGCAAGATGTCACCATCTATTTCCCTACAGTCTATATCTTCCATATCCTTTTCCACAGTAAACACTGATGCAAAGTACTCATTTACTATCGCCCCCATCTCCTGCAGCTCCACACAAAGGCTGCCTTGCTGATCTTTGAGTGCCCTATTCTCTCCCTCGTTACCCTTTTGTCCTTAATGTATTTGTAAAAACTCTTTGGATTCTTCTTAATTCTATTTGCCAATTAACAAACAGTGAAATTCACAACTGATCTTGGAGAAACTGTTGGGTGAAGTTCACAGCACAGAATCGGATAAGTTAATCGTTGTTTTAAGTGTGGCCTACTGAGAATCTGCAGGAGTGAATAGAGTGGGTTCTTTCTTGATTATATGTTTTTGGAGATATGTCTCTTGATTAAACTCAAACTATAAGCCATTACTATTAATTTAACCTGGGGCAGTGTTTGTAGAGGAATAAAACGATGTTAATTTCTGGGTCTGTAGATTATCAAGGAGCAAAAATGGCCTTTAATAGAGTGATATATACTTCTTGTCAGATGTGGGAGTTTAAAGAGTGTTTAAGGGTTACTGCAGATTATATCTGCCATAACTGCTGTTTGCTGTGAATCTTATCAGATCGAATGGATCGTTTGGAGAGACAGTTAGAAGCAATGAGGAATTTTCAACAGCAACAGTATGTGATGGATGGCAGCTATAGGAAGGGGGGGCAAGTCTCAAATACAGTCACATAGATGGGTTAACTCCAGGAAATGTAAGAGAGGTAGGTAGCTAGTGCAGGAGTCTTTTGTGGATTTACCCATTTCAAACAGGTATGCTGTTTTGGAATATGTAGGGGGTGATGGATTCTCAGGGGAGCGTAGCACAAACAGCTAAATTTCTGGCATTGAAACTGGCTCTAATGCAACGAGGGGTATGTCGGGTTCCAAGAGATCAATTGTGTTAGGGGATTCTCTAGTCCGAGGTACGGACTATGGCCAGCAGCGCTTTTTTAAAAAAAGCACTTAACCTATCAATGTATCCCCTTCACAATCTGCCTTTCTACCTACTTCGGTGTCATCTACAAATTTTGGCTACTGTACATTTCTTTTCTTTCTCTAAGTCATTAATATATATTGTTAACAGTTGTAATCTCAGCAATAATCCACGTGGAACTGTACTGGTCACAGTTACCAGCCTGGAAAACGTCTCATCCCTACACACTACAGAGAAACCTTAATTATCTGGCATTCAATGATCCAAAGTTCCATTAATCTGAACAAGATCGCAAGGTCCTCCTGCATGGCTGACTGTTATCTGGCATCAACTATTTGGCATTCGATTAACCGAGCGAAATACTACCTGTCCGTGTCCTTCGGATAATCAATGTTCCTCTGTATTTCCTGCCTATTAGCAAATTTTCTGTTCATGCTAATATACTACCTCTAAAACCATGGGCTCTTATGTTATAACTTAAACATTTGAGAGGTGCCTTTTTGAATGTCTTCTAGAAATCTAAATGCAACACATCTACCAGTTCACCTTTATCCACTCTGGTTTAGACTTCCTCAAAAATCTTTAATAACTTAGATACAATTTTCCTTTCATAAATCCATGTTGACTCTGCTTGATTAGATTGTGATTTCCAAATGTTTATATTCACTTAATAATTAGTTCCAATACACTTTCAACATTAGACATCAGTCTAGTTGGCCTGTAGTTTCCTGATTTTCATCTCCCTCTGTTTTGTATAGGGGTGTCATATTAGCAGTTTTCCAAGGTACTTCTCCATAATCTAAGGATTTTTGAAAAATTATAACCAGTGTGACCACTAACTCTGTAACTGTCTGTTTTAGGATCTTAGGATACAAGCCTTTAATGCAAGGGGACTTATTTGCCTTTAGCTCCATTAATCTTTCTAATACTACTTCTCTAGTGATGGTGATGGTCCTCAATTCGGCCCAGATATTCTTCAGTATTAATGGGGAGTTTGAAGTATCTTCTAGCCTGATACAAAATATCTGCCTTAATGTCTGACACTTTATTGTTCCATATTTGTATCCCCAGATTTATTTTCTGTGGAGCTTATGTTCACTTTGACTCTTTCTTCTTTTTTATGTATTTAAAGGAACTCCTGTTCTCATTTATTATATTCCCCACTAGAATGCCTTCTCTTTATTATCTTTTTAGTTCTCCCTTTATCCAAGCCTTCAGAGCCATCACTTTGGCATCTTTACACTTATTCTTTCAATCTAATAATCTCTCTAACTTACAGCCAAGGTGGGTTTATCTCCCTCTTAGAATCTTTCCTCCTTATTAGGATGTATTTTTACTGAGAGTCATGAATGAATTACTTAAATGTCTGACAATTGCTTATATTGCTAATCCTGAGCTATCTACCAGTTCACGTTTACTAATTCTATCCTCATTTCATTGTAATTCCCTTTATAACAGTTGTTCTGACTCCAATTTCTCACTCTCAACCTGAATATTGAATACTATCATGTTATAATCACTACTTTCAAGGGCATATTTTACTCTGAGGTAATTTCTGAAAGCTTCCTCTTTATCCATGACAAATCAAAGTTAGCTTATTTCCACTTGGGTCCACAATATATTACTCTAAGTAAGTATCCCTAAAGTACTGTCTGAATTTGTTGTTGTAGCTAACTTTTTCAGTTTGATTAACCCAATTAACATGAAAATTTAAGTCACCCATAATTATAGCTCTATTCTTTTTACATGCTCCTATTGTTTGTTGATTTATAGCTTTTCCTACAGACAGGAACGTCCCACATATCTACTGCTCTTGGCATTCCAGATAGTAGTGTTTATGGGTTTGGAAGATGGCATATAAGGAGTCTTGGTGGATGTTTGCCATGCCTATTAGAGATGATACATACTGCTGCTACTCTGCATTTGTGATTGAGGGAGTGAATATTTTGGATGTGGCACCAATGGAGGGGCTCTTTGTCCCATATGATGTCAAACTTCAAGAGTATTGTTGAAGCTGCACTCATCCAGGCAAGTGGGAAATATCCCATCGCACTCTTAACTTGTGCCTTCTAAATGGTCAATGGGCTTTGGGAAGTCGGGATGTGACTTACTTGCTGTACGATTTCTAGACTCTAACATGTGTTTTCTTTTCATCAATGGAAAATTCCCTCTCACTTTAGTTGACAGGTCACTCATCAGATCTGACGAGTGAGACAGTGGATTACTTGTACTTGCAAACTAATCCAATTCAGAGAGGGTGTCATCTTTGCAGATCTCTTCCACTTGCATTTTCAATGCACCATCTTGCTTACATATTGGTACTTACCTCCTAAGCCACTGCTCTCTTCCTGTGAAGAACAGCAACTCATTTGCCAGTTGGGCAAACTTTATAGGCTTCTGGAATTAACAATATCAAAATTAGGGTGCAGTTTGGCTGATATCCATTCAAGTGTCCACCAACAAGAACAGTATGGGACATTTTTTAGAAAAAAAATTACTCTGCTGACAAGCTTTGCATTTGATTGTTGGCTTGAATTGCATAAAACTGATTCATATTTCAGTACGAAGGGGCTTAGACTTGTTGACTGTTCCATAAGTGCAACTATTGAATATAAATTGATTGGACCCAAGTGTGATTGTATTCTTTTGTTTGAGTATGAAAACCATTCTTGTGATGTACTTTGATTTTACCTGCACTTATTGGAGTTTAGACTTAGTCAGAAGTGGAAATGCTGGGTCCAGTTGAACATTTCTCCTTGTGATTATATCTCCAGCTCTGTATACACTTGCATTTCGACACTGCATGACTTATGTTTACCTTTTTGATATTAATCTAAAAAAACTCCCAAAGTACATCAGGGATGCGGTAACAAATTGGATACCAAATCAAATGAGGAGATATGAAGAGGGGCAAACGATCCAATTCAAAGAATATATCAACAATAAATCAATAATTCTATGGGGTAGAGAATTTTAAAGATTCAGAACCATGTGAATGATCGTATTCATTACTCTGCCAAACAATTGCCCTGATCCTTTGGGTAAGGAGATCAACAAACTGTACACAGAACTCCAAATGGGATCTCACCAGGGTTCTGCAACAAGACATCTTTACCTGCATACTCAAACCCACTTGAAAAGGTTGCCAACATATCTTTTGACTTTCTAATTGCTTGCTGTGCCTGCATACTAGCTTTTGGTAATTAATGGACAAGGATATTCAGATTCTTTGGACACTGCATTCCCAACTTTACAACATTTTTAAGAAATATTCCGCCTTCTGTTCTGTTTACCAAAGTGAATATATTCACACTTATTCGCATTATATTCCAATTTCCATGTTACAGCCCATTCACTTAGCCTGTCCATCCTTGAAACTTCTTTGCAACTTAGATTCCCATCCAGTTTGGTGTCATCAGCAAATTTGGAAATATGGGAAGCCCCTGGGTTACGAACGTCCTGTACTTACGAATTGACTTCTGGCTTCTAATTTTAAAAATTATTTTTAAAAACCTGAGTTAGGTACCATGTTTCGTCCTAACGACCAGCGGACTAATTAGCCCATATCTTTTCCAATCTGCATACAAGTTCATATATGAACAGCAGAAAAACGGAACTCGTTTGTAACATAGGGACTTCCTATATTACAGTTGGTCCCCCCATCCAACTCATTTATGCAGATTGTGAATAGTTGTGGTCTGTGCAGTACTGTATTGCTAACAGTCTGCTACATTGACAATGGTCTGTATTTTCCTACTTTCTGCTTTCTGTCTATTCACCAATTCTCAATCCACACTGGTCTTCCTCCCAATCCTATGCATTCAAGTTTTGTTTTTTTAAATTCCTGTATGGAAGACTGTCACAACCACGGGTTCTTATCTGTGCTACAAGTAACATCCTCAAAAAGACTTCAGCACATTTGTCAAACATAAATCCATTTGTCAATCCTTTCTAAATTTTAACTTGTTCCTGATTACAAATGGTAAGTTAAGAATTCTGTAGGTTTCTTCATTCCCAAATGATGGGTTAAATTTGGTACTTTCCAATTGGCAGGAATCATTCCAAATCTTGTAAAAGTTTGGAAGATTATCACCAATGCATTGACTATCTTTTGAGCCACCTCCTTCAGTACTCTGGGATGAAATCATTAAAGTCTTCTGCTTTGAGATCTTCTCTTATTAATGTGTTGATCCCACCCCTTTTTATCAATGCAATTCCTTTTCCTCTGTCCTTAACATCAAATATGCTTGAATATTTCTAGTCCTGGTCACTATGTAGCTATGTTTCTGTAGTGGTATTTCAATTCAGAATGAATAGGTCTGTTTTTATAAATAATTTGCCAATTCACATTGTTTTATGGTTAAGGAAAAAAAAGCAATTTGTGAGTTTTACATTATTTTTACCCCAGTGTAATGAGACTCGAGCTAATATTACTGTCTTAAAAGTACTATTTCTCAAAGCCTTTTTTGTTAAACTTACATGCTGATGTGTTTTGTACTTTAAGTAGGGAAATTGAACTTCTGTGTATTGTTCATAGTGCACTGCTAAGTAATTGTAGAAGACTGGAAGAGAATTGATAAAATTTCCCAGAAGTGCAGTTGATAGCTTTAGGGAGAACAGCAATTTGAACTTGCATGTTCTAGAACTGTGAAATATTTTTACTGCTATGCAGCTGAAATTGATGTATTTTTTGGTCCCAAACTATTTGAATCATCAAGTTAGGCAAAAAACCAATGAAGTTTGTTTTCTGGGAAATGAAAGTTAACTTATGTGCATCATGTGAAACCTTTGATTTGCTCACAGAGTCATAGAGATGTGCAGCACGGAAAGAGACCCTTCAGTCTAACACGTGCATGGTGATCATATCCTAAATTAATCTAGTCCCACATGCCAGCATTTGGCCCATATCTTTCTAAACCCTTCCTATTTATATAACTGTCCAGGTGCCTTTTAAATGTTGTAATTGTACCATCCTCCATCACTTCCTCTGTTAGCTCATTCCATACATGCACCACCCTTTACATTAAAAAGCTGCCTCATAGGTCCCTTTTAAATCTTTCCCCTCTCACCCTAAACTTATGCCCTCTAGTTCTGGACTCTTTCACCCCCCCCCCCCCCCCCCCCCCCCCCCACCACCCCAGGGAAAAGACCTTGTCTATTTACCCTATCCATGCCTCTCATGATTTTATAAACCTCTATAAGATCACCACTTGCAGCACCAATTGATAAAATGACAGTTTCTGGTTGCTGGGCAAAATATAAATTTGAATGGTGCTTTTTATTTTCTTTATTTCATAACACTGGCTAGTAGTTCGAAGCGAATCCTGGCTCTCAGAATGACAATGCCACTTCTAATAAACTATTATGAACAGAGATATTAGTACGATAGTCCTCATAGAGACAATTAATTTAATGTTGAAAGGAAATTGCTCATGGTTCATCTTTTACAGTTTGTTTGATTTGAGCTATCATGACTGTCATTCAATATAATCATGACTAATTTGATAATCCTTAATTCTGCTTTCCTGCCTTCTCCCCATAACCCTTGATTCTATTACTAATTTTAAAAAAAGTCTATGTCAGCCTTAAATGTACTTGATTATCCAGCCTTGATGACCCACTGTTGTAAAGAATTCCATAGATTCAGTAGTATCTGAGAAAAGAAATTCTTGAAATGCATGTGCCCACCCTGCCCACGAACTGAGATTCTCCCTCTGGACCTAGAGGAATTATTTACTATAGAAGCCTGTTGAGGGTGGGTTGTTAAGTATTTTCGAGACTGAGGTAAATTTTGGGTCTGCTGATACAAATTTGTACAAACACAAATGGCCTTCTGGAATCAATATTTTTCTTCATGTTCTTTGTTTTAAAAGTATAATCTTAACAATTTGACAGTACAAGTGTTTAAGTGTATCACCAGAAGTCACAAGATCACAAGTTGAAGTTTCTGAGAAGTTATTATTCACACCAGTTTGCTTGATCAGTGTTGTTCATTGCTGAAACCTTGTGACAGCTTGCATTTATGTGGAACCCCATTCAAAATGGACAATCAGAGACGTGATGTGAAGCTGACTGGTTCCATCTCATTTACGTTAGTATTATGATGTTGTATCAAAGTTGCAACTGATAAGAGACATTTGTAGAAGTGGAGAGGAAGAAACAAAATGGATAAGAGTAGTCAATGAAATAATTAGTTTATCTCTGAGCAATATTGATCTGATGCCCATTTAGATTGTTAAAACTTCAGCATTTGCAAAAATTTAGCTGTATTGCAATTGAACTTGCCTTCTATAGAACACATAGTTCTTTCTAATCATCTGGATATATAAACAGAATCTGTTAAATTAAGCAGTAAGCTATGAATGCCTTTACACCTGAAGGAATATTAATTTTAATCATATCATGAGTTAAGTATACTAGTCACGCAAGTGGTCATTTTCCTCCAGGTTAAAACAGCTTGTGCTTTGTAAGGTGTATGTTACATGCTTTTTAAAACTTAAGGCACTTGTACAGGGTGTATTTTAATAGATTTAAATGATTGTGTACATGAGTGTTCTTTACTTGCAATTACCTACATATGTGGACTGTTTGGGTTGAAATGCCTGTCTTTGTATGGTTTCTCTTTAATTCTATGCAACATATTCAGAATTACAGATATAATTGGTTTACCTTTCTGTTAAAACCAAACAATTGCTTCATAAGCCATTTTCTGTTACAAGAAAAGAGCACGATATAAATAGGACTGAATCTGCCCATATTTTGGCAAAGTGTTATTTTTATGGAGTTACCCTCCATGGACTATGATGGTCTTTCTCTAATAATTTTTCACTTCTCTCCTCATTAATTTTGTTAAATCGCATGGTCACAGAAGCAGAATGCTCACTGCAGCTGTAGTTTTTTTTGTGTTGACACCATAGCCTCCCTAAATAAACCCTAACTTGCAACAATTCAAATGTTAAGCCAGCAACTACCATTCAAATTCCACTGCTTGGTTGTTATTAAAAAGGGGATGGCTGAACAAGGCAAGTTAGAATCCCAGTTCATAGACAAGAACCTGGAAGTCCTCATGGAAGGGATGATAAAGATGATAGTCATTTACTCTCCTCTAGACAGCCCTGGAGGCCATGGCATCAAACGCTGCCAACCTAAACCGAACTAAGCACCGGATCAGTGCAGTGTCCCCAGTGGGAAGAAAATCCCAGCAATGTAGACATGAAGTCAGTGACCTTCTGCAAACTGCTAGGATAAATTCCCCATATTCTTTCCACCGTCTCATTGTTACTCTGCCATTTTGCACACCCCACAAGATGACTAGTTTACCATTCTGACCCCTGCATGTAATGTTTCACCAATGGCTCTCATACATTACATTCTGCCCAACTACTCAGCCTTGCTGCCCACTCTCACTCAGGGCACATCAACACATTTCCTGCTTCTGCATTGTCACTAACAGCTCTTTCAGTCAATTTCATTCCACTCAGATTTCTCCTTTTTTAAGGTAGTAATGTGAGATATGCCCATTCAATATCAAATCCCATGCTTGTATTTGGAATTGCACCTATTCACAATTATTATCCCCTCTATTTACAGCATTCTCTGATAGCCATCCTTGATGTTTAATAATCTGAGAACTGACCCCCCCCAAGACTGAGACTAGATGATACCACTGACTCTGGCAGCGCACCTGACTGTCCCTTCAGTCGACTAAAGACTACTCTCCATATATTTCCTGGCGTGGGCATTCTGTTGAAGCACGTGTAATTTGTTTGATGTGGAAGCTGCTGGAACATGCTAGGTTTGATTATTGATAGACTGCAGTGCCACAGTGAGTGACCAAGTAAGGGCAATGTGAGTGAGGACTAAAAACACAATAAAAGTAGCCAGAGATGTATCCTATTGAGATGTATGAGATGGATGTGTGTACTTGAGTGCCCAGCAAATTGGCAGGAGCATTTGAAGTGCAAGGTGTTGGAGAGCTCCAAAGTGTGGTAGTGAAGTCCTGACGTGTCTTCTCAGTTAGTACAAGCTCTGCCATAAGGACATTGTGAGGCTTCCGTGGATGAAGTTTAGATGTACCTATGCTGCCTATGGAAGACTAGAAGAGCACCTGATGAGCTTCATTCACCAGGAAACCACTCAGATTTTTAAGTCAGGAATTTCCGCAGTCTGCTTTCTCACCACTATATAGGGAGAATCATAAACTGCAAGGAAATAAGGTGAGATTAGCTAATAAAATGCAAATGCATGGAAATAGGGTCCTCACCTCTTACTGGCAAGGTTCCCATATAACCACTGAAACCTTGGGAATATCCAATTTATTTCTCCAACTTGACAATCTCATTCTGTCATTCTGGCCATGTCCTCTCAAATTTCTCACTGTTGTCCCTGGCAAAGGCTGAGATCATCCACAAAGAGTGATTTCTGCATAATTTAGAAGCACCAAAAACCTCAGATGTTCCTGCTGGCCATAGAGTATACAACACAGAAACAGACCCTTTGGTCCAACTCGCCCAACGATCAGACATCGCAATATGACTGCATCCCATTTGCCAGCATTTGGCCCGTATCCCATCAAGCCAGCTCCTGTTCATATATGTATTCAGGTGTCTTTTCAATGTCCTCTGGCGGCTTGTTCTATACACGCACTACCCTCTGTGTGAAAAATTATCCCTCACGTCCTTTTTAACTTTTTCCCGTCTCACATTAATCCTAGGTCCTCTAGTTTTGGACTCTACCACTCAAGGAAAAAGATCTTGGCTATTCATCTTGTCCGTGTCCCTCGTGACCTTATAGACCTCAGTCTCTGGTGCTCCAGGAAGATAAGACCATCTTATGGGTAGGCAATGGCCCAGTGGTATTATTGCTGGATTATTAATCTGGACACCTAGATAATGTTCAGGGGATTTGGTTTCAAATCTCATCATGATAGATGGTGGAATTTGAATTCCATAAAAATCTGGAAAGAAGTCTAATGATGACCATGAAACTACTGCCGATTGTCAGGAAAAACCCATCTGGTTCACTAATGTCCTTTCGGGAAGGAAACTGCTATCTTTACCTACACGTGACTCCAGATCTATGTCAATCTGTTTGGTTCTTAATAGTAAATGCTGGCTTAGGTAGTGATGCCACATCCCATGACTGTATTTTTTAAATAAAGCAATTCAACCTCTCTGTATAGCTCAAAATTTCTAGTCCTGGCAACATCCCTGTAAATCTTTTTTGCACCCTCTGAAGTTTAACAATATCCATCCTATAGAAGGGCAAGCAGAATTGTGTGTAGTATTCCAAAAAGGGTCTTAACAATGTATTGTACAGGTGCAACATGACATCCCAACTCCTATACTCAATGTTATGACCAATGAAACACCACCTTTACCATCATGTCCAACTGTGTCTTCACTTTCAAAGCACTATGCACCTGTACCTCTAGGTTTCTTTGTTCAGCAACACTCCCCCGGGCCCTAACATTTACTATATAAGTCCTGCCCTGGTTTTCCTTGCCAAAATGCAACATTTATCTAAATTAAACTTCATCTGCCAATCATCAGTCCATTGCTCCATCTGATCAAAGTCCTATTGTACCCTTGAGATAATCTCCACTGTCCACTATACCATGTATTTTGGTGTCATCTGCAAACTTACTTACTATTCCTCCTATATTCACATCCAAATCATTTATGTAAATGACAAAAAGCAGTGGATCCAGCACTCATCCTTGTAGTACGTCACTGATCACAGACTGGTTATTGATGTCTTTAATATTTATATCCCAACAGTGGGAAATGGAACCAATGTTATTGATGTAAATTTGATTTCATTTTTAGCAACATAGGTGTATGGATATGCCTTTCACTTTGTTTGGCATCAAGAAATGAGTGAATGGGCTAGCTACACCAAAGGTAATGGTTTCCAACATTATCCTGGTTGTAATGCTGAAGACTTTTGCATCAGGACTAACCCCACCACTAACTGCAGTGTTTCCGGTCAGAAAAAAATCCCAGCAAAGTGAAAATGTCAGTGACTTTCTGCAAACCGCTAGGCTAAATGTCACCATCGTTTTTCACATCACTGTAACTGTGCTATTGCACACACCTTATCGCAAAGCCACTGCTGAACTATTCCATTATGTTCACAGCATCTTTACTCAATAGCTTTCACTCATTATATCCTACCCAACTACTCAGCATTCTTGCCCAAATTCACGCAATGTATCAATGCAGGAGGCTGATGATCTCAGTCTCAGGACATCACTGGCAGGGCCACCTGTAAGTTGATCTTCAGCTGCCTCATAAGTAGCATTCCTTCCATCATTATGTCAGAAGTAAGGATACTCCTTAAAGATTGCACAGTTTTTAGGTTAAATAAACAATTCCTTGAACAATAAAACAATCTGTGCCTACATGTAGGAGGACCTGGGTAAGATTCTGGTTTAAGTAGGTAGATGGCAAACAACATTCATACTGAACAAATGCAATGATCATTTCTGACAAAGGAGAATTAAATCATCCCTTTTTTCCATTTAATACGTTATCATTGTGCAAATCCTGAACGTTGCCATTGACCAGAAACTGAACTGGACCAGTTCAGATGCTGTGGCTACAAGATCAGGTCAGAGACTGGGAATTATGCAGTTAATAAATCACCACCTAACTCCACAAAGCCTGTCCACTATCTACAAGGCGGAAATTGTGGGGATTGGGCCTGTATCTTCTGGAACTTAAAGAATAAGAGATGACATAATGAAAACTTAAATTTTTTTAGGTGCTAGACAGGGGAGATGCAGAAAGGACATTTCCGTGGATGAGAGATCTGGAATCAGAGGACATGGAATAAGGGGGCAAGCTATTTAGAACTAATATGAAAAGAAATTTCTTCACTTAGAGGGTGATGAATCTTTGGAGGTCCATGGAAGCTCAGTCATAGAATTTGTTAAAGACAGATTTGATGCATCAAGATACTAATGACGTGGAAGAATAGGAGGGTAGGGCAGAAAAATAGCATTGAAATAAATGACCAACTGTGGTGGAGCAGGTTTGTGGGCTGATGGCCTACTCCTATTTCTATATGCCTACCTTTTGCTCTGGAATCACAGTTTATCAATTTTTGAAGTGTTTACCTCTGCCTCCTGGCCAAAATACTACAGTTGAGTAAAGAGTGGAAATACTTCCTCAAAAATATAACCTGGATTGAAAAGAATCTGAAATTGGGAAACAAACATTTAAAATATTGGAAAAAGAAAAGCAGAAAAATGAATAATGTGGTTAGTCAAATCACTAAAAATAATATTTTTTACTATGGTGTTGTATAGGAGAAGAGTGTATCAGTACTTATGTTTAATTATCAAACATCTGAGGTTATGAAATCAAAAAGTGATAGTCCCAAACACATTTAGCACTTTGAAGAACCTGGAAGCAAGAGAGCACAGAAATGATAGGGTATGGGACAAGGCTCAAGAGCATGAGTGCGTGACAATAGGCACCATTTGGAGAGTCCAAAGCAAGGGAACATGGATCTAAGAGTTATTGGTGTGGAGTTGCATTTTCAATTAACAATTAAAAGCAGGCTTCAAGCAGAAAGCCCAGAATTACGGGTACATGAGCAGCTGAGGGAAGAAGTAAAATAAGGAACTTAAAATGGTATCAGTTACTTAGAGACTTTGTTCATAAGACAGAGCCACATAATTCAGTTTGCTAATGTGTCAGATAGGTGGAATTGTAAGCAATATAGATGGAGCCATAAAATTACAAAGACATATTGATCAATTAAGTGAATAGACAAAACTGACAGATTTCAGTGTGAGTAAACATGAAATCATCTACTCTGCACATTTTAAAAAAAGACTGTACCCTATTCTAAGTAACAAAGAGTTAGAAACAGTGGATGTCTTTTGGCAATATGGTACACAATATACCGAAAATAAAAAAAGATTAATAAAATGCTGGCCTTTATATTTAGAAGCATCAAATCCCCAGAAGTGGTTGCGAGGTAAAGTAGGAGAAGTTACTTTACAGTTGAACCATGTTCTCATTGAATGGTAGCGCATGCTTGAGTACCTAAATAGTCTACATCTATTTCATCTGTACATCTGTTCCTATCCCTTTAAACAAAAAGGTAGGGATGTATGTGATGGAGAACAAAAAGGAACAATGCACAAGTGGATTTAATAAAGTAGGATAGAAGCAAACTTTTGTGGAGCGTTAAATTGGGTTGAATAGCCTCTTTCTGAGCAACAGGTTCTCTATCATACTTCCGTATTGAACAATAGAATTATTAATTAATGTGTGCTTTATTATACATTGAAACTTGCACAGGCTTTTAAAGATCTATTATAAACCATATGAATAAAAAAGACAATATATCCTCCCATCGCTAAGGATATATATTAAATAAATAATTGAGTTATTATAACCATTAAATGTCAGTGTGTAAGTATTTATGAGGAATTACAATTGGGTTGAACTGATACTAACAAAGTGTAATGCTTTTCTGTTTGTCAGAATTAAATTAAGATATGCTAAATAATTTTGATATAATTTGTTGCTGGCATCATTAGTACAATTAGATACAAACAAATTCTAATATCCCTTAGTATGATTTGCTTTTGCATAGCTCCCAAATCTAACTTTAATCCAGAGGCCAAATGTGGTTAGACATAAACATTGCCTCATGTTTTAATACAATTTAGTACAAATTGTTGTGTATTTGGCACAAATTTACTGATGATCTCATATTCAACTTATAAAATTTACTGGCATTGCGTTGAAGTAAAAAAAATTCAGAGCAGCATTTGCTTGCTGCCTTTGTTTATAAGGCAAGCTAATTTTAAAGATTAATTGTTGCCAGCTCCATGAGTTAACAAAGAAGTCATACTTCTAACATTGCTGATCAGATTGTTCATCTTTCACCTTCATTGGCTGAAAGAATTGCTTTTGCCAGGTAGTGCAGCACAAATCTCACTT
The DNA here is from genome assembly GCF_047496795.1 of Chiloscyllium punctatum. NCBI lineage: Eukaryota > Metazoa > Chordata > Chondrichthyes > Orectolobiformes > Hemiscylliidae > Chiloscyllium > Chiloscyllium punctatum. The sequence continues at coordinate 90,508,184 of NC_092739.1, read as the reverse complement.
CTGGATATTGAACATATGGATGTCAAATACTGGTATTCTGAATAAGCACATGTTGTCCTATCCTTCCTTCATTGATCTCTGAGCGTGATTGACTTTCATGCTTGTATTAGATGAAAAGTTTAGCACAGCAGCGAGACTCGATGCAAAACCAATAACAGTGGTGCTAAAAGATGCTTCTTTACTATTTTCCTGGAAGTTTTGATTTTCAGTAATTGGCTATTTATGCATACTTTATTTTAAAATATAAGCAATCATACTCCCAAGTGTATGTGCCAGGACTGATCAGCTTATATCTGACTTGCTGGTTGTGGCATCACTTAGCTCTGTCTGTCACTTGCTGTATATACTACTTGTCACACAAGTAATCCTGTTTCGTAGCTTCACCAGGTTGATGCCACATCCTTAGGTCTGACTGGTACTCCTGGAATGTTAGATGCTGTACCCAGCATGATCATCTTAACTCTTTATTGAACCTGGTTCATATATGGACAAAAGTGCTGAATTTCAGAGGTGAGTTAAGAGTGACTACCCTTGATATCAAAATTGCATTTGATCGAATGTGGCATCAAGGAGCTTTCCTAAAACCAGAGTAAATAGGAATCAAAGGCAAATTCTCTGCTGGTTAGAGTCATATCTGGCACATAAGGTCAGTCATCTTAACACCAGGACAGCTCTGCAGGAGTTCCTTAGGGTAATATCAAAGGCCCAACCATCTTCAGCTGCTTCAATGACTTTCCTTCCACCATAACATCAGATGTGAGGATGTTTGCTGATGATAGCACAATGTCCAGCAGCGTTCACGACGACTCAAATGCTGAAGCAGTCCCTGTTCAAGAAACAAGACCTAGATAATATCCAGGTTTGGACAGGCAATGACCGTCACCAATGAGATGCAATCTTATCATCAACCCTTGACATTCATTGTTACCATTGCTGAATCCCCCACTGTCAACAACCTGGAGGTTACCATTGAGCGGAAACTTATCTGGACTCACCATATATACGCAGAAAGTTATAACAGCAGGTCAGAGGCTAGAAATACTCCCAGAGGAGAGTAATTCATCTCCGGGCCCTCCAAAGCGTGTCCACTATCTTCAAACTACAAATCAGGACTCTGATGCTATAACCCCCACATGCCTGGATGAGTGCACCTCCAACAACATTCAAGAAGTTTGACACCATTCAGGACAAAACAACCTGCTTGATTGACATCACATCCACAAGCATCCACTCCCTCCACCACCGATGTTCAGTAGCAGCATTGCAAATTATTTACGAAGTACTCTACAGAAATTCACCAAAGATCCTTAGACAGCACTTTCCAAATGCAAGATATTTACTACAAAAAGAAGGATAAAAGTAGCAGATACATGGGAATACTACTACCTGAAAGTTCCCTCCAAGCCACTCACCATCCTGCTTTGGAAATAAATCTCTATTCCTTCACTACTGTTTGTTCAGAATCCTGGAATTTCCTCCCTATGGGCATTGTGGATCTACAGCACGTGGACAAGAATGCAGCTCATTGCCACCCGATCAAGGGCAACGAGCCTTGTATGCCTTGGTGGTGTCCCCATGCAGTTACTGTTCTTCTTCATTCTGTTGGTAAATGTCCTGACCTAGTGGTCAATGGTTACATTTGAATTGGAAGGTGTTACGGACAAAGCCAGACCACTCAAAACGATCTTAAGCAGGCAGCTCATTACATAACTTTACAATTTGTTTTGGTAAGTGTACAGTGAAAATTATCTGGATTAAGTTAGCTAGGTTGACTACTAGATTTCAAAACAGACAAAACTTTAAAGTTTGGTAGAAGATTTGTAGCTCGGGTGCTCGTTGTTGTGATTCTGTTCGCCGAGCTGGGAACTTGTCTTGCAAACGTTTCGTCCCCTGTCTAGGTGACATCGTCAGTGCTTGGGAGCCTCCTGTGAAGCGCTTCTGTGCTGTTTCCTCCGGCATTTATAGTGGCCTGTCTCTGCTGCTTCCGGTTGTCAGTTCGAGCTGTCCGCTGTAGTGGCCGGTATATTGGGTCCAGGTCGATGTGTTTGTTGATGGAGTCTGTGGATGAGTGCCATGCCTCTAGGAATTCCCTGGCTGTTCTCTGTTTGGCTTGCTCTATAATGGTAGTGTTGTCCCAGTCGAATTCATGTTGCTTGTCGTCTGTGTGTGTGGCTACTAAGGATAGCTGGTCGTGTCGTTTCGTGGCTAGTTGGTGTTCGTGTATACGGGATCATTAACTGTCTTCCTGTTTGTCCGATGTAGTGTTTTGTGCAGTCCTTGCATGGGATTTTGTACACTACATTAGTTTTGCTCATGTTGGGTATCGGGTCCTTTGTTCTGGTGAGTTGTTGTCTGAGCTTGGCTGTTGGTTTGTGTGCTGTTATGAGTCCTAGTGGTCGCAGTAGTCTGGCTGTCAGTTCGGAAATGCTCCTGATGTATGGTAGTGTGGCTAGTCCTTTGGGTTGCGGCATGTCCTCGTTCCGTTGTCTCTCCCTTAGGCATCTGTTGATGAAGTTGCGAGGGTATCTGTTTTTGGCGAATACTTTGTATAGGTGTTCCTCTTCCTCTTTTTGTAGTTCTGGTGTGCTGCAGTGTGTTGTGGCCCTTTTGAATAGTGTCCTGATGAAACTTCGTTTGTGTGTGTTGGGGTGGTTGCTTTCATAGTTTAGGACTTGGTCTGTGTGTGTGGCTTTCCTGTAAACCTTTGTGGTGAATTCTCCGTTCGGTGTTCTCTGTACCATCACGTCTAGGAATTGGAGTTGGTTGTCCTTTTCTTCCTCTAGAGAATTTCTTCCTCTGAACAGACTCTATCAACAAACACATCGACCTGGACCCAATATACCGGCCACGACAGTGGACAGCTCGAACTGACAACCGGAAGCGGCAGAGACAGGCCACTATAAATGCCGGAGGAAACAGCACAGAAGCGCTTCACAGGAGGCTCCCAAGCACTGACGATGTCACCTAGACAGGGGACGAAACGTTTGCAAGACAAATTCCCAGCTCGGCGAACAGAACCACAACAGACAAAACTTTATTCACAAAATTGCACAATGAAACACAAAGAACAGAATAAAGAACCCCTACAGAATTCAGCCTATCCGACTAGACTTAATTATGCTGTTCCAAATATACGCAACAGTCCCAATAAGCAAATCCTCACACGTTGAAGTTGAAGGGCAGAAAAGAGAGAGTTTCCACACAGCTCCCTGTTGAACTCCTCGCAGGTTCAAGACTGAACTAAAATTGCTCAGCTCAGCTAGCTAGATAGCTGACCACCCCCCTTTCTTTATACAGGTCACTTCTAAAACATGACCACTTTGGCCTGAAAACACATCTGCTTACATATAAATCAAAGGCCTCTCAAAACCCTTTTCATCTCTGTACCAAACCAGACTGATTAGAGCCCGGTCTGGTTTATTATCCTTTTGAAAAAGATCAAGGACAGCTTTTAGGGAAAGAAAAGGTTCTCGCTTTGTGACAAATGCGATTTATGGTTGAGTTCCACAGGGCTCTGTGTTAGGATTTTGCTTTACTTCATATATTTACATTAGACCTTGCTGTAGAGGGCACAATATCAATCTTTGCATGAATTATAAAACTTGGAAGAATTATGAGCAATGAGAAGGAAAAAAAGAACTACAGAAAGACAAATGCTGATGGAAAGCACCGACAAATGGCAGATGGAGTTGCATACGTGAGAATGTGAGGTGATTTACTTTGGTGGGAAGAACTCTGAGAAACAACACAAACTGAAGTGTACAATTCTAAAGGGAGTGCCGAAACAGAGGGCCTTAGTGTAAATATTTACAAATTATTAAAGATGCAGGATAGCTCGAGAGAGCAGTTCATAAAGCGCATGGCTTCTTATGCTTTAGTAATAGTAGTGTTAGTAATAGTAAAGCCAAGTAAGTCATGTTAAATATTATTAAAACACCAGTTCATTCATGTTCAATACAGGAGTATTGTATCTTATCTGGCCACATTTTTAGGAAGGATGTGAAGACTTTAGGGAGGGTGTAGTGATTCCAGGGGTGAGGAACTTCAATTACATAGACAAACTGGAGATGCTGGGAATTAAAAGAAAATTTTGAAATTGGTAAGAGGGATAGAAATTAACCATTCCTACAATGGTGTCCAGAACAGGTCTGTACAATCTTAAATTCAGAACTTTGCAATTCAGTTGTGGACAGGAATCACATTTCATCCAAAGTTTAATAGAATTCTGACAAACTAATGATTCTGGGTCAATTGATAATTTCAAAGCTGAGATTGATACATTTTTTTTCTTTGACTGGGTATTAAAGATATAGAAGAAATGTAGTTAGATGGAGTTAAGAAATAGCGTGGCCATGCTCTAATTGTTTGAGAGAAAAGGCTCTCAAGGGGTTGAATGGACTAACACCTAATCTTATATTAGTAGTCTTGTGGTTTGTCAGTAACAACATTTAAATATCAGTCTCCCATAGTCTGCGTTAACATCAATTTCTTGAATTTAAACTTGCATTACATGTCAGTCTTTCTTGGCATTAGAATACCACAAAATGTTGATCATTCAAAGCATTTTCAACTGAGAAGCCTGTTTTTGACACGTTTTTGAATTCACCTCCTCTGAAAGATAGTTATCCTAGCAATAATAATCTGGAAATCAGGAGTCCTAACATCAGGGTACTGTTTTCCTTTAAGACAAAAATTAGATAAAAGAAACCAGGTTAGCAGTGCAATTGTTGAATATCAGAAGAAAGCATTCATCAATAGCCAAACTGGTGTAATTCATGGTAATGGTAATAGAAAACATCTTTCTAAGCTTGGAGAAAGAAAAGCTCTGCTTTTCTCAAACATAACCTAAGGAAAGTGTATGTTTTATTAGTCAAAACAGATTTAGTTAAAAGACAACCAAGTTTTGTCTATTCCAGAACTATGTCTTCACATTTGAGAACGAAGTGAGTCTAAAGGAGATTTGACAGTAACACCTGCAGGCATCACAAAATATTGGATAATGGCATAGCCATGCTATCAGTGTCCCTATTAGGAAGGGGTCAAAGCATTAGAAGAGGTTGGAAGGAAATATACTTCGATGTTACCCGAGGTGTGGAAGACGTCGCTGGCATGATGATTCTTTTTCGATTACAGAAGGTTCAGGGAAAACTTGATTGATTTGTTCAAAGTCTTCAACAGATTTGTTATAAAGTGTATATGAGAATATATTTCTGTTAGGTGAAGTCATCAGAAGATGCAATTGTAAGGTAATTGGCAAAGGGACCAGAAGTGGCACTAAATTGTTAAGATCTGAAATGCACTGCCTACAAGGACAGTCAGTTGGAATCAGATTCGTCATAACTTGCAACAGATGCTATACCGTTCTGAAATTTTGCACTCTGGCAGATGTATGTAATCTCATGATTTTTAGGTATGTTTATATTTGCATGTGTTTGCAGATAATGTACTAGTTGATTTTTCTCGGAGATGGTAGATCAACAGCATGCATAGCCTTGAGGTGAACTGGGATCAGAGTGAAGATTCACTGGACTAGAACAGTTAAATGTAATTCAACTTGCACAATTTTCATTCCTCCCTATTCTAAAATTATACATTCTACCCTTGTTTCTAAACTGAAATTGTGTTTATTGGAGCATTAGCAGAAGGAGAACTGCATGGGTCATGTAGTAAATATGTTGTGGAGGTCTGAAGAGTAGGAAGAAAATAGATCGTGAAGTGGAAAATAATGAGGTTTGCAATGATGGAAGACTATGAAGCAGGCAAGAGAAAAGCATACAAATGGTGTTTTGAAGGTGCTGTAGAACAGAGAGACCTGAGGGTTTAGGTAAATGATTGTTTGAAATTTATGTCACAGGTAAAATGGGTGGTTTAGCACGCTTGCCTTCATTACTCACACCTTTGAGTATAGGAGTTGGCATGTCATGCTGAGGTTGTACAGGAAGTTGGTGAGGCCTCTTCTGGAGTACTGCGTGCAATTCTGATTGCCCTGTTATGGGAAGGATCTCATTAAACTGGTGAGAGCTCAGAAAAGATTTACCAGGACGTTGCTGGGAATGGAGAGTTTTGATATGAAAATAGATTCGAAAGGTTAGGATTTTTTTTATTGGCGTGTAAGTGGTTGAGGAGTGACCTTATTGAGGTTTGTAAATTGTAAGAGGCATAGATAAAGCGAATGACAAGGGTTTTTTCCCAAGGGTGGCGGAGTTCAAAATTAGGGGGCATATGATTAAAGGTGACAGGAGAAAGATTTAAAAGGAGATGGGTTAACTGCAGGAAGGGTGAGAGAGGTCAGCACCTAGGGCAGGAGTCTCTTGTGTGGATACACCCATTTCAAACAAATTTGCTGTTTTGGAAAATGTAGGGGGTGATGGATTCTCAGGGGAATGTAGCACGAACAGCCAAGTTTCTGGTATTGAGACTGGCTCTAATGCAACGAGGGGTACGTTGGCTTACAAGAGATCAATTGTGTTAGGGGATTCTGTAGTCAGAGGTACAGATAAACGTTTCTGTGGCCAGCAGAGAAAAAGGCAGAATGGTGTGTTGTTTCCCTGGTGCCAGGATCAAGGATGTCTCAAAGAGGGTGCAGAATGTTCTCACAGGGGAGAGGGGCCAGCAGGAGGTCATTGTCCACATTGGAACCAAAAACATTGGAAGGGAAAAGTTTGAGACTCTGAAGGGAGATTATAGAGAGTTAGGCAGAAATTTTAAAAAGGAGGTCCTCAAGGGTAGTAATATCTGGATTACTCCCAGTGCTATGAGCTAGTGAGGGCAGGAATAGGAGGATAGAGCAGATGAATGCATGGCTGAGGAGCTGGTGTATGGGAGAAGGATTCACATTTTTGTATCATTGGAATCTCTTTTGGGGTAGAAGTGACCTGTACAAGAAGGACAGATTGCACCTAAATTGGAAGGGAACTAATATATTGGCAGGGGAATTTGCCAGAACTGCTTGAGAGGATTTAAACCAGTAAGTTGGGGGGGTGTGACCCAGGGAGGTAGTGAGGAAAGAGATCGATCTGAGACGGGTACAGCTGAGAACAGAAGTGAGTCAAACAGTCAGGGCAGGCAGGGACAAGGTAGGACTAATAAATTAAACTGCATTTATTTCAATGCAAGGGGCCTAACAGGGAAGGCAGATGAACTCAGGGCATGGTTAGGAACATGGGACTGGGATATCATAGCAATTACGGAAACATGGCTCTGGGATGGGCAGGACTGGCAGCTTAATGTTCCAGGGTACAAATGCTACAGGAAGGGCAGAAAGAGAGGCAAGAGAGGAGGGGGAGTGGCATTTTTGATAAGGGATAGCATTACAGCTGTGCTGAAGGAGGATGTTCCCGGAAATACATCCAGGGAAGTTATTTGGGTGGAACTGAGAAATAAGAAAGGGATGATCACCTTATTGGGATTGTATTACAGACCCCCTAATAGTCAGAGGGAAATTGAGAAACAAACTTGTAAGGAGATCTCCGCTATCTGTAAGAATAATAGGGTAGTTATAGACTGGGACTGCCATAGTGTTAACAGTTTAGATTGAGAGGAATTTCTTAAGTGCGTACAATTTTCTAATTCAGTATGTGGATGTACCTACTAGAAAAGGTCCAAAACTTGACCTACTCTTGGGAAATAAGGCAGGGCTGGTGACTGAGGTGTCAGTGGGGGAGCACTTTGGGGCCAGCGACCATAATTCTATTTGTTTTAAAATAGTGATGGAAAATGATAAAAGGTGAAGTTCTAAATTGGAGAAAGGCCAATTTTGACGGTATTAGGCAAGAACTTTCAAAAGCTGATTGGAGGCAGATGTTCGCAGGTAAAGAGACAGCTGGAAAATGGGAAGCCTTCAGAAATGAGACAACAAGAATTCAGAGAAAGTATATTCCTGTCAGGATGAAAGGGAAGGCTGGTAGGTATCGGGAATGCTGGATGACTAAAGAAATTGAGGGTTTGGTTAAGAAAAAGAAGGAAGCATATGTCAGGTATAGACAGGATAGATCGAGTGCATCCTTTGAAGAGTATAAAGGAAGTAGGAGTATACTTAAGAGGGAAATCAGGAGGGCAAAACGGGGACGTGAGATAGCATTGGCAAATAGAATTAAGGAGAAGCCAAGGGATTTTTACAAATATATTAAGGACAAAAGGGTAACTAGGGGGGAGAATAGGGCCCCTCAAAGATCAGCAAGGCGGCCTTTGTGTGGAGCCACAGAAAATGGGGGAGATACTAAATGAATATTTTGCATCAGTATTTAATGTGGAAAAGGATATGGAAGATATAGACTGTAGGGAAATAGATGGTGACATCTTGCAAAATGTCCATATTACAAAGGAAGAAGTGCTGGATATCTTGAAACGGTTAAAAGTGGATAAATCCCCAGGACCTGATCAGGTGTACCCCCCGTGAACTCTGTGGGAAGCTAGAGAAGTGATTGCTGGGCCTCTTGCTGAGATATTTGTATCATAGATAGTCACAGGTGAGGTGCCGGAAGACTGAAGGTTGGCAAACGTGGTGCCACTGTTTAAGAAGGGTGGTAAAGACAAGCCAGGGAACTATAGACCAATGAGCCTGACCTCGGTGGTGGGCAAGTTGTTGGAGGGAATCCTGAGGAACAGGATGTACATGTATTTGGAAAAGCAAGGACTGATTAGGGACGGTCAACTTGGCTTTGTATGTGGGAAATCATGTCTCACAAACTTGATTGAGTGTTTTGAAAAAGTAACAAAGAAGATTGATGAGGGCAGAGCAGTAGATGTGATCTATATGGACTTCAGTAAGGTGTTCAACAAGGTTCCCCATGGGAGACTGATTAGCAAGATTAGATCTCATGGAATACAGGGAGAACTGGCCATTTGGATACAGAACTGGCTCAAAAGTAGAAGATAGAGGGTGGCGGTGGAGGGTTGTTTTTCAGACTGGAGGCCTGTCACCAGTGGAGTGCCACAAGGATCAGTGCTGGGTCCTCTACTTTTTGACTTTTACATAAATGATTTGGATGCGAGCATAAGGGGTACAGTTAGTAAGTTTGCAGATGACACCAAAATTGGAGGTGTAGTGGACATCGAAGAGGGTGACCTCAGATTACAACAGGATCTGGACCAGATGGGCCAATGGGCTGAGAAGTGGCAGATGGAGTTTAATTCAGATAAATGTGAGGTGCTGCATTTTGGCAAAGCAAATCTTAGCAGGACTTATACACTTATAGTAAGGTCCTAGGGAGTGTTGCTGAACAAAGAGACCTTGGAGTGCAGGTTCATAGCTCCTTGAAAGTGGAGTCGCAGGTAGATAGGATAGTGAAGAAGGCATTTGGTATGCTTTCCTTTATTGGTCAGAGTATTGAGTACAGGAGTTGGGAGGTCATGTTGAGGCTGTACAGGACATTGATTAGGCCACTGTTGGAATATTGCATGCAATTCTGGTCGTCTTCCTATCGGAAAGATGTTGTGAAACTTGAAAGGGTTCAGAAAAGATTTACAAGGATGTTGTCAGGGTTGGAGGATCTGAGCTACAGGGAGAGGCTGAACAGGCTGGGGCTGTTTTCACTGGAGCGTCGGAGGCTGAGGGGTGACCTTATAGAGGTTTACAAAATTATGAGGGGCATGGATAGGATAGATAGGCAAAGTCTTTTCCCTGGGGTCGGGGAGTCCAGAACTTGAGGGCATAGGTTTAGGGTGAGAGGGGAAAGATATAAAAGAGAACTAAGGGGCAACTTTTTTCACGCAGAGGGTGGTACGTGTATGGAACGAGCTGCTAGAGGATGTGGTGGAGGCTGGTACAATTGCAATATTTAAGAGGCATTTGGATGGGTATATGAATAGGAAGGATTTGGAGGGATATGGACCGGGTGCTGGCAGGTGGGACTAGATTGATTTGGGATATCTGGTCGGCATGGATGGGTTGGACCGAAGGATCTGTTTCCATGCTGTACATCTCTATGACTCTATATGGGGGCAACATTTTTACAATGAGTGGTTCATAAGTGGAATGAACCGTTACAGGAAATGATGGATACAGGTACAGTTTAAAAGACATTTTGGATAAGTTCATGAATAGCAAAGGTTTGGAGGACCAAGTGCAGGCAGATGGGATTACTTTAGTTTGCAAACATAGTCGGTGTGGACTAGTTGGACCAAAGGGTCTGTTTCCATGCTGTATGACTCTACATTTATTATTACCTGCCGCTTTCAGTTCTTTCAAAATATGAAGAATAACAGTGCTTACCTACAGCATGACCATTGGAGGAGTGACGTCATGAACTGAAGAGAAGTAGTAATGATAAGTGATGAACGTGGATCATCTAAAAAGAACTAAAAATGTACAGTTTCCAAGGAGAATGGTAAAATTAGTTTCTGTTCACAGCTATAAAAAGATTTGTTTGCTTTCTATCTTTCCAAAATATATCAATAAGTAAAAAGGGGAATTGTAACAACAGTACACAGTGATGCACAGTAGATTCAAAGGTAGAACAGTATGCTTCAGACGAAGAAAGTTGAGAAGTTGAATACTATTTATCAGACCTGCATCTGAAGCTAAGGCCTGCAATGAAACATAATGGGCCTGGGGAAGTGGTGGAGGCTAGTATAATTGCAACATTTAAAAGACACCTGGATGGGTATATGACTAGGAAGCGTTTGGAGGAATATGGGCTGGGTGCTGGCAGATGGGACTAGATTGGGTTGTGATATCTGGTCAGCATGGACGAGTTGGACCGAAGGGTCTGTTTCCATGCTGTACATCTCTATGACTCTGTGGCTCTATAATTTTGCATTTTTCTGTCTAATGAAAAATGCATTCACAGATGAAGGCTGCCGATTCTTAAAGACTTTAAAAAGAAAGAAGAAATAATAATGGCAATCCAAGCATATAGTTTGGTGCAAGACTAAGTAGAATATTGGTCCAAAGGCATCTTTCAGCAGCTGTAGCAGGACCTGAAGGACTTTGAATGCTTCTCACTGTAGTTCAATGAACCCATCAACATGACTGTCACAGCACAGCTGATTGTTTTGGTGCATATGGTTTTTAAAGACATGACAATTAAACACTCTGTCCTCATCCTTAAAAGAGAACAGGAGTGAGTATATCTACAACAAACGCAAAACGTATGCACATGAGAACAACATTCCTATCAAGAAACTGATTTCCACGACAACTAATGATGCAATGCTGGCTTTGTTACATTTTGAAGAAATTATCTCAATTTCCCTACTTTTTAATCAATTAGCACTTTACCGTCCACCAGCTGCCATTAGTAAGTAAAATTGTAGACATTTCTCATGTAATGAAAATGGTTATTAAGATTATAAACCCGATTTAACCAAGAACAAGAGCCCTTCAGTGTCATTTGTTCTAATCTGTATTTGATTTATTTATTGTAGTCACATGTACTTAAGTACAGTGAAAAGTTTTGTTTTGTGAGCAGTACAGGCAGATAATAGCAAAGAAGGATATAGAGATCACAGGGTGCTTAGACAGAACAAGATATATAGCTGCACAAAGCAAGATCAACATTATTTGAAGTCACAGAGGTCAATTCAGCAGTCTAATAACAGCAGGGAAAAAGCTGCTCATGAACCTGTTGCTGCTTGTGTTCAAGCTTCTGTATCTTTTTGATGGAAGAGTTTGGAAGAGTGCATTACTGGGATGGGAGGGACTTTGATGTTGGCAGCATTTCTGTGGCAGCAAGAAATGTAAGTGGAGATCTATGGAAGGGACGTTGGCTTGCCTGATGATTGAGCTGTGCACTCAACTCTGTAGTTTCTTATGGTTCTGGGCAAACCATGCTGTTATGCATCCGGATACAATGCTTTCTATGGTGCATCTGTAAAAGTTGATGAGGGTCCTTATGGGCATGCTGAATTTACTACACCGCCTAAAGAAGAAGAGGCATTATGCCTCCTTAACCATCACATCTACGCAGGAGTTCCAGGACAGATTGTTAGTTATCGTCACTTTTAGGAACTTGATGCTGTTGACTCGTTGAACTCACTGCTGCCTATGGTAAGGTAGTGCTCCATGTTGATGTAATGTGGTTAAGTTCAGAAAGATCCAGCAAAGAGTTTTGGATTTGATGCCTGAAATCATTATTTTTCTTAAATAAAAGAATGAATTGTGCAGCCAAGTGTCAGACAAAGCATGGATGATTGATTTTGGATTCCTTATAGACATAACAAAAACGGAAAGGATTGAGACAGAGCACATATGATCTGTGTTGTTAATTCAATCTGTAATATATTTTTAAAGATGTCACTATCTATTTCCCCACATTCATTATCTTCCATGTCCTTCTCCACTAAACACTGATGCAAAATACTCCTTTAGTATCTCCCCCATCTCCTGCATCTCCACACATACACTTTGAGGCGCCCTATTCTCTCCCTAGTTATCTTTTTGTCCTTAATCTATTTATAAAATTCCTTTGGATTCTCCTTAACTCTATTTGCCAAAGCTATCTCATGTCCCCTTTTTGCCCTCCTGATGTCCCTCTTAAGTATACTTCTACTGTCTTTATACTCTAAGGATTCATTCAATCTCTCCTATCTTTACCTGACATATGCTTCCTTCTTTTCCTTAACCTTCAATTTCTCTAGTCATCCAACTTTCCCTACATCTACCAGCCTTTCCCTTTCTAATAAGCTTTTGGAGCGCTGCCCCTTTGTCAGGTGAAGTGAAGAAAAGTATATAGGCATAGAATTTATAGGCAGAGAGATCAATGAGCAGAGAGATCAAAACATCATGCAAATAGTGTGAATGGAGCGTCAAGTAATAAGCCTTTGCAGCTGATCAAAAATGTCAGATGGTGTGAATAAAGTGTCAACAGCTGAATAGTAAATGAAGACAATGACCTATAATCCAGCACTTAGTTTTAATTTTTTGTATTATCTCTGCCTCAATTAATTGGATTATAGGTGGTCCCCTTCACTTAATATTCAGTTGTTGAATGCATGGTTTCTTCTGGGTTTTCAAGTTTTTTCCCACACTACAAAGTTTTGTTGTTTAGATGAATTGGCCATGCTCAGGGATGTGTAGGCTAGGTGGATTAGCCTTGGTAAATGTAGGGATACGGTGATAGAGTGGGGGGCCGGGTCTGGGTGGAAGGTTCTTCTGGAGATTGGTACGGACTTGATGACTTGAATGGCCTCTTTTCCAGTTTTCCCTGTATTCCATGTGATCTAACCTTGCTAATTAGGCTACCATGCGGAACCTTATTGAACGCCTTACTAAAGTCCATAAAGATCATATCCACCACTCTGCTTTCATCAATCCTCTTTGTTATTTTAAAAAAGTTCGTTTAAGAGACACAATTTCCTATGCACAAAGCTAAATGGAATGTTAGCTGGAATTGTAGGGATTCTCTGATAGTATAAACCTAAACTTTTATTGCCTTCTATTTCTTGGGAGTTTTTTTTCTTATATTTCAATTTCTCCCTCTTTTCATGTTTTAGTCATTCTTGGCTGGTTTTCTAAAATTTTCTCACTCTCCAGGCTTCCTACTTTGCAGCACTGCATGCCTTTTCTTATAGTTGATGCTGCCTTTAACTTCTTAATTTGTTTATTCTACTATAAGAATCTTTTGTCAATTGAATATGTCTTTGTTTAGCATTTGAAATTATTTCCTTAATTGTCTGCTGCTGATTCGAAACCATTTTATTCATTAACTTATTTACCTGCTCTACTTTAGTCCATTCATATCCTTGTAGTTGCATTTATTTAAGTTAAGACACTAATTGCAGATGTATATTTCTCACTCGAGCTGAATTACATCATATTATAACCACTTTTACATAAATAGTATTTTACTGTGAGGTTTTGCATTACTTGTGTCATGATAATTTATCTGGTAAAGTCCCAAGAAAGTAAAACCATAAGACATAGGAGCAGAAGTAAACCATTCAGGTGCCCAAAACTGTTCACTATATTCCAGCTATGGTCTGATTAGTATCTTGTTTAGTTTTCGCAAAGCGCCCTACTTTTACATTCCATTGCTTTTGAAATAATAGCTAACGTTCTATTTAGCTTTATGCATGGAAATTTGTCTCGCAAACTTAATTGAGTTTTTTTAAAGTAACAAAGAGGATTGATGACGGCAGAGTGGTGGATATGATCTATATGGACTTTAGTAAGGTGTCCAACAAGTTTCCGTGTGGTAGATTAATTAGCAAGGTTAGATCACATGGAATACAGGGAGAACTAGTGATTTGGTTGAAAACTGAGGGTGGTTATGGAGGGTTTCTTTTCAGACAGGAGGCCTGTGACCACTGGTGTGCCACAAGGATTGGTGCTGGGTCCACTGCTTTTTGTCATTTATATAAATGATTTGAATGTGAAGTATGGTTAGTATGATTGCAGATGACACCAAAATTGGTGGTGTGGTGGACAACATGTGGCACCTTACCAGACACCCTCTGGGATCCAAATATGTTATACCTACAGCTTCCCTTTATCCTGCTTGTCACCACCTTAAAGAATTATAGGAAATTTGTCAGGCATGATTTCCGCCATGCTGGATCTGCTTGATCATATTTTGTACTTCTAAACGTTCTATTATTGCATCCTATATAACATAGAGTTTAATGTTTTCCCAGTAACAACTGCTAAGCTAACGGGCCTACAATTACCTGTTTTCATTTCTTTCAATTTTTAAACAAAGGTGTAACATTGACAGTTTTCTAATGGCCTCTAACATGTGCTGGGTCACACATTCCACAATTTACAACTGTAACTCACTCTACCTTCCCCTCAGTATGCTGTAGTTCATACCAACTGCTCCTTGCATTGTTCAAATTAATTATTCAAAATATACTCTATCAACTTGTCCTGTGGGCTACTTTGCTAATTTGATTGGTCCTATTAACGTTACGATGAAAATCATCCAAGATTTTCATGGTACTGTTTTGTCAGTCTGTACTATTTCTTGATATGTACTCTGTTCTACTATTAGCTGTTGTTATGGGGACTATGAGCTGCCCACACTAGTGACATCTTTACATTTTTTTCAGACTTTTTAAAAAATCTCATCTTAATCTGATTCTATATCTTCATCTTCTGATCCAAGATCATTTCTCCTTCTTGTACTGAACTGTTTGGTAGATGCAGGTTTGTCCTATGTAGTGTTTTGTGCAGTCCTTGCATGGGATTTTGTACACTACGTTGGTTTTGCTCATGCTGGGTATCGGGTCCTTCGTCCTGGTGAGTTGTTGTCTGAGAGTGCCTGTTGGTTTGTGTGCTGTTATGAGTTCTAGTGGACGCAGTAGTCTGGCTGTCAGTTCAGAAATGTTTTTGATGTATGGTAGTGTGGCTAGTCCTTTGGGTTGTGGCATGTCCTCATTCCGTTGTCTTTCCCTTAGGCATCTGTTGATGAAATTGCGGGGGTTTCCGTTTTTGGCTAATATATTGTATAGGTGTTCTTCTTCCTCTTTTTGCAGTTCTGGTGTACTGCAGTGTGTTGTGGCCCTATTGAACAGTGTCTTGATGCAACTTCTTTTGTCTGTGCTGGGGTGGTTACTTTCATAGTTTAGGACTTGGTCTGTGTGTGTGGCTTTCCTGTAAACCTTTGTGGTGAATTCTCTGTTCGGTGTTCTCGTACCATCACGTCTAGGAATGGGAGTTGGTTGTCCTTTTCTTCCTCTCTAGTGAATCAGATTCCTGTGAGTGTGGTGTTGATGATCTGGTGTGTGTTTTTAATGATTACAAAAGTATCATCGGCACGGTGGCACAGTGGTTAGCGTTGTTGCCTCACAGCGCCAGAGACCCGGGTTCAATTCCCGCCTCAGGCGACTGACTGTGTGGAGTTTGCACGTTCTCCCCGTGTCTGCGTGGGTTTCCTCCGGGTGCTCCGGTTTCCTCCCACACTCCAAAGATGTGCAGGTCAGGTGAATTGGCCATGTTAAATTGCCCGTAGTGTTAGGTAAGGGGTAGATATAGATGTAGGGGTATGGGTGGGTTACGCTTCGGCGGGGCGGTGTGGACTTGTTGGGCCGAAGGGCCTGTTTCCACACTGTAAGTAATCTAATCTAATCTAATCTAATCATATCTGACCCAGAGTTTGGGTTGAATTTGCGGTAAGACTGTTTGTTCTAACCTTTGCATTACTGCTTCTGCTATGAGTCCTGAGATGGGTGAGTCCATGAGTGTGCTGTTGGACAAACAGGAAGACAGCTAACAATCCGCATCCATGAACACCAACTAGCCACAAAACGACATGACTAGCTATCCTTAGTAGCCACACACTCAGATGACAAGCAACATGAATTCGAATGGGACAACACTACTATTATAGGACAAGCCAAACAGAGAACAGCCAGGGAATTCCTAGAGGCATGGCACTCATCCACTCATTCAATCAATAAGCACATGGACCTGGACCCAATATACCGGCCACTGCAGCGGACAGCTGGAACTGACAACCGGAAGCGACAGATATAAATCACTATAAATTCCGGAGGAAACATCACAGGAGGCTCCCAAGTACTGAGGATGTCAAGATGAGGACAGTTATGGACCACTGCCGGAACCCCATTGTCATTAGTACAGCCAAGACTTGGAGGGCGATGCGTCAGAGTGAGGGTTGTTTATCCAAGACTTTTCCACTTACGCCTATAGTTGGCATGCCAGGGTTCTGACCAGGGATGATGGACTCAGGGTTCAAACTATGGGCAGCAAGTGGAGTTTCTGGTTTGGGAGACTTGTTTGAGGAGGAGGTTATGATGTCTTTTGAGCAATAAGCCGCAAATATGGGTTGCCCAGCAGAGATCTTTTCAGTTTTTTTTTTCAGGTTAGGGATTTCATCCAGAAGAAGACTACACTTCTCACTAAGCCCTATAAGCCCGGTACAGAGAAGTTGTTGCTACGTTCCACAAGCACCCTTTCGGTTAGTGCCCTCTATCGCCTGCTGGGTGGCAGGGCCTGGCAGGATATTAACCGGTTATGTGAGGTCTGGGAGTGGACATCTCTTCTGAAACATGGGAGAACATATGGGAGAATACTCAAAAGATCTCAATCTGTAATAGGACATGCGCTACACAGTTAAAAGTTCTTCACAGGGCTCATCTGGCACCAGACCGTCTGGCGAAGTTTAAAAATGGGGCATTTTCAGTGTGTCCCAAATGTAAAATAAGTGTAGGTACTCTTACCCATTGCTTCTGGATATGCCACCGGCTCCGTGTTTATTGGAGCGCTGTGACGGGAGAGGTAGGGAGGGTATTGAGGACTGAAGTCAAAGTAGACCTGATATCTCTCCTCTTAGGTCTACCAAATTTACCATCTTTAGACGTGCATGGGAAGAAACTGTTTAATATTCTTGCATACTGTGCACGGAAGAATATTCTGATGAATTGGGTGTCTGAGAACCCGCCGGGCTTGCTGGGATGGCAGAAATTAATTGTGGAGCACATTCCCTTGGACTATTTTTACAAACATGGTGCACCACACAACAGACAATTTTTATAAGACATGGCAGCCCTACTTGAGTTATTTGGATATAGATTTGTCAGTTATCTTAACTAGGGCGTTTTTTAACTGGAATGATTAGATTTGTCAAGCCCTGGGCCCTGGAGGCGGTCTCCCCAGTTAATATGCATATGTATACAATGCTCCCATTCCTTTGTTTGGGAGCTTTGCGCCAAGCCATAGCGGTTCTGTATTTTGTGGGGTTTTTTTTTGCTTTTCTTTCTTTTTTTGTGTTGCTTTGCACAGTGTTCGGGTTTGCTTTGTATTATAGGGTAGGTTAGTAGTTAGTAGATAGTTGTATTGTAATTTGTGTTTTTTTTTCTTTTTATTATACTGATATTTGTTATTTTTTTTTCAATAATTTTATGTTTGCAAAGTTTAAAAAAAATTGCTAATAAATATATTTACAAAAAAAATCACACAACACCAGATTATAATCCAACAGGTTTATTTGGATGCACTAGCTTTCGGAGCTCTGCTCCTTCATCAGGTAGTTGTGGAGTATGAGATTGTCTGACACAGAATTTATAGCAAAAGTTTGCAGTGTGATACACTTCACACGTACACACCCACAGACTTATAGTCCTTTACACACACTCTCGCAGACACTCATACCCCCCCCCCCCCCCACACACACACACACACACACACACACACACACGTGCGCACGCACGCACACACACACAAGTTTGTGAGGTAAATTTGTACTTGCAGAATGACATTTTATTTTGCTTCAAAACTGCATGAATCCCTGTAAGAGTCTGTAAATCCCTTTTTTAGAAATAGAATCAGTCTGAACATTGGGACACAGGGCACCTCACACCTTCGATGCATTATCTGGGCTGACATAGCACCTGTTGTTAAAGTTCACTTGAGAATGTAACTTTACAAAAGCATTCTGGGATTTACATATGAAAGAACTGAAACCAATATGGTTATTCTAAAAGATGAGAGACTTAACAAACAATCCAGGTCTTTTTCAATATATAATTTCAGTTGCATCACACTGTAAAATTCTGCTATAAATTCTGTGTCTTACTATCTTAAACTCCACAACAACCTGATGAAGGAGCAACGCTCCGAAAGCCTGGGCTTCCAAATAAACCCCTGTTAGACTATAACCTGGTGTTGTGTGATTTTTAACTTTGTCCACCCAGTCCAACACCAGCATCTCCAAATCATGATAATCAGACAGGCTTCCTTTCACTTCCGGGCAAAAGTGAGGACTGCAGATGCTGGAAACCAGAGTTTAGATCAGAGTGGTGCTGGAAAAGCACAGCAGGTCAGGCAGCATCTGAGGAGCAGGAAAATCGACGTTTCGGGCAAAAGCCCTTCATGAAGGGCTGTGCTTTTCCAGCACCACTCTGATCTAAACTTCCTTTCACTTCCTTCAAGACCTTTGGTAATATGACAAATCCTTTGTTTCCATGCTGTACATCTCTACGACTCTGTGACTTTAAATAAACCAGTCTTTCCAGTACAACTTTGTCAATTGTTAGCTCACCTTGTTTCTCAACTACTACTTCTGTGACAATACCTTAAGTGTTTCCTTCCTTTATGGAAGGGAGCAGTACTCCCTCATAGCACAGGGGACCCAGGTTCAATTCTACCTTCGGGTGACTGTCTGCATGGAGTTTGAACATTCCCTTTGGGTCTGCATAGGTTTCCTCTGGAGGCCCTGGTTTCCTCCCACAGCCCAAAGATGTGTGGGCTAAGAGGATTGGCCATGCTAAGTTGCCCAGTCCTGCTGGATTACCCATGGAAAAGACAGGGTTATGGAGATATGGTAGGGGATTATAGAGTCATAAAAATATACAGCACGAAACAAACTGTTCCATCCAGCTCACCTGTGTCAACTAGATATCCTATATAAATCTGGTTCCATTTGCCAGCATTTGGCCCATATCCCTCTCAACCCCTCTTATTCAGGATCTGAGTGGGATGGTGTTTGAGGGGGGGTAGTGGTGGTGGTCAATGTGGCCTCGATAGGCTGACTGGCTTACCTCCACATTGTAAGGATTCTGAGATTCTATGATTCATGATGTCTTAATACTGTACGTCAAGCATATCTTCTGATCAAGTACAGCATATGTCTACATTTCACTCCACTTGATCTAACTCTCCTCCTTACTACCATTTATTTGCCAGTAGAATACTTTGTTATATCATGGCCTAGATTATAGACCAGACAGGGTTTTAGATTCAGTACAATTACAAGATATCATGAGATGTGAATTCTGGCATAATGGTACCCACCTCAACTTGAGTAAGTCTATGTAATGGAATTCATGTAGTCAGTATGTGTAATGTACAGTAGCATCACAAGCACTGAAATCAAACTCTAGACCTGTGGTATTGTCACCTTGTAAAATGTCAGTGTTGTAAAGAAACAATATCTAATGCATAGAACTGTTGGCTGTAAATGGGCATAAACACTCGTCATGATGGCCGTTTGATGGCAGTGACCAGCTGCTAAAGGCGGAAAAGTGACAGACCATGAATATTGTCAATTTTTTTTTCAGTCATAAAACCATAAGACATTGAAACAGAGGCAGGTCACTCAGCCCATCAAATGTGCTCTGCTATTTAGTTAGATTGTTATTGATCTGCTAACCCTCAACTCCACTTACTTACCATTTCCCAGATTAGAAGTTCCACAAATTCACTACCCTCAGAAGAAATTTCTCTGACTCTGTTTTGGAACAGCAACTCTTATTCTGAGATTATACCCATCAGTAAATGAAACTATTAAAGACATTTTATCAAAACCTAAGCAATCTATTTATTCACTGATTAGAACAATAGACCCTCGAGCTGCTTTTTGTTTTGGAGTCTGAAGAGTTAAGAATACTAAAATCTACTAATATATACACCATCTTTTGCTGATGATCTCAATATTCCTGACAATGTTCTTCAGACTTTAGAGGATCAACTTGAAGTTTCAGTCAGTTTCATCAGACAAAGTTTTGAGCTCATGTCATGCTACCACAATAGTCATACAGCACAGAAACAGACTGTAGAAAATGAAAATGTTGGTGAGGAAAATACAGAGATACTTGCATCTAGACTAGAAGAAATTGAGGTTTACAAGGAAGAGGTATTAGAAATACTGCAGAGTGTGAAAATAGACAAGTCCCCTGGGCTGGATGGGATCTATCCTAGGATCCTCTGGAAAGCAAGGGAAGAGATTGCCGAGCCTTTGGCATTGATCTTCAAATCATCATTGTCTACAGGAATAGTGCCTGAGGATTGAAGGATAGCAAATGTGGTTCCTTTGTTCAAATAGGGTAGTAGAGACAACCCTGGTAATTACAGACTGGTGAATCTCACTTCAGTTGTTGGTAAAGTGTTGGAAAAGGTTATAAGAGTTAGGATTTATAACCATCTAGAAAAGAATAATCTGATCAGGGACAGTCAGCACTGTTTTGTGAAGGGTAGGTCATGCCTAACGAATCTCATTGAGTTTTTTGACAAAGTGACCAAACAGGTAGATGAGAGTAAACCGGTTGATATAGTGTATATAGATTTCAGCACGGCATTCGATAAGGTTCCCCACAGTGGGCTATTATACAAAATGCGGAGGAATGGGATTGTGGGAGACATAGCAATTTGGATTAGTAATTGGCTTTCTGAAAGAAAACAGAGGGTTGTAGTTGATGGAACATGTTCATCTTGGCGTCCAGTTACTAGCGGCGTACTGCAAGGGTCGGTGTTGGGTCCACTGCTGTTCGTCATTTTTATAAATGACCTGGATGAGGGCTTAGAAGGGTGGGTTAGTAAATTTGCGGACGACACTAGGGTCGGTGGAGTTGTGGATAGTGACGAAGGATGTAGTAAGTTGCAGAGAGACATAGGATGCAGAGCTGGGCTGAGAGGTGGCAAATGGAGTTTAATGTGGACAAGTGTGAGGTGATACACTTTGGCCGGAGTAATCAGAATGCAAAGTACTGGGCTAATGGTAGAATTCTTGGGAGTGCAGATGAGCAGAGAGATCTCGGTGTCCATGTACACAGATCCCCTGAAAGTTGCCACCCAGATTGACAGGGTTGTTAAGAAGGCATACAGTGTTTTGGCCTTTATTAATAGAGGGATTGAGTTCCGGAACCAGGAGGTTGTGCTGCAGCTGTACAAAGCTCTGGTACGGCCACACTTGGAGTATTGTGTACAGTTCTGGTCACCACATTATAAGAAGGAAGTGGAGGCTTTGGAAAGGGTGCAGAGGAGATTTACTAGGATGTTGCCTGGTATGGAAGGAATGTCTTATGAGGAAAGGCTGAGGGCCTTGAGGCTGTTCTCGTTGGAGAGAAGAAGGTTGAGAGATGACTTAATAGAGACATACAAGATAATCCGAGGGTTAGATAGGGTGGACAGGGAGAGCCATTTTCCAAGTATGGGGACGGCAGACACGAGGGGACACAACTTTAAAGTGAGGGAGATAGGTATAAGTCAGATGTCAGAGGTAGTTTCTTTATTCAGAGAGTAGTAAGGGTATGGAATGCTTTGCCTGCATCAGTAGTAGATTCGCCAAGTTTAAGTGCATTTAAGTCATCATTGGACAGGCAAATGGACTAGTGGTACATGGAATAGTGTAGGTGGGATGGGCTTCAGATTAGTATGACTGGGCAACGCAACATTGAGGGCCAAAGGGCCTGTACTGGGCTGTAATGTTCTATGTTTGTTCGAACTTACCCATGCCAACCTAACATCCTAAATTTATCAAGTCTGTTTTGCCATATCCCTCTCAACCCTTCCCATTCAGGTGCCTTTTAAATGTTGTAATTGTATTAACCTGCATCACTTCCTCAGGCAGTTCATTCCATACTATACATGTACCACCCTTTGTATGAAAACGTTGCCCCTCAGATTCCAATCTAAAAAGCGAGATAACAGAGTTTTACATAAATTCATGCAGTTTTTGAGCTCAGAGTTCTACATGAATGTATGTGGTTTTTGAGCAAAGTGCAATGTTGAGGCCCTCCCTATGGGTACCTCTGCTCGGCCACTTTTCTCTGCTGCCTGTCCCGAAGTCCACCTTGGAGGATGGTCACCCGAAGGTCCGAGGCTGAATGTCCTGGACCACTGAAGTGTTTCCCAACTGGGAGGGAACCCTCCTGTCTGTTGATTGTTGTGCGGTGCCCATTCATCCGTTGTCGTAGCCTTTGCTCGGTTTCCCCAGTGTACCATGCCTCCGGGCATCCTTGTCTGCAACGTCTATCTTATACGTTGGTGTCCGTGTGCATGTGAGAGTGTGTGTGTGTGTGTGTGTGTGTGGAGGAATATATGTGTGTGTTCACCTGTAATGTGACATGAACCCAAGGTCCTGGTTGACACACACACTCCCACACATGCACCCCCTCACAGACCTAAGACACTCTGTGCGTGCGCGCGCGTGTGCGCACACACACACACACACACAAACACACACAACCCCAACCCCAGACAGACAAAGACCCACAAGCATATGTATATTTTGTGTGCTGAATTTTTTTGTACTTGTAGAGTTACATTGCACTTTGCTCAAAAACCACATACATTCATCTAGAACTCTGAGCTCAAAAACTGCATGAATTTATGTAAAACTCTGTTATCTCACTTTTTAGATTGGAATCCATCTAAACATCAGGTCATAGACAGAGAACACAGGGGGCTAACACCTTCAACATATTGTCTAGCTATCACCATTGTTAACAGCTAACCCGAGAATGCAACTTTTTAAAAGAAAGGGTTTTGTGATTTACACATAAAAGAAGTGAAACTATCACTGTATTCTAACAGATGAAAGGCTTAACAGACAATCAGTTCTTCAATGTATAATTTCAGTTACATCACACTGCAAATGTTTGCTATAAATTCTGTGTTACGATCGAGCCCTCCACAATCACCTGATGAAGGAGTGTGGCTCCGAAAGCTAGTGTGCTTCCAATTAAACCTGTTGGACTATAACCTGGTGTTGTGTCATTTTTAACTTTATTAGTCAGAGTATTGAGTACAGGAGTTGGGAGGTCATGTTGCGGCTGTACAGGACATTGGTTAGGCCCCTTATGGAATATTGCATGCAATTCTGGTCTCCTTCCTATCAGAAAGATGTGAAATTTGAAAGGGGTTCAGAAAGGATTTACAAGAATGTTTGTTGCCAGGGTTGGAGGATTTGAGCTATAGTGAGAGGCTGTACAGGCTAGGGCTGTTTTTCCAGGAGCTTCGGAGGTTGAGGGGTGACCTGATAGAGGTTTACAAAACCGTAAAGGGCATGGATAGAATAAACAGACAAAGTCTTTTCCCTGGGGTGGGGGAGTCCAGAACTAGAGAGCATAGGTTTAGGGTGAGAGGGGAAAGATATAAAAGAGACCTAAGGAGCAATGTTTACACACAGAGGCTTGTACGTGTATGGAATGAGCTGCCAGAGGAAGTAGTGGAGGCTGCTACAATTGCAACATTTAATGGGCATTTGGATGGGTATATAAATAGGAAGGGTTTGGAGGGATATGGGCTGAGTGCTGGCAGGTGGGACTAGATTGGGTTGGGATATCAGGTTGGCGTGGACAGGTTGGACTGAAACGTCTGTTTCCATGATGTACATCTCTATTACTCTATGACACCAGACTATGCCAGCTTGGTCCAAGGTTGCCACCCAGATGTGTTGCCTCAACTCTCAGCATTGCAGGAAAAGGTATATTACCTGCTTTGCTGTTGTAGTCTAAGAGCCATCAGTTTCTCCCCAATACCTCAGTCTCTATGAAACTATATTTGCCTCCCAACAAGTCTCATGATCTACCACTCTTACTATTGTCAGTAGCATTTTCTCATATTTGCTGTCACCGACCCAACCCCTGGCACTACAGTCCTGCTTGCCTTTGTGCTACCTGTTCTCTCTCTGAAGTAACATCTATTTCACTCACATTCATCTCCCCTAACACATACATCTCTCGTTCCATGAAAATTGTATACAGTAGTGCAGAAAAAGTCAAAATAGGTGCTGGCTGATATTCAGCTTCTTACTGCATCTAAGAAGAGGTTCCTGACTCTGCCTACTCTAAGCAGCTAACTGTGTCCAAGTCTCTGAACTCTAACAGAGACTGCCCTTGACTTAATATGCCAGGACCCACTGACAGAAGGCTAACCCCCTTGACTAAGAACTGCTTACAACCATTAAAAGCTTCTTGGCTTTATAACTGTGCTAAATGGCACTGCATTACTATGCTTGATATCCTTGGTTAAGAAGAAAAGGCATGGCAGGAATACTTTGAGCAACCATGTAGGCTGTAAGTGAACACTATGACAGCCAAAGATCATGCCAGAGATGCAGCTGGTCCAATCCATGAGCTGAGCTCCAGCATTAAAATACCCCAAGGTGAAGCATTTAACTGCAAAAGTGTACTGCAAGTGGATTGCAGATGTGGTTCTCAGAGGCTGGCATATGGTGGATGCTAAAGCCCACGGTCATGAGGTGAGAATGGCTGGTGCCCATGATCCTGCCTGATATCCAGTGGGGAAGTTCTTTGGGACAGGCAACGTATTGAAGTCACCAGGTACTCATTCTGCTTTCCGTGTCAAGAATTCTAGGCGTCTAGTTTGCTCATGATTAGCAATAGACTGGAAAGCTGCATATTATTGAGGTGAAATGAGCACTTATTAAAGTCGTTGACAGGCCCTTAATATGGAGTTCTCCAGTCCCTAGCGAGGATCTTGCCTCAATGACCTGAACTTGCTTCAGCATTGTTCTTGATATTGATATAGGTCTCACCAGAGTTGTACAATTGTGCCAAATTTTTGCCAATAGCTGAAGGCATTCTGGCCCCAATAAGATTCTGTTCTTTGTGTCTGACATTATGGTCGAAGGTACAAGTTGCATACTACAAATAGGGGGGAACCTGCAATGAGTGAGAAAATTAACATCACCAGAGAAAAAGTAGTGGAGAAACTAAAGAAATTAAAATCTTCCAAATTCCCAGGACCTGGTTATTTTGCATCCAGGTGTTCTAAAAGCGAAAGCAAAGGGATGTTATGGCATAGTGGTAATGTCACTAGACTAGTAATCCAGAGTTATGGAGAAACAAACATAACATGCAGGTTTGGCAACATCTATGGAGAGATTTGAATGCAATTTGACTTCTTCAAAACAGTACTAATGTTCAGGGGAGATGTACTCAAATCCCACCAAGGCAGATGGTGAAATTTGAATTCAGTAAGTATCTGAAATTCAAAGCCAGTCTGACAGTAATAATGTAATCACTGTCAACTGTCCTTTATCCCATGAATATTTTTTTTAAAAAGCAGGGATTATGGGCGCTCTGTCCATGATTTTAGATCCTGCAACTGTCCCAACAAATTGGAAATTGGCAAATGTAACACCACTTTTCATGAAAAAAGTGAAAAAGGAAAGAAGAGAGTATAGGTCAGTTAGCCTGGCATCAGTCATCAACGAAGTGCTGGAATCTTATTCTAGAAGATTTATTGTGGTTTTTTAAAAAATACATTACGATCAGGCAAAGTCAGCAATTTTATGAAAGGGATATCGGGTTTAACAAATTTCATGTAGTTTTATAGGGATGTAGCTACTCGATTAGATTAAGGGAACTAGTAGATGTGATCTATCTGGATTTCCATAAGGCATTTAGTAAGGTGCCATGTATAGGATTAATAGTCAAGGTAAGGAACCATGAAGTTTGGTGTAATATATTAATATGTTTAGAGGATTTGTTAATGTTTAGAAAACAATGTTTAGCAAACATACAGTCGGCGTGGAGACAGATATTTTCAGGCAACCAGGTCATGATTAATAGAGTACCACTGAGCTATTCCTGATGAAGGGCTTTTGCCTGCAATTTTAGTTCAGATTTTGCTGCTCCTCTGATGCTGCCTGACCTGCTGTGCTTTTCCAGCACCACTCTAATCTAGACTTGGTTTCCAGCATCTGCAGTCCTTGTTTTTACCCAATAGAGTACTGCATTGATCAATGCTAGAGTCTCAGCTATTTGCATTTAGTGTTAATCAATTAAACAAAGAATCAGAGGAATGTTAAACTAGAGATTTTGTGATTCATTTCAGGTAGGACGTGTTCACTATACTCAAATTCTGCTTTGGTTTATATGGTGCATATTAATTTAATTAAAGATATATTTAGAAGATACCTTTATTCATTAAGCATTGCACTCAGCTGGTACAGATTCAATATGAAATTATCACTATATATCTTCTGAACTAAAACAAATGGACAGTTAAAGAAGCTATAATTACAAAACTACAAGTAGTAAGAATGTGCTTTATAAACGAGAGAAACTCGTCTGTGATCATGTGCAGAACGGTTTATATTATCTCCTTGAATTATAGTCAGAAGACCATATTGTCAGGTGTACAAATCTCTACATGCTGTCCTGAAATCATTTAAACATGTAGAGATTAATACAAGCATAGCTAAGTGTATAATACATGTTTGACATCCAAATTTGACAGTGTCTGGTTTTCATGGAATGTTCAATGACCTCATTGACAACAGAACTATTGTTATTTGACTATAAACAGAACCAACTTTTTTTTATTTAATGTTTTTCCATAAAGAGCATGAAGCGTGGGTTAAGAAAAAGCATGAAGGATACTGTTCATTTTGCAATTATTTCCATCTGTTATAAATCCTTATCAGATGTCATGGAGTAGTGACTATTAACACATGGCTTTCCTACCTCCATGCAGATAAAGAATATTGCATAGCAATATCTTCTGTAGCAGCCACAGGCTACTCAGTTCCATGTTTGTAACTTCTATAGTCACCTTACATGGTAGTTAAACTCATGATTCACCTTGACCACCAATTTTTGAAGATGGAATAAACAATATAAATAATGATCCAAATATATGCTGTATAGCAACTGAAAAGAGTTTGCTGGCAAAGACCAAGGTTGGACATCTTTGTGTGGATTGCTGTAAGTTGCAAAGTAATTCCATGGAATTTATTGGTACACAAAGAAAAAATACTGAGAAAGAAGATGTGATTGAGGGTACAACAAAGTTGTAACTCTGACAGCAGCTACGAAATCAAACATAAACACTTCTGTGAGTGCAGGGAAAGTTAACAAGGTACCTAATAGTTGAAGGGAATTCTTGTCAAAAGGAAAATTGACTCCTCGTTCCTCAAATGGGGCATGTAAGCCGATAGTTGGAGATACAAGAGCCACCCAAACTCTTATGTCAATGTAAGGCATGACATTTCCAACGCATAGTAACGTGAATGTCCGAGTTTTCATAAACAGTATTAACAACGTGCATGCACCAATACCTTTGTATCATGTGCACTACATCCTATGATAAAATGTCTGGAACAGTAATTGTAACTGTTATTCATAATTTATTTCTAGACTGAGTTGATCTATTCCCAGGGAACGATTCAGCAGTAATGAAGCTAGTAGCTTTTCCAGTAGTTTTGAAAGGGTCAAATGAGCTCAAAGAGTCAGCGCAATTATAGAAAAGGATTTCAGGAATTTTTCCAGCATATATTATTGTCCAACAAATGGCTAAACGAATTCCATTGTCAGAGGACAAATTGGCACCATAGATATATATGTGCTTATCGGAACTAACCTTGAGGTTTGAATAATCAAAAGGAATTCTTTAAGTCTTCTCTGATCCAGGCTCAGCCAATTGATCCAAAATTAAATAGCCCAGTCAGCTCAAGCTGAAGTTGAAGCCAAGGGAGTTCTAGGAAGCTACTATATGAAAAGTGGGATTATATTAAGGAAGTGGAGACCTCCTCACAGACTTGCATCAAAGTGAGTGGTAGTTCACCAGATAACAGTATTGTTCGAATATTTTCCATAAATTTTAAGGATAGCAAAACTCATACGGCAGGACATGTGGGTATCCAAAAGGACCAAAGTTTTATAAAATGGGCACTATAAATTCATAAACTACTTTTGAACAACCATTTAGTCGGATGTTAATAGGTCATGTGGAATATTTACTGGAAACAAAAGCAGGACATCTGTATATATTTACTTTTATGGATGTGACTTCTTGGTTCCCGAAGGCCATTCCCTCAAGAACTGTTGTTGCTAACTTGTGGTCAGGAATCAAATCCTGTCCACTTGCTATGCATTGCCAATGGACATCTAGTCATGTCGAGTTTTATGTGTAAAGGTTTGAGAAGTTATGAGCAGTCTGGGATAACAGAGTCTTCAGCATCCCACTGTCAGGCTCAAGGAGCTTAAAGGAGGTTCCATCAAACCCTCAACATGATGATCAAGACATATTGTCATGAATATACTCATGATTTGAATAAATGATTAGAATTTCCTTTATTTGTCTCATGCAGTTCTCAAAGTGAGTCCACTGATTTTGGAAATTTTGAATTAGTTTATGAATACGAGATAAGAGCTGCTCTGAAACTAATAAAAGGTTTTAGGATTGAGGAGGAAGTCAACTGTATTAAGACTATGTATCTGTCTCAGTTCACAGGAGCTGAAAGGTAGTGCTGAGAATGAGACCGAAGGAGGCCTAGACAATTCCCAAATTGAACCACCTATTATCTGGTTCACTAACACTGAACTGTTAAGGAGGTTAGACACCATGCTTTCATATCTAGACTTAAAAATCACAAAACACCAGATTATTGTCAAACAGGTTTATTTGGAAGCACTAGTTTTCAGAGCGCTGCTCCTTCAGGTAGCTGCGCTCCAAAAGCTGGTACTTCCAATAAACCTGTTGGACTATAACCAGGTGTTATGTGATTTTTAACTTTGTCCACCCTAGTCCAACGTTGGTACCTCCAAAGAATTCATATTTAGAGACAGTAAAATGAAAAGAATTAACATGGTGATTCATCAAATTTAAAGGAGCCTGTATAGAAATACCCCAGTGTATAACCATAGCCATATATGATGTGGATGTAGGAAAGTCCTGCCCTATAAAAACATTTTTACTGCTTAAGTCCAGAGAAACAGGCCCAGGTGAAAAGGAAAGCCCAACTCATGTTGGAAATCTTGCATTTGAGCCAAATCGAAGCAGCCAGAGTTCTCCATTAATTTAGTGCCTCAACTGGATGATTCTGTTTAGGCTACAGAAAGGTTAGTTTGATTTAAGAAAAAGCAGATTCCTACCCAGTTCCTCACCTGTAGCACTATCTTGTAAGGCAAGTGATTGGAAATTACAGGCTGATTGGCCTGACCTTGGCCGTTGGTAAGATCTTGGAGTCCATTGTGAAGGAGGATGCTTCTGAACTGAGAATTTCATGGTAAAATGGGGCAAAGCAGAAGTCATGTCTGACAGATCTGTAGAATTCTTTGAGGTGGTAATGTGCAGGTTAGACCAAGGAGAGCCAATGAGTATTACCTACTTGGACTTCCAGGAGGCCTTCGACAAGATGCCACACAGGAGGCTGCTGAGTAAGGTAAGGGCTTATGGTGTTAGAGGTAAGGTACTAACATGAACAGAAGATAGGTCTTTTGGAAATAGAAGTCTATTTCTATTTTCTAAATGGGGAGAAAGTTCAGAAAACTGAAGTTCAAAGAGACTTGGGAGTTGTAGTCCAGGATTCTCTTAAGGTTAACTTGCAGGTTGAGTCAGTAGTTAGGAAGGCAAATATAATGTTGACATCTATTTTAGAGGACTAGAATATCAAAGCAGGGATGTACTCCTCAGGCTTTATAAGACTCTGATCAGACCACATTTAGAGTATTGAGAACAATTTTGGGCTCCATACGTCTGGAAGGATGTACTGGCTCTTGAGTGGGTCCAGAGTAGATTCACAAGAATGATCCCAGGATTGAAAGGCTTAACATATGAGGAACATTTGAAGACTTTGGGTCTATACTTGATGGAATTCAGAAGGATGAGGGGGACATTTAATTGAAACTTAGAGTTCAGAACGGCCTGAGCAGAGTGAACGTTGGGAAGATGTTTCCATTAGCAGGAGAGACTAGGACCCGAGGGCACACCTTAAGGGTAAAAGGAAGACCCTTTAGAACAGAGATGAGAAGCTTCTTCAGCTGGAGAGTGGTGCATCTATGGAATTTATTGCCACAAAAGGCAGTGGAAGCCAGGTCATTGAGTATTTTAAGACCAAGATAGATGGGCTCTTGATTGTCAAAGAGATCAAAGGTTATGGGGAGAAAGCGGGAGAATGGGGTTGAGAAACTTTCAGCCAGGACTGCAGACTCAATGTTCCAAATGGCCCAATTTCTGCTCCTATGTCTTATGGTCTTATTATTTTCTAAGTGTTGACCGGTTACTGATGTGCGTTTGAGATACAAAAATAGACTGGAAAGACTGGAACGTTTATCACTGGAGCATAGGGGGTTGAGCTACTGAGGTTTATAAAATCATGAGGGGCATAGATAAGGTGAATAACAAGGGTCTTTTCCCTAGGGTGGGACAGTTGAAAACTAGGGGGCCATATTTTTAAGATGAGGGGAGATAGATTTAAACAGGATACGGGGCAACTTTCTTTACACTGTGGCTAATGTGTGGAATGAACTGCTAGAAAAAGTGATAGATGCAGGTGTAGTTATGACGTTTAAAAGACATTTGGATAAGTGCATGAATAGGAAAGATTTGGAGGGATATGGGCCAAGTGTAAGTAGGTGGGACTACTTTAGTTTGGGAACATGGTCGGTGTGTACTGGTTGGACTGAAGGGTCCGTTTTCATGCTGCATGACTCTATTGAACTAGGTGGTTATACATAGTCACTATTAGGCTAGCTTTTAAATCCATATCTTTAATGAACTCAAATTTCACTATCTTCAATAGTTGGATTCAAACCCCATGTTGGCAACTTTTCTATAGCAATGAGAAGTGTAAATGGAGCCCTGATTGGAGGTTGGCTTCCATAATGATCTGGGCTGTGCACTCAACCTTCTGTGTTTCTTACGAGTCTAGACAGAGCCGTTATAGTATCAGGTCGTTATGCATCCTGATAGAATGCTTTCTGTTGTGCAGCTATAAAAGTTAGTGAGGATCCTTATGGACATACCAAATCTCACAAGCCACCTGGGGATGAAGACACATTGTTGTGCCTTCTTGACCATCGCATCTACATGGGAGGGCCAGGGCAGATTGTCTGTTATAGTCACTGCCAGAAACTTAACACTGTTGACCCTCTCCACCTCAGCTCCGTTATTGTAGATAGGGGCATGTCCTCTACCTTTCTACCTGAAGTACTTTTGTTGTGCTGACATTGAGAGAGGTTGTTATCCTTGCACGAAGCCAAGCACTCTATCTCCTTCCTGCGTTCTGACTCATCGTTGTTTGATATCCATCCTACACAGTGGTGTCATCAGCCATCTTGTAGCTGGCGTTCGTTTGGAGTTTGGCAATACAGTCATGGGTGTACAGGGAGTACAGTGGGAACTAAGAATGCATCCTTGCAGGGTGCCAATATTGATTATTATTGTTGAGGAAGTGCTGTTGTGGTCTTCACTGATTGTGGTCCATGGGTCAGAAAGCTGAGGATCCAGTTGCAGAGGGCAGAGGTGAGACCAAGGTCTGGGTTTTTTGAGATTAGTGTGGTGGGGATTATAGTGTTGAAAGCAGAACTGTAGTCGATAAGTAGGAGCCTGAC
The DNA here is from genome assembly GCF_047496795.1 of Chiloscyllium punctatum. NCBI lineage: Eukaryota > Metazoa > Chordata > Chondrichthyes > Orectolobiformes > Hemiscylliidae > Chiloscyllium > Chiloscyllium punctatum. The sequence continues at coordinate 90,476,201 of NC_092739.1, read as the reverse complement.
ATAGGTGTCCTGGTTATCCTTGTTATCTCAGTTTCAACTCCACTTGCCTGTCTGTTCTCCATAACCCTTCGACACGTTACCAATTAAAAATGCCTATCTAGAGTCATAGAAATGTACAACATGGAAACAGACCCTTCAGTCCAACCTGTCCATGTTGACCAGATATCCCAACCCAATCTAGTCCCACCTGCCAGCAGCCGGCCCATACCCCTCCAAACCCTTCCTATTCATATACCATCCAAATGCCTCTTAAATGTTGCATTTGTACCAGCCTCCACCATTTCCTTTGGCAGCACATTCCATACATGTACCACCCTCTGCGAGAAAAAGTTGTCCCTTAGGTCTCTTTTATATCTTTCCCCTCTCACCCTAAACCTATGCCCCACCCGAGGGAAAAGACTTCCCTCAGCTTCTGAGGGAAACAGCCCCAGTTTATTCAACCTCGCCGAAAGCTTAAATCCCCCAACCCTGGCGACGTCCCTGCAAATCTCCTCCAAACCCTCTCCAGATTCACAACATCCTTCCGATACAAAGGAGACCAGAACTGCACACAACACTCCAAAAGCTGCTTAAGCAATGTCCTGTACAGCTGCAACATGACCTCCCAACTCCTACACTCAATACTCTGACCAATAAAGGAAAGCACAACAAACGCCTTCTTCACCTATCCTATCTACCTGCGACTCCAAGGTTTCTTTGTTCAGCAACATTCCCTAGGACCTTACAATTAACTGTATAAGTTCTGTTAATATTTGCTTTCCCAAAATGCAGCACCCCGCATTTATCTAAATTAAGTGCCATCTGTCACTTCTCATCCCACTGGCCCACCTGATCAAGATCCTGTTGTATTCTGAAATAACCTTTTTCACTGTCCACTACACCTCCAATTTTAGTGTCACCTGCAAATTTGCTGACTATACCTCTCATTTATAGAAATGACGAAAAGTAGTGGACCCAGCACCGATCCTTGTGGCACTCTACTGGTCACAGGCATCCAGTCTGAAAAACAACCCTACACCACCACCCTCTGTTTCCCACCTTTGAGCCAGTTCTATATCCAAATGGCCAGTTCTCCCTGTATTCTGTGAGATCTAACCTTGCTGACCAGTCTCCCCATGGGGAACCTTGTTGAATGTCTTACTGAAATCCATATAGATCACATCTACTGCTCTGCCCTCGACAATCCTCTTTGTTACTTCTTCAAAAAACTCAATCAAGTTTGTGAGACATGATTTCCCACACATAGCCATGCTGACTATCCCGAATCAGTCCTTGCCTTTCCAAATACATGTACATTCTGACCCTCAGGATTCCCTCCAACAGCTTGCTGACCACCGATGTCAGGCTCACTGGTCTGTAGTTCCCTGGCTTGTCCTTATCACCCTTTCTAAACGGTGGCACCACGTTAGCCAACCTGCAGTCTTCCGGCACCTCATCTGTGACTATCGATGATACAAATATCTCAGCAAGGGGCCCAGCAATCACCTCCCTAGCTTCCCACAGAGTTCTAGGGTACACCTGATCAGGTCCTTGGGATGTATCCACTTTTATGTATTTCAAGTCATCCAGCACTTCCTCCTTTGTGATATGGACATTTTTCAAGATGTCACTATCTATTTCCCTACATTTCTGACCTTTCATGTCCTTTTCCACAGTGAACACTGATGCAAAATACTCATTTAGTATCTCCCCCATCTCCTGCAGCTCCACACAAAGGCTGCCTTGCTGACCTTTGAGGGGTCCTCTGGCCTCATGCCTATATAATTACCTTTGTTTAACTCCAGAATGTTAGTGTGGGACTCCAGCTTTTTGCCCTCCAACTGAATTTCAAATTCTAGCATGCTACGATCACTCTTCCATACACAACCGTTTACAATGAGATTGTTCATTAATCCCACTTCACTACACAATACCAAACCCAAAATATTCTGCTGCTTGGTTGATTCCAAAACATATTGCTTCAGGAAACAATCTAGTACCCTCAATGAACTCTGTCTTGAGGCTAGCTTTGCCAGTTTGATTAATCCAGTCTATATGCATCTTAAAATCACCAATGATTATTACTGTACCTTTCTCACAAGCCCCGAGTATTATTAGACTGGTACTGTGTCCCACTGCGAGACTGCTGTTTAGGAACCTATAGAATACTCTCACCAGGGCCATCTTTCCTTTGCTATTTCTAAGCTCAACGCAGACTGATTCTACGTCTTGACCTCTAGTGCTGATACCATTTCTCACTACACTGATCTCATCCTTTACTAACAAAGCTACACCACCTCCTTTTCCTTCTGCCTATCCTTCAGAAACACTGATTACCCTCAGATACTCAGTTCTCAAATCTGGCCTGCAAGCACACCTACCAAAAGCTGATCACTACCAAATCATACCCATTTGCCTTGATTTGCAGTGTTAACTCATTATAATTATTCTGAATGCTTCATGCATTTGGAAACATTGGATGACAAGAGATATTGAAAGATTGGTCAAAAAGAAAAAGGAAGCATATGCAAGGTTTAGGAAACTAAAATCAAACAAGGCTGTTAGGTGTATAAAGGAAGCAGAAAAGAACTTAAACAAGGAATTAGGAGGGCTAGAAGGACCATGAAATGCCCTTCGCAAATAGGATAAAGGAGAATCCCAATACATTTTATGTGTACTTTAGAATAAAGAGGTTAGTTGGTGGAAGGATAGGTTCCCTTGAGGAGAGAGGAGGGAATTTATGCTTGGAGCCAGAGGAAGTGGGTGAGGTCCTTAATAAGTAACATTAGCATTCACCAAGGAGGAGGATGTGGATGATGGTAATATTAGAAAGCGGTCTATTGATATTCTTGGGCATATCAATATTAAGAAGATGGTGGTGCTGGGTGTCTTGAAAAGCATTAAGGTAGGTAAGTCCCCACAGCCGGATGGGAATCTATCCCAAGATACTGAAGGAGGAAAGGGAGGATATTGCTGGAGCCTTGATAGAGAATCTTTGTATCTCCTTTACCCACAGGTGAGGTCCCAGAAGATTGGAGAATAGCTTGTATTGTTAATTTGTTTATAAATACAACAGGAATAATCGAGGAAATTATAAAATGTTAAGCCGTACCATATTATTGGAGAAGACTTCGAGGGATAGGAATTTTTTGCATTTGGGGAAAAAAAATTGTACTGTTTGAGATTGTTTGCATGGCTTTTTACAAGGGAGGTCTCATCTCAAATTTGATTGAGTTTTTCAAGGAAGTAATGCGGATGATTGATTGAGGATAGGGCAGTGGATGTTGTCTACATGGATTTCACTAAAGCATTTGACAAGATCCCTCATGGTAGTTTGGGTTTTTCTCGAGATCTGTGACCAGTAGTGTTCTGCAAGGATCAAGTTGATGATTTGGATGAAAATGTAGATAGTCTGATTAGTATGTTTGCAGATGATACAAAAAGTGGTGGCTTTATGGATAGTGAGGGAGGTTATCAAAAATTTCAGTAGGATATAGACCAATTGGAAAGTTAGGCAGAGAAATAGCAGATGGAGTTTAATCTTGTCAGTTGTGAGGTGATGCATTTTTGGAGATCAAATGCAAGAGGAAAGTATACAGTAAATGGCAGGACGTTGAGGAGCATTTATATACAGAGGGATCAGAGGATGGAAGTCCATAGCTCCCTGAAAGTGGCATACACGTGGATTAGGTGGTAACAAAGGCATGCTTGCCTTCATCAGTCAGACCATTAAGTATAAAAGTTGGCAAATTATGTTGAGGCTGTAGAAAGCCTTAGACCATGTTTGGATTGTTGTGTGTCACTTCAGTATATGAAGCATGTAAAAACTTTGGAGATGGTGAGAAGAGGTTTTCCAGGATGTTGCCCAGATTAGAGTGTATTAGCTCTCAGGAGATGTTGGACAAACTTGGGATTGTTTTAACTGGAGCATTGAAGGCTGAGGGTGAGCAAATAGAAATATATAAAATTATGAGAGGCACAAATAGGGTGGAGAGAGTTTTTTATTTCCCCCAGGATCAGAAGACTAGGGGGTATAGGTTTAAGGTGAGAGGGGAAAAGTTGAATGGAGCTGTGTGAGGTTTTTTTTTACACAGTAGTACATGACTAGAAAGCCCTGGCAGGGGAGACAGTAGAGGCAGAGGTGATAGCCATGTTTAAGAAGCACGTAGACACATGAACAGCAGGGAATAGGGGGATAAGGATGTTTGCAGGTAGCTGGGATTAGTTTAGATTGACATCATGAACAGACACAGTGGCCAGGAGGACCTTTTCCTGAACTGTATTGTCCTATGTTCCATTATCAAATGTCCCTACTTTTGTACGATTCCTCTGTGTGATGTGACGATCACACATTCTTCCTTTTTTATTTTCTGTTAACAATCAGACTCAATGCTAATCTGCACTCCTGCCTTCTCCGTTAACTTTGATTCTCTAATTTTCATACAACTGAACACCCCCACTCCACCAGTATTTAGTTTAAAGCACTGTCCACAGTCCGAGTTATGCGATTCACCAGCAGTGTGGTTTCAGCACGTTTCATGTGGAGTCTATCCCATTGATGTCAATGAACCATGAATTTGAACCCATTTCTCCCACACTAATCATAACCCTAATGGTCAGAAAATATTATCGTCTTGTCCAGAACACAGAAACATCGTGGAGTACAAATGGGAAATTCTTCACCTACATTCAGCACAACATCGTGGGCCAAAGGGCCTGTTCTGTGCTGTATTGTTCTATGTTCTATAAAAGCTGCTTCAGCGAGAAATCTTTTTTCTTTTTTTCCTGAAGGGTGTGTATGTTTGTGTGTTTTTGTTTTTGGTTATATAAGGAAGTAAACTGTTATATTTCTTGACTATGTTAATCTGTTATTGCATCTTCATTGTACAAGTTTTAATTTATAATTATTAGATTATCAAAATAAATCAAGATTTTTTTAGATGTAGGTCAAACACTACATTGGATAAACAGGCAGAAAACTAGCCACAAAAAGACATGGAGAAAGTGAGGACTGCAGATGCTGAAAATTAGAATCAAGATTAGAGTGGAACTGGAAAAGCACAGAAGGTCAGGCAGCATCCGAGGAGCAGCAGAATCAACGTTTTGGGTAGGAGCCCTTCATCAGAAATGATTCCTGATGAAGGGCTCCTGCCCGAAAAGTCGATTTTCCTGCTCCTCGGATGCTGCCTGACCTGCTGTGCATTTCCAGCACCACTGTAATTTTGACAAAAAGACGTGACCCACTCTCACTAGTTTCATACATATAGATGAAGAAGGACACCACTTCGACTGGGACAACGCATCCATCCTAGGACAAGCCAAACAGAGACTTGTACGAGAATTTCTAGAAGCATGGCATTATAATGGGACTCTGTCAACAGACACATTGACTTGGATCCCATTTACCACCTCCTGAGAAAAAGAACCAGAAATGATATCACTCCCAGAAATTATATCACCACCAGAAATGACGTCACCAACCCAAGGAAGCCTAAACACACAAATAGAAAGTGGGCCGTGCCACCAGCACTTCATCCGGAAGCTCACTGATGATGTTGCCTCATATGGTGATGAAACGTCTGAAAATGAATCTTCCAGCTTAGCAAGCAAACCTACATCCATAACCTCAACCTGAGCTACAAATCTTCTCAAAACTTGATAAAAATGTTTTATCAATTATGTTTCTTCAATAAACAGTTATGATAAACTATGATAGATATTTGTTTAACAAGTTGGTATTTTCATTTTATGTTGTGACTGGTGGAGTAGTGAGACTAAAACAGTGTACTCGTCAGGCTTCGGACTTAACTACTTCGACTGTGATTGTTTTGTTAAGGGTTTTTTTTTGTTTCTGTTGGATTTGTCTCGATGTTGTTCATAGGTAAATAATAGAAAAAAATCAATTGCTTAGGTGTGTCTTTACTACCTTTTTCCAAAGCAATCATTAGGTTGGAAGATTGCGTTTTTTGCTTTGGTTTGTAACTGAATAGTGTTGTGGACCAGGCCAGACCCCCTCAAACATTGCAAGTAGCCCAGATCCTAACTTTGCTAGTTGTTTTAAGCAGGTGCAATGCAGATATTCCAGGAGGAATGCAGCTGGTCAAGCCACTTAGTTTCAAACAAAACAGGATTGGTTTACATGTTTACTAAATGAAAGACAAACAAGAGAGAACAGAGTACAGTATAACTTAACCTGTCTGAAAACCCAACAGATTATCCCCACTTAATGATGCTGTTTGAAATACTTACAATAATCCCTATAAACACTCCTTGGCCCAAATGGAAAAATCAAACACAGGGTCTTACAGGAACTATGTCAGAGAGAGACAGAGGTTCAGCATGAAACTGCTTCTTTAGGTTCAACAGCTTCACAACTGCCTGACTGCTTTCAGTGAATAACCAGATCAAAATCAAACCTGAGAGAACATCTGAGCTGAGAGAACTGGCCACTCCCTTTTCACTGTACACATTTCCTTTTATTAAAACTTGAAAGCCTTTTCCCTGAGGCAGTATCTGCTAGCAATAATCAAATTGGCCCTAAAACCCTTCAAACTTAGACTTTTTGGAACCTGTTTCTTTTACAACCTGTCTGGAAAAACAAAGCCAAGGACAACATAACCTTGTTAAAGAAGCAGCATCATCATAATAGTTTGAAAGAATGTTGTTGCTCTGGACCAAGAGTTAATACTTGATTCAAATAAGTCCCATCCTGTAAGAAATTGGTGCCAAAGAAATAGGATTTTATGGGAGATGGACTTAAAGCTTGGTCTTCCCAAAAGTCTTCATTGAAATTTAAAGGCTACACAAACCAGGCAGAAAAGTGAGAGTTTAAAAGATAATTCACTGCCATAGTATGAGGACATCATGAGGCATTGCTGGGGACACACTAAACCAATAGGATTTAGATAGAAACTTGCATGTTCTAGGAGCTGAGATCCAGGAAAATTGTGAAGGCAGTTATTTAAAACAAACAGGTTTGGGCACTTTTCAGTCCAGAGAAAGTTCCCTCAGTTGATACCAGGTATTAAGGGACTGTCTTAGGAAGACAGGTTTGAGTAGGTTGGGCCTGTACTGTCTGGAATATAGAGCTTATTAATGTGTGAACAGGAGCAAATTACTGCAGATGTTAGAATCTGTACTGAATCAAAAAATGCTGGAAATCACAGCATCTTCAGCTTTGATGAAGAATCTTCTAGACTCAGAACGTTAGCTTGCTCTCTGTCCATAGACACTGCCTGACCCTTATTGATGCATTAATGTTTCTTGGGTGACTTGACAGGGTAGATGCAGTCATTTTTTTCCCCCTATCCTTAACCAGAGTGTATAATCTCAAAATAAGGCATCACACATTTAATACAAAAATGATTGGGAATTTCTATTCTAAGTGTTGTGAATCTGTGGATATCTTTACCCTGGATAGCTATCAAGGCTGAGTTGTTCAGGGCTATGATATATATATTTTTAGTCAGTAAGGTAATCAAGAATTATGGGGAAAAGGCAGGAAAGTGAATCTGAGGATTGTCACAACAACTGTGATCTCACTGAATGGCAGAGGAGACTCAATGGGCTATGTAGCCTACTTCTCCTTTGTCTTATGGTATTAAATGAGTAACACTGATTTGATGTGGAAACATTCAGGACATTCCATTACAGGTGGAAAAACCTCCATTACAGCCATAAAAGTATGGATCACATTTAGTAAAGCTGCAGGAAACCTCTTAGGCACTGTAGCAAAGCATGTGAGAACTGTCATTGATGCAAATAAAAAAAATTTCAAAAGGTAAAACACACAATTACACTAGGAAGAGGAAGGGCTTATGCCCGAAACGTCGATTCTCCTCTTCCTTTGGTGCTGCCTGACCTGCTGAGCCTTTCCAGCCACACATTTTTAAGCAATTACACTAGGAAGCCATAGTATGAGTGTTGCCATGGTGATTTCATTTCTGAGGTGGCTCCAATAGAACCCAAAATTGGAGAAACAATAATTTGAAATGTAGAATAGCTTCTAAAGTAGATATTAAATCAGAAACTGAACAAATAAATGCATCTTGGTACACAACTGGAAGTCTAGCAAATGATGTTATTACTCACCAAGTGGTAGAAGAAGCAACAAACACATCCAAAGCAATATTGAAAGCTTTTGACAATGATTTCAATCTCTAATAATACAATTCCTGAACAGACATGATTTAACTAAAGAATACAGCATCCAGAGAGATCCATTGATGACTTCATTCATTAATGATCTCTATAAGATGAGTGAAAAGATGAAACTGTCTTGCCAGATATTTTGCAGTTCAAAGAAGACCTGACTCTGAGAAAGCCATTCAGTGATATGTGAAGCAGAGGCCCAGTAATTAATATAGATCAACCAAAAGGGGTGAAGACCAAATATGAGAATTTCAAATCCATCAAATTTTTAAGGAATAGAACTATAAAAGGCACATATGATATGCCAATGCAACAGATAGGACAAAAACCAGATACTAAAATCCCTTGCAACTGCTTCAAAGCAAAGTAATCTCATCGGTGCAAACAGTGCCCACCAGTTAAAACAATAGGTCACTTTCAGAAAATGCACTGAAGCAGGACATAGCCATTGGAAACAAAAGATCAATTAACAAGCCACACAAGGAGGTGAATCAGTTAGAACTCTCTTCATGAGAAGACAATCCAGAGTTTTCCCAGTGGAAGTTCTTCATGCCCTCTACCTTGCCTATTTCTGCAATCTCCTTAAATTCAACAATCCTTAACCTACCTGTTTGACCTTGCTTTTGACCAATAACCCTAATATCTCCTTTTGTGACTTTGTTTGGAAACATTCAGTGAAGTACTTTGGGATGTTTTAACCATTTTGGATATGCAATAAGTTATTTTTATGGCTCAGCCACTCTGACAGCAGATTGGAGTTTGTGAACATTAAGTGGATGTTGTCTGAAGGAGGTTAATAATATTCTGTGCACCCGTCAGTAATGATTAGATTGGATGGCTGCAGAAAATCATTGATGGAAAGAAAAAAGGAAATGTGAGAATTAATAAGAGTCCATGCTCTTGTGGCTGTAATGGAGGTTTTTATGCCTATAATGGAATCTCCTGAAAGGTTATCTGTCAAATCAAAATGACTCTGATCATAAAAGGTTAATTAAGATTATAATCCTGAAAGATCAAACATTAAAGCCCATGCGATTGGGAGGTAGTGTATTGAAATGGATATTGAACTGATTGGCAAACAGGAAATAGAGTAAGAATAAATGGGTCTTTTTCCAAATGGCAGACAGTGACTAGTGGGATACTGCACGCATCAGGACAAGGAACACAGCTATTCACAATTTAATTGAGGAAACTAAATGTAATAGCTCCAAATTTGAAGATAATACAAAGCTGGCGGTAGAGTAAACTATAAGGCGAATGCACAGATGCTGCTGAGCAATTTAAACAAGCTGAGTGGGCAAATCCATGGTAGGTGCAGTATAATGTGAATAAATGTGAGGCTATTCACTTTCACAACAAAAGCAGGAATGCAGATTATTATGTGGCTATAAATTGAGGGAGGGGATTATGCAACAAGATCTAGATATCCTTGCGAAAGGTAAACATGCAAGCGTAGCAGGTGATAAAGAAATTAAATGGTAACTTGGCCTTCATGGTCAGTGGATTGAAATACCAGGGATGCCTTGTGTAATTATTCAGGACCTTGATGAGAGCACACCTGGAATACTGTGTGCAGTTTTGATTTCCTATCTGATGAAGGATGTTCTTGCTGTAGATGGAGTATAGCAAAAGCATTAATTCCTGGGATGGCAGGACTGACATACCTGGAGAGGTGCATTGAATAGGATTATATTAGCTGTAGTTCAGAAGAATGAGGGGGATCTCATAGAAACAATAGAATTCTCAATACGGTTTAGTATCTACATCGATAGAATTGCTGTGGTTCAAGAAGGCAACTCACTACCATTTTTTCAAAGGTAACTGGGAACAGGCAATAAAAGCTGCTCAGCCAGCAATGACCACATCCCACAAGTGAATAAACAAAAGATGCAGTCCCAGACCAGAAGCCACAGTCCAACAATATCAAGTAAATCATTTAGGACTGAGATGAAGAGAAATTTCCTCACCCAGTGTCTGTGAAGTTACTACCATAGAAAGCAGTTGAGACCAAAACATTATATGATTTCATTAAGGAGTTGAAAATATCTCTTAGAAATGAAAGGATCAAGGATATGAGGGGAAATTCTGAACAGATGGTTGAATTGGAATAATCAGTCATGATCATAATGAATGTTGGATCAAGTTTGAAGGGCCATTTGGCCAACTCTTGCTCCTGTTTTCAATGTTTCAGAGACAAGGCATTTTACTCATATGTGGGGAATAAGGGAATGATCAGGGAAGAGGTAGGGCTGATCAGGGATAGTGTGGGGAACTTGTGCGTGGAGTCTGAGCAGATGGGGGAAGCCCTAAATGAGTTTTTTGCTTCAGTTTTCACCAAGGAAAGGGACCTTGTTGTGAATGAAAACGTTGAGGAGCTGGGATACAGTCTTGACCAGATCAAGATTGATGAAGATGATGTACTGAAAATTTTGGAAAACATTTAAGATTGATAAGTCCCCAGGGCCAGACCAGATTTATCCTAGGTTACTCTGGGAAGCGAGAAAGGAGGTTGCTAAGCTGCTAGTGAGGATATTTGCCTCCTCAATCTCCACAGGAGTCGTACCGGAAAATTGGAAGGAGCTGAATGTTGTTACTCTTTTCAAGAAGGGTAATAGGGAAATCCTGGCAATTACAGACCAGTCAGTCTTACATCTTTGGTCATCAAAGTTTTAGAAAGAATTCTGAGGGATAGGATTTATGACAATTTGGCAAAGCACATTGTGATTAAAGGCAGTCAGCATGGCTTTGTAGGCGACAGGTCGTGCCTCACAAATCTTATTGAATTCTTTGAGGAGGTGACAAGACAGGTCGACGAAGGTCAAGCAGTGGATGTGGTGTATATGGACTTCAGCAAGGCATTTGATAAGGTTCCCCATGATAGGCTCATTCATAAAGTCAGGACGTATGGGATACAGGGAGATTTGGCTATCTGGAATCAGAATTGGCTGGCTGATAGAAGGCAGAGAGTGGTTGTAGATGGAAAGCATTCTGCCTGGAGGTCAGTGTTGAGTGGTGTCCCACAGGGCTCTGTTCTTGGGCCTCTGCTGTTTGTAGTTTTTATAAATGACTTGGATGAGGAGGTTGAGGGGTGGGTGAGTAAATTTTCAGATGACACAAAGGTTGGAGGTGTCATTAATAGTATTGCGAGCTATTGCAGGCTGCAGTGTGACATAGGCAGGATGCAGAACTGGGCTGAGAAATGGCAGATGGAGTTCAACCTGGATAAATGTGAAGTGATGCATTTGGAAGCTCGAACTTGAATGCTGAATATAGGATTAAAGACAGGATTCTTGGCAGTGTGGAGGAACAGAGGGATCTGGGTGTGCAGATATAGAGATCCTGCAAAGTTGCCACCCAATTGGATGGAGTTGTTAAGAAAGCATATGGTGTTTTGGCTTTCATTAACAGGGGATCGAGTTTAAGAGCCGCGAGGTTTAGCTACAGCTCTACAAGTCCCTGGTGAGACCACACTTGGAATAGTGTGTCCAGTTCTGGTCACCCTACTATAGGAAAAATACAGAGGCTTTGGAGAGGGTGCAAAGAAGGTTTACCAGGATGCTGCCTGGACTGGAGGGCTTGCATTATGAAGAAAGATTGAATAAGCTCGGACTTTTCTCTCAGGAGAGAAGGAGGAAGAGAGGAGATCTGACTGAGGTATACAAGATAATGAGTGGAATAGATAGAGTTAATAGTCTGAGACTTTTCCCAGGGCAGGATTGACTGGTAATAGGAGTCATAGTTTGAAGATATTAGAAGGAAGGTATAAAGGAGACGTCAGAGGTAGGTTCTTTACGCAGAGAGTTGTGAATGCATGGAATGTTTTGCCAGCTGTGATGATGGAAGCAGAGTCATTAAGAACTTTTCAGCAACTGCTGGACATACACATGGATAGCAGTGAGTTGAGGGGTGCATAGGTTAAATTTTTATATTTTACATTAGGATTAAATCTTGGCACAAAATCGCGGGCCTAAGGGCCTGTTCTGTGCTGTACTTTTCTATGTTCTATGTTCTAATATCCTTTCTGCCTTAAAGTATATTCAAAGATTATTCTTCCATATATTCCAGTTTCTACTTTCACACCATGTGATATCTCAATCTTTGTCTTATTCTGTGTTAAAATTTAAAGAGGTGATTTCATTTGGCTACATTTTGTTTCTGGTTTAAGTCTATGAAAACTGTTGAATGTGATTGGTTCCTTGAACAGCTTCATGACATCACTGTCTTCATTCTTGAATCTTAATTAGACAGGGCTGCAATCAATTATACAGAAAAGAGGTAATGCTTTTGCCACAGAGATCGCGAAATCTCTCAGTGAGGCAAAGTCAGTGATTTATGCTCTTGCTGAAAATCCAGGCTAATGTTTCAAAAATTCGTTGTACTAACTGTTACTAATAATTGCATTTATAACCAAATTCCTAAGCATCTGCTTGCAGCATGTTTCATTGCAGAGAAAATGATATGTAGATGTAAATGTTATTTTTATGCAGTGAAGAGCTACGCAAAGAAGCACGTCAGATAAAACGTGAGCTATTGGCAGCAAAACAGAAGAAGTTGGAAATTCTGAAAAAGGAAGACGAGCCACAAGGTAAAAAAAAACTTCTGCCTATTCCTGAGACTTCAAATTTGTATGACTACTTTCTGAAAATCAGCAAAAGGCATTTCAGTGTGATTCAGCTCTCTCAAGGACTGTGCTTTCTTGCTGCCATAAGCCAAATGACACCCTGTTGCATTTGCCACATTTCCACTTAGGAATATAAATCAAACATATAATCATCTAATCAAGCATCTGTGCACATATGCAACGGTGCTACTTACAGTTTAGTATATGCTATTCAGACCCAGCAATGCAATCTTCTGTAGTACTTTCAAATTCATTCACGGAATGAGGACATCACTGTCTAGGCCAGCATTTGGTGCCATGTCTAATTGTCCTGGATGAAGAGGTGGCAGCGGTGAGCTGCTTTCATGATCCACTGTTATTCTTGGAATATAGGAACACAATGCATTTAGGAGGGGAGTTCCAGGATTTTGACTCAGCAACGTGAAGGAACGGTGATATAGTTCCAAGTTGGGTGTGTGTGTATCTTGGCAGTGAACTTGCTGGTGGTGGTGTTCCCAAAGATCTGCTGGTCTTGTTCTTCTAGATAGTGGAGGTTGCAGATTTCCAGGGTGCCTTGGTAAGTTATTGTAGTGTGTCTTGTACCTTAATGCATATTCTGTCCTCAAAGGAGTGCAGTGGGCAAATGGTTGCACATTTAGAGGCCAGCCTCCTAACCTTTGTCAACAGCTTCAGCAAGGCATGCAAGAGCCTTATAAAGACTTAAAATAAACACTCAAAATCCGCACTAACCTGCTGATCCACACTGCGCCCCACCCCATTTGGCTGCATATTTTTTAGGTATTTATTTTATTCAGGTCTTTCTCCATTCTTACTTGCAACACATCTATCAGTGATCTGGGTATTTGTCCAACGATGAATGTTTCATTCATGGGCTATTCTGTTTAATTTTTGTCTTGCATCATGGTTGGTCTAACCTTCACCATAGTTGACTGTATTAAGTACTGCTGACTATTTGTCCTAGGTGACTAATTCTTGGGACTCTGTTCCCCATTTATGCTTTTATCGCAACACTCACCTTTGTAACACCACTGTTACATACATTAGATCCTTAAAAGAACATAATACGACATTTTTAATCAGTAACCAATTTCCTAATATGCTCTGACACTTCTTAAATATCTTAATTTTATGATCAAGCCTTCCAAACAGCATTATATCTAAAGCTTTTTGAAGATCCATGTATATAAGCATGGTGCTAGTTGAGTAGCAAAATGCAGTTCATGCATTTCAAGGATGGTCTATGTCATACATTATCAGGAAGTTAATGGGGGCTTTCCATGCAGGTACCATAAACATAGAGTAGGTAAATTGTGATGCCAGCTAGCATCTAATGCTGATTTTGTGCCAAGCCTCCCATTTTAGCTCTTGTTGTGATTTTTCTTTTGTCACACTGGACAGCCTCCTTTCTTAATTAAAACAGATGCTCAACTGGCATTTTAACAATGCAGAGGATTAACCCCACAATGTTATTTAAAGGGAGGGAAGATCTCCAGACACCAGGAGAGCAGGAGAGAGCAACTCTCAAACTTTGAACTTCTGATCGTGAGAAATAATACTCTCCACAGAAAGAGTGGAGCTCTAGGCATCAGGAGGACATGGTAGAGGGATGACAAACAAGAAGGACACCAGGTACTGATCTCAGCATAAAATCAACAGCAAGTTGATAAGGCATGGGGACAGCAAGGAAATCATTAAAAAGTCACATCGACCCAGAGGGTAGCTCTGACATTAGAGAGAGACAACTGATAATGGTTTAACCTGAGGGTCACATGCCTCTGGTGAGGTGCAAGATCAAGGGACCTTCATGGTAACCTCAGCTAGTGTGGAAGTTGAGCCCATGTTGTTGATATCACTGCATTGCAAACCAGCCATCTACAACTGAGCTAACTGACTGCCAGAAAAGGCCAACTCAAATCAGTATCATTGTATTCACAACAGTGAAATTTAAAAAATCGTTACTTCTCAAAATTGCCCCAATGATTCCTAACCAGAATTATAAATACCAGATATCAGAACCAACTTTATACTTAAAATAAAAATTAGCAATTTATTATTAATACTATAACTTTACCTCGTGTAGTTTTGCACTGTTAATCTAATTAATGGCTAGGATATAAACAATTTTCTTTGAACATAGCCCCATTCCACATATACTAATGTAGTTAAAGGATAAATTGAAAGAAAACTACAAAAGAAATATAACTGGCCAGTTCACTTAAGCAGTTTCAACGATGCATAGTGTCACAGGCATATGAGATTTGTATCTTGCTTGAGTTCTGAAGACTCTGGTCAAAGCAAGAAGCTTCCCGGTAGGTTCTCAGGTGTATTCACTTATTTATTATAACTGGGATTCTTCTCTTAAACATTCAATCATTCACTTACTGAAGGATAACTAGAGTCATAAAGATGTATAGCCCGGAAACAGACCCTTTGATCCAACTCGTCCATGCCGACCAGATATCCTAACCTAATCTAGTACATTTGCCAGCACTTGGCCCATATCTCTCTAATCCCTTCGTATTCATATACCCATCCAGATGCCTTTTAAATGCTACAATTGTACCAGCCTCCACCACTTCCTCTGGCAGCTCATTCCATATGTGCACCACCCTCTGTGTGTTGCGCTATAGGCCCCTTTTATATCTTTCCCCACTCACCCTAAACCTATGCCCTCTAGTTCTGGACTCACCCAACCCAGGGAAAAGACTTTGTTTATTTATCCTATCCATGCCCCTCATGATTTTATAATCCTCTATAAGGTCACCCCTCAGTCTCCGATGCTCCAGGGAAAACAGCCCCAGCCTATTCGGCCTCTCCCTACAGCATAAATCTTCCAACTCTGGCAACATCCTTGTAAATCTTTTCTGAACCCTTTCAAGTTTCACAACATCGTTCCAATAAGAAAGAGTCCAGAACTGCATGCAATATTTCAAAAGTGACCTAACCAATGTCCTGTACAATGCAACATGCCCTCCCAACTCCTATATCAATACTCTGACCAATAAAGGAAAGCAGACCAAATGCCGCCTTCACTATCCTGTCTACCTGCGACTCCACTTCCAAGGAACTATGCACCTGCTCTCCAAGGTCTCTTTGTTCAGCAACACTCCCTCGGACCTTACCATTAAGTGTAGAAGTCTTGCTTTGATTCACTTTTCTTGGTTAGACTGGTTGGCATTGGCATTCCTGTTGTTGCTCCTTTAACATCCAGACATTTACAAGCCTCTAAGCATAATGCATCTGTGGAGCCAAAATATCTACAGTGTTCTTTTAATAACAATTAACCTTTTTTTTTTATAAAACAAGCTGTTGTTCACAGTCTAAAGGTCACCTTCAATCCACAGCTCTCAGTTCCAACCAAAAGTGGGGAAAAAATGAAGATCTCAACAGTGTGCCAAAGGACACTCTTAGAACCGAAACTGAGCATCAATAAGCAGCTTTTCGCTGTGTCAATACAGCTTGATTGCATAGTCAGGATGTCTTTCATCAATTTGCTGATAATCTAGAATAGACCAGTAATTAGCTGATTGGATTTGTCTTAATGTACCTTTGTTAGGGAGATAGCTGTATTCCAACAGTTTGGCTATGTTGTGGCCAGCTTTGCAGAACATGTTTTCATTACTACTGCCAGAGTATTGTCAGGGCCAGTAACCTTTCTAGTACCCAGTGCCTTCTGTCATTTCTTGATATCATATGGAGTGAATTAAATTGACTGAAGACTGGTGTTAGTGATGGGAGGATTTTAGTCTTTGAAGCTAGCCAACATTTTAAGAATGTTAGATTTTCCAGGTATGCTGACTTCTACTTTCTTCGCAACCAACACCATCAAAAACTCAAGCAATGTAATACAGAGCTAGAAATGTGAAATAAGAAAACAAAATTCTGGAAAATCTCTAGCAGGTCAAACAGCATCTGCAGAGAGACAGAGTTAAATTCAGGAAATGTATCAACCTGATACATTAACTTTATACTCTCCTGTGATGCTGGCTGACCTGTTGATTTGATTTGGTTTATTTAATCTATTTTTCTAATCAACCTATTCAGGTTGATTACTCTAGAGATGTTATTACACACCTCTAGAGTAGGTCAGACTTGAACCCAGGCCTCTCAGTCTAGGGGTAGGGACATTATTGTTGAGTGTTTTTACCATTAATGACAAATTAACTTAATTGCCCCAACTGGTATTTGTGTGCATCACCTGTGGCTTGTTGTCACATGTTTTTGAGTCAGAAAGTTGGGCTCAAAGTCCTCTGCCAGCAATCAAACAGTGCTACACTGCTGGAAGTGCCATCATTAAGGTGAGGTGCTGAACTACTGCCGGCCCACACACTCAGGTGGAGGGGAAAGATCCTATGACATTATTTTTAAGACGGATGGAGGAATTATTCCTTGTGGCCTGGTCAATATTTATCCTTCAATTAATATCATCAAAACACATTATCCAGTCGTGACCACATTGGCATTTATGTAAGCTTGACGTGTCCCTGCCACATTTCCTACATTATAGTAATGACTGCAATGAACTTCATTGATAAAACGTACTTTGGGGTTTTTCTGGGACACAAATATCAATGCAAGCAAAAACTTGATGAGAAACCATTCTCTCCTCAGATATTGCCTGACCTGGGTTTTTCGGCCTTTATTGTTTGAATTCAAATTTCCAGCATCCATAGTATTTTAAGAAGATGTATGGTGTGTTGACTTCCATTAGAGAGGGATTGAATTTAAGAGCTGTGAGGGTTATGCTGCAGCTTTATCGAGCCCTGGTTAGACCACACCTGGGTTATTGTGTTCAGTTCTGGTCGCCTCATTATAGGAAAGATGTGGAAGCCTTAGAGAAGGTGCAGAGGAAATTTACCAGGATACTGTCTGGACTGGAGGGCATGTCTTATGAAGTAAGGTTGAGGGAGCTAAGGCTTTTCTCATCAGAGTGAATGAGAGGTAACTTGATAGAGGTATACAAGATGCTGAGAGGCATAGATAGAGTGGATAGCCAGAGATTTTTTCCAGTGGCGAAAATGTCTACCTGAGGGGGCATAATTGTTGGAAGGTTTAGGGAAGATGTCAGAGATAGGTTCTTTACACAGAGAGTGGTTGGTGCATGGAATGCACTGCCAGCAGTGGTAGTAGACTCAGATACATTAGGGACATTTAAGCAATTCTTGGATAGGCACATGGAAGGTAGTATAATGAAGGGTATATAAGTTAGTTTGATCTTAGAGTAGGATAAAAGGCAGGCACAACATCAAGGGCCAAAGGGCCTGTTACTGTGCTTGAGAAAAAAAGAAAATGAGGTAGGCTCGAAGCAGTGCCATAAAGGAAGAAGGCAGGTCTGAGAGGATGTTATTCTCGAGCATGGGGCACCAATAGTGCAGTGGTTATTATAATCTGATTTTAGAGTAGGATAAAAGGCCGGCACAACATCGAGGGCTGAAGGGCATATAATGTGCTGTACTGTTGTATGTTCTTTTACTTTTGGATTAGATATTAATTCAAATCTAGTTTACTTTCATTTCTAAAACTTTGCTGTGTGAGAATTGAACTATTTGCCAACAGAACAACAGTGACTGTTTAACAAACTTTGTCTTAGTTTGTTGTGGTACAGTAGTACCTTACAAATCTCCAAACTATTGTGATTAATCTGTGTTTACTCATTTGAACATAGGATTATGAGCAAAAGAATTCCATTCAGGCCCTCGAACCTGTTGCACCATTGAATAAGATCACAGGTGATCTATTGTGTTTTGAAATCCACATTCCTACCTACCGTCAAAAACTTTAATTTCTTTGCCTAGCAAAAGTCTACCTGTCTCTGCCTTTAAAATAATAAATTATCCTGTCATCTTCAGCTTCTGAGACAGAGTTCCAAAGTGTCTCAAGCCTCTGAAAAGAGGGATTCTCCTTATCACTGTGTGGGTCTAATTTACTCAGCCTGTCATTGTAGGATAGCCTTCTCATTTCAGCAACCAGTCCAGTGGCGAGTTGCTATAATGTCCTCCAGTATGATCTAAGTATTCCTTGCAAAGTGTTCCTTAAATACAGGACCAAATTTGTACCTAATACTCCAGGTGTAGTTTTAACAAAATCCTGTACAATTATTGCAAAAGATTTTTATTCCTGTACTCCAGTCCCAGGCAATATGCAGTTTGCTTTTTTAATTGCTTCATATACTTTATCAATACTTTGCATGAGTATACCTAATTCCCTCTGAAGTGATATTTACAAGTTTCACAACGTTTGGATAATATTTACTTTATTTCGTAGAAAGAATGGAATCTAGCCTATTAGTCAATGAAATACTCCATCTGCCGTTGCTTATTTACTTAACCTGCATCATTTTGCAGCTTCTTTGTGACTTCATCACAGCTGCATTTTTGCCTAAATTTGCAATATCAGCAATGCATTGTATAATGCATTAGTTTGTTTGTATAAATTATCACAATAATTGTAAATGGCTGTAACTAGCACTAGTGTTTTGGAACTCTATTAACCACAACAATCAATTTGAAAAATGCCCTGTTTAATCCTATTTTTTATGCTTTCTGTCCATTAACCAATCCTCTAATCCCTTAAATCTGTGACTGTCTATCTTGTATATTAACCTTTGTATGACACTTTATCTAATGCCTTTGAGAAATGCAAGCATTGCTGCATCTACTGTTTCCTTTATTCAACCTGCTAGTTACTTCCACAAAAACTCGAATAAATTTGGTTTAACATACAGTCAGACATTTTATTCTTTGTACTGCCAACATGGCTTTGCCATATTGGTTTTAGCTGATTTTTTTTATTTCCAGTGCCAGTTTTAGGGTTATTTTACAATACACATTGTAGTAATTGTAATGAGGTTAGCCAGGTGGACCTCATGGATTTAGTTCCCTGATTGGGGCTATTAATCTGGTCCACTCAGAGCCCTGGGTGACAGATAAGACCAGGAGTGTCAGACATCCTGTTCAGTCAGAGTTGGCTTTGAGAGAGCTGGAACAATGTTAGGGACTCTTCACTTGTAAATAAAGGGTGACTAGCTGACAGAATACTATCCCCTCTGGAGTTATTTCAGTGACGATGAGAGAAAAGTACACTTCTAAAGAAATTCACTTGCAATAGTCATTTTTGAATTGGCGTAAGCATTTCTGACATCATGCCATTGTTTGGGAAGCTGGACATCCTGCCATCGCAGACTAGGCCCGTTATGTGGAAAGGAGAAGTTTTTTTTTCCCAGGCAAATTACATTGGGGCATATGAAAAGCAACAAGGAAATCACCTGACAGCTTGTAGACCCACAGCATTTTCAGTTAATAGGAGCCTAATTTTCCCTGAGGCACCAGATACTAAAACCTTTCAAGAGTTATCAGATTTACTTAAGGAATATTACAACTCCAATCCTCCTCTAATTTTGAGACGCTATTGGTTTTTCTTGGCAATTCAAGAGTCAAGGGAATCAGTATCGGGATTTTTGACGAGGTTAAGAAAACTGACAGAGGCTTGTCACTTTGGTTTAAACCTTAATGAAATGCTGAGAGACTGTTTGGTATGTACGATTAATGATATAACCATGAAAAAGCACCTGCTAGCTGAAGCCCAACTGGACTTCAAACATGCACTACAACTGGCTTTATAATTGGAAAATGTAGCAAGTGGAGCATGTCAGTTGCAGGATATCTGATTGAAGTGGTTATCTTTGCCAGTCTGAGCTTGAGAACACCACTTTAGTGATGGTAATTGCATAGCCTCACTCAGGGCATAACCTGAACAGAAGGACTGTAGGTCAGTCCACAGCAAAACTCCAAAACAAAGCCAAGCCTCGGCCAAACAGCTAAAATTTTCTTCAGGATCCGCAATGGCAAGCCATTGAAGTTGCTGCAGATATGCAGATTCAACAGCAAAAGAGTCACATTGGATCTAAATTAAGGGAACTAGTATCCAAGAGAGTACACACCCTGTAAAGTCCACCTATAGGTGTTTGGAACAGTTAAATTGCTTAGTAACATCCAAATCAGAAACTATCAAAATTAGCATCTGGTTAAATAGTTGCCTGGTTCGAATGGAGGTTGATATCGGCATGGCCATTTCAGTGATCGCAGAACCAGTCTTTAACAAAATTCAGTCTGGACTCCAACCTTTAGGTTTGCGCAAATTCTCGGCTAGAATGCGAATCTATACCGGGAAGCCTTCACATATTAAAGGTACAACTTTGCTTCTGGTCTCTTATGAGCAGCAGCTAGTTCAGTTACCATTGACTGTAGTAAAAGGCTTGGGCCCATTTTTTGGCAAAACTGGTTGAGACAGATTCACCTAGATTAGCTCAACATTGTTTCATTTAGAAAATGGCTGCCTGAGTAAAGTTCTAATTAAAAACCTGGAAGTTTTTCAGAAAGGTCTAGGGACTATCAAAGGAACCAAGGCCACCTTTTGTGTTGACCAGGAAGTAATTCCACAATTCTGTAAGCCCCATCTAGTAGGCAAATGTATAAGCAGAAATCAGAAGAGTAGAAAACTAAGGAATCCTCAAGCCAGTCCAATTTGCAGAATGGGCAGCACTGGTTGTTCCAATTGTGATGCCTGACCCATCGTCTTGTGGGGATTTTAAACAAACAGTAAACTACTTGTCAGCTGGATAAACCCAATCCTTCACCTACAGGATTACTACGCAAAGCTAGCAGAGATGCCATCCTTTGCAAAGCTGGACTTGTGCCATGCGTGCTTTCGATTGTGGTTAGTTGAAGATGCCCAGTAGTATGCTGCCGTTAATACCCATAAGGGTTTGTAACAATATATGAGACTGCCATTTGGGGTATCATCAGCCTGTGTAATTTTTCAGCGGACGATGGAGAACATTTTACAAGGTCTGCCCCAAGACACCATTTATCTCAATGACCTGCTAATAGAGAAGATTGATAAGTGCTCTTAGAGAACTTGGACATAATCCTGTTTCTCCCACTTTGGTGAATGCCTTAGAAGGGAGAGATATGTACTCCAGGTACCTCAAGTGACCCAATTAGGTTACAAAGTCAAGAAGACCAGGTTACACTTGTTGGAAGATTAACGAGTACAATCAAAGGTGTCCCTGCTCCCATGACTGTACCGGAGCTTAGGCCTTTCCTTAGGCTGGTGATTTCTTACAGAAAGTTTGTACATAACCTCGCCTCCATCTTGGCACCTTTGTATCAACTCTTGTAAAAGGGTCGGCCTTGGAAATGGTCATGTATGCAACCCATATCTTTCAGGGAAATAAAGAAATGGCTATTATCCTGTAAGATGTTGGCATTCTATGATCCCATGAGAGGTCTGGTACTGGCAAATGATGCCTAATAAGGACTTTGGATAATACAGAGTGTAAGTACACCGAGATAGAAAGGAATGTTCCGCCATCATGTTTAGAGTCAGGAAGTTCCATCAATACCTTTTATGGATGTAAGTTTGTAATAATAACAGACCACAAATCCCTGCTAGATCTACTTCAAGAGAACAAGGCAGTGTTACCCATAGCTTCAGGCCAGATGCAGTGGTGAGTTCAATTACTGAGTGGGTCTCATTTCAATTTGGAACACTGTTTGGGAGGATTAGCAGCAAATGTGGTTGAATTGGGCCACCTCCCACTGGCAGATGCATCACCGGTGGTACCACAACTGCAAAAGTCTTTAATGGTTCTAAATTTTCTGGACACAATTCCGATCACAGCTGACAATATCAGACTTTGGATGCAGAAAGATCTGGTCCTAACAAAACTGAAACTGATGCTGGGGGAAACCAAAGGACTTTCACAACCAGGATTGAAGCCTTTTCGGACACTCAGACCTGCTCACCATAGAGAATGGTATTTTATTATGGGGAGTAAGAGTGATTAACCTGTGCAAAGGTCACAGCAGATACCGGCTGAACTCCAGCATGGTTGTCTAGGGGTTTCCAAAATGAAGATGTTGGTGAGAAGTTATGGGTGGCTAGGATTGGATGCTGACATAGCTGCGTTGGTGCGACTGTGCCCAGAGTACGACAAGGACAAAAAGTACCACTAGCAGCTCTTCCACATCTATAGAAATGGCCAGGTAAATCCTGGACTCCGTTACATGTCAACTATGCAGGTCCTTTCATTGGCTTAATGTTCTTAATCATTGTGGATGCCCACGCAAAGTGGCAGGATGTGCATCGAGATCATTTGTCAAACACTAGTTGACAATAGAAAAACTGCATACAACTTAAGCTGGCACAGTGGCTCAGTGTTTAGTACTGCTGCCTCACAGTGCCAGGGACCTGGATTCAATGTCACCCTCTGGTGACTATCTCTGTGGAGTTTACACATTCACCCCATGTCTGTGTGGGTTTCCTCCGGGTACTCAAGTTTCCTTTCATAGTGTAGAGATCTGCAGGATAAGTGGATTTGCCGTTCTAAATTGTCCATAGTGCCTAGGGACATGCAGGCTAGGTGGATTAACCATGGGAAATACAGTGTTACAAGAGTAGAGTCGAGGTGTGGCTCTGGGCGAGATGACCTTTGAGTCCAATGAGCCGAATGGCCTGCTTCCACATTGTAGAGATTCTGTGATTCTCTTTTATAATACACAGACTCCCAGAAGGGTTGGGCTATCGTTTACCAGCAGGGAATTTGAGTAAAGACAGCTCCATACCATCCATCATCCAATAGTCTGGCAGAAAGAGCAGTTCAAACTTTGAAGGCAGAAACAGCCTGTAGCTTTACTAGATAGCAAACTGTCCCAGTTCCTATTTGATTATAGGACCACCTGTTGTGCAATAACAGGGATAATTCCAGCAGAACCATTAATGGGAGAAAAAATTCCAAACACGTTAAATTTGATATTCCTGGATCTGGAGGGGATTGAGTGAAACAGCGTCAGGAGTGTCAGTGCCAGGCACAAGACTCCGATAAGTGAGAGACAGTTTACTTCAGGTGACAACGTTTGTGAAAAAATCATGGGAATGGCCCTGCATGGGTAAGAGGCATGATCAACATGAGGTCTAGTTCAGTGATGTATAAAGCTCAGGTTGGTGCGACAGTCCGAAACAAGCATGTATGAAAGCTACAAACTCAAACTGTGCAAAGCAAAACGTGCTAACCAAAGTGGAATGAGGGCTGAAATAGCTCCATTTCACTTTTTCAGTCTCATCAAGTCATAAATATTACTTTTTAAAGTAATTGTTGAAGCTGTTAAAGAATTGTTAAAGTTTCTTTTAATTCTGGTGTGGAGAATGAAGGTTCAGAAGTGATCTTCCCACTTCAGTAACAATACTATGGACTACTGCCTCATTATACACTCCTCTTGAGAACCCCAGTATCAGTGGTATTCAGGCCTCATGCATTTTCTTCATATACCAGGGCTTATGAGACTCCCTGAACAAAGTGTGAATGGTCAATTGAACAATCTTTATTGTTTGCCCAAAGCAAGATTCTGAAATTTGACTCTACTCTTTTAACTGCCTGTTCCTCAGTGTTGGACTTGATATAGTTGCTCTTGTTACTTCTAATTCTGTCAAATGCCTTTTGGAAATCCGTATATATCATACCTACTGGTTCTCCTTTGCTAATCTGCTTGTGACCACCTGGCCTACAGTTGCCTGTTTCATAGTCACCTTCCTCTTTAGAATAACATTGATAGTTTTCCAATTCTTTGGCACTTTTCCAGAGTTTGAGAATTCTTGAAAAATTACTACCAGTACATCCACTATCTTTGTAGCTAGTTGTTTTAACATCCATCTGGTGCAGGGACTTGACTTGAGCTTGAATGCTAACAGGTCCTCGAGTGCCTTAGTATAGTTTTAACAAGATTTCTCTTTTTCTTTAGTGATGGTTAGTATTTATTTCCTTTTGCCCTTTGATTATTTTGTATTTTTGTAGTGGTATTTGTCTTCTACCAATACTTTATTTAACTCCTCTGCCATTCCCTGGTTTATCATTTATTTTTCCGATCTCATTTACTAAGATGGCAATGTTCTCTTTGGTGTCTTGCTTCCTTTTCATATATTTAACAATGATGTTGGTGTCCATTTTGATACTTTTGCTCGTTCACCATGAAAGTTTATTTTCTCTCACAATATTGCTTTTATGGATAAAGTTTGTTGATTTTTTTAAAAACGTTCTAATCCTCTGGTTTACCATTAATCCATGCCATATTGTATGTTTTACTTTCAATGTGATATTATCATTATTTCCTTAGTTAACAATGGTTGGTTTCTCTCCTTCCTAGAAATCTTCATTCTCACTGCGATATATCTTTATTGCAAGCTGTGAACTATTTTCTTAAAGGTTTGCCATTGTTCATCAGCCATCTGTTAGTCATGATAATTATGTCATATAGCACAGAAGAGACTCTTGGGCTCATTGAGTCTGTGCTGACCAATCTACACGAATTGCAATTTCAAGCAATTGACCCATAACCTTGAAAGTTATAACATTTCAAGTGCTCATCCATGTACTTTTCTTAAGTTGTGAGGTTTCTCGCCTCTATTACGCTCCCAGGTAGCGCATTCCAAATTCCCACCACCTTCTCAATTAAAAATCTTGTTTGTAAATCCTCTCTAAGCATTCTGGCCTTTGATTTTCCTTTGTTATCGACACTTCAATTTAATAGAACAGCTGCTACCTATTCACCCTGTCCATGCCACTCAGAATCTTTTGCACCTTAATCAGGTTCGCACTCAAGCTTCTCTGCTCCAAAGAAATCAACCCAAACCTGTTCAGCCTTTCATAGCTAAAATGCTGTATCCCAAGCAGCATCCTTGTGAATCTGCACTGCATTTCCTCTGTGCAATCATTTCCTTCCTGTAGTGAGGTAGTCAGAACTACACACATTACTCTGTAACTCCATCTGTGGCCTAACCAATATTTTGTGCAGATTCATCATAACCTCCTTGTTCTTGTAATCTATGCTAAGATTGATAAAGGCAAGTGTCTCATATGCCATCTTAACCATCCTATTAATCTGTCCTGCTGCCTTCAGGGACCTGTGGCCAGGCACCTCAGGATCCCTCTGTTCCTCTCAGCTTCCTAGTGTCTTGTCATTCAGTGAGTACTTTTTTGTTACTTTGCTTGTTACTTCTTCTAAGTACATCACTTCGTACCTCTCTTCAGGGTTAAATTCTATCTACTAGTGATCTACTCATCTGACCAACCCATCTATGCTTTCCTGAAGCTATGACCTTATTCCTAACTATCAATGAATATATCATCCATAATCCTGTTTATCATCCCCTCCAGGTTCTCATCTTATCATTTACATTTATTACAAAAAATAGAGGACACAATTATTATCCCTATAGTACAGCACTAATCACTAGACTTCAGTCATGCAATCTGCCTTGTACCACCGTCCTCTGTCTCCACCTCTAAGCCAATTTTCCAATTTGTCAAGTTATCCTGGATTCCCATGTGCTTTTACCTTCATTTATCCGTCTTCCAGGTGGGACCTTGTTAAATTCCAAATAAATTGTGTCAACTGCAACACCCTCAACTCCATACCTGATCACTTCCTCAAAAAAATTCTATCAAACTTGTTAGGCATGATCTCCCTCTGACCAAGCCATGCTGACTATACCTGATCAAACCTTGCCTCCCCTAATGGAGACTAATTGTCTCCTTCAGAATTTCCTCCAGTAGTTTCCCTACCAGCGTCTGACTAATTAGTCTGTAATTACTTAGTTTATCTTTTCTATCCTTCTTGAAAAGTGCAAACACATTCACTGTCCTCCAATCCTCTGAAACCACACTGTGGCCAGATAGGAGTTAAAAGTTTGGGGCAGAGCCCCTGTAATTTCCTTCCTTGTCTCCCACAGTAGCCTGGGATACAATTCATCCAAATCTGGGAATCTGCCTACTTTTTAAGCCTGCCAAACCTCCAATCTATATCAACCTACTCAAGAACCTCCCAGTCCTTACCCACTTCATCCTTATAAATCAAGACCGATGTGAAGATTTTTAAAAATACCTTCCCAATGATTACCAGCTCCACGCAAAGATTGGTTCTTGGTTCCTAATGGGCCCTTCTTTTCCCCTTACTTAAGAATATCTTGGAATTCTCTCCAATCTTGCCTGTTAGTGTTTCTTAATGCCTCCTCGTCTAATTGCTTTTTTGTACCACCCCCCTCCCCTACACTTTCTATTCTCCATAAGGTCTTCCAAAGATTTGCTCCCTTTGTACCTGCTAAAAATCTCTCAGTCCTTCTTATCCAGTCCTGAGTATTCTTCAACATTCAGGGCTCTCTGGGCTTGGTGCTGCTACATTTCACCCTAAAGAGATGTTGGGTCTGTACTCTCTCTGTCTCCTTTCTGGATGCAACACTCCCTCCCCACTGTTCTTCTGTAGATTTTCTTGCAAGATGTGGTTCCCTGTTTCCAGTCTACTTTGGCCAGATCCTGCCTTATTTTATCAAAATATGCCTTCTCCCAATCCAGAACCATTCTTTGCCAACCATCTTTTTAACTTCCCCTTAACAAACTTAAATCATCACTGTGTTCTGGTTGCTATTACTTACTTGCCCTCCCACAGTCACCTGAAGGGACTGTTTAGCTTTGCCCCACCCCCCCAGCCCCCAGAATTAGGTACAGCACTGTTGTCTCTTGTTGGACCTTCTAGACGTTCACCTAAAAAATCTCCTGAATATTTTTCAAAAATCCACCCCTCTAAATCCTTTACACAATAACTATTCCAGTTAGTGTTGAGGAAGTTAAAATCCCTTAATATAGTGATCCTGTTATTATTTTTGTACACCTCAGTGTCCACATATCTGCTGCTCTTTTGCTGGCTGTTTGGGGGTCTGTAATACACTTCCAGCTATGTTACTGCCACCTTTTTTTGTTCCTAAATTCTACCCAGAAATCTGCATTTGGAGGCCCTTCCAGATATCATCTCTCCCTGCTGCAGTAAGTGACTCCTTATTTAATAATGTAACACAGCCTTCTCTTTTGCACCCTTCCTTTTCTGTCATGAAGATCCTATACCTCAGAATATGGGGTTGCCTGTGCTGTCCCTCCCTCAACCACATCTCTGTGATGGCAACCATATCACAATTTCACATGTCAATCCATTCCCTTCATTCATCTGTCTTACCGATAATATTCCTCCCATAAGAGGCCAACCAGTCCCTTGAAACTCAATATGGCTGAACTCTGTCTTGGTTCCTTTTAGTATAGTGTTACTGTGTCCCTGATGTACTAAAACTCTGGCAGTCCCTCCTCTGCCAAAATAGTTTAAACTTCTCCCAACAACACTAGCACTTAAATCCTTTCCCCATCCAGTCCAGCCAACTCTACCCCCAATCCTTTTCTAATTACTCTTATTTAAGTTTAGCACAGCTGTTTCCAACCCAAACTGGAATGCTAAATTCTACCATATTATACACACTGTTTCCTGGGGGAATCTTTTACTCTTAAGATCATTTATTAAACTTGCCTCATTGTAAATTGTTCGGTACAAAATAGCCTGACCCCTGGCTGGATCTGAAGCATAATGTCCTGGGAAGCTGTCCCGAATACACTCTTATCAATTCTTCCTCATAACTTCCTCTATCAACCTGATTATCCCAATCTACATGAAGATGAAAGTCACCCGTGATTAATTTATTACCTTTATTACATGCCCTTATTAATTGGTGATTTTTTTTGGCTGTGTCTCATCATATAACTATTGTTAGGATGTATATAGACAACTCGTACCAGTGTTGTCTTTCCTTTTCTAAGACCTTAACATTAGGATGTAATGGTGGAAGGCCATTCAGCCCATCAAATATTACTTTAAGTAAAGAATCATTTATGTTTTCATGTTAGCAATTTCCCCTCTTGGACCATATTGGTGCTATTTTTCCATGTTTTGACACTTCCTTCTTGTCCCACTTTGGGTATTGTCTAAATAGCTGTCTGCAATGCTTCTTTGTCCTTTTGGTTTGTAAGGCTACATTTCCCCGCTCCAATGAGTCCTGAACCTCAAGGTCTTAATTGGTCCCTGTCCTAACTTAAGTCACATTTACAGGTATGTCTCGTGTACTGGTCACTTCACAATTCAGGATTAGTTTCATATTAGTTTACTCAAATTTATACTCTTTTAAATTGCACAATAGCCCACTTGCTGCAGAAAAAAACAATCAAATGAAGAGCAGATAATTGCATCATTTATACAATCAATCAAGCAACCAACCATGCATCAGCTGAAACAACCTTACAGATATGGCTCGGATTAACATGTTTAAATGATTCATAGTATTGACCATATAAATATAAGGCAGCTTTCAATATTTTTTAAAATATATTGCCAGCTTTCTCACTGGCAATATTCTTTGGCTTTCCGTTTTCTAATTATCCAAGAACGCAGGATATGTATGTTTACGTTTGTCACTAAATATCAGAACAATTTTTCAAATCGGACAGTGGATTATAAGAATTATACCTTATAAAGTGGTAGTGCCAATTCTGTTGTTTTCTCATAGGAAAAATAGAGTCATATAGCACAGAAACAGACCTTTCAGTCCAACCAGCCAGCCATAATCCCAAACTAACCTAGTCCCACCTGTCTGCTCCTAGCCCATATCCCTCCAAACTTTTTCTATTTATGTATCCATTGAAATGTCTTTTAAACATTGTAATTGTACCCATACCTACCACTTCCTCAGGATGTTCCTTCCACATGCGAACCATCCTCCATGTAAGAAGGATTGTCTCTTGTATGTTTCATAAAACTCTCTCCTCTCTCCTTAATGATGTGCCCTATAGTTTTGAAATTCCCCATCTTGGAGAAAAGACAACCACTGTCAACTCTATCTATGCCTCTCATTATTTTATAAACTCCTGTCAGGTCACCCCTCAACCTCCTGTGCTTCAGTGAAAACATTCCAGCTTATCCAATCTTTCTTAGATTTCTAACCTTCCTATAACTGGGTGATGAGAATTGGACACAGTATTCTTGAAGAGGCCTCATCAATGCCCTGTACAACCTCAACATAAAATCTTAACTCCTAAACTCAAAGGGCTAAACAATGAAGGTAAGCATGCTGAACACTCTTTCAACCATCCTGTCTATATGTGATGCAAACTTTAAAGAATTATGTACCTGAACCCGTAGGTCCCTCTGTTCTACAACAATGCTCACCCTGCCATTAATTGTATAAGCTCTACCCATGTTTGCTGTAAGAAAATGCAAACTTCACATTTATCCAAATTGAACTCCATCTGCCATTTTTCAGCCCATTGATCCATTTGGTGAGGATCCTTTTGTAATCTTAGAAAACTTTCTTCACTGTCTACTATGCCACCAGTTTTGGTGTCATCTGCAAACTTGCTAATCATGCTCTCTATATTCTCATCCAAATCATTTACATAATGACAAAAGGAAAAAAAAGAAAAACAAAATAAAGTTATCTACAATTGCTGGAGATCAGAAAGAAGTAAAAACAGAAATGTCTGGGGAAACTCTGCTGATCTGTGGAGAGAAAACAGAGTTAATGTTCGAATCCAGTGACCCTTCATCAAAACTGATAGCAGCTAGATGATATTTATGCTGGTTGGGGGTGTGGTAGGGAAGAGACCAGGAAGGTGTGAGAAGACAGGTGCAGACAGCCCAGAAAGCAAGCAAAACGGATTGATGGTAGTGAGCCAGAGAAGAGAAGCTAAATAGATGATGGTGGGGACAATGAGTAGTTGAAAATGGGCTGGCTGTGCTGGAAGCAGGCTGTTGTGACAAGACCTGGAGTGTTGGGCAATAAAATGTGGAATAGGCATGGAAGGAAGTGTTCTTGCTCTAACGTTGTTAAATTCAATGTTCAGTTTTGAAGCTCCCCAAGCAAAAGAAGAGGTGTTGTTTCTCCAGCTTATGTTCTCTCTTGCTCTGGGCTCCATCTCCATTGATGCGCTCACACCTCTGCCTCCACCAAACCCCTACCCTGTCATCGATGTAAATACCACCTTTTTTTAGGTGCTGTCAATTCTGAAGAAGGATCACTGGATTTGAAGCATTAACTCTGTTTTCTCTCCATAGCTGCTGAGTTTCTGCAGCAATTTCTGTTTTTGTTTGTTTTATATAACTTGTTTGTTTTCCTATAACTTGCCTGTTTGCTTTGCTGCTTTTTTTCTTACAATTGTGCGATCCAAAATTTAGATTTTATCACCTATAAATCATGGAAATCACTGCTGCCCTGCATTAGTATTAGGATAAGAATATCAGTAGGTTTTGCATCCAGATCCCCTCCCTAAATTATCTATGCCTCTATTTAATTAGATATCGTTTCTCTTTTTTCTGCTGGAGCATGCAAACACTTCTTAATCCCAAGAAACAAGTGATACTACTGGAATATTTCTAAGGAATAGGGCAATATTTTTTGAAGAATTATGTACCTATCTGGTGGTACAAAGTGTGTTCAGCCTAATTGTTTCATGCGCTTAGTGTTAAATCTCTTGGCATATTGCTTTGTCTGTTGATTATCATGTACACCTGATAATAATCACGGTAGTATTTACTACCATTTGTCCATGAGAATTGAAAGCTGCCTTCTGGCCCTTGCTGGCACATGAACAGTTAGGAGCTCAATTAATATTAAATGTGGACAACTCCTGACTCCTTATCTTGAACATTTCAGCACATCCCACGAGCATCAGGAACACTGGCAGACCCACCCAAGAACATCATTTTCAAAGTGTGTCAGTGTTATTATTCTCATGATTGATTGAATATCCTAGCCAAAGTTAAGGTAGGTAGGTGGGTGGGGGTGGGGTGCGGTGGGGGGGGTGGTCAAAGCAGCAGAGCAGTGCGCTAGCAAATCTAAATTTATCCTGGAACTACTATCTCTCTCTCGCCAACCATGAAGATCTGCCTATCCAAAAGGCCGGTGCTACTTTATGACTTTTCCACCTGCTTCCTACTTTTGCTCAAACCTCCGCCCCCACCCCCGGCCTTACCATCAATTCCAGAATTTGGCCTCAGTAAAACCATTATAGTCACTGTGACTTTATTGTGCAGAGAATGCAGTGATGTCAGCCAGACATGCACAGATTCATTCTGAATTAGGGAAGTCTACTCAGTAATTAGCATCACCAGGTCCATTTGCACATATGCAGGCAATCATTTTAACAGCCATATTTGTGTTCATGCTAGTCACTCCAATAGCTCAAATATATTCAAGTCACATCGAGTCATAGTGGAGAAAGAGGCTCTTCAGCCCATCATTCCCCTACAGTCAAGAAGCATCTGTCTACTCTAGTCCAATTTTTCACCACTTGACCTATAGCCTTGTAGATACTTTTAAACTCTTCATGTATGTATTGACATATCTCTGGCCTTGAGATCCAGTTTTCTGACTCAAAAGGTACAGACAGTGCCACTGTGCCACAAGAATCCTGTCATAGCTTATATGCTTTGCTGCTTCAAGTGATCATCTAAATAATTCTCAAATGTTGCAATATTTCTCACCTCTACCACTCTTTATGACAGTAAGTTCCAGATACTCATCAAGCCCTGGGTTTAAAAAAAAACTTCCTGCCCTTTACCTTAAAACTGTGCCCTCTGGTTATTGATCTCTCTACCAAGGGAGAAAAGGTTTCTTCCTATCGACTTTATCTACACCCCTCATAGTTTTTGAACAGTGCAATCAGGTTTTCCCTCAACTTTCAAAAATAGAAGTTGATGGAGAAACTCAGGTCTAGCAACATCCGTGGAGAGAAAGCAGAGTCAACATTTCTGGTCCAGTGATCATTTTCAGAACTGATTGTCATTACAAAACAGTGATATTTATGCTGAAAACAGTGGGTGGGGTGGGGTGGGGTGTGGTGTTAAAGGATGAACCAAAGATAGAGATAGAGCCCAGAGAGAGAGAACAGCAGTTAGGCAGACAAAGGGGTAATGCTGAACCATGGAAGAAGAAAAGGAGGCCTCATTCTTCACCTTTACCGGAACATGTTTGCTCCTGCACTTGCATGATTTCCTCCATGAAATACTCCTCCTGCTTCATTTTGGATTTTCCTACAAGTGTCTGTTTCCAGTCCACTTTGACCAGATCCTATCTCATCATATTAAAATCTATCTTCTCTCAATTCAAACCTTTTATTTCTGATCTGTTGTTATCTTTCTCCATAACTACCTTAAATATTACTGAGTTTTGATCGTTATCACGCAGTGCTCTCCAGTTGACTCTCTTCTACCACTTGTTTCTTTCTCTAAAATTAGGTCCAGTACTGTCCTATTGATTGCAGAACTTTCTGCATGCAAGCTCAAAAAGCTTTCCAGATGCATTTTAAAAATTCCAATTTCTCTAAGTCATAACACTGTCTATCTCAGTAATACATCAGTGAATCCACACCTATCAATGCCCTATTATTATTTTTAGACCTCTTAGAAATTTGCCTACATATTGAACCTTCTATTTCTCCCTGATTATTTGGGCATCTCTAGTACCCACAACAATGTGATTATTCTTTTTTTTGTTTTTAAGTTCCACTCATATGACCTTAGTTGAGCCTGCTAAGATATCACCCCTCTTTTCTGCAGTAATTGACTCCTTGATCAGTATTGCAATATCACCACCTCTTTTACACTCCTCTCTGTCTCACTTGAAGATCTCATACTCCGGAATATAGAACGGCTAGACCTGTCCCCCCTCCCTATCATATGTCTGTAACAGCAGTGGTGCCATATCCTAATGTCTCAATCAGTACGCAGAATTCCTCTGCCATACTTGCAAGAGTTCCTATATTAAAATAAATGCCATCCAATCTTGCCAAGCTCCTTTATGTTCTGACTTGACTATATATGCTTTGTGTGTCAGACTTACCTTTGCATCAGCATTTGTCTATGTATCACCCACTATTGTACCTCCATTCCTTATTCCTATCCCATTCCCATTCTCCCACTGGTGGCCATTTCTAAATTGCTAACTGTCACTCACCATATTGCAACCTCTCTAATCAACTCAACAAACAATTAGTTGAAAGCGTGATAGTTGTCAACTGCTGTGTTTTGAAAATATAAGCACATCATAGAGGTGGCAAGAACCCTACCAAAACTGAAATCAGTGGGAATTTAGGAGAAAAAGTCATCTTAGATTGAAGTTGGACCTTGCACGAAATAAAATTAAAACCAAAAGAATTGTGGATGCCATAAATCAGCACAAAAACAGAAATCAGAGTTAACGATTCCGGTCCAGTCATCCTTCCTCAGAACTCTGAGTTGCTGCCAGACCTGCTAAGGTTTTCCAGCAATTTTTGGTTTTGTTCGTAAAGTAAAATTATTTTGTTTGCCGGAGGTTAATCATCTCAGACTCCGGGCACTGCAGTGCAGTGTCTCAATGCAGTGACCTCGGCCCAAACTTCTTCAGCTGCTTCATCAAAAATCTTCTGTCATTTCTGCTATCATAAGCTCTGAAGTGTGAACAGTCACAGAAGATTCCACAATGTTCAGCCACATTTGCAATTCCTCAGATGCTGAGACAAACTGTGCATATAGGCAGCAAGACCTGGACAAATGTCAAGTTTGGGTTGATGAGTGACAATTAAAATATGTACCTCTTAAGTGCTAGACAATGACAAGTTCCAATAACACAAACTAACTGTCTTCCCTTCATATTTATGCCATTCTATTCATTGAAACCATCTCCATCAACATCAGTGATTTTGCCTATTTATCCTATCAATGCCTATCATGATTTTATAAACCTCTATAAGGTCACCCCTCAGCCTCCGACGTTCTAGGGAAAACAGCTCCAGCCTATTCAACTCTCCCTACAGTTCAAACCCTCAAACCCTAGCAAGATCCTTGTAAATCTTTTCTGAACCCTTTCGAGTTTCACAACATCCTTCCAATAGGAAGGAGACCAGAACTGCACGCAATATTCCAACAGTGGCCTAACAAATGTACTGTACAGCCACAATGTGACCTTCCAACTCCTGTACTCAATACTCAGACCAATAAAGGAAAGCATATCAAACGCCGCCTTCACTATTCTATCTACCTGCAACTCCACTTTCAAGGAACTATGGACCTGCACTCCAAGGTCCCTTTGTTCAGCAACACCACCTAGGACCTTACCATGAACTGTATAAGTCCTGCTAAGATTTGCTTTCTCAAAATTCAGCACCTCGCATTTATCTAAATTAAACTCCAAATGCCACTTCTCAACCCATTGAGCCATCTGATCAAGATCCCATTGTAATCTGAGGTAACCTTCTTCACTATCCACTACACCTCCAATTTTGGTGTCATCTGCAAACTTACTAACTATACCTCTTATGCTCACAACCAAATTATTTATGTAAATGACGAAAAGTAGTGGATCCAGCACTGATCCGTGTGACACACCACTGGTCACAGGCCTCCAGTCTGAAAAACAACCCTCCACCACCACCCTCTTGTTTTCTACCTTTGAGCCAGTTCTGTATCCACATGGCTAATTCTCCCTGTATTCCATGAGATCTAACCTTGTTAACCGGTCTCCCATGGGGAACCTTGTTGAACACCTTACTGAAGTTCATATAGATCACGTCCATCACTCTGCCCTCATCAATCCTCTTAGTTACTTCTTCAAAAATTTCATTCAAGTTTGTAAGACATGATTTCCCACGCACAAAGCCATGCTGACTATTCCTAATCAATCCTTGCCTTTTCAAATACATGTACATCCTGTCCCTCAGTATTCCCTCCAACAACTTGCTGACCACCGATGTCAGGCTCACTGGTCTATAATTCCCTGGCTGGTTCTTACCACCCTTCTTAAACAGTGGCACCACGTTAGCCAACCTCCTGTCTTCTGGCACCTCACGTGTGACTATCTATGATACAGATATCTCAGCAAGGGGCCCAGCAATCACTTCCCTAGCTTCCCACAGAGTTCTAGTTCAAAAGTAAGATGCGCAATGTCACATTATCTTATGGTCAAAGCTCATCAATTGTAAATGTGAATATAAAAATTTAAATGGAAAAAATTGATAGGTGAAAAGCTTTGTGTAGAGGAAGTATGCATACACAGAAGACTTTTAGGTATAGTATAACGTTAGATTTGTATTAAATTTACATTAAATCTGTATATGTATTTAAAACCCCCATTTTATTGCTACGTTGATTTCCTGCTTGGCCAGTCTAGTGATGTCAGATACAGGAGCATCCCAGACAACCGATTAACTCATTTATAAGCTACAACTTCAGACTGCCTGGGATCCAGTCCAGAGCTAGTCAAACTATACAATTCTGATGGCTGGGAATCTGATCCAGTTTAATGAGATTAACTACAGTATGTTTGGCCTGCTTATGTTCTAAATTCACCACATGTATCTGTGAAGTTGATTTGGTGACGTGCAAACAATGCAGGACTCAAAAGTTTGTTTTTTAATTTTTCAATCATACACCATGCAAGATGTTAATTACTTTTTGTTTCATTAATCCTTGTCTTGAACAATTTATGTCAGATTATTTGCCTGCAAACTAAATGAGCTAATGATTGTAACATCTAGCAATCGCCAGATGTTTCAGCACACAGCTTTAAAAGTCTTTTGTAAGTTTTCTGTGCCTCATTTTATAGAAACAATTATGTCAATGTAGTTACTTTCACAGAGAATTATTTTATTGATTTATGGTATGTGTGTGTCACTGACTGTGCCAACATTTATCGTCCAAAGGGTAGTTAAGAGTCAACCACATTAATGTAGGCCTGTAGTCGCATGTATTAGGTAAGGATGGCAGTTTACTTCCCGAACGTTTCGTGAACACGGTGGGTTTTTCCAACAATTAACAACTTGGTTATCATTAGATTCCTAATTCAAGATTTTTATCAAACTTAAATTCTACCATCTATATGGTGGGATTCGAACTATGGTCCCCAGAACATCACGTGGAACACTGAATTAAATGTCCAGTGATAATGCCACTCAGCCATCACTGCCTCATTTATATCTTTGGTGTAATTGAGTTTAGGATGTTGACCCTTTAAGAGCTATTTTTCCACCTCATGCTGTCTTTGACTTTAATATTACTTGATAGCAAAAGCACAATGCAAATTTTCTAGAGTGAGTCATTACCTTCTAATTGTCATATTAACCCCATTGCCTTTTTTAGTTTGTATTAACTCTGGGTGGACAGGCTGAATGGGTTTAATATCAAAAGGATAGAGAGATAATTATCCATCCATATAAGTGTTCAACCATCCTCCTCCAATACTTCTTCACTGTACAATAATGCATTCCGTTCTTATCTGTCTATTCCCAGCTAAAGAGTCATTTGCACTGGCTTCTGTTCCTGCTCTCTCACCATTAACTCTGGTGTCCTCCAAGGATCTATCCTTGACCCTCTCCTATTTCTTATCTAAACCATCCAAAAGCAGGTTTACTTTCATACCTAAACTGACGACCCACTCTACTTCTTCATGATGAGCAAGAGGTTACTGCAATTAACTATTAGGAAGACTGAAGCTTTTGATTTTAGTTCTTCATTCAAGGTCATTCCCAGGCTACTGATTTAATCTTTCTTTCTGACAATAACCTGAGATTAAGCCTTCTTGTTCACAACCTTGATGTCACATTCGCTCTTGAGATAAGCTTGCAACCTACTATTTATGGTATCACTAAGACCATCAATCTCTGCAACATTGCCCAACTTTGCCCCTGTCTCAACTCATCTGCTACCGGAACCCTTGTTTGTGCCTTTGTAATCTATAGATTCTATGATTCCACTGTATTTCTGGAAAATCTCCCAAATTGTAGCGTACAAAAACCTGAAGTCATCCAAAACCCTCCAGTCCATGTCATTACTTGCAGCAAGTCCCATTCTCCTATCACTCCATGCTTGCTGACCTACATTCACTCCCAGTCAAACAATGTCTTGATTTTAAAATTCTCATCCTTTTTTCATATCCCTCCATAGCTTAAAAATTGAACATCCAATTTCTACTATGCAATGCAAGAAGATACTTTGAAGGGACAGAATACTGTAGCTTGTTATTAGTTACTTCCTAGCAAAGGCATAACATAGTCATAAAAAGAGAAATTCAAACTTACGGAAGAAGAAAATAATACATTGGTAGCTATCCACCACTAATGGGTTTTTGCTGTCAGTGTCTTATATTATTTTGCATTTTATTCTGTATTAGGTTTTACTTTGGTAGGATAAATCGATCAGATTTGAACTTGTTCAAAATTACACATTAAAGGATTAAAATGTGCTGCAATAATATCCATTTCAAATAAAAAAAATCTGTCAGACTTGTGACAAATTGAAGATACTAACTTTACTTGCACCAATTAAACATGAGTATATTTTTCTAAAGTTTTCTTTTGTCAAGTATTAATCAGCTGAAATAGAAATTGCTCTTGCTATGAATAAACAAGTTACTTCTCTTGACAGTGGACAAGCCAATCCACCAGCTTGATATTTATTAAAACTTGAAAGTGTTTTCAAATATTACTTGCACATTTCATTTTATTATTGGCTTGTAGTGATTATTAATTTTTACCATCTATTCGTTATTGAGAGGCTGTTTGCAACCAAACGCTAATTTCCATTATTTCTTGACACCTACGCTAATCTGCAGTAAACAATCTATTTATGGTGTAGTGGCCTAGGGGTATTCTTAAGAACAATGGCTTGTTTCTTTACTGAACTTTCAGATTGACAAGATGAGATCTGTTTATGTTTAAAAAAGTTCTGTGATTCTTTTCCCTGGTGCCTGAACATCATTAACATGATTTGTAGCTGCCTCAGCCTGAGTGACAGGACAAAGCAGGAATGCTGTCAAAATGACCCTCAAACTGTAGAATAGTATTTAGCGACAACAGCTGGAGTGGTAAGAAATGTGTCCTTCCGTATTGCCTGTAGGCAACATCATTCAACATTCTATGTGCTACAGTCAATTTCTAGCCCTAGAAAAGAGACATAAATGAGTTAGTACAAAGATGAAGAGTATTGCTGACAGCTGTGAAGAATCATCCAACAAAAATAGATGATTATAGCTAGTCTTGGCCCCAACAGACCAAATGGCTGGATCAGATTATGGCATCTCTAACCCATGTTATGAGACAGGCGGGTTTTACAGCTGTTCTTGAGCTTTTGCAAAGCCATACATTTTTGAGGGTTGTGAATGGTTGGAGACAGAATATAAGTAAATAAGATAGTAGAATCCAAAGTACAAATCAAAAACCTAAGTACACTTGACGGATTGTGAAAGTTTAAATCAAGTCAACCAAGTGATATCAGGTTGTGCATTCAGAACATGTGATTACAAACTGTAAAACTTTCACAAATTGATCAAAAGTTGACATTGTGAAAGAGACCTGTATTTGTGAGATTTTTTCAAAGCTGGGGAACTTGGGGAAATAAATAGTGATGTCTTGAAAACAGTCCATTACAAGAGAGGAGGTATGGATATCTTAAAACACATAAAGGTAGATAAGTCCCTAGAACCTGATAAAATATATCCCAGGACATTGTGGAAGGCTAAGGAAGAAATTACAGGGCTACTAGCAGAGATATTTGTATCATCCAAGCCATGGGTGAGGTGCCAGAAGATTTGAGGGTAGCTAATGTTGTGCCTTTATTTAAGAAAGGCTGTAGGAAAAGCCTGGGAACTATAGACCAGTGAGCCTGATATCAGTGCTGGGTAAGTTGTTGGAGGGGATTCTGAGAGACAGGACTTACATGTATTTGGAGAGGCAGGTACTGATTAGGGATAATCATGTCTCAGAAAGTTGATTGAGTTTTTTTGAGGACGCGACCAAGAAGATAGATGAGGGCGGAATGTCAACATGGACTTTAGCATCGCCTTTCACAAGGTTCTGTATGGTAAGCTTGAATCACATGGGATCCAGAGAGATATAAAATTGGCTAGACGGTAGGAGACAGAAGATGGTAGTAGAGGGTAGCTTTTTGGATGGGAGGCATGTGACCAGTGGTGTTCCACAGGAATCAGCACTGGGTCCACTGCCTATCATTTATTTTATATAAATAATTTGGATGAGAATATAGAAAGCTTGGTTAGTAAGTTTGCAGATGACATCAAAATTGCTGGTATAATAAACAGTGAAGAAGGTTACCTCCATGTACAGGGCAATTTTGATCAGCTGAGCCAATGGGGTGAGAAATTCCCCATTGTGAAATACTCCTCAAAGATAATGACAAATTATCAAATGCCTTCTTAATTTTTGTAGTAGACACAAGGAGCATGCATCCAGTTTTCCATCTATTGTAATATATTCTGAAGTATAGGGCAGCAAGGCAGCTCAGTGGTTAGCAGTGCTGCCTCACAGCACCAGGGCCCCAGGTTCGATTTCAGCCTTGGGTGACTGCCTGTGTGGAATTTGCATGTTCCACCCGTGTCTGCATGGGTTTCCTCCAGGTGCTCCGGTTTCCTCCCACAGTCCAAAGATGTGCAGGTCAAGTGAATTGGCCATGCTAAATTGCCCATTGCGTTAGGTGCATCAGCCAGAGGGAAATGGGTCTGGGTGGGCTACTCTTCGGAGGGTCAGTGTGGACTTGTTGGACTGAAGGGCCTGTTTCCACACTGTAGGTAATCTAATCTACTGCAACTAGTTATGCCTAGACTTAAGACTAATTTTTAGAAACTTGACTTGAATAGCTTTGGAAGAGTTACAAATTTGTTTCCTTGTTTATTCTTTCATGGGATGTGAGATGTGTCCATTCCATTTTAGAATGAGTGGGTCTTTTTCTGAATGGTAAACAGTGGTTAGTGGAATACTACAGGAATCAGACCCCAGCTATTCACAATATCCGTTGATGATTTAGATGAGAGAATTAAATGCAATACCTCAAAATTTGTAGATGATATACAGCTGGGGAGAAGGGTGAACAGTGAAGAGGGTGCAGAGATGTTGCAGTTGATTTGGACAGGCTGATTGAGTGAGCAAATGAGTGGACAGATGATTATGATTTGGCTAACAATGAGGTTATCCATTTTCATTAACAAAAAATAGGAAGGCAGATTATTATTTGCTCTCCCTCAATTTATAGTCATTCAGTGTTCAACAAGATCTGGCTGTCCTCATGCACTAGTTCCTGAAAGTAATCATGCAGGTGCAGCAGGCAGTAAATAGGGAAAACTGTATGTTGGCCTTCACAACAAGAGGGTTGTGTGTAGTTTTGGTCTCC
This sequence comes from Chiloscyllium punctatum, assembly GCF_047496795.1. Lineage (NCBI taxonomy): Eukaryota > Metazoa > Chordata > Chondrichthyes > Orectolobiformes > Hemiscylliidae > Chiloscyllium > Chiloscyllium punctatum. The sequence continues at coordinate 90,435,377 of NC_092739.1, read as the reverse complement.
TTATCTGATGAAGGATGTTCTTGCCATAGAAAGAGTGCAGCGAATGTTAACCACATTGATTTCTGGGTTGATAGGGCGATATATGAGGACCAATTTGAGTCGATTAGGATTGTATTCACAGGAATTTAGAAGTATGAGGGGGCATCTCATAGAAACTTTTAAAATTCTACCAGAACTAGGCATTGTACTAGATGCAGTAAAATGTTCATGATGGTGAGGAAGTCCAGAACCAGGGTCATAGTTTAAGAAGAAGGGAGCAACCTGTTAGGACTGAGATTAAGAATAATTTCTTCACCTAGAGAATGGTGAGCCTGTGCCATTCACTACCAGAGAAAGGGATTGAGGCCGAAACATTGTGTTTTCAGGTGGGAGGCAGATAGAGCTCTTGTGGCTAAAGGAATCAAGGGATATATGAGAGGGAGAAATTAGGGCATTGAGCTCCATGATCAGCTGTGATCATATTAGATGGGGGAGCAAACTCGAGAGGTTGAATGGCCTACTCCTTCTTCTCCTATTTTCTATGCGTCTGAATTTGTTGTATCTTGCTAATTCCCCATGAAGTGAATGACTTCCTTGGCCATTTCAAAGGGCAATTAAGAGTCGGCCTCAAATCAAATGTACTGTGAGCGTCAAATCAAATGTAGTACAGATCAAGGTACTAACACATACACTAGTGAACCAACAATAAATGATAGTTGTCATGGAACATCATTACTGAAATTAGCTTTACATTCCAGGGTGATTAATTAAACTTTAATATGACATGCTGAATTCCAGAGGCAAGGTGAGTATAAGTACTGTTGTCAGCAAGGTACTATTATGTTGAATGTAGTATGAAGTAACCATAGGAAATCTAAAGGCAACATATGTCAAAGTGAAAAATGAGCCATGCCTGGTGTCATTTTACCACAAAGTTAGATGCTTCTGATTGTTAGAGGTAGTCCTCTCAGATTAAAGGTATTGTATAGGAGCTTGTCAGGGTACTATCACAGGCATAACCCAACTCTCCAGTTGGATTCCTTCTGTGGTAAGGTCAGAAACGCAGATATTTGCTGATATAGTATTCAGTTCCCAGCTCTTTAGTGAGTAACTACTTATAGAGTCAGAGATGTACAGCATGGAAACAGACCCTTCAGTCCAACTTGTCCATGCCAACCAGTTATCCCAGCCCAAACTAGTCCCACCTGCCAGCACCCGGCCCATATCCCTCCAAACCCTTCCTATTCACATATCCATTCGAATGCCTCTTAAATGTTGCAATTCTACCAGCCACCACCACTTCCTCTGGCAGCTCATTCCATACACGTACCACCCTCTGCGTGAAAAGGTTGCCCCTTAGGTTTCTTTTATATCTTTCTCCTCTCACCCTAAACCTATGCCCTCTAGTTCTGGACTCCCCCACCCCCAGGAAAAGACTTAGTCTATTTATCCTATCCATGCCCCTCATGATTTTATAAACCTCTATAAGGTCACCCCTCAGTCTCTGACGCTCCAGGAAAAAAACAGCCCTAGCCTATTCAACACTCCCTATAGTTCAGATCTTCCAACCCTGGCAACATCCTTGTAAATCTTTTCTGAATCCTTTCAAGTTTCACAACATCTTTCCGATAGGAAGGAGACCAGAATTGCGCACAATATTCCAACAGTGGCCTAACCAATGTCCTGTACAGCCCCAATATGACTTCCCAACTCCTGGACTCAATACTCTGACCAGCAAAGGAAAGCATACCAAATGCCGCCTTCACTATCCAACCTACCTGCGATATCACTTTCAAGAAGCTATGAACATGCATTCCAAGGCCTCTTTGTTCAGTAACACTCCCTAGGACCTTACCATTAAGTGTGTAAAACCTCTGGATTGAATTCAGGTTTAGACTGATAAATGACAAGTAACATTTGTGCCAGACAAGCACTTAGTGACCATTTGCAACTTGTGAAGGTTTAATCACCTCTTAACATTAAGCAAAATTTTCATTTAAATCCCCCATTATTAATATTCTGGGGAATCACCATTGATCTGAAGTGTAACTAGACTGGCCACACATGTTCTGTGGTTGCAAGTGCAAGTCAGAATCTGTGGTGAGAGAGTCACTACCTGACAGCCAAGACTACCAATGAGGAACAGGTTCAGGAGTATGATGGAATATATTTCTTTCATTTTGGATGACCTCATTATCTCTGCCACCTAGAAAAACAATGGTACCAATCACATGGAAATTCCATCACCTGCAAACTCCCTTCCAAGGTGCATTTCCTTCTGACTTGGGAAGTATGATGTAATTCCTTTACAGTTGCTGGGTTAAAATCATGATACTCTGTACTAAACAACTTGTGGGTGTACATTCGCTGAGAATAACAATTAAGCAACTCGTCACTCCTTCTGACTAGCTTTTGAGATATTGGCAAGAATTAAAATAAAGACATAAATTTACATTCCACTTTTTGTGGCTAACACATGACCGAAGTGCTTGAGTCTTTTACCTGCTGAGAGTGCATTTGGGCCTTAGTTTAACATACCATCCAAAAAGCATCACTTCTCAGAAAACTGCATATCAGCTTTGATTTGTGTGATTAAGACCATTTAATTCAGGTGAAAGTGTTACCAACTGAGCCACTATTGACATTATGTGTAATACGTTTCATTATTTCCAAGTGTCAATTACATTTATCGCAAGTTGATTCTCTAAAAGGTTTTCATCATGTACATTAGGTTGGCTGACTTATAATTGCCAGTTTATCGCTCTACCTTTTTCTTATGTAGAAGATAGGAACAATTATACTTTGAATGTACTTTGCCTCTAGGATACAAGTTAGGAAAAAACGTGCAAAGATGTAATTTCTGTTTGTGTGCTAACAGAGACCATGCAGGCTCCAAATAGTGCAGTAGCAGAATATTTAAATGAAAGGAAAAAATATGAAGAATTACGAAGACAAAAACCAAAAAACGGGTCCACACGTGAGGAACAGGTAATGAACCTATTTTCATCTTAATGCTGTCAAGGTTGTCATGTTTAGAATTTATGGGCTTTTCAAATATGAAGTAAATTAAACTTCAATGTATATATGTACAAACCTAATAAATGAACATAGCAATTGAGAGTTAACAATGTGATACCCAGATAATTTCCAAATCCTGACCCCCATGCTAAGAGTGATACAATCTTTAAACGTAGAACTCACAATTTAGTTTGAAGTTGAACTCAGCCTCCAATTTGTGGCAGCATGTGCTACCAAAGGGCAATAATTGGTTGCTGAACAAGGATGTCAATGGCAAGTGACAACTATGATTGGTCCTATTGCTATTATACAGAAGCAATTAAGTAATACATCTGAGGGCCAATGTCCTCACTGTACACAACAGTGGCTAAATGACCAACTAAGCGGCATAGTATCCAACTGAATACAATACTCTCTTGGGAAAATGTTTCACATCATTTAAAAAATATCACTTTATTGTCGCTCACATTGAACCCATCATCTGTGTACTAATATGTGCCAGGCTGTACCATTCGACAATTTATGAATTAAAATTTCCCTCTGGCCCTCCACAGCCCATTAACTAGCTCCTCAAGAAGCTTAGCAGGCCAGTCACTGGAAGCAAGTGACTCCTACAGTCCACACTCTTGCTTTGAAAATTCCAACATGATCCAGAGGTTTCAAAATACTCGTGCTATTTTAGGGCACTGTTTGCGAGACACATTCAATCCCCTTCTCACCCAAGTTTAATTAAAATCCAAGCACATATTTGCAAAATTCAGTGAGAAGTTAAATCATGCAACACAATATCATATGACACTCTCGGCTGAATTTTACCAGTTTTAGGCAACTTTTTTAAAGTAAAATTTGTGGCACCTAGTCCTCCGTGGCACAGAGACTTTTCTCACACAATCTTTTGCTGTTCATCTAATTAATTATGCAATTGACTTCAACCATGTCCATTTTAAGCAGTCTCTCAATGAAAGGCTGAAGTGCTCTCTGCTGCCAGAACTTTGTTACATTTATAGTGTTGACACCATATTTAAAGCCGAGCTCTCCAGTACTTCAGACACTGCAAGTTAGGAACTGCCCTTCAAACTGTGGTCCTCCATTGTTTCTCCAAGGAAAGGTGAGTTAACTGCAGTTCGTCTATAGGGATCTATAAGAGCTAGTTGATGGTGTGTTGGAGAGGAGAGTACGGCTGTATCCTGCTAGCTGGCAAAGAAGGCCAAACCAGCAGACTCAGTCAAACTGGATTGGGATAAAACCATGTTTGTGCATTGTCCTGGGTAAAACACAATGCACGGCAGTAGAGGAAGAAGATTAATGCTCTTCTGCATGCCACACAGGTAAGTGCTACCATCTACTCTCTGCTGCTTTGCACTCATAAAACCAGTACTCACTGTAACTCTGCCAGTACACACTCATCTTACCAAGGCTCATGGACTCATGTTGCATGCAGCATGTCCACTCAACAACTCTCACCTATTTCATCCTTCCAAAGTATTAACACTTCCTGCTCCCTGTGCTTCCTGCTCACTCATTGGTGCCACTCTTTTGCTTGTGCATCATTACTAATTCCTCTTCTATCTATTTCCATCATATTCATTGAGTCATAGAGGTTTACAGCACAGAAAAAGGCCCTTCAGCCTTATCGAATCTGTGCCAGTCAAAAACTTATTTTCCGGCATTTGGCCCATATCCTTTTATGCCTTGACATTGCAAGTATAAATTTAAGTACTTCTGAAGTATTACTAGGGTTTCTGCCTCTACTATCCTTATACATATGCATTCTAGATTCCCACCACACTCTGGTGAAAATCTTTTTCTTCACCTCTTTCTAAACCTCCTGTCCCTTAGCTTAAGTCTGTGCCCTCTGATCAGTGATCCCTCCACCAAGGGGAAAATTTCCTTCCTGTCTACCCTATCTATGCCCCTCAATTTTATACATCTCACTCATGTCAGTCTCCTTTCTTCCAAGGAAAACAGACCCAGTCTATCTAATCTTTCTCCTGAAGTAAGATTCTTCAGCCCAGACAACATCCTGGTAAATCTCCTCATCACCCTGTCTAGTGCAATCACATCTCTCATACAGTATAGGTTCCAGAATTGCACACAGTACTCTAAGTATGGCTTATCTAATGGTTTATACAATTCCAGCATAACTTCCTTGCTCTTAAACTTTATACTTCAGGTAATAAAGCCAAGTAATTCGTATATGTTCTTATGATTATATCTACCTGTCCGCAATTTTAAGGGTCCAGTGGACATGCACACCAATGTGCCCTCTGAACCTCTGTGCTTCCCAGAGTTCATCATGTATTCCTTGTTTCTCCTGCCCAAGTGCATTACCTTGCACTTATCTAGATTGAACTCCATTTGTTACTGTTCAGCTCATCAAACCTTCTTCATTAATTACCAATCTACCCATCCATGAACTTAGTGATCACCTTCATACATCCAAAATTAAATAATTTATACATATACCACAAATAGCAGAGACCCCAACACCCATTGCTGTGGAACCCCACTAGATGCAGACTTCTAGTCACAAAACACTGAATTATCACCTGCCTCCTTCCAGTCAGCAGATTCTGGATCCACTTAGCCAAATTTCCTTGGATCCCTTGGGCTCTTACCTTCACTATCAACCTCCCATGTGAAACCTTATTAAAAGCCTTGCTGAAGTCTAAGACTATGTAAAATGCAATGCCCTCATCTACACACCCAGTTACCACTTCAGAAAGACGAATAAAGATGTTTAGATGTGACTATATTCAGTTACTCCCTTTGTACAATTGCAGATATAAATGGCTCACTGCAGGCCAAGAGCACCTATACTGGTGGAGCAGGTGGTACGCATAAAGCTCCTCTTGCTGTGTGAGGAAAAAAGTTTATATTTGACCAAAATATAATGTGACCACTGGTGAGACATCCATGGATAACAAATGAGCAAGTTTCATTCTGCTGGGCTGTACTGCTCCCCTATTACCACCTGTGCTGACTCATTCTTAAACTGCATGAGCATTTATCTCTCCAATGCTAGCAATTCCCTCTCTTCTTTTATGCAGACAATAGCTGCACCCAGCAAACTTCTGCCTCAAAGAGGTTAGCACCAGAAGCCCTCACTTCCACCTCCACCTTTTGAGAAGGAAGTTACTGAACCCTCAGAGGATATGCCAGCAAGCTTTTTTCCTGCACTGTCCACCACCTCAGAGACTTTCACTGACATATCTCCACATCTGCTCAAGAAAGAAGGGCCCGAGGTCCTTAACACTCAGAGGTTTGCCAGAGACCAGGCTCCTGCTTAGCCCCAGGCAGAAATGACTCCATGGCCATTAATGACTGTCAAAATACAAACAGGCACAGGATCATCAGGCAGATTTGACAGAGGCAGACAGTAAACTGAGTGAAGGACAGAAGTTTGTCAACATTATCAGTTCTGTACTGTCTCTGACATACTCCTGTCTGGCCTTCTCTGTGGAGAGGTTGTTGACCACAATGGAAACCCAGGTGCAGTGCACAGTATCTGCCAGAAATGTACATGCACCTGCAATCCATCGGTCCAGCTATGTACTCAGAATCAATAACAAGGCAAGAGGGGTATAAGGGACCCTGTTCTCTCTCTAACTCCCCTTCCTATCAGGAAAGTGGGCTGGTGCCAGTAGCCACCCATAGGGAGAAGAAACCACAAACTTTCAAAAGCTGTCTTTCAGAACAGTCCAGATGTAACCTGCACCATCCTCCTCCTGCCCTCCATTTGTATTGCCAAAGTTTTTTTCAATTCATTTTTGGTATGGGTTACTAGTTGGGCCAGCATTTATATCCATTTCTGGTTGCCATTAAGAAGATGGTGTTAACTGACTTTCTTGAACCACTACAATTCATTTAGTGTAGATGGACTCACAATGCCATTAAAGAGGGAGTTCCAAGATTTTTACCCATCGACATGAGGAAACAGATATATTTCCAATTGTGGATGGTGAGTGGCTAGTAGGGGAACTTGCAGGTTATGGTATTCCCATGTATCTGCTGCTGTTGTCCTTCTAGGTTCTGGTGAACATAGATTTGGAACGTGTATCTATGGTATATCTACAGTGCACCTTGTGGATAGAACACATTGCTGCTACTGAGTGTCATTAGTGGAGAGAGTGAACTTCTGTGCTTGTGATGCAAATCAACTGCGTTGGTTTGTCCCATGATGATGATGGCAAACCTTTTGAATATTGTTGGACCTGCAGTTATCCGTGCAACTGGGGAGTATTTCATTGCATTCCTGACTTCTTCTTTGTCAATAATGGGAAGACTTAGGAGAGTCAAGAGCTAAGTTACTCATTGCAAGATTCTGAGCCTTTGACCTGCTCTTATAGCCACAGTACATTTGTGACTAGTCCAGTTCAGTTTCTGACCAATGGTTACTTCCCCCAGGATGTTGAAAGTCTGCAGTAGCCCAAACTGAGAAGTGTGAGCATGCATTTGGGCTGGTCACCTTAATGAGGCCTGTGCTGTCTGAGCCCAAAAATGCCCCAGGGGCTAATCTTCAAGGCCAACAGGGCTTTGTTCAACGCAGATTGCTTTGACTCTACTGTGTATATTGGGGTTGCAGTTAGATGCAGTAGGAAAGAACGGAAGAAATTAACTTTACTGAGGGCACATTGATGGAATGGGTGCCACATCATAGTAGACCATCATCCACTTCTATAAATATATGAAGTCAGAAATCACACAACACCAGGTTTTAATCCAGCAGTTTTAGTTGAAATCACAAGCTTTTGGAGTGCTGGTCCTTCATCAGGTGAGTAAACCTATTGGACTATAATTGGTGTCATGTGACTTCTGACTTTTTCTACCCTAGTCCAACATGAGAACCTCCGCTTCTTTAAATATATATGCAGTTGTACATTTAAAACGCCTGCACCATTATCTTTGTCACTGTTATACCTGGTTAAGTCATATCCTTTGCAGAGTTGAGCAGCCTCTTCAGAGATCCCAAAGATGAAAGAAGTTGCAATGACCAAATGTTGGAAATCTTTTGCAAAGAAAACTTCTTAGCTGCAAATAGCATCATACCTTGACCCCTGATGGTGACTCTTAACACATGGTGGTTGATGACTGTAGTCAAGGAGTTGCATTTTAACGTGGACATCACTGAGGCTAAAAGAAATGTGCAGGGATTGTGCTAAGGTTAGCCCTGTACACATCTTGCACACTTACACCCATCTTGTGAGTAAGAAAAAGGAATCAGTGATGATTCCACATATCTATCAAGGCAAAGTTTCATTCTATCAAAGTAGGGCTGGGATATGAATACTTGTTCATTCTCCCCCATTGTACAATAGTCTGCTGATAGAAGCTGCACAGAGCACTGCCTCTCTCAATTTAAATGCTGTTCAGGGCAATTTAGTAATCTGTGCTGTATCTAAAATATTGAATGATGGAAGAATGAAAAGGAGAGTCAGGTTTCTTTGCCAAATGCTACCTATTATGAGAGGTTTTACTGCTCAACACTGGGAGATCATGCTAACTGAAACCTTAAAAACTGTACAACATTAATGTAATGTGATGTTAGTGCCCTGTCCCACTGCCTGCTACGTGACCTGCAATATGCAGATATGTGAAAATGGCATCAGTGAAGATACCAAACTTATGCACACTTATGGATAAGGAAACATTTATTCAGCAACAGAAGAGGTAAAGAACTGCAAAAAATAATCAGGTCTACATAGAGCAAATTATAAGTAGGGGCTGCTTACTATAAAACAACAGAAAGTTTCACAACTAAAGGAATTCCAAACACAGCTCAGTCATGCTTTCTTGAATGTCACTTCCAGTCAGTCTCTTGATCCTCAGAAGACTTTTGTTGATACAGTTTCCTCTGCATCCAGGGCAACCCCACCCCCCCTTATTGTCTTGCATTGTATGTCACAGTGATACTGAATACTCCTCCTGTGCTATACTGCAAGCCTCTGCCAAAACAATCCAGGAATCAAAACCTCATCAAAGGATCGCATACCTATAGCTCATTTTAGCAGCTCCATAGTGTTATTTTCCAGTGTGAACTATGAATGTGCTTCAGAAGAGCCAAGTCCATGTGACTGTTCTAATTTCGCGTCTGATTACATTTGCATAGCAGACGTGACAAGGAGGCTGTAAAATAAAATCAAAGAACTGCAGATGCTATAAATCTGAACTAAAACAGAAAGTGATAGAGAAACTCAGCAGGTCTGGCTTTATTGGCAGAGAGAGAAAAACTTTTTGAGGCCAATGACCCAACATTAGAACGCCTGCTGGAGACGATTAGTGTGAACGGTGTAGTGGTTGTGCTTTCTTGAAGCCATAATTTGTAATGTTTGTTTTTAGACAATAAGTGACCTGCCAATGAAGTACAATTTGATGTCAGATGGGTATCATTACAGAATCAGTGAATGCAGGATTAATGCAATTGCCCTCAGCAGAGCCTCAATTTAAATAATTTTATTTTAGTGCCAAAGAAACAAACAGTTTATTTTGTCCTCTCTGCATGAGGTGAAAGCCATGCAGTTCAAAGGGCAGATTGATTCCAGAGATGAATTTGTCTTATGAGGAGAAATTGAGCAGGTTCGGCCTTAACTCTCTGGAATTTAGAAAAATGGGAGGAGATCTAATTGAGGTATTTAAGATGCTAAAGGGGATTTACAAAGTAGATGTAGAAAGGATGTTTCCTTGTGGGGCAATCTAGAGGCGAGGCCATAGTTTTAGGAAAGGAATAGCAGATTTAAAACAGAGATTTCACGGAGGGTGGTTCATGTGTGGAATAAACTTCCAGAGGAAGTCATGGATGTGGGTACAATTACAGCGTTTAAAAGACATTTGAATAAATACATGAAAAGAAAATGTTTAGAGGAATATGGGCCAGGAGCAGGCAGGTGGGTCTGGTTTAGTTTGGGTTAATGTTCAATATGGACTGGTTGAGCCAAAGGGTCTGTTTCTCTGTTGTATGACTCTACAAGGAGAAATTATGGCGCTTAGAGGATCATGGATCTGTGGAATTCACTAGCCCAGAGTGTGGTGAATTACAGGACATTGATTAAATTTGAAGAGGAGATTGACAATTTTTAATTAGCAATAGTTTGAAGGTTTGAAGCTTTTTGCATCAGAGAGCGGCGGAAGTGAAGGCAGAGCACAAAGCCGGTTGGGAAGGTAAGTGATTGTTATTTGAGTGAGTGTGTTCTAGACCCCAGGTCCTACAAAGTAGGGCCTCTCTCCCTCGCTCCTCCTCTAACCTAAATCAAAAGTCCACAGTCTTGTCCCAAAAAGAGGGTCCAAGGAAGTTCCTGTGGATTGAAGAGTGAAGCTTTAGCTCAGGAGTCTTTGACAAGGAGGTTGAGTGAAGTGATTATGCCACAGTTGAAGAGGGTGAAGACATGACTGCCAAGCTGGTTCAGTGTGCTACATGCTTGATGTAGGAGGTCAACGACTCTGGTGTGTCTGGCTCGTATAAGTGTGGAAAGTGTGTGCACGTTCAGCTACTGACAGAGCATATTGCAGCACTGATTAGATCACTTACAGTGTGGAAACAGGCCCTTCGGCCCAACAAGTCCACACCGCCCCGCCGAAGCGTAACCCACCCATACCCCTACCCCTTACCTAACACTACGGGCAATTTAGCATGGCCAATTCACCTAACCTGCACATCTTTGGAGTGTGGGAGGAAACTGGAGCACCCGGAGGAAACCCACGCAGACACGGGGAGAACGTGCAAACTCCACACAGTTAGTCGCCTGAGGCGGGAATTGAACCCGGGTCTCTGGCGCTGTGAGGCAGCAGTGCTAACCACTGTGCCACCGTGCCGCCCACAAAGAACTCGAGGACCTTAGGCTCATCCGAGAGAACGAGATCTTTCTGGACAAGACCTTCAGCGAGGTTATTAAACCAATCATACCAGTAGAGAGCAGATGATTACGAAGGCAGAGAGGAGACAGGTGCAAGAGACCCCGGGGGAAGTACCTGTCAGGAACAAGTTGAATCTTTTGGAAACAGTAGAGACAGATGACACTGCCAGTCCGCGAGGCGGCCAGGTCTGTCAATCAAAAGTTGGTGTGGAGACAGAGTGGAAGAGTCGGACATCGCACAGAGCCGTGGTAATAGGGGACCCCATAGTGAGAGGAACTGACCGGGGTTTTTGTGGCAGCAGACGGGACTTAAGGATGGTGTGTTGCCTTCCTGGTGCCAGAGTTAAAGACAACACAGACAGAGTGCAGGAAATCCTCAAGGGCGAAGGTGAAGAGCCAGAGGTGGTGGTACATGTCGGCACAAATGATGTCGGGAAGAAGAGAAGGAACATACTACAGCGGGACTTCGGAGAACTAGGAAGAAGGCTGAAAAGCAGGACGTCCAAGGTGGTTATCTCCAGTTTGTTTCCAGTTCCTCGGGCAGGTGAGGCCAGAAACAGGGAGATAATGAACTTGAACGTGTGGCTGGGGAACTGGTGCAGGAAGCAAGGATTTAAATTCTTGGATCACTGGGGTATGTTTTGTGGTAAGCATAAATTCTACAAGAGAGACGGTTTGCACCTGAATAGGTTAGGAACCAGCATTCTGGCAGGCAGGTTTGCTACTACAACACAGCTACGTTTAAACTAAGTAGCGAGGAGGAGGGGACAAAGTGGATGTTTAAGAAGTAAATTGGAGGGGAAGTTTGAACAAGGGAAGTCAAGAAAGACAACTGTATCAATGAGGCAGAAAACTCAGAAAGGGATCATGCTGTAAGGTTGAGTGAAATAGGGGTTGATGGGAAGGGTGAGGGCAGTAACAAGTTAAAAATACTATACATGAATGCAGGAAGCATTAGAAATAAGATGGATGAGCTTGACGCTCTTTTGGAAATTGGCAGATACGATGTTGTGGGGATAACTGAGACGTGGCTTCAAGTGGACAGGGCCTGGGAAGTGAATAGTCAAGGCTACACATGCTATCATAAGGACAGACAGATGGGCAGAGGGGGTGGGGTGGCCATGTTGGTAAGGGAAGATATTCAGTCCCTTGCGCGGGGGGACCTAGAATCAGGGGATGCAGAGTCAGTGTGGATAGAGCTGAGAAATACTAAGGGTAAAAAGACCCTCTTGGGAGTTATCTACAGGCCCCCAAACATTAGTCTGGATGTCGGATGGAAGTTAAATCAGGAGCTGAAATTGGCCTGTCGCAAAGATGTTACTATAGTTGTTATGGGGGATTTCAACATGCTGGTAGACTGGGAGAATCAGGATGGTATTGGACCTCAAGAAAGAGACTTTGTGGAGTGCCTCTGAGATGGATTCTTAGAACAGCTAATGCTGGAGCCGACCAGGGAGAAGGCAATTCTGGATCTGGTATTGTGCAACGAACCAGAATTGATCAGGGACCTCGAAGTGAAGGAGCCATTGGGAAGTAGTGACCATAATACAATAAGCTTCAATCTGCAATTTGAGGGGAAGAGGGTACAATCGGAAGTGACAATATTTCTGTTGAATAAAGGGAACTATGGAGCTATAAGGGAGGAGCTGGCCAAAGTTCAATGGTGCAATATCTTAGCAGGGATGACAGTGGAGGAACAATGGCAGATATTTCTGTGTATAATGCAGAAGATGCAGGATCAGTTCATTCCAAAGAGGAAGAAAGATCCTAGGAGGAGGCATGGGCGGCCGTGGCTGACGAGGGAAGTTAAGAAACATATAAAATTAAAAGAGAAAAAGTATAACATAGCAAAGCTAAGTGGGAAAATGGAGGACTGGGAAGCTTTTAAAGAACAACAGAGGACTACTAAGAAGGAAATATGCAGAGAAAAAATGAGGTACGAAGGTAAACTGGCCAATAATATAAAGGAGGATAGTAAAAGTTTTTTTAGGTATGTGAAAGGCAAAAAAATGGTTAAGACTAAAATTGGGCCCTTGAAGACAGAAACAGGGGAATATATTACGGGGAACAAAGAAATGGCAGAAGAATTGAATTGGTACTTCAGATCTGTGTTCGCTGGGGAAGACACAAGAAATCTCCCTGAAGTAACAGTGGCTGAAGGACCTGAACTGAAGGGAATTTATATTTGCCAGGAATTGGTGTTGGAGAGACTGTTAAGTCTGAAGGTTGATAAGTCCCCGGGGCCTGATGGTCTGTATCCCAGGGTACTGAAGGAAGTGACTCAAGAAATCCTAGATACGTTGGTGATTATTTTCCAGAGTTCAATAGATTCGGGATCAGTTCCTGCGGATTGGAGGGTGGCTAATGTTGTACCACTTTTTAAGAAAGGTGGGGAGAGAGAAAACAGGAAATTATAGACCAGTTAGTCTGACCTCAGTGGTGGGAAAGATGCTGGAGTCTATTATAAAGGATGAAATTACAACACATCTGGATAGTAGTAACAGGATAGGTCAGAGTCAGCATGGATTTATGAAGAGGAAATCATACTTGACTAATCTTCTGGAATTTTTTGAGAATGTAACTCTGAAGATGGACGAGGGAGATCCAGTAGATGTAGTGTACCTGGACTTTCAGAAAACTTTTGATAAAATCCCACATAGGAGGTTAGTGAGCAAAATTAGGGTGCATGGTATTGGGGGCAAAGTACTAACTTGGATTGGAAGTTGGTTGGCTTATAGGAAACAAAGAGTAGTGATAAATGGCTCTATTTCGGAATGGCAGGCAGCGACCAGTGTGGTACCGCAGGGATCAGTACTGGGACTGCAGCTTTTTTCAATATATGTTAATGATATAGAAGATGGTATTAGTAATAACATTAGCAGATTTGCTGATGATACTAAGCAGGGTTAACTGGACAAGTTAGGTGAGTGGTCAGATGCAGTTTAATGTGGATAAATGTATGGTTATCCACTTTGGTGGCAAGAACAGGAAGGCAGATTACTACCTAAATGGAATCAATTTAGGTAAAGGGGCAGAACAGAGAGATCTGGGTGTTCTTCTACACCAGCCAATGAAAGTAAGCATGCAGGTACAGCAGGTAGTGAAGAAGGCTAATAGCATGCTGGCCTTCATAACAAGAGGGATTGAGTATAGAAGCAAAGAGGTTCTTCTGCAGCTGTACAGGGCCCTGGTGAGACCACACCTGGAGTACTGTGTGCAGTTCTGGTCTCCAAATTTGAGGAAAGGCATTCTGGTTATTGAGGGAGTGCAGCGTAGGTTCACGAGGTCAATTCCTGGAATGGCGGGATTACCTTACACTGAAAGACTGGACCAACTGGGCTTGTATACCCTTGAGTTTAGAAGACTGAGAGGGGATCTGATTGAGACATGTAAGATTATTAAAGGATTGGACACTCTGGAAGCAGGAAACATGTTTCCACTGATGGGTGAGTGCCGAACCAGAGGGCACAGCTTAAAAATGCGGGGTCGACCATTTAGGACAGAGATGAGGAGAAACTTCTTCACCCAGAAAGTGGTGGCTGTGTGGAATGCTCTGCCCCAGAGGGCAGTGGAGGCCCAATCTTTGGATTCATTTAAGAATAGAGCTCTCAAGGATTGTGGAATTAAGAGCTATGGAGATAAGGCAAGAACAGGAAACTGATTAAGGATGATCAGCCATGATCATATTGAATGGTGGTGCAGGGTCGAAGGGCAGAATGGCCTACTCCTGCACCTGTTGTCTATTGTTAAGGAGAGTGGACAAGAATGTGGAGTTGAGGCTGAGATGGGATCAGCCATCATTATGTTAACTGATGAAGTGGGCTTGAAAGGTGTTCCTATATATGTTGTTAATGTATAGGTTATTGCAAAGTGACTTTAGACTTAAGCTGACAAACTTTTGATGTCCTTGTGAGTGATTCACAGATTCTGCCTAAGATGCAGCATGATACCCCAACGTTCACATTCCTTTTTAGTGTTACTGACTCTGCATTCCTGATGACTTTCACGTTTTCCCCGTTTCCATAAAGTCCATTTATATAACTGTTAATGTACAGATTCCCCCAGAGCCCATGGCTTTGTGAATTGCCATGCTTTGCTGGCCATACAATCTCCTCATCTACAGGCCGGAGTAGTTGTAACATGTGAGAATCATCCTTCCCAGTATTCCCTGTCCAGTCCTACATTCTGAGATCCCTCCGCTCAGTCTTGAAAAGCCCCTTTGAATGTATATAATTCTCTTGACAAACAGGTTAAAGAAGCTAAACTCCAAGTTTCCTGCTTCCCTGATCATTAATACCCACCTCACAGTTCTCACTTTGGCTACCTCCTGATTGATTTGTGAGAATATCTCCCAGCATGCACTGCACAGACCTCAAACTGATATCTCCATAGACCCTGACTGACTGACATACCTTTAATCCTCAGACTGATTGCACTTGCATGCAGGATTGTCAGATTGTCAGCCATAGAAACTGACTGCCTGTAAATTAGTACTGAATAGCACTGGTCTAAAAAAGCATGCAGGCCACAGAGGCTCCAAGTATGTGTAAATTGGAATGAAGGCTAGAGTCGTAGGTGCATCCTGTGTAGTTGCATGAGATGCTTGTGTGTCACTGTATGTGAAACAACCCAGCAAAAACGTGCAAGTCAGAGGTGTCCTTGTGCTTGAAAGTAAAGTCCTGAAGGATTTTAGTGGTGTTTGAGTTGGTCTGACAGCAAGTATAATGATGAGGTGAGACTGGTGGTATGCCAATATTGACTTTCGTTGACAAAGGGTGAAGGACAGTGGTGCTCATAGTGCATGCAGGGAGGTTGTGATGAAGACAAAATTGAACAAAGGTGCAGAGAAGCAAGAGATAAGATGTTGCCACCAGGTAACTGCTCTGACTTTGTTGTCTGGAAGGAAAGGAAAATTGGAGTCTATTTAGAAATGAGACAAAAAGGCCTATTATTGAGATGCAAATGTGTGGAAATAAGGTGGTCATTGCTCATAAGCCAGAATCTGAATTTGCTGGTTAAACGGGAAGAGAAAAATTTCTTTCTAGATTAAAGATTCAAGTTTTTTTGCTATATTTTCCTACATTTCTCACCATCACCTGTGCTATTTAAGGGATCAAAAAATTCCATTCTCTGTGTTAAAAGAAAGTATGTCAAAATATTGAATGCTGAATGCAGATGACCCATCTTCTTAATCTTGGATAATGTGAAGCAGTTATATTGTGAATGCTTTTGTTACTATCATCGGCATGTTTGGGTTTCATGAATTTTAATAACTGAGTCCCACTGCAAAAATCTCAATTTTTATTTGGGGTATAGAAAGTCAATACTTTCTATTCATCACCCTGCACCTACAAGTAGAGAGTGTGGTGCTGAAAAAGCACAGCAGGTCAGGCAGCATCCAAGGAGCAGGCGATTCAACATTTCGGGCATAAGCCCTTCCTGATCATTCTCTTGCTCCTTGGATGCTGCCTGATCTGCTATGCTTTTCCAGCACCACACTCTTGACTCTGATCTCCAGCATCTGCAGTCCGCACTTTCTCCTGCACCTACAAGTCTTCTGCATGTCTTGCAAGATGCTCACTCAAATGTTCTGTTACAGTCGCAAAACGCAATCATTATTTTGCGATTCGATGTATCATCATAAGAGTAGGTTTCTTTTGTTGTCATAACATTATATAATCAGTTACTAGGCCGCAACTCCAGGTTGGAAGTCTCCTAGATTAGAATTAAATTCCTGACTTTTTAACCTGATTGGTGCAACTCCTGAAACTACTTTTCAGCAATAACTGAAAAGTTGGAACTGAGCTTAGTAGCTCATGGCTGGGATGCCCTGATGTAGTCTTGCAGCCATCAGGCTGTTACATGGCTCGGGTTGTAGCTTCTGAGAAGAAATACCATCTCTGAAATCTGCCATCCAATGAAATGGCCATCAGCGGCCCAGTGCCTGTAATTCCACTGGGAGCGGCAGCCACTGCTTGGACTGAAACCAGTATTCAAAGAGCATACTTATTACAACTGGACCCAAAGGTAGTAGCAATGTAATAACCTGAGAGAAATAGAAAAAAGGGAAAAAATGTCCCAAGGCCAAAATGGGACAAAAAGACCAGAAATTTTCTTTCCACCCTCCTGAAGAAATCAAAGCTGTTACAGAAAACCTTATTGATTTTGAAAAATACTATGGATTCTAATGAAAGGCCAGCTACTTGAAATGTTAACTGTGTTTTTCTTAATACAGATGCTACCAGAACTATTGAGCATTTTCAGTATTTCTTGTTTTTATTTCACCTCTTGAGTCTATGCTGCTTTGTAGCTATCAAGTAGTTTTTATGATCATTTATTTTTTAAATTTCACACCTATTGAATTCCAAGCACAAGAAGCAAGAGGCAGCCATTCTGCCCTTCGAACCTGTTCTGCCATTCAATAAGATAATGGCTGATCTAACTTTAGCATCAATTCCACTTTCTAACTTGATCCCCATCACCCTTGACTGACTTATTGTTCAAGAATCTGTCTATCATTATCTTCAATGTATTTAATGACTCAACTCCATTGTTCTCTGGGGTAGACGACAATTTAGGAGAAGAAATTCCTCATTGTCTCTATCCAGATTCCACCTCTAACTTCCACAGGAGGATGAAAAGTACAAGGGAGACTTCAAGTACTAAAATTTGACAAGTCTCTAGGATTTGGCTACATCACTGGGTTCTAAAATAGGCAATTGCAATGATAGTGCCTATGATTTTCCAAACTTGCCCAGATTCTGGAACAGTCCCCGCAGACAGTAAGTTAGCAAATATGATACTGCTAGTCATGAAAATGGAGACAAAGAAAAAAGTTATTTCTTGATCACATGGAGTGAATAGAATTAGTTATGAGCGACATCTGTGATGTTGGGCACTTCAGGAGGAGGTCAATATTGATCATTTACATGGCTGAAGATTCTTATAAAAGCTTCAACCTTGTGTTTAGCATCGATGTGTGTTTCCAAGATGGTTGTATTTTTGGCATCTTTTTATTCAATTAATTGCTTATTGTCTGCCACCATTCACAACTGGACGTGTCAGGACTGTGAAGCTTAGATCTAATCCATTGAGTATGGAATCCTTTAGCTCTGCCTATCATATGTTGCTTGGCATGCACTTAGCCCTGTGTTGTAGATGGTTGACACTTTTTTTTAAGGTATTCCTGGTGTTGCACCTGGCATGCTCTACTGCACTGTCCTTGACACAGAGTTGATCTCTCTGACTTGGTTAGATTGAGGGCTATGCCAGGCCATGAATGTTAACAGTGCTTTGCAAACATTTTCCCATAATGAACCCATTTTGAGGCTTGAAAAATTTCACAACCTCTCAGTGAGAACCGAACCAGAGGACACAGCTTAAAAATAAGGTGTAGGCCATTTAGGACAGATGAGGAGAAACTTCTTCACCCAGAGAGTGGTGGGTGTGTGGAATGCTCTGCCCCAGAAGGCAGTGGAGGCCCAGTCTCTGGTTTTGTTTAAAAAAGAGTTGGACAGAGCTCTCAAGGATAGTGAAATCAAGGGTTATGGAAATAAGGCAGGAACTGGATACTGATTGAGGATGATCAGCCATCATCATAATGAATGGTGGTGCAGGCTCGAAGGGCAGAATGGCCTACTCCTGCACCTATTGTCTATTAATAGTCTATTGACAGTGGAGAGCTATGGAGAGAAGACCTATGACAACAGGGAGCACAGAACTCTGGCAGCCGCTCATAACCCCAATTGCTGGTCCATTTCAGAGAGCATTTAAGTGTCAAGCATATCGCTAATGATCTGGGGTAACATTTAGGCCAGACCACATGAGCATCAGATTTTCCTTCCCCAAAGGCCATTGATGAACCACATGGATTTCACAAGAATGGACAATAGTGTCATGATTACCGTGGACCAGATTTTAATACTAGATATATTAACTTAATTCAAATTTCACCATCTGCAATGGTGAGCATTAGTCTACATCTCTGGATTTTTCATGCAGTAACAGTACCACTACACCACCACCTCCCTTGCATATTTCTGTTATGAAATATCTTTCAACAGTTCCTGTAGCTAAAACTCAGGACTGATGTTTCCATTTGTCTATATAACAAATAATATTAACATGTCCCCTCAAGTAACATATTGTCATTGTCAAAACATCCAGAGAATGCTTCATCCGTACATATTCGGTAATGAATAAAGAGGTTAACAGAAAGGTAACAGGGCCAGACAGTGGTAACAAGCAAATAGACCTCTTTTAATAATCACACTCATTTCTAAAAAGAGTTTCAGAGAATTTTCATTTTTGTACGAGACACTATTGGCTAACAAAGTTTCTGAAGGATGGGAAATAAGTATTCTATTTGAGGAGAACCTTTTCAAGATCTTAGCAGGACTTATACACCTTAATGGTAAGGTCCTAGGGAGTGTTGCTGAACAAAGAGACCTTGGAGTGCAGGTTCATAGCTCCTTGGAAGTGGAGTCGCAGGTCGATAGGATAGTGAAGAAGGCATTTGGTATGCTTTCCTTTATTGGTCAGAGTATTGAGTACAGGAATTGGGAGGTCATGTTGCAGCTGTACAGGACATTGGTTAGGCCACTGTTGGAATATTGCACGCACTTGAAAGGGTTGTGAAACTTGAAAGGGTTCAGAAAAGATTTACAAAGATGTTGTCAGGGTTGAAGGAATTGACCTGTAGGGAGAGGTGGAATATGCTGGGGCTGTTTTCCCTGGAGCATCAGAGGCTGAGGGATGACCTTATAGAGGTTTATAAAATCATGAGGGGCATGGATAGGATAAATAGATAAGGTCTTTTCCAGAACAAGAGAGCATAGGTTTTGGGTGAGAGGGGAAAGATGTAAAAGAGACCTCAGGGCAACTTTTCATGTGAGGAGTGGTGTGTTTGTGGAATGAGCTGCCAGAGGAAGTGGTGGAGGCTAGTACAATTGCAACATTTAAAAGGCATTTGGATGGGTATATGAATAGGAAGTTTGAAAGGACATGGGCCAGGTGCTGGCAGGTGGGACTAGATTGGGTTGGGACAACTGGTTGGCATGGACAGGTTGGACCGAAGGGTCTGTTTCCATGCTGTACATCTCTGACTCTATTTATCCTTTTGTCAGAGTTTTTTAGGGCAAAAAGGTGGTGGTATTTTCTGGTTCTGTAGATTGTGAAGGAGCAAAGATGGCCTTTATTGAGTGATATGCTCTTCCTGTCGGGTGTGGGAGTTTCCATGTTACTGATGATTATATCTGCAGTAAGTGCATTTGATTGCAAAACCTATCGGATCACATGGATTGTTTTGAGTGACAGTTAGTAGCAATGAGGAATTTACAAGAGCTTAGGGAATGTAATGGATGGCAGTAAGGAAGGGAAAAAAAACTGCAGATACAGTCAGGTAGATGGGTGAAGTCCAGGAAAGGTAGGAGGGATAGGCGGGTACTGTTGCAGTCTTCAATGCAATGCAACAGCATTTTAAACAAGAATGCTGTTTTGGAAAATGTAGGGGGTGATGGATTCTAAGGGGAATTTAGCATGAACAGCCAAGTTTCTGGTATCAAGACAGACTCTAATGCAATGATGGGTACATCGGGATCCAAGCAATCGATTGTGTTAGGGGACTCTCTAGTCACAGGCAGGCATTTCTGCAGCCAGCAATGAAAAATCAGAATGGTGTGTTGCCTTCCTGGTGCCAGGATCAAGGCTGTCTCAGAGAGGGTGTGGAATGTTCTCAAAGGGGAGAGGGACCTGGTAACTTTATGTTCCAGGATACAAATGCTACAAGAAGGACAGAAAGGGAGGCAAGAGAGGTGGGGGGAGTGGCATTTTTGATAAGGGATAGCATTACTGCTGTACTTGGAGATGATATTCCTGGGAATACATCTAGGGAAGTTATTTGGGTGAAACTGAGAAATGAGAAAAGGATGATTACCTTATTGGGATTGTATTGTAGACTGCCTAATAGTCAGTGGGAAATTGAGAAGCAAATTTGTAAAGTGATTTCAGTTATCTGTAAAAAAAAAAGAAAATAGGGTGATTACGATAGGGAGTTTTAACTTTCCAAACATAGACTGGGGCTACTGTAGTGTGAAAGGTTCAGGTGGAGAGGAATTTGTTAAGTGTATGCAAGAAACTTTCTGATTCAGTACTATATGTGGATCTTCCTACTAAAGAAGGTTCAAAACTTGACCTACTCTTGGGGAAATAAGGCAGAGCAGGTGACTGAGATGTCAGTGGGAGAACATTTTTGGGCCAGCAACCTTAATTCAATTAGTTTTAAAATAGTAATGGAAAAGGATAGACCGAATCTAAAAGTTGAAGTTTTGAATTGGAGGAAGGCTAATTTTGATGGTGTTAGGCAAGAATTTAAAAAGCTGATTGGTGGAAGATGTTTGCAAGTAAAGGGATGGCGGCTAGAGAAATTGAGGTTCTGGTTAAGAAAAAGAAGGAAGCATATGTCAGGTATTGACAGGAGAGATCAAGTGAATCCTTAGAAGAGGAGGGCAAAAAGGGGACATGAGATAGCGTTGGCAAATAGGGTTAAGGAGAATCCAAAGGTTTTTTTATAAATACATTAAGGACAAAAGGATAACCTGGGAGAGAATAGGGCCCGTCAAAGATCAGCAAGGCAGCCTATCAGATGGCGGGGGGCGGTTACTAAATGAGTACTTTACATCAATGTTTATTGTGGAGAAAGACATGGAAGATACAGAACGTGGGGAAATGGATAGTGACATTTTGAACAATGTACAAATTACAGAGGAGGTGGTGCTGGATGTCTTGAAATACATAAAAGTGGATAAATCCTCAGGACCTGTTCAGGTGTACCCCTGAACTCTGTGGAAAGCTGGGAAGTGTTTGCTGGGTCCTTTGCTGAGACAGTTGTATCATCGATAGTCATAGGTGTGGTGCTAGAAGACTGGAGGTTGGCTAACGTGGTGCCACTATTTAAGAAAGGTGGTAAGGAAAAGCCAGGGAACAATGGACCAGTGAGCCTCGCATTGTTGGTGGGCAAGTTGTTGGAGGGGATTCTGAGGGGCAAGATTTACATGTATTTGGAGAGGCAAGGACTGATTAGAGATAGTCAGCTTGGCTTTGTGCATGGAAAATCATGTCTCATGAACTTGATTGAATATTTTGAAGAAGTAATAAAGAGGATTGATGAGGGCAGAGGGGTGGACGTGATCTATATGGACTTCAGTAAGGCATTTGAAAAGGTTCCTCATAGGAGACTGGTTAGCAAGGTTAGATCTCATGGACTACAGGGAGAACTAGCCATTTGGATACAGAACTGGCTTGAAAGTAGAAGACAGAGGGTGGTAGTGAAGGATTGCTTTTCAGACTGGAGGCCTGTGACCAGCAGTGCGCCACAAGGATCAGTGCTGGCTTACTACTTTTCGTCATTTATATAAATGATTCAGATGTGACCATAGGAGGTATAGTCAGTAAGTTTGCAGATGACATCAAAATTAGAGGCGTAGTTGGCAGCGAAGAAGGTTACCTCAGACTACAATTAGATCTTGATCAGATGGGCCAATGGGCTGAGGTGTGGCAGATGGAGTTTAATTTAGATAAACATGAGATAAACATTTGGAAAAGCAAATCGGAGTAAGACTTAATGGTAAGGTCCAAGAGAGTGTTGCTGAACATAGAGACATTGGAGTATAGGTTCATAATTCCTTGAAAATAGAGTTGCAGGTAGATAGGATAGTGAAGAAGGGATTTGGTATGCTTTCCTTTCTTGGTCAGAGCATTATGTAAAAGTGTTGGGAGGTCATGTTGTGGCTGTATAGGATGTTGGTTAGGCCACTGTTGGAATATTGCATGCAGTTCTGGTCTCCTTCCTATTGAAACGATGTTGTGAAACTTGAAAGGGTTTAGAAAAGATGTACAAGGATGTTGCCAGGGTTGAAGGATTTGAACTGTCGGCAGAGGCTGAATAGACTGGGGCTGTTTTCCCTGGAGCTTTGAAAGCTGAGGGGTGACCTCATAGAGGTTTATAAAATCATGAGGGGTATGGATAGGATAAACAGACAAGGCAGAAGTGGGTACTGCAGATGCTGGAGATTAGAGTCCAGATTAGAGTGGTGCTGGAGTCAGGCAGTATCCGGGGAGCAGGAAAATTGACGTTTTGGGCAAAAGCCCTTTATCCTGATGAAAGGCTTTTGCTTGAAAAGTCGATTTTCCTGCTAAACAGATAAGGTTTTTTCCCTGAGGTGGAGGAGTCCAAATCTAGAGGACATAGGTTCACGGTGAAAGGGGCAAGATATAAAAGGGACCTACGGGACAACTTTTTCACACAGCGGGTGGTGCATGTATGGAATGAGTTGCCAGAGGAAGTGGTGGAAGCTGGTACAATTACAACATTTAAAAGGTGCCTGGATGGGTGTATGAATAGGAACGGTTTAGAGAGATATGGCCAGGTGCTGAAAAATCGACTTGGTTAGGTTGGGATATCTGGTTGGCATGGATGGGTTGGTCCTACGGGTCTGTTTCCATGCTGTACATCTCTATGACTCTAAGACAAAGAAGCTACAAACATTGAACAGCATTGGGATGACATTGAATGTAAACAGGTAGCTTGCAAGAAATACCTATTTTGTACAGAATGTCTTAAATTATCAAAGGTATATTATATCTCTGATCCAAGTTCTGAAGACAGTCTCAATTTCTTGTTAACTATTTATGAATGGTTTCTGTTGACAGACTTTGGCATTACTTGATCGATTCAAATTAAAGCTGACAAAGGCCATCTCGGAAACTCCAGAGGTGGAACCAGTTCAACCAGAAGGGGAAGATGATCAAGGCTGGTGAGTGCAATTAACAATATGTTTATGTTCAATTCACTCATTTATGAATTAGCCTGTGATTTGAATTTTAAGTTCAAGGTAACTATTGATGATCCATCTTTAAATAAAAATTAAATTATTAAGTGTTTGGCACAATATTTTTGAAAGTTATACCTTAAGACAGAAACATAAGTGTCCCAGAAATTCATTATTATCTATTTGTTAGATGTTTTGGGCCCATTTTATGCAATCAGTCGAGAATAATACTGAACCTGGTGTTAGCAAACATTTTGCCCAATACTCTGGATTTTCCAGCTGCTGTAAAAAAAAATCTCTTTAATAAATAGAAGACTACCCAGACAGTTAGGGAAGGAGCTTAAAAATGTGTTGCTGGAAAAGCGCAGCAGGTCAGGCAGCATCAAAGGAGAAGGAGAATCAATGTTTCAGGCATAAGCCCTTCTTCAGGAATGAGGAGGGTGTGCCAAGCAGGCTAAGATAAAAAGTAGGGATGGGGGACTTGGGGGAGGGGCGTTGGGAATGCGATAGGTGGAAGGAGGTTAATGTGAGGGTGATAGGCCGGAGAGGGGGTGGGGGTGGAGAGGTCGGGAAGAAGATTGCAGGTCAAGAAGGTGGTGCTGAGTCTGAGGGTTGGGACTGAGAAAAGATGGGGGGAGGGGAAATGAGAAAGCTGGAGAAATCTGCATTCATCCCTTGTGGTTGGAGGGTTCACTTTCTCCTAGTTAGGGAAGGAGGGCTAATTAAGTGCCCACCCTGAGTAAATTCATTACTATCTTTCACCCTGACCTGGTAACAACTAATTTCTGCAAACAACTAATTTAGCCATTCCTCCTTAGATCTGACTGAACTACATAAAATACTAACCACTTCAACTCTTGTCTGAAAAAATAGTTTAGTATTACAAGATCATCCTAATCCTGAAATTATATGTTTTTTTGGCTAACCGTCCTATACTTCTGTATGCTCCCACCAAACTCATCGTGTCCATTAGAATCACTTCCTGCTCTACTTCCATGAAATTGAACCAACCCCTGCTTCCCTTTCTGGCCCCATATTAGCTGATATATTAATTGGTTCTCTTTCTGTCTTCAAGTACCCCTCTCCTTTAAATCTGCAATAATTATCCTTTCCTCAGGAAAAAAAAACCCTTGATCTGTCCTTGCAAGCCATTTCCCATCTCCCATCTCCAACTTCACTTTTCTCTCCAGAATCTTTGATCGTGCTATCACTTCACAATTTCATGCCCACCTTTTGAACTCAATGTTTTGAATCCATCCAATCAACTTTTCACCCCTTCCACAGTACCAAGGTGATGCTTATCAAAGTCACAAATAATAACCTGTGTGAATATGGCAAAGATAAATTATACAATACAAAAACTGGAAGAACTTTGGATGCTGTAAATAAAAACAGAAGTTGCTGGAAAAGCTCAGTACGTCTGGCAGCATCTGTGCGTAAAAATCAGTTAGTGTTTCCGGTTGGATGACCCTTTCTCAGAACATGCACAAGTCAGCACAGGAATTCTGAAGTTGCGGTATGTCAGTGCGTTTAGTGCTGTTTCACATATTGTATTGTGGCTCAACATCTCCCCAACCTAATACTGGCAGTCAGTCAAATTAGCAAGATTTCTAACTTTTCTGATTCTACATTGCCATTTAAAACCCCATAAAATTGTTTTTTAATGCAATAAAATCTGTTGAATAACAGAACGGAGTTAAAAAATTTACAATTATAATCATGGATAGTGTGAAATGGTTAATTGGTATATGTGTTAAACCAAGTTCTTTTTTAACAAAGGTATTTTGTTTTTACCTTCACTCCATGCATCTGCTCCAAGGTGTAGATGGAGTCAGTGGATCGAAGGTTGACTTGTGTGATGGTCTGGGCTATATTCACAGTTTCCTGCAGTTTCTTAGGTTTCTAGGCAGAGCAACTGCATTATCAAACCATGGTGCATCTGTAAAAGTTGTAGGGTCCTTATGGATATTCCGAATTTCCTTAGCCTTCTGAGGAAGAAGAAATGTTGTTGTTTCTTCTTGGCTGTTGCATTAACGTGGGTATTCCAGGTCTTTTTGTTAGTGATCATCGCTCCTGGGACCTTGACGCTGTCTACCATCTCCACCTCAGCTCCATTGATAAGGAAGTGTGCTCCTTCTTGCTTCTTGAAGTTGATGCTCAGTTCGTAACAAAAATAGAAGTTGCTTGAAAAGCTCAGCAGGTCTGCCAGAATCTGTGAAGAGAAGTCAAGCTTAACATTTCAGGTCTGGCGACCCTTCCTCCGAAATGATGGTAGCTAGGAAAACATTGGTTTATATGCAGAAAATAGGGTGGGGGCGTGGTAAGGAGGAAGCACTGGGTAGGGAGAGAGTGCAGAGAGAGAAGAACAGTTAGATAGACAAAGGAGGCAATAATGATCTGGGAGGGTGAATAGCTGCTAATGGAGACTGTTAGTGGCTAACAGTCAGTCGTGTGTAATGGAAGACTATATGATAACAAGGCCTGGTGTGTGTAGTAAGGGGCTAAGACATGGGGAAGTTCAGGCCCTAAAATTATTGGACTTGATATTGAGTCTGGAGGGCTGCAGAGTCCCCAAGCAGAAAATGAGGTGTTGTTCTTCCAGCTTGCACTGAGCTTTGCTGGAGCACTGCAGCAAGCCTGAGACAGAGATGTTGGCCAAGGAACACGGTGGTATGTTAAAATGGCAGGTAACTGGAAGCTCAGAGTCATTTTTTTGTGGGCAAAATGTGGATGTTCTTCAAAGCAGTCACCCAGGCTACACTTCATTTCCCCAATGTGGAGGAGACTACACATTGAGCAACGAATCCATTAGACTAGATTATGAGAAGTGCAAGTAAAGCGCTGCTTCACCTGGAAGGTATATTTGGGCCCTTGGATACTGAGGAAGGAGGTGGTAAATGGTCTGGTGTTACACTTTCGGCGGTTGCAGTCGAAGGTGCTGTGGGGGTGGGGTATTGGGAGTGAAGAAAGATTGGACCATGGTGACCCAGAGGGAATGGTCCTTGCGAAAGGCAGACAAGGGAGGGGAGGGGAATATTTGTCTGGTGGTGACATCTTGCTGGAATTGGTGGAAATGGTGGTTAATGATCTTCTGGATGTGGATACCAGTGGGATGGTAGGTAAGCACAAGGAGAACCCAATCGTTGTTGTGGGAGAGAAGGAGGTGAGGGAATAAGTGTGGGAGATAAGTCCGACCGTGTTGAGGGCCCTGTCAACAATAGTGTTGAGTAATTCTCAGTTGAAGAAGAAGGTGGACATTTCGGAGGATCCCTTGTCAGCTCTTTAGTTTTGTTGAGATCAAGGGACAGATTGTTATCTTTGCACCACCATACCTGGCATTCTATCACTTTCCTGTATTATGTCTCGTCATTGTTTGATATCAGTGGTGTCATTAGTGAACCTGTAGTTGGAGTTCAGATGAAACTAGGCCACACAATCATGAGTGTACAGGGAGGAAAGTAGGGCGCTGAGTACACATCCTGATGGGGCCCCGGTGTTGAGGATTGTCGTGGAGGAGGTGTTGTTGCCTATCTTCACTGATTGTGGTCGATGGGTCAGGAAATCAAGAATCCAATTACTGAGTGCCAAACAGAGGCGTAGAGCTTGGATTTTGGAGATTAGTTTGGTTGGGTTTATAGTGTTGAAGGCAGAGCTGTAGTCAATAAGTAGAAACCTGGCATAGGTATCCTTGTTATCCAAATGTTCCAGGGATGAATGTAAGGCTAGAGAAATGACATCTGCTGTGGACCTGTTGTGCCAGTAGGCAAATTACAAGGGATCGAGGCAGACCGGGAGGCTAAATGTGAGCCATGACTAACCTCTCGAAGTACTTCATAATTATGGAGGTCAGAGCCACTGGACAGTACTCATTGAGCCACGTTGCACGCAGTTTGTTTGTTATTGGGATGGTGGTGTTCTTGAAGCAGGTGGGCTTCAGATTATAGCAAGGAGAGAGTAAATATGTCAGTGAATACTCCAGCCAGCTGGTCCACACAGGATCTAAGTGTACGGTTGGGTCAGTCGCTTTCCACGGGTTCACTCTCAAGAAGGCTAATCTGACATCTGCAGTGATGACTGAAGGGAAAGGTGTGTCCGGGTAGGTGACACTATGTCATGTAGGTTTTGCTACAGATGGCGGATGGCTGCGTGATTAGTTTAGGTCCCTAATTTAGTGCGTTATTGCCTCTTGGCATCTCTAATGGCCTTGCAGAGGTTGTATCTGGATTTCTGTAAAGGTCAGGATCGAATGACTTGAATGCTGCATGCTTGGTCTTCGGTAAGCAGAGGATTTGCCGGTTCGTTTATGGTTTCCGTTTGGGGAACATACGAATTGCCTTCTTTTGCACACACTTACAAATGAAGTCCTTGACGGTACTGGCATACTCATCTAGGCTGGCCGCTGAATTGAATATGGACCAGTCTACTATTACAAGTAGTCCCGCAGAAGCTCTCCGCTGCCTCAGACTAACGCTGTATAACTTTCTGTACTGGGTCCTCACATTTCAATCCTGCTTGTAAGCTGGGAGGAGGAACTTTAGCGTTATGATCTGAATTTCCAAACTACGGACAGGGTGTGGAGCGGTAAGCATCTTTGGTTGTGTAGCAATGGTCAAGGGTGTTTGGCCGCCTGGTGAGACAGGATAAGTGTTGATGGTATTTTGGTAGCACCCTCTTGAGTTGGCCTGGTTGAAGTCACCAGCTACAATAAGGCCTCAGGGTATTCAATCTCAAGTGCATTTTAGCAGTGTAAGTTTCATCTAAAATATTCATCATAGTGGACTGAGGATTCACAGCAGTATCATTCTCTGTGATTGTGAAGCCCTGCATATGAGTGCAAAAATTGAGCTGAAATGTTTCAACCGAAACAAATTGGCTGATCTATTTCATCCTCTCCTGAGCTCATCACTATCACAGATGCAAATATGCAGCTAATTCAGTTTTGTTCACATGCTGTAAAGAAAAGGCTGAATGAATTGAAAACAGCAAAGTCTGTGGCACTTGTAAACATTACTAATATAGCACTGAAGACTTATGATCCTGAACTCACCACACTTCTAACCAAGCAGTTCTAGTCCAGCTACAAAGCTGATATGTATTATTGAAGTGAAACTACCTTAAACTACTTTTTGTCCAAAAATAGCAAATCCAATCCAAAATTGGCTAATCAATGTACTCTTATTCTTCACCAAAATGATGGAAGGTGTGGTCATTAGTGACCAATAAACTGCTCAGTGATGCTCTGTTTGGGTCTGCCAGGACCACTGGTCTCCAATCCTCTTAACAGAGTTGGTTTAAACATGGAAAAAAATAGCTAAATTTCAAAGATAAGGTGAGAGTGATTGGTCTTGATATCAATGTAATGTTTGGCCAAGAGTGATAACAAAGAACCTGAGTAAAGTGAAGTCAGTGGAAATCAAGAAGAGAGGTGTTCACTGCATGGACTCATACTTATTGCAAAGAAAGGTGTTTGCAGTTGTTAGAAACAATAATATCAGCACCTGAACATTGATCAAGGAACAATTGTCCTAGGCTCAACTGTCTTCAACTCCTTCATTCCTCCTTTGATCAGAAGGTCATAAATGGGGATGCTTGCTGAAGATTGCAGCATTCAATTTGATTCACAACTCTTCAGACAATGAAGCAGACCATGAAGAAGGAATTTTGTACTCTTGCCTTCATTGCTCAGACCTTTTGAGAAAATGAGTTGGCATGTCATTTTGAGATTGTGCAGGATGATGCTGAGGTCTCCAGATGCTTAACTAGACAGGGTTAAGTATTTTACGTCAATGACACATCTTTGAGTTTCAAAGCCTGTCCGCCATCAACAAGCCACAAATCAGGTCAGATGTTTGATGAAATACTTCCCACTTGACTTGATGACTATAGCTATAGCAACACCCAGAAGCTCAAACCACTCCAGACAAATCAACCCACTTAATGGGCACCTCTATATACCAACTAAATAATCTTCTCTACACTACCATGATGCTGCAGCTACTGTGTTTACTATCTACCAGGCATTGCAAAAAGTAACCAAGGCTTCTTCAATGGTAACTTTCAAAGAGGATTAAAACACCCAACATCTAGAAGAACAAGTGAAGCAGACACATGGAACTTTACTCGCAAGATGCCCCCCCAAAATGCACACCATTTTGGCTTTGAATGAACCCATGTTACAGTATGAAAATCCTGGAATTCTTTTCATAACAGCAATGTAACTGTACCTATACCACAAGGATTGCAGCAGTTCAAGAAGATGATTGACCATTACAGTGGTACTATCACTGGATTGTTAATCCAGAGACCCATGTAATGTTCTGGGGACCTGGGTTCAAATCCCGCTGCAGCAGATGGTGGAATTTGAATTTTAAAGAAATCTGGAATTAAGAATCTAATGATGACCATGACATCAAGTGTCAATTGTTGGAAAACTCATCTGGTTCACTAATGTCGTTTATCTGGTCTGGCCTACATGTGACTCCAGCCGTGCAGCAATGTGGTTGACTGTTAACTGCCCTCTGAACAATTAGGGATAGGCAATAAAGGCCAGCGACACCATGGCCAATGAATGAATAAAAAAACCTTTCTCGAGATCTATTGATCCATGAGCCAGCGATGCTCGCAACTCCCAAACAAATAAAAGTTGCATAAAAAATTTGAGAATGGTACAAAGGTTGAGAGTTTCAGTGATGTGTGTAGATGAAAAAGAACTGGATTACTTTTCCCTAAATCAGTTGATCAAGATTTCATAAAGATGTTCACAAGTTGAAAGAGGTTTGATAGAGTGGTGAAGAAAAAACTGTTTTCACTGGCCGAGGCTTGATAGGTCATACAAGGATTTCAGGTCATTGTTAAAAGCAACAGAGTGAGATGAGAAATGCGTTTTTGTCATGAATTAGGATCTGGAAAGCACCATCTGAAAGATTGGAGGAAGCATATTTAAATGTAGACTTCAAAAGGGTGAATCTCTACTCCATTTGATCAGTTAATGCTGTATTTCA
Organism: Chiloscyllium punctatum; assembly: GCF_047496795.1. Taxonomy (NCBI): domain Eukaryota; kingdom Metazoa; phylum Chordata; class Chondrichthyes; order Orectolobiformes; family Hemiscylliidae; genus Chiloscyllium; species Chiloscyllium punctatum. The sequence continues at coordinate 90,404,702 of NC_092739.1, read as the reverse complement.
CGTAAATGACTGCTGAAATTGCTAAAAATCACAATTCCTGATGAAGGGCTTTTGCCCAAAACGTCGATTTTCCTGCTCCTCTGATGCTGCCTGTCCTGCTGTGCTTTTCCAGCATCATTCCGATTTCCAGTATCTGCAGTCCTCACTTTTGCATAACACCAGGTTATAGTCCAACAGGTTTAATTGGAAGCACTAGCTTTCTGAGCGCTGCTCCTTCATCAGGTGATTGGAGCAATGCTCCGAAAGCTAGTGCTTCCAATTAAACCTGTTGGACTATAACCTGGTGTTGTGTGATTTTTAACTTTGAACACCCCAGTCTAACACCAGCATCTCCAAATCATTACTAAAATTGTTATAAAATAAACACATCTATTACTGCTGTTTTGTGTGCATCTGAATGTGCGAAGGCTAAAACGAAATTTGCTTTTGCTTTTGTTATGATGTAGACTGGGACAGAGTAAGGTATTCAGATTTCTAGTGTACTTCTGGCTTGAAATTTAAATGATTAAGCATCAGATTGTGCATTCTGTGTTCGAACCAGCAGGAAGCAATCTTGTCCTTTTAATAGAACTGTATTGTTATCTTAATGTAAATACATGTTTTGGACTCAGCGTATAGTTAACAAGGACTTCTCGCACCAGAAGTTTCTATCAAGTTGCAATTGTGTTAGCACATGAATATGTGATTAATGCTTGGAATTTGTTCTTCATTTACCTCTTGCAAATCTCGCTTTCCCTTCCACTCCCTAGCTCCACTGAAAAGTATATACTGTGACATGAGCATCAATTATGTTTTCTGGAGCAAATATAATTTCAGAAAGGTTAACAGTTGGAACTTAATTGGCATGTAATGCACACAGATCTAGATTTGTATATTTTAACATCATTATTATATTTTATACTTATGTTACACTGATGTTTGCACTGATGTTTATGGAAGTCCACTGGATATTTTGATTTTTTAATGTGTTCTCAGTATAAATAATAAGTAGCAATGAGTAGCCAGATTGAGACTGAAGTCCAGACAAACAGCTGTGTAGTCTGCCATACGTTTACATAGTGAATAATTTTGTCTGCTCTGACTATGCTTATACTGATTATTATATAGATTTTAGCATCAGATTTACGTGCAAAAGTTTGGTTTCCCTGTAAAGTAACAAAGTGCATGGTGGAGATCTTTATTATTTTGTTTAGTGCTTTCCTTTTGCTTCTACATTTTGATACTATTTACATTTTGTTGCTTGTGCTATAAATGAAAATGAATTAGCTGTCCTGTAATCACTCAATATCAATACCAACTCCAATTCATATTGGTTAATAATTTGAGTATTTATAATACAGTATCAGAAATAAAACTGTTGGTTTTCTTCAAAATTGGTCAAACTTTTAATACCTATTTACTCCTTTGTCTTCAAAAGTACTGCAAGTTTCTGGTGACATTACTTAAATTTTGAAATGTTTGTTTCAGTTTTCATTTAATGTCAGTCTGACATGTAATTTGGTTAGACATAAGGGAGCCAAGAAATTCACTGGAACTAGTGGCTTCTTCTGCATGGTCTTTTTACAATTAACTCATTCCCCCAGGAAATACTATTCTTCAGCACCAAAAATCAGTAACTTTTTTTTTGACCTTTGATCTTTCTCAGCATTGCATGAATACCTTGGAAACTATACATGGGGAGGTGTCCTCATTGTGAACTTGAACTTGAGGATATATCTCCCAAGAACTTCAATAGAGGAGGTGCAGAGACTGTGGACATATGGCATATGTACATTTTATGCATTTTTTTCCCCATATCTCTTGTGTCAATGTTATCACAGACACCAGGAGAGCTCTGTACCTTTTCATTCCTTTATATTCATAAATACTGTATGGTAGTCATTGCTGCCAACATTTTTTGTGGACTTAAGCTGCAATAGGAAAGTAGTTGAATATAAATTAAATGTTATTGTTGGTTACTACACTGATGCTTGCCCAGTTTGCCAGCTATGCCTTTCAATATTTGGCTCACCCAGAATGCATTCTGTATTGTTCCTTTGGTGCTTCCTTCAAGTGATATTTTAATTGGAAGAGTCTGGATTCTCCAGTTGAGGGCTGTATAATTGGTGCACTGGGGGTATTCCTAGCTCTAAAGTTACATGAACTAATGGAGTTCAGTGTGACTCTTGCAAAATTTCAGAAGCTAATGTCATCCAACTGTAAAATGACATGATCCTCCAATGGTTCTACAGTACTAATAATGAAGTGGATTGGAATGCAGTCTGGTATATTTGACTCTGTGAGGACTGTTGTGTTAGTTCATGGGTGGTACACCAGACAGGCAATATACCTTTAAGACAGACCGACGATATCACAACTTGTGCTGGTCCAGTATAAAGGTACCCAAATTGCCTCCAGTCAGGCTGTCAGTATAATGAGTCAGTGTAGGGTGTTCAGTCAGTTACAGATATATAATATACAGTAAATTCAGTGAGCACAATACTCAGAATAGGTATGGCAGTGATATTATTGTAACATAAGCGGTTATCATTATCAAACTTCAAGGTATCTGTCTTGACAAGAACCTGACCTTTGAGCTATATGTTACATATGCTAACACAATAGGACTGCTTTCAGACTATACCATGCTGTCAGTGGTGTTTGACCCAAAAAACCATTTCATGATAACATATCAAGATGTCAACAAGTGGACAATAAAAGCTAATGATAGCATAGTGGCAGCTATGGGTACTAATGGCTGAAAATATGACAGCAGCAGTGATAGCAGGAAGAGTTATTTTACAAATGATTATTTCTCACCATCCACCTGATTTCAGACGGAAGCTACAACTATAAATGAGAGTAGTATGCTGCAATTTGTACTGAAGTAAGAAAATTTCTGAATACTATTGCTCTTTTTCCAGCAAAGAAAAGCCGTAGATGATCTAATTTAAAAGTTTAAAGAAGCTAAATGATAGTTTCAATTGAAGAAAGTGATCCTAGACCAAAATGAAGAAACAAATACTGAGAAAACCATTCCCTTGTACTTAAAAAGATGTTTCTTGAGCTCAATTTTTGGTCGATTACACCATGTTGCTTTTCAGGAGTGGCATTAAAACAAAAAAAAAACAGCATGCCTAACTTCACCACTCTTTTTGCACAAATGACAGGTACAAACCTACTTTTAAAGCAGCAACAAGAATGAAACAAAGGAGAGAAGCACCACAAAATAAAAATGACTGGAAAAGAAAGTATACTGTAATACAGATTTGTACACTGGCACTATAAAGCATTCAGTAAGATAAAAGCAAATATCTCTGCATGGATTGAAACTCCATTAGCATTTGTCAGGACTTCAGTGGATTAGGGTTAAGATTCAGTCTTTGCATCATGGATCAGCAAGTAAAGACCATCAAATTCCTTATTGTTTTGGGAAATAAAGGATCAAGAAAAGTCTAATCTTCCATACTTTTAACGACATCAAAGATCCTGACAGAATTTTTCAGATTTTAGAAGATAATTTTCAAATTTGTGTCAGCTTCAAGTTGCAGAAGCTTGATTTAGTGTCATACCGTAAAAGATACATGAACAATCACCAAATTCATACACAGGAGACCGTGTAAAGGTACGGAATGTGATTTCACCAAAGCTAACTTAGCTTAAAGGCTATGGAACTAATCATTCACTTGACACCATTAAATCCTTCAAATAGACACCTGTAGACAAACCCAAAGAATATACCACTGACACTCTGCTAATTGTCAAATATCAGACAAATACCATTTGCAAGTTCGCTGATGACACCATCATAATCGGTCAAATCTCAGATGGCGATGAAACAGACTACAGATGGGAGATGGGTAAACCTGGTAAAATGGTACACTGAGAACAAACTCGCTCTCAATGCCAGCAAAACCAAAGAACTCATTATTGACGTTCGGCAGGATGGTACTCATGTCCCCCCTACTCTCACACTCATTAACAGCATAGAGATGGACCGTGTGGAGAGTGTCAAGCTGCTGGGAGTGGTCATCCACAATAAGCTTTCTTGGACTCTTCATGTGGACGCACTGGTTACAAAGGCCCAACAATGTCTCTCTTCTTCCTCAGGCAGCTGAGGAAATTTGGCATGACAGCGAATACACTTGCCAACTTTTATAGGTGCGCCATCCAGAGCGTTCTGTCTGGATGTATCACTAGCTGGTAGGCAACTGTACCATTCAAGATCAAAAATGGTTACGGAGAGTGGTGAACTCGGCCTGGACAATTACAAAGGCCAACCTCCCATGTATAGAATCCATCTACCAGGCCCGCTGTCAAGGGAAGGCCGCTAGCATTCTTAAAGATCCGTCCCACTCTGGCAATTTTTTTCTCCAACCTCTACCATCGGGGAGAAGGTACAGAAGCCTGAACACACGCACCAGCTGGTTTTGTAACAGTTTCTACCCTACTGTTGTTAGCATACTGAATGGACTCTCACTCTTAATATTAGCCTATATGTGTGTTTGTGTTTTTACCGCTGTTGACCTATTATTTACTATCTCTGCTACTTAACTATGTGACTGCCTGTATTGTTCGCAAGGTAAAGCTTTTCACTGTGCCTCAGTACAAATGACAATAAATTCAATTCAATCCAACATAAACCTAAAGCAATTGCAGCTAGTCCGCAACATCTTCAAGTGCTTGACTCTACAATTATTGCAACTGTCAACAGCTTCAGTAAAGTATCCAAACTTTGTATAATATGTGACTTGTCTCATTCAAGACAATGTCCAGCATTTTGTGACATACATAGATTGTGTTCTGCAAGAAGACCCAATTTCTCAGGGAAACCCGAAGTGCAATGCAGTACTCCACACCAGCATGTAAAAAAAAGTCGATTTATGAAATAATGTCCAGGACATTTCCAAAAGCTCCATCCATGGCATGCAAGAAAAAGGCACAAAGTTCAAGTAGTATGTGCAATGTCACAACTTACAGACCCCAGTCTGACAGTACATAAGGCTTGAGGATATAGGCTGTCGGACAAACCTTAGGGTTTGTCCTAATGATATTTCTCAAAATGAACTGACAGTATAAAGAGGTATGTTTTTTTTTCTATCTTTTTGTTTGTCGACTGAAATGTGAAAAGAACTGTTTTAAAAACCATGAATTGCTACCATTTTTAAGAGAAAGTGAGGACTGCAGTTGCTGGAGATCAGAGCTGAAAATGTGTTGCTGGAAAAGTGCAGCAGGTCAGGCAGCATCCAAGGAGCAGGAGAATCGATGTTTCGGGCATGCCCGAAGGGCTCATGCCCGAAACGTCGATTCTCCTGCTCCTTGGATGCTGCCTGACCTGCTGCGCTTTTCCAGCAACACATTTTCAGCTACCATTTTTAAGAGTAAATAATGGGACACTTGTTGAAAGCACCATTTAGACAGCTGCTTGTTTAAACTGTATCACCACGCAATAAGCTTAATTGTGTCTAACATACCTCACAGTGGTATTATCGATTTAAATGTCAATATGGCAACTTAGGGTCGATACCTGAAACCTTTTATGTTACCAGTACTGGTAAACCTTCTACCAACATGCATGGATCTAAGTATTATTATAATCCAGAAACACACCAGTTGCAACAAGATAGATTTTGGACAGTAGCATCAACTGTATCAATCAACCTCAACAATGGAGAGAACTTCTTTTACACAAGATTCCTTCTGAGACATGGTGCAAGATTATATAGATATTTCCCCTGTCTAAAAACATAATTACATTCTGATGACTGACTACTTCACTAAATTCCCTTTTGTGTGACAAGTCAAAGATAGAACTCGTGCAATGGCTGTAGATATACTGACTGTCATTTTCAGTGTGTTCTGTGTACTTCAATAAATTGTGTCCAACAGCAGTCAGCAATAAATTAATGCATTGTTCTATTGCCTCTTCTCACTGCCGTCAGTTGAATAGTCTTGTAGAATGTTGTTCAGACAGTAAAAGGTGCATGATAGTGAAATATATAGTTACTTGCTAAGATTTTCAAACAGCTATACTAAATTGATGTCCTACTTGCAAGTGAACAGTTTACCCTAATCAGCAGCTCTCATGTTTGGAAAACAAATCAACATAATTAACTCAATCATCTCTCCATTCCTGAGGGTCCCAACCTTATTCCTGATGAAGCGCTCCAGGCCAAAAAGTTGATTTTCCTGCTCCTCGGATGCTGCCTGACCTGCTGTACTTAACTCTGATCTCCAGCATCTGCAGACCTCACTGTCTCCTAACTCAGTAGTAACTTTGTTTTCTCCTAGGCTTCATGAGTTTTTTTTTCATCATATTTTACTAAACGCACTTCATTAACTACCTACCCATCTCGTCCATTTCTAACCCTGTTCTACCACTTGACATACCTGGAACAACTCAGTACTGCTGGAGTATTTCAGAAGAGACTGGCATCTCATGATGCCATCTTTAAAGGGTTGTCATGCACCCAGACAAGCACTATTAGTCCAGACCTGGCTTGCAAAATTCCTGATAATTAACCCCAGACATGGTAGACAAGTGAAAATTGGAACCTCACCCTGCGGGCAGGGACCTTGAAGTCCTGTTGGACAGTGTAGTGCAGAGCTGGTGTATCCTCCACCCCAAGACCAGTAGTAGTGGCCAGGCACGAGACTATGCCAAGCTAGTGCAAGGTTTCCACCCAACTAAGTACAAACTCAACCAACTGAAGAAATGTGCAGCAATGTAAAATGAAGATCAATGACTTCTTACTTCCTCGGATACAGTCTCCTGCCAAGGCTCATGGACTATCACCTTTACTTTTTCATGGAACGTATTCTCTCACTTGTTCTCATCCACTCCGATGTCCAACACCATAACCCCTGTACCTCCTCTGTGTTACCTATTCACTGGCTCTAGATACCTCCCCACCCGTACCATAAATAATAACTGTGCCATTCACCTTCATTTCCCGTAATGTCTGTCTGTCTGTCTGTACGGGAGGAAAACAGGACAGGATAGAGAGTCAAGACTGTTGATGGACTGTCTGATATTCAGCTTCTCTACACTTATGAGTCGAGCATCCTGACTCTGACTGCCCCGTGGAACTGACTGACTGTATCCAAACACCTTGACTGAACACAACTGACAAGCTAAATGGCATGGCAACACAGCAGTACAATGGTCTTGTTATCATTGACTGAGGGGTAAGGCACAAGAAGACTAGGAAAACTAGGAGTGCAGTGAACATCCAGATAGGATTAATGTGAGTGAGTGCTAAGAGAACAGTCAAACAGCTCGAAGATGCAGCGCAGTCTGATCCATCAGTTGGGTGCAAGTCCCTGAGTACACGGTGTCTCTGTTGCGGCACTATAATGTGGCCATTGTGGCCCAAGATGCAGCTTTGAAATGCCGAGCTTAAAGTAAGTGAGTTATCAATGTGCCTTCATGTTTTTGCTGGGGCATATGTCAGATTACAATGTAGGTGGACGTGGTGTGTGAGTGACTGATGACTCCAGGAAGTGTACCAATTTATCTCTGTGTTTATACATGGTGTCAAAATATGGAGGATCTCTGGATCAAGCAGTAAGCTGAAGCCATCAGGTATCCATTTTGACTTCTATGTTAAGCACAACATCATAGCCCCAAGTACGGATCCATGCTCTAAGCTCAGCACTCTTATTTCTGACACTCCTTGCATTAAAGCAGACACACTTTAACAGATCCCTTTTCATCATGTGAGAAACCTTCCCAATAGACTCACTACATCCTGTCACTGCCCCATCTGCAACAGCCCCCCTCTCAGATATGTAGCTCTGATTCCTGCTCCCCTGCCAAACTAGTTTAAACTCTCCGGCACCACATGAGCAAATCTCCCAACACGGACATTTGTGCCCCTCCAGTTCACGTGCAACCCATCCTTCATGTTGAAGGGGAAGGGGAATTGAAGGGAAAAAAAGAAAAAAAGCACCAGGAGGATTAAAAAAAAAGAAGAAACAAAGAAGAGTGGGTGGAGTGGTTGAGCTTTGACTGGAGCCTCCAACTCTGCCACCATCCTGAAACATACCAAATGGTGGAAAGTGAAATTAGTGCAGATTGGGTGGTACAGACTCAACGGACCAAGGAGTTTCTTCTGTGCTGTATGATTCTATGACTCTGTCCTCCAGTTCTCAAACATATATTCCTTTTAACCCATAGGCTACAGGGAAGTACAGAATATTTGAACTTCCTGAACCTTTAGATTAGATTAGCATTAGATTACTTTCAGTGTGGAAACAGGCCCTTCGGCCCAACAAGTCCACACCGCCCCGCCGAAGCGTAACCCACCCATAACCCTACATCTACATCTACATCTACCCCTTACCTAACACTACGGGCAATTTAGCATGGCCAATTCACCTGACCTGCACATCTTTGGACTGTGGGAGGAAACCAGAGCACCCGGAGGAAACCCACGCAGACACGGGGAGAATGTGCAAACTCCACACAGTCAGTCGTCTGAGGCGGGAATTGAACCCAGGTCTCTGGCGCTGTGAGGCAGCAGTGCTAACCACTGTGCCACCTGAGTTTCTAATATTCTGCCTGGAGGTCAGTGATGAGTGGTGGCCTGCAGGGCTCTGTTCTTGGGCCTCTGCTCTTTGTAGTTTTTATAAATGACTTAGATGAGGAGGTTGAGGTGTGTGTTCGTAAATTTGCAGATGATACAAAGGTTGGAGGTGCCATTGATAGTATTGAGGGCTATTGCAGGCTGCAGCGTGACATAGACAGGATGCATAGCTGGGCTGAGAAATGGCAGATGGAGTTCAACCTGGATAAATGTGAAGTGGTGCATTTTAGAAGGTCAAACTCGAATGCTGAATATAGGATTAAAGATAGGAATCTTGGCAGAGTTGAGGAATAGAGGTATCTTTGTGTGCAAGTACATAGATCCCTCAAAGTTGCCACCCAAGTGGATAGGGTTGATAAGAAAGCATATAGTGTTTTGGCTTTCATTAACAGGGGGATCAAGTTTAAGAGCCGCAAGGTTGTGCTACAGCTCTACAAGTCGTTGGTGAGACCACACTTGGAATATTGTGTCCAGTTCTTGTCACCCTACTATAGGAAAGATACAGAGGCTTTGGAGAGGGTGCAAAGAAGGTTTATCAGGATTTTGCCTGGACTGGAGGGCTTGCCTTATTAAGAGAGATTGACTAAGCTTGGACTTTTCTCTCAGCAGAGGAGGAAGAGAGGTGACTTGATTGAGGTATACAAGTAATGAGAGGCATGGATAGAGTCAATAGTCTGAGACTTTTCCCCAGGGCAGGATTGACTGGCATGAGGGGTCATAGTTTTAAGATATTAGGAGAAAGGTATAGAAGGGATGTCAGAGGAAGGCTCTTTACACAGAGAGTTATGAATGCATGGAATGCGTTGCCTGCAGTGGTGGTGGAAGCAGAGTCTTTACGTCATTTAAGCAACTGCTGGACATGCAAATGGAGAGCAGTGTGTTGAGGGGTGCGTAGGTTAAGTTATTTTAGTTTACATTAGGATTAATCCTCGGCACAACATCATGTGCCAAAGGGCCTGTTCTATGTTGTACTTTTGTATGTTCTGTGTTCTAATTCTCCGTCTCCGGCGATGATTCCCAGCCTGGCGATGATTCCCAGCCTGGCGCAGCGGCCTCCCAATGTGGCTCTGCATCCTCGTGGCAGGCTCCCATGGCAGCCTCCTGACATGCGCATGACAGCCTCCCAGCTTGGCAAAGCGACCTCCCGACCTGGCGCAGTGGCCTCCTGGCATGACGACCTCCCAGCCTGGCACAACAGTCTTCTCCCATCAGGGCCTCTTGGTATGATGTGTCACTGACATGGTGTGGAGCCAGGGTCCAGTGCAGACAGGAAGTTAGGCACCAGCACGATCTGCTGTACTTAACTCTTTTCTGTAATGCTGGACCTTTTATACCTGTATTGTCTAAAATCTTGTAACTAAAGAAGCTGTGCTTAGGTACTTTTGTATCTCAATCGGTGCTGTAATTGGTGACATATAAACTTTTCACTGTACTAAGTTAAAAATCACACAATACCAGGTTATAGTCCAATGGGTTTATTTGGAAGTACTAGCTTTCGAGCGCCGCTCCTTCATCAGGTAGTTATGGAGAATAAGATTATGCTCACAGAATTTACAACCAAAGGAGTCCAGTATCATGGAGATGTGATACAGTAAACAACTTTATATTAAAACTTTCATCTTTTATAATGGGGTTCTGTTCATTGATATATAAATCTCAGAACTTCTTTTAAATTACGTTCTCAAGATGGCTCCAATTTCTAAACAATAGGTGTGAATTCTGTGTCCCAGCGTTATGTCAGACTGACAAATCCTCTGGAAAGTTTGACAGAGTTTTACATGGCTTCATGCAATGTTTGACATATACCTGTTTTTGGGACAACCACCACTCTGTGTATTTTGAGATTGGTAATTAGGTAACTTTATAGTTACAAAGAAGTATTTATTTACAGTTCAACGTTCTTAGCACTATATCTTAAGTCTACCGAATATATTTGTCAAATGTTGCTTGCACATGTTTTGTTCTCTGGTTGTTTCTTTTCTTAGAATGGTTATGTGGTGGTCATTTATAATATAATTATTTGGGAACTTAGGTTCCAAAGTACAGAGTTTTTTGGTTCTCTGGAGGTGACTTTTCACTTTAATGATCAGAAACATTTTTAAGCGTTGGATCAAAGCAAGAGTTTCCAAGCAGGGAGAGACAGTTACAGAGAGAATCATATCTGGTTAATATGCAGAAAGTTTCCAAAAGGAAACTGTCACCTTGTCAATCGAGTAAGAAATTTTATAAGTGAAGAAAGGAATAATATTTCACTGGGAATTAATGTCTGCCAAGGTTATTGCTGGGGAAAAGGATTAAATTTGTTTTTGCTTTTTATGATAAATTACTTTTCAAATATACTTCGAAAACAAACCTATCTTTTGTATCATAAAGATTCATTATTTTTGTTAAAATTATATTGATACATTCTCTGCATGTGTTCACTGACTGACTACTATGATAACTAATGTACAAAAAATTATGATCCAGCAAGCCGGGCTTCACTCTGGGACTTGACTTGTCCAGCATTATTATCAACTGGGATCATAACAATTGCAAATATCTAGTTCATGGTTCATCTGTTTTGTAGATTTTACTTTTAGCAGTTAAAGTTAAGGAAATAGGGTAAATGCAATTAAAGCATCTTGAAGACTATCACTGGTATCCTTATGTACAGGTGTGGAAGGACACCATTTTGACTAGGCCAACATATCTATTCTAGGACAAGCCAAACAGAGACACGCACGAGAATTCCTAGAAGCATGGCATTCCAACTGGAACTCTTAACACATCGATATGGATCCCATGTATTACCCTCTGAGGAAAAAAACAGGAAATGATATCACCAACATCAGAAATGACATCACCACAGGAAATTACATTACCAACCCAAGGAAACCTAAACACATAAATAGAAAGTGAGCCATAATACTAGTACTTCACCGGAGGCTCACTGATGATATTACCCAGTATGGTAATAAAACTTCTGAACACGAACCTTCAACGAGCCAACTTACATCCAGAACCCCAACCTGAGCTACAAATCTTCTCCAAACTCACTAGTGTTACTCCTGTTTGGGGAGTGGTTGAGAAATCTAAGGGATCTTTCATAGCTGCATTTGTTATTTGATGTGCTCCATGTAGTGTTCAGTTGCAGTTAGTCTCAAGTCAATTCTGTTAAAAGTTTAAGTGGTGTGTGTGTGTTTGTGTGTGAGAGAGAGGGGTACGGATGGTAAAGTTTATTTTGTTTGCTCAACATTGAACCTTGTGGCTTTATTCACCTAGTAAGTACTTATTGTTTGATCTTCTAAGTTATTTGTTCCTAACCAAAACTTCTGGTGGCCTCATCAAAGATTGTAACTCAGTGAAATAATGTAGTATCAATATACACTGCTGGATTCGACTGGGTTGGGGAAAAAAAGTAAACACTTGGGGAATTTCAGAATTGCACTTCAGCATTAATTTATCAAATTAGTAGTTTCACAGTGAGCAAAGTTAAGTCAAATATGTTGATTATTCAAGAATACATCTAAGGAACCCTAATTTTTCATGACATTAAAAAATATATTCAGATCTGTTTCTAAACAAGATTATATTCTGTGAAATAACTGACTATGTTTAATAATTGTTCTTTTAGTAATTGAAAGATATTGGTACCCTTTCAGATTTTTTTGGTTGAAATTTGATAAATAAATACAACTGAAAAAATGGAATTGATAGATTTACAACTTAAGATTTTAAGATGTGCTTCACAGTAAATCAAAAACATTAGGGTCTTTTTATTCCATTTTAGACTTCTTTCGGAAATCAGTATCTATTTTTGTTATGGTAACACCCTTAGTTTGTGCCTAGCTTAGGGTGTCGACCAAGAATAGCCAGCAGTCGTTCATTTACACATCTAAATCAATCAGGATAATGACTCAATGAAATGTTTGAGATTTATGACTATTGAGAAGCCTGTATGAATAAAATAAAATTTACATTTTTTTCTTTAATATATGATTATTTTCTTTACAGCAGGTACGGTGAAGGAAGTATTTAATTGTGGTATTAAAATTATTAGGGCATTTTACACAACAGATAAAAAGAAATTGCAGAAGGGTATGTAACCAGTGAATGTAAATTTCAGATAATTGGTGGGAAAACACAGAGGTGAGATTATAATTTTTCTTATGCAGCGGATTGTTACAATTTAGAATGCACTGCCTGAAACAGTGATTGAGGAAGATGCAACAGGAAGCAAATTGGCTAAATGCACAAGAAATAAAGATTGTAGTGTTCTGGAGATAGAGAAAGAAAGTGAGACTAATTGAATAGCTCCTTCAAAGAGCTAATGCAGACCTAATAGGCAGGATGGCTTCCTTCCATACTTATTTACTCTGGATCAAATATTCGTTCTGGAGAAAGAAAAGGGTTGTTTTTCTTTCCACCGAATGTGATGAGACCTGGATATCAATGGTGAAACAGTTGCTGAAGGTTGGTATGCAGGTGTTGAAAAAGACAGTAGCATGCTGGCCTTCATAGCAAGAGGATTTGAATATAGGAGTAAGATGTCTTGCTGCAGCTACACAAGGCCTTGGTGAGGCCACACCTTGAGTATTGTATGCAGTTTTGGTCTCCTAGTCTCATGAAGGACATTCTTGCAATTGAGGGAGTCCAGCCAAAGTTCACCAGACTGATTCCCTAGATGACAGGACTGACAAATGAAGAAAGAATGGATCAATTGGGCTTGTACTGACTGGAATTTAGAAGAAATGGGAGGATGTCATAGAAATACATAAAATCCTGATGGGACTGGGCAGGCTAGATGCAGGAAGAATGTTCCTGATTTTGACCAAGTCCAGAACAAACGTAACAGTCTAAGAATAAACGGTAAACCACTCAGGATTGAGATGAAGAAGAACCTTTTCATTCAGAGTTGCGAACCTATGGAATTCTCTCCAACAGAAAACTGTTGGGGCCAGTTTGTTAGATATGTTCAAAAGAGAGCTGGAAGTGTACTTTGCAACTAAAGGGATCAAGGGGTTTGGGGAGAAAGCAAGAGTGTGATACTGAAATTGCATGATCAGCCATGATCATATTGAATGGTGATACAGGCTCAAAGTGCAGGGAATGGCCTACTCCTATACCAATTTTCTATGTTTTATGTTTCAATATAGGCTATTTCCAATTCCAACATGTAATGACAAAAGTGAGATGGCAGCAAACTCAGTTGAAACTGACGGATAGCTTGAAGCTTTGTGTACAGGAACCGTGAGATTTTCACTCCACAGAGGCTGGTATCCTGTCACAAGTCACACTTTATTCACACTTGAACAGTCCTTGACTTTAATATTGCCACTTCAGATTCAGCTATCAGAGTGGCAATATCTAAAACTGTGGAGCTGGAAAAGCACAGCCGGTCAGGCAGCATCCGAGGAGCAAAAGAGTTTACATTTCAAGCCTAAACTCTTCATCAGGCATGTGGGGTGGGGGTGGAGCAAGGGTGCTGAGAGATAAATGGTAGGGGGTACTGGGAGAAGGTAGCTGGGAAGACAATAGGTAGGTGAAGGTGGGTGGTGAGTGAAGAGTGGAGTGATTAGGTTCAGAGGAAGATGGACAGGTAGGACGGTGCCTTGTTAGAGTGTTGGATCTGGGATAAGGTGAGGGGAGGGAAGATGACGAAACTGGTGAAATCGACATTGAGCCCGTGTGGTTGAACACTCCCAAGGTGGAAGATGAGGCATTCTTCCTCCAGGCATCAGGTGGCTAGAATTTGGCTTGAATGTCCTTGGCAGAGTGGAAGGGGGGTTGATGTGTTCAGCCTCAAGGCAATGAGTTTGTTTATTGCATGTGTCCCAAAGATGTTCTCTGAAACATTCCACAAGTTGGCATCCTGTCTCCCAGTGTAGAGGAGACCACATCGAGAGCAACAGGCACAGTAGATGATGTGTGTGGAGATGCAAATAAATCTCTGTTGAATGTGGAAGGATCCTTTGGGGCCTTGGATGGAGGTGAGCAGGATGGTGTGGGCACAGGTTTTACACCTCTTGCAGTGGTAAGGGAATGTGCCGGGGTGGAGGGTTGGTTGTGGGGGTGTTGCGTGGACCCAACAAGGGATTCGTGGAGGGAATGGTCTCTGCAGTGCGCACGTAGGGGTTGGGAGGGAAGTATATCTCTGGTGGTGGGGTCTGTTGGTAGGTGGCAGAAATGGCAGAGGATGATTCATTCTATCCAGAGATTGGTAGGGTGGAAGGTGAGGACTAGAGAGGTTCTATCCTTGTTACAATTGGAGGGGTTGGGTTCAAGGGTGTAGTTGCTGGAAGTGGAAGAGATGCGCTGAAGGGTTTTGTTGACCATGTGGACGGGGAAATTGTGGTAAGGCTGATCTCGTTGCAATCACAATATCCCTCCCCCTCTGACATAGGCCAGTCCTTTTTCTTGGAGACCCTCCTGGGGCAGCTTCTTCCGACTCGATGTCCAATAGGGCGACATATAACGTACAGGAACTCATCTCTTGTGCCAGATGGAATTCCACTTTTCTTTTGGTGGCAAAGATGTCGAAGGGACAATATCTTTTTTGGCTGAAAGAAAAGATAAAAAGGGGAGTGGCAAAGATACTAATGTTCTGATAGTTACTCTGAAGAGGCAATACTGAATAAAGGGCTGTTCACGATAAATAATAGCTGATTTGGTGATGAGATACTAGTCTCTGTGGAGTTATTTCACCAACAATGAGAATAAAGCAAGTTCCTGAAGAAACATGCTTGCAATTGTAGTCTTTGTGTTGCGCTAGGCATTTTTCACATCATGCCTTTGTTTGGGAAGCTCAACTCTTTCAACTCTGCCATTGAGGACTGGGCCCAGTATGTGGAAAGAATGCATTATTTTTCCAGGTAAATGAAACTATTGCTGCAGACAGGCAGCACCAAGTAGCTCTCCTGAAAGCCTGTGGACCTGCAGCTTTTTATTAGGATCTAACCTTTCCTGAGGCACCAGATACAAAAACCTTTTAAGAATTGATCGACATTGTTAAGGAATATTGTGACCGCAAGTGTCCTCTAATTCTGCAACACCATTGATGTTATCGGCAATTTCAGAATCAGGGGACTCTGTATTGGGATTTTTAACTAAGTTAAGATGACTGGCAGAAACCTGCGTCTTTGACTTAACCCTTAATGAGATACTGAGAGACAATTTGATATGTGAGGTTAATGATGTAACTGCCTAAGAATGCTTTCTAAATGAAGCCCAACTGGACTTCAAACAAGCGCTACAACTGGCTTTATCATTGGAAAATGCGAAAGGTGGAGCAGATGAGTTGCAGGGTATTCCAGTGAAAGCTTTGCCAGTCCAACTGAGCTTGGGGAACACCCTTGAGTGCAGACAATTGCACAGGCTCACTCAGGACATATCGTGATCAAAAAGACTCGAGGTCAGCCCACAGCAAAACCTCTAAACAAAGTCCAAGCCTCAGCCAAACATTTAAACACTTCTTCAGGATCCTGGATGGCATGACATTGTCTTTGCTGCCAGTATGTGGGCTTGAGTGAGCTAAACAGTTCTACTGGAACACCAATGCCAGATACAAAACTCCACAAAGCGAGAGCAGCAATTTGATACAGGGGATGATGTTTGTCTAAGAGCCATGGGAATGGTCTTACATGGGTAAGAGGCATGGTTGACACAAGGTCAGGACCAATGTGTATAGAGTTTGGGTAGATGTGACTGTCCTCCATAAACATGTAGACCATTTGAAAGCTGTGAATTTACAAACGGTATGGGAGCAAAGTTTGCCCTCCTCCCAGAACAGTTCAGTAAAGCTGCTGGAACCCATCAGTTCACCCCCTCAGAATCAGAGATGGACATGACAGATGTAACTGCTTGGGGCTGTTAATCTAGACCAATCAGGAAACTCATATTTTACCATGTCCAGCTGTCTGACCTCATTACAATAACTACAGTGTACACACTTGGGAAACTTCCTGACTCTGCAAAGTGACTTGAGCGAAACATCGATAAGTTAGGCACACTATGCTATGTAGAAACATCTCAGAGGCAGCCACAACTGCTGCCAGATGCTGAGGCACGCTGGTTTACAAGCCCACTTTCTCTGGCACTTCATCCCAATTAGTATAGCATCAGTAAAGTCCTATGTATCTCACCCTCCCACATACACCCCATGTCCCATTCATGCAAACTCATGCTTCCCCTCATGTCCTCTACTCATCCTACCTTAATCTTCATGCCATCCATGCCAACCTATGCCATTCTGTGCCCTTCATGACACGTTATATTCTCAATTGCAATAGCAACCCATGACATCTTTCACTTGCCATCCCTCCCCATATACACACAAACATCTTCAGGGCTCTGTTTGGCCCCTATTATAACTTAGTGTCAACTTATGCCAAGCCCTCATCACACCATTCTTTGTCCTTAGACCCTATGTACCAACTCACCCACACCTCAGGAGCTGTGCCAAGTTGAAATAAATTTCAACTTACCTATTACAGGCTTGATCCTATGAAAATACTCTAATCATTAAGAACCTATGTACGTATTAACTGTATGAACCTATTTAATTCATTATGAAAATAAGTATTTATCATCTTAGTCCCATATCAAAGGCAGCTAATCATTTTGCAATCGCTTGCAGCTGCCAATCAAAGTGTAGGCCTGAAAGCCGATAAGGCCATAAAATAGAAGAAGCAGAATTTGGCCATTGAATCTGCTCCACCAGTCAATCATGACTAATATGTTTCTCAACGCCATTCTCCTGCCTTGTCCCCGTAACTTTTGATTCCCTATTTA
This sequence comes from Chiloscyllium punctatum, assembly GCF_047496795.1. NCBI lineage: Eukaryota > Metazoa > Chordata > Chondrichthyes > Orectolobiformes > Hemiscylliidae > Chiloscyllium > Chiloscyllium punctatum. The sequence continues at coordinate 90,387,363 of NC_092739.1, read as the reverse complement.
CTCAAGAACCTATCTATCTTGATCTTAAGTACTCTCAATGAATTGACCTCCACAGCTTCTCTGGCATCAAATGCTATTCCACCAATATTTGACTGAAGAAATTCCTCCTCATCTCAGTTCTAAACGATCGTCCCTTCACTCTGAGGCTGTGCCTTCGGATCCTATCTCTCCCACTAGTGGAATCATCTTCTCCAGTGCAGTCTATCAAGGCCTTTCAGTTTTCTCTTAAGTTTGTGAGATCCCTTCTCATCCTTATAAACCTCATTGAGTACAAACCCAGAGTGTTCAACCCAGGATCATTCTTTTAAACCTCTGGACCCCCTCCAAGGTTAGCACAACCTTCCTTAGATATGGACCCAAAACTACTCTGAATATTCCAAAGCGGTCTGAACAGAGCCTTATTACAACCTCAGCAGTACGTCCTTGCTCTTGTATTCTAGTCCTCTTAAAATGAATTCTCACACTGAGTTTGCCTTCCTAACTGTCAGCTGAATCTGTATGTTAACCTTCTGCGAAACCTGAACTAGGTCTCCTAAGTCCCACTGTAGCCCACCACTATGATAATGATAGGTTTTCAAAGCAGTCGAGCAGCACCAATAATGTAACATTAGCCATCAGTCTTATATTTGCAAACGGTTCCACACATCATATGTTTTATGTCTAATCTTAATCCTCTCCAAAGAACTCCACCATGTTTAGTACTGGTCCTTCCATTCATAAATATGTATTTTATAAAGCTAGTAAGGTAGACACAATTGACTTCTGAGTTGAAATTCAACCTTTGCTGAGATAGCTGTCCAGACTCTGGAGAAAAAGACTACTGAAGAAAAGTTTTTTTTAACAACTCAATTGTTAATTTTTTTTGTTGGAAAGAATATGAGGTTCATTTGGCTCTAAATCAGTAATGCTCAATGTAATATTTAGCATAAATCCCAAAAATATACCAGCTATCTCTTCATATTTTGTGATAGAAATTAAAACTTTAACTAGGTTAGATATATGAACTGGTCTGGGAATATTTGGTTTGAATTGTGCACTTTTTGACACAATAAAGCAGATCGTCCATGACTGACAGAATTTTACTTTGTATCACTGTAATTACTAGTGATATGAAGATTAGATTAGATTCCCTACAGTGTGGAAACAGGCCATTTGACCCAACAAGTCCACATCGACCCTCCGAAGAGTAACCCACCCAAACCCATTCGCCTACCCTACATTTACCCCTGACTAATGCACCTAACACTATGGGCAATTCACCTGCACACATTTGGACTGTGGGAGGAAACCAGAGCAACTGGAAGAAACTCACACAGACTCAATGTTTTTGAGTTTATTTTGAAAGCATGATTTTGTCTTGATTATATGTTTTATTGAGATATGTCTCTTGATTAAACTTTAAAAATATAAGCCATAAATATTGTTAGCCTGGAGCAGTGTTCTGTAGAGGAATAAGGCAGTGCTATTTTCTGGGTCTATAGATTGAAAGAAGCAAAAATGACCTTTAGTAGAGTGATATGCTCTTCTTGTCGGATGTGGGAGTTTATGGAGAGTTCACTGGTTACTGAGAATTATATCTGCAATAAATGCCTTTGGTTACGAATCTTATTATGAGAGATGGGGAAGTGGTGTTTTTGATAAGAATGAACGTTATAGCTGTACTGAGGGAGGATGTTCCTGGAAATACATCCAGGGAAGTTATTTGGGTTGAACTGAGAAATAAGAAAAGGATGATCACCTTATTGGGATTATATTATAGACCCCCTAATAGTCAGAGAGAAACTGTGAAGCAAATTTCTAAGGAGATCTCAGTTATCTGTAAGAATAATGGGGTGGTTATGGTAGGGGGTTTTAACCCAAACATAACACTATGGCTGTCCCAGTCTAAGGGTTGAGATGGAGTGGAATTTAAGTGTGTACAGGACAAGTTTCTGATTCAGCATGTGGATGTACCTACTAGAGAAGGTGCAAATCTTGACCTACACTCGGGAAATAAGGCAGGGCTGGTGACTGAGGTGTCATTGGGGGAGCACTTTGTGGGCGGTGACCATAATTATACTAGATTTAAAATAGTGATGGAAAAGGATAGACCAGATCTAAAAGTTGAAGTTCTAAATTGGAGGAAGGTATTAGCAAGAACTTTCAAAAACCAATTGGGGGCAAAAAGGTGGAAAATGGGAAGCCTTCAGAAATGAGATAATGAGAGTCTAGAGACACTATATTTCTGCTAGGGTGAAAGGAAAGGCTGGTAGTCGTAGAGAATGCTGGATAACTAAAGAAATTGAGGGTTTGGTTTAGAAAAAGAAGGAAGCAGATGTCAGGTATAAACAGGATAGATCGAATGAATCCTTGGAAGAGTATAAAGGCAGTAGGAGTACACTTAAGAGGGAAATCACTAGGGCAAAAAGAGGACATGGGATAGTTTTGGCAAATAGAATTAAGGAGAATCCAAAGGGTTTTTACAAATACATTAAGGACAAAAGGGTAACGAGGGAGATAATAGGACCCCTCAAAGATCAGTAAGGCGGCCTTTGTGTGGAGCCACAGGAAATGGAGAAGGTACTAAGTGAGTTTTTTTCCATCAGTGTTTACTGTGGAAAAGGACATGGAAGATATAGAATGTAGGGAAATAGATGGCAACATCTTGAAACATGTCCATATTACAGGGGACAAAGTGCTGGATGTCCTGAAACACACAAAAGTGGGTAAATCCTCAGGACCTGATCAAGTGTACGCTAGAACTCTTTGGGAAGCTAAGGAAGTGATTGCCGGGCCCCTTGCTGAGATATTTGTATCATGATGGTCACAGGTGAGGTGCCGAAGACTGGAGGTTGGCTAACATGGTGCCACTGTTTAAGAAAGATGGTAAGGACAAGCCAAGGAACTAAAGACAAGTGAGCCTGACCTCGGGGGTGGGCAAGTTGTTGGAGGTAATCCTGAGGGACAAGATATACATGTATTTGGAAAGGCAAGGACTGATTAGGGACAGTCAACTTGGCTTTGTACGTGGGAAATCATATCTCACAAACTTGATTGACTTTTTTGAAGAAGTAACAAAGAAAATTGATGAGGACAGAGAGGTAGGTGTGATTTATGTGGACTCCAGTGAGGTGTTCAACAAGGTTCCCATGGGAGACTGTTTAGCAAGATTAGATCTCATAGGATACAGGGAGAACTAATCATTTGGATACAGAACTAGCTCAAAGATAGAAGACATAGGGTGGTGATGGAGGGTTGTTTTTCAGACAGGAGGTCTGTGACTATTGGAGTGGAACAAGGATTGGTGCTCGGTCTCCTACTTTTCGTCATTTCTATAAATGATTTGGATGTGAGCATAAGAGGTATACTTAGTAAATTTGCAGATGACCACCAAAATTGGAGGTTTAGTGGTCAGCAAAGAAGGTTATCTCTGATTACAACGGGATCCTGATCAGATGGGCCAATGGGCTGAGAAGTGGCAGATAGACTTTAATTTAGATAATTGTGACATGCTGGATTTTGGGAAAGCTAATCTTAGTAGGACTTATACCCTTAATGGGAGAAATTGAGGACTGCAGATGCTGGAGATCAGATTGGGATCATCAGGATTCCTGATGAAGGGCTTATGCCCGAAACGTTGATTCTCCTGCTCCTTGGACGCTGCCTGACCTGCTGTGCTTTCCCAGCAACACAGTCTCGACTTGTACACTTAATGGTAGTGTCCTAGGGAGTGTTGCTGAACAAAGACACCTTGGAGTGCAGGTTCATAGCTCCCTGAAAGTGGAGTCGCAGGTAGATAGGATAGTGAAGAAGACATTTGGTATGTTTTCCTTTATTGGTCAGAATATTGAGTGCAGGAATTGGGAGGTCATGTTGTGGCTGTACAGGACATTGGTTAGGCCACTTTTAGAATATTGTGTGCAATTCTGGTCTTCCTATGGGAAGGATGTTGTGAAACTTGAAAGGGTTCAGAAAAGATTTACAAAGATGTTTCCAGGGTTGGAGGATTTGAACTATAGGGAGAGGTTGAATAGGCTATGGCTGTTTTCCCTGAAGCGTCAGAGGCTAAGGGGTGACCTTATAGAGATTTATCAGATCATAAGGGGCATGAGTAAGATAAATAGATAAAGACCAATTGGGCAACTTTTTCACGCAGAGGGTGTATGGAATGAGCTGCCAGAGGAAGTGGTGGATGCTAGTACAATTGCAACGTTTAAAAGGCATCTGGATGAGTATATGAATAGGAAGCGTCTGGAGGGATATGGGCCAGTTGCTGGCAGGAGGGACTAGATTGGATTGGGATAACTGGTCGGCATGGACAAGGTGGACCGAAGGGTCTGTTTCTGTGCTGAACATCTCTCTGACTCCATGACTAAGTCTAGCCTCTTTTCCAATAACATTTTTGTGGTACTACGTATTGATCGTACAACACTGTATGATCGACTAGGAAAGAAAAATTTCAAAATTCATTACAGCACATTCATACCACTACTTCAAACAACCATTTGAAAATGAAAATTAATTTGTTTTGCCAGCACTTCAACATTGTCTACTAGTTTATATTTATAAAAATTACTAGTTACAAAGAAAACGAGACAAAATTCGGAGAGCTCATAATGAAATGTAGTAGTTGACTGGAGAACAGTAAGGCAGAAGAATTGGAGTATTGCTGAAAACAGTGGTTGGAGTTTTAAAGCAAGAAGTATTCAACGAATTTAGAGGCCCATGAATAGGATGTGGGTTATGGTAGGTCAAACGTTGAGAGTCCAGTCTGTAAATTATTCCACCTGTCTGTACCTAAACATTTTCTCAAAGGAGATGACTTTTTTTCTCCAAAAGCAAAGAAAATAAACTATACATTTTAGGCTGTGTATCATCATACAGTGAATGTACTCCAACCAATATTGCTAAGCACATGTAGTACAGTGGTGTTTCTTAATGAGCTACAGTTCCAAATGGGAAAGTGGAAAGCTGTGACTGGTAAAACAAGTTAAAATGTCTGATAACTGCCACAACAGAAATCTAAAGCTATCCTAAATGTATTGCAGCATTTCAAGTGTAGTGTATGCAAATGCATATTTAGCTATAGCTATGTAGGATTTTAAGGTAATTACTAAAGGCTAACAAAAAAAGAGTTAACCATTTTTAATGTTGACAATGAGAGTTTTGCCTACCAGGTAATGAGCCATTTTGTTCAGGAAGGCCAGCTCCATTGCTTGCCAGCCAGGCCTTGGACAATGGTGCTGCAGGCCTTGTCCAGGACCAAGTGCTGCAGGGGTAGAATACCTGCCTGCCACATCTTCTGGCCAATCAGAGGCCAATAGCTCCTAATTGTTTGTCTGCAGCTCCAAGTGGGTGGTGGCTGCTGCAGCTAATGTACTCACCTGAGGCCGAGGATTGCCAAGGTGAGTGATGACTGGGAAGAGACCATTGAGGAGCAGGCATAGTAATGAGGAACAGGGGGCAAAAGGGTTGCTTATGATTGGGGACCCATTTCTCAATGCTGTGTTCATCAATCAGACACTGAGTGCCTTTGAAAGAGGGATACCCTTGGAAGCTCACAAGAAACCTTGGCAGTATCTGCTTTTCAAGATCTCACATGACAAGTGCCATGTCCACTACAGGATGAATACAAGCAGAGGCAGGATGCAGTTCTTAGTTGACAGTGGAGTGGGAAGGAGGCAGAGTTTTCACCTACTTTCACCTTTTTTAAGTTTTCCTCTGTTATCAGACACGGGAAATAGCAATACACTTTGCACAGGAGGTTGCTGTGGAAACTTCATGATTATTAGTGTATTTAGTGAGAACACCTAACACAATGGACAAAAATTAAGATTAATTTCAAAATTATACAGAAAAATACTGTTCAATTTTTTTTGAAGAAGGGCGTTGATTTGAAATGGCCATTGTAATCTGAATCAACACGAAGGCAACTTAGAGTCATAGAGTCAGCGATGTACAGCATGGCAACAGATCCTTCGGTCCAACTGGTCCATGCCAATCAGATATCCCAATCCAATCTAGTTCCATATGCCAGCATCCGGCCCATATACGTCCAGACCCTTCCTATTCATATACCCATCCAAATGTTTTTTTAAATGTTGCAATTGTATTAGCCTCCATCACTTCCTCTGGCTGCTCATTCCATACACATATCATCCTCTGCTCATTCCATACACATATCATCCTCTTCAGTCCCTTTTATATCTTTCCCCTCTCACCCTAAACCTATGCGTCTAGTTCTGGAATCCCCCACCCCAGGGAAAAACCTTTGTCTATTTACCTTATCCATGCCCCTTACGATCTCATAAACCTCTATAAGGTCACCCCTCAATCTCCGACGCTCCAGGGAAAACAGCCCCAGCCTGTTCAGCCTCTCCCAGTAGCTCAAATCCTCCAACCCTGGCAACATCCTTGTAAATCTTTTCTGAACCCTTTCAAGTTTCACAACATCTTTCTGATAGGAAGGAGACCAGAATTGCACGCAAAATTCCAATAGTGGCCTAACCAATGTCCTGTACAACCACAACATGACCTCCCAACTCCTATACACGATATTCTGACCAATAAAGGAAAGCATACTAAACGGCTTCCTCACTATCCTGTCTACCTGTGACTCCACTTTCAAGGAGCTATGAACCTACACTGCAAGGTCCCTTTGTTCAGCAACACTCGGCAGGACCTTACCATGAAGTATATAAGTCCTGCTAAGATTTGCTTTCCCAAAATGGAGCATCTCGCATTTATCTGAATTAAGCTCCGTCTGCCACTTCTCAGCCCGTTGGCCCATCTGATCAAGATCCTGTTGTAATCTGAGGTAACCTTCTTCGCTGTCCTATTTTGGTGTCATTTGCAAACTTACTAAGTATACCTCTTATGCTCGCATCCAAATCATTTATATAAATGACGAAAAATACAGGACCCAGCACCGATCATTGTGGTACTCCTCTGGTCACAGGCCTCCAGTATGAAAAACAACCCTCCACTACCACCCTCTGTCTTCTACCTTCGAGCCAGTTCTGTATCCAAATGGCTATTCTGTGCGATCTAACCTTGCTAACCAGTCTGAGGAAAGAGATCAATCTGAGACTGGTACAGTTGAGAACAGAATGGAGTCAAACAGTCAGGGCAGGCAGGACTAATAAATTAAACTGCATTTATTTCAAAGCTGAAAAATATATTGCTGGAAAAGCGCAGCAGGTCAGGCAGCATCCAAAGAGCAGGAGAATCGACGTTTCGGGCATAAGCCCTTCTTCAGGAATCCAGCAACACATTTTTCAGCTCTAATGTCCAGCATCTGCAGTCCTCACTTTCTCCTAGTTGCATTTATTTCAATGCAAGAGGCCTAACAGGGAAGGCAGGTGAACTCAGGGCATGGTTAGGAACATGGAACTGGGATATTATAGCAATTACAGAAACGGGGCTCAGGAATGAACAAGACTGGCAGCTTGATGTTCCAGGATACAAATGCTACAGGAAGGACGGAAAGGGAGGCAAGAGAGGAGGGGTAGTGGCGGTTTTGATCAGGGATAACATTATAGCTGTACTGAGGGAGGATATTCCCAGAAATACATCCAGGAAAGTTATTTGGGTGGAACTGAGAAATAAGAAAGGGATGATCACCTTTTTGGGATTGTGTTATAGACCCCCTAATAGTCAGAGGGAAATTGAAAAACAAATTTGAAAGGAGATCTCAGCTATCTGTAAGAATAATAGGTTGGTTATGGTAGAGGATTTTAACTTTCCAAACATAGACTAGGACTGCCATAGTGTTAAGGGTTTAGATGGAGAGGAATTTGTTAAGTGTGTACAAGAAAATGTTCTGATTCAGTATGTGGATGTACCTACTAGAGAAGGTGCAAAACTTGACCTACTGTTGGGAAATAAGGCAGGGGAGGTGACTGAGGTATCAGTGGGGGAGCACTTTGGGGCCAGCAACCATAATTCTATTCGTTTTAAAATAGTGATGGAAAAGGATAGACCAGATCTAACAGTTGATGTTATAAATTGGAGAAAGGCCAATTTTGACGGTATTAGGCAAGAACTTTAAAAAGCTGATTGGAGGCAGATGTTCGCAGGTAAAGGGACAGCTGGAAAATGGGAAGCCTTCAGAAATGAGATAACGAGAATCCAGAGACAGTATTTTCCTGTCAGGGTGAAAGGAAAGGCTGGTAGGTATCGGGAATGCTGGATGACTAAAGAAATTGAGGGTTTGGTTAAGGTAAAGAAGGAAGCATATGTCAGGTATAGACAAGATAGGTCGAGTGAATCCTTAAGAGTACAAAGGCAGTAGGAGTACACTTAAGAGGGAAATCAGAAGGGCAAAAAGGGGACATGAGATCGTTTTGGCAAGTAGAATTAAGGAGAATCCAAAGGGTTTTTACAAATACACTTAAGGACAAAAGGGTAACAAGGGAGATAATAGGGCCCCTGAAAGATCAGCACTGCGGCCTTTGTGTAGAGCTGCAGAAAATCGGGCAGATACCAAATGAGTATTTTGCATCAGTGTTTACTGTGGAAAAGGACATGGAAGGTATAGAATGTAGGGAAATAGATGGTGACATCTTGAAAAATGTCTATATTACAGAGGAGCACGTGCTAGATGTCTTGAAACAACTTAAAAACTAGAAAATAATTGGTGTTAAAAATTAAAATCTATAACCAAATATCTATAACTTAAAATTATGCTAGCCTTTTTGGGAAACAGCAACTAATATTAGTGCAGCTGATATCTACTCACTATTCATAGAATAATGGGACGTAAGTAGCCTAAGGATCCAGCAACATATCACCAACCAACTGTAGGGATGCCTGGCTTCCATCTTCCTCGACTGGTAGCATCCTTCCATCTCCTAAAGCTATATTCTGTAGTTTGTTAATTCTGTTAAGCATTACCTGGTGTGGGTCAAGAGCCCCACTCTGGCATGGCAGTCATAGAGTCATATTGAATGGAAACAGACCCTTCTGTCCAACTCTTCCCAACTCTGGCCAATCAGACACCCCAATCTGACTGAGATCCATTTTCTAGTATTTTGACCCAAGTATCTATTTGAACCCTCCTTTCTCCTCTATCTCCCAGCCTCACCCCTAGGAAAAAGACCTTGGCTATTTACCTTATCGATGCCTTTCATAATTTTATAAACCTTTATAAGGTCAGTCCTCAGCCTCTGGCGCTCCAGGGGAAAAAAGTCCAGCCTATTCCGCCTCTCCCTATACCTCCAACCCTCCAGTTATGTCAACATCTTTATAAATCTTTTCTGCACCCTTTCAAGTTTAATAACATCCTTCCTATAGAACAGCAATCAGAATTGTACACAGTATTCTAAAAATGTCCTCACCAGTGTCCTGCAAAGCTGCAACATGACATCCCAACTCCTACACTCGGTGTTATGATCAATAAAGGCAAGCATAACTTCTTCACCACACTGTCTATCTGTGATTCGGGTATCAAAAAACTAATGACCAGCATCCCAAGGTCTCTTTGTTTGGCAGCACTCCCCAGAGCCCAAACCTTAATTGTCTAAGACCTGCCCTGGTTTGCGTTACCAAAATGCAACATCTCACATGTATCTCAATTAAACTATATCTGCCACTCCTCGGCCCTTGGCCCATCTGACCAATGTCCCGTTGTACTCTGAAATAACCTTCTTTGCTGTCCACCACATCTCCTAAATGCAAACTTACTAACCATACCTCCTATATTCACATCCAAATCATTTATATAAATGACGAAAAGCAGTGGACGCAGTACATATCCTGGTGGTACACCGCTGGTCACAGGACTATATTCCAAAAAGCACCCTCTATCACCATCCTCTCTCTCCTATCTTTAGGCTAATTTTAATTCCAATTGCCTAGCTCCCCCTGGATCCCATGTGATCTAACCTGTCTGCACTGCTTTGTTGAAGTCAATATAGAGAACATCTACCACTCTGGCCTCATCAAGCTTCTTTGTAATCTCTTCGAAAAACTCAATCAAGTTAGTGAGGTACAATTTCCCATGCACAATGCCATGCTGACTATCCCGAATCAGGCCTTGCCTTTCCAGATGCATGCAAATGCTGTCCCTCAGAATTCCCTCCCACAATGTACCTACCACTGACATAAGGCTCATCGGACTATACTTTCCTGGCTTTTCCTTACAGCCTTCCTTAAATAGTGGCATAACATAGCCAACCTCCCACCTTCCGGTACCTCACCCAAGGCTATCCATGACACAAGTATCTCAGCAAGGAGCACTGCAATCTCTTCCCTAGCTTCCCACAAAGCTCTGGGAAGCTCCTGATCAGGTCCCACGGATTTATCTACTTTTATGTGTTCTAAGACCTTCAGACAAAGGAACTCAGTGGATTCTGAAGTGCAAAGTTTGCCGTTTTGTGTTTTCTCTGGGCTATTTCTCACCCAAGTAAACTTTTGATTTCTGCTCACCTCTTTCAATGCATTTCCAAACACTCAGCCTTCTGAGCTCTCAGCCATCAGTGTGTTTTGTTTATATCACAGGTCATGATCCAGTGGCAAATTCACCATACATAAGGTTTTCAGACTACAATGATTACTCATTCTATTAATGTAGCTGAGCCTATGCAGAACCCACTGAATTAGCAAGGAGTGTATGCAGATGAATTCATATTTTATATTATTCATTTGTGAGATGTGGGTGTTGCTGGTTGGGCCGGCGTTTATTGGTTGCTCTTTGGAAAGTGGTAGTGAGCTTTCATCTTGAACTGCTGCAGTCCTTCTGCTGTAGGTAGATCCACAATGCTGTTAGGAAGGGAACTGTAGAATTCCAACCAAGTGACACTGAAGGAATAGCAATATATTTCCAAGTCAGGTTGGCATGTGGCTTGGAGAGAAACTTGAAGGTGGTCGTGTTCCCATGTGTCTGCTACAATTCTCCTTCTGGATGGATGAATTTGGAAAGTGCTATCTGGATCTCTGATGAATTTCTGCAGTGCATCTAATAAATAATGCACGCTGCTACTAAGTGTCAGTGGTAAAGAGCTTGAATATTTGTGAACATGGTGCCAGTTAAGCAGGTTGCTTTATCCTGGATGGTGCCTTACTTCTTGAGTTTGTTGAAGCTGCACTTATCCAGGCAACTGAGGAATATTCCCTCACACTCCTGACTTGTGCCTCGTTTATGGTGGAAATGCTTTGGTGAGTTGAGAGTGTGGTGCCGGAAAAGCACAGCAAGTCAGACAGCATCCAAGGAGCAGAAGAATCAGTGTTTCAGACATAAGTCCTTCATCAGGAATGAGCTAATTTCTCATGAAGGGTTTGTGCCTGAAAAGTTGATTCTCCTGTTCCTCAGATGCTGCCTGACCTGCTGTGCTTTTCCAGAACCACACTCTTGACTCTGATCTCCAGCATATGCAGTCCTCAGTTTCTCCACCCTTTGGTGAGTCAGGAGGTGAGTTCCTCTCTACAGTTCCTCTGACCTACCATTGTAGCCACTGCATTTGTATAGTGAGTTCAAATGAGTTTCTGGTGAATGGTAACCCCCAGGATATTGATAATGTGGAATTTGGTGATGGTAAGGAGTGGTGGTTCAGTTGCCTCTTATTGGACATGGTCATTGCCTGGCATTTGTATGGTGTGAATATTACTTACCATTTTTCAGCCCAAGGCTGGGTATTGTCCAGGTCTTGTTGCATTTGAACATGTTTCAGCATTTGAGAAGTTGCTGGATTCTAATTGATTCCAGTTTTGTGAGGGCTCTTTAATTCCACACTTGTTCAAATAAGGTATTGATGTCACTGTCAACTCACCTCTGGAATTCATGTGTGGCAAATCTTGTCCTGTTTGAATTGCAAGTGGATTGAGTGAGTGCATTCCCCGCCATTTGTGAAGGGTTCTCTTATTGAGTATCGTCAGTTCCTTCCAGCAAAGCCTATATCTTGCTCATGTATTTCCTCTGAACCTTTACTCCATCAGCTGAACATGTAATGTTTTTCTTCAATGATGTGCCCTTGGCCAGCCTTGCCGCTGGAAGGAAATTATATTGATACTCAGCCTATCAGTTCCATGTCAATCGTAGCTGTCTTGCATGTTATTCACCAGCTGCAAATAGTCATCAGACATTGTCCTTGTGTTCTGGCTTGTCAGTTGGTGAGTTGACATCACCTTTCGTTTTGTTTGTTTGTCTGGTGCAGTAAGTCCCATCCATTTGTTGAGCGAAGATTCTAAGTTCCAAGCATCCATTGAAGCAGATTGTGACAATTCAGGACTGGTTGAGTTGAGGTGGATAGAAGCTGACTAATGGGACATAATGGTCCTACCCAGCTTCAGTGACAGCTCACAGCACCCTCTGTCAAGCCAGGCTTATGATGTGTAACTGCTGATCCTGTAATATCTAAGTGTTCTGCAGCAAAACAGGACTTTTCTCACCAGGATGCAGTCCTGGCCAAAAGTCATGCAGATCCTGGCTACCCAAATGTCAAGATCCCCTTCTTGATTTTCCCAGTTGATTACAAAAGAATGCAAAGCACTATTTTGTTACCAGCTTGGTTGCAGCAGTTACCAGAAAGATGACACATTCGACCATCAGTCCACCTTTGGCCTCCACTCCAGAATTTTTATCAGTTTTTTTTTCCCTTTAACCTTCAACCCTCTCATGGTATTCGCAGGGCAGTCAAGCAATTAACTCATCATTAGGAGTTTGGTTCAAGAATGGCAGGGCATTTTCACATGCTGATGGCCCTCAACAGTACATATCTAGGGGACCAAACCTCCAATCTGCCCATCTGTAGATTTAGCCTGGGCATCCACAGGACCCAGTTTTGGTGTATCACCAGAAGGAGGCATAGCTGAGGACCTATCAATGAAAACATTTGACTCTCTTGAAGATAAGGAACAGCACTCAACTGAAAATCTGCGTACAGCTTAATTAATGACAGTACTTGTACATGTGAAATGTCAGGGGTGACCCAAAGTACAATGTGTCCTTGAATCTTAAGACATGAAACATACTACACCAACTTGTTCACTAAATTGAATTTGATCACCTGCATCTGTCCCGCCATTCAATAAATTACAACTGATTTGCTTGTGGTCTCAGATCCACTTTTCAATCTGCATCCTTCCTTAAAATCTGTCTAACTCAGCCTTGAATAAATTTAAAGACCCAACATTCACTATCATCTGAAGAAGGAAATCTTACACTAAAAGGAAAAAAAATCAACTTTCAACTAATGACCAAAATGTCAAACAAGAGAAAATCTAACAATCATCCTTTGATGTTTAATGGCGTTATCATCACTGAATCTTGCACGATCAAGATTCGGGTTTAGCATTGATCAGAAACTTAACTGGTCCAGCATTAAGAGAATATGAGAACAGGCCACAGGCTCAGAATTCTGCACTTCCTCTTTCCCAAAATCTGTCCAACATCTACAAGCACAAGTCAGGAATGTGATGGAGTACTCTTGACTTGCCTGATTAAGTGCAGTTCAAGCAACTCTCAAGAACATAAAAACATAAAAAGGAGTAGCATTAGGGCTTACAGCCCCTTTGCATCACAATTTTAAATGATGTGGAAGTGCCAATTTTGGATTGTGATGGACAAAGTCAGAAGTCACATAACACCAGGTTATGGTCCAACTGGTTGATCTGAAATCACAAGCTTTTGGAGCGCTATTCCTTTGTCAGGTGAAGGGGCAGCTTACTGATGCGGAGTCATCAAACGTACAGATTAAACTCCCAACACCCTAGAAATAAAGGCCAAAATTCTATTTACCTTAATTACTTTCTGAAACTTCATGTTATGTTTGGTGTTTCACTTAGAAGAACACCCAGATTATTCTGCGCTGCACTTTTTTAGAGTCTCTCTCTATTTCACAATTGTCTGTCTTTTGATTCATCTTAACACCATCCAGAAGAAAATAGCTTGCTTTACTGGTATCCTATCTGCCACCTTCAACATTCATTCCTATCACCACCATTGCATAGTTACAGCTGCATGTCCAATCCACCATTTACTGCAGTATCTTACCAAGGCACCTTGGAAACACCTTCGAAATATGCAGTTTCTAACAGAAGAACAAGAGCAGTAAATGCTTGGTAGTACCACCAACTATAAGCAACACACCATCCTTACTTGGAATTATATCACTTTCTCTTTGCTGTTGTTGGGTTGAAGTCTTGGATTTCTCTTCCAAACAGTCCTGTGGTTGTCCCTACCGTCAGGAACTGCTGTGGTTAAAAAAAGCACCGCCCCACCATGTTCTCTAGGGCAATTAGGGATAAGTAATATATCCCAGCTTACTAAGGTTCTTGTGTAGTTGCAGTGTCCTGACCTCTGTGTGCTAGAAAGTCTGGGTTCAAGTTCCAGATGTGTGCCATAACGTGTCTAAACAGGTTAATTAAAAATTGTTAACTGCAGGTCTAACTGGCAATGACCGCATCCCATGATCAAATAAAACAATTGCCCTTCATCCTAGGACTGAATCAAATGAACCGCCTCTGACTCTGAAAACAATTACGCCTTTTTTTTCAAATAAGGAAGCCAAAACTATATACGGCATCCCATTTCCACCAGCTTTGTTAAAACCTGTCAACTCTATGTTCCATTCCCCTTGCAATAAATAACAATGTTTCATTTGCCTTCCTCGAAGTAGATGACATTATAAACCATGCCTTCTGTAGATTCCTTTGAGTATCCAGGTCAAACGTCTCCATCAGCAATGTTCTGCTGTGCCTTCTGATGGTGCAGAGAGCACCTTATTTCTTCACTCAACAACTCAAGAGAACCATCATATTGGCTAGTCATCCTTATTATAAACGTTTCATACAACAGTAGTAGTCATACAATGCAGACTCCTGCAAAAAGTTTACCATGCATTTCTTTCAGTTTTGCCTTTTATTGTCAACCAAGTTTTAAAATTCAGTAGCTGATAAGGTATAGGCTTCTAAAGTGGAACTTCTTCAGATTGCTTCTGATAATTTCGGATATGTATGGAATAGCTGAAATGTACTAGATTAAGTAACCTTCGCAAGAATTTGACTAAATTTGTAAACTATGATGCATCGCTTTTAAAAATTGTGTGCATTTTCCTTTTGGCTGCATTAGTGAACAATTATAGCATCCTGTATATTCCTCTTGTGTATTTTCCCAACTGCAAATTGTCTGCAGTTTTATTACTTTTAGATTCATGCTACACTTGGTTTAAAATGCAGGATTGCATTTACTCTCCTCCTGTAAGCTTTAAAATATTTTAATCTAAGAAACACCCTTTGTACTGATACTACAAGAAAAGGAATCCTGGCTGGACTTTGAAGATAGCACACATGCATTTATATGAGCTGTGGGTGTGAGAGAAAACTTGTTAAGTTCTTTCCCTGATAGGTTTGTCATACATTGTGGAATTATTTATGAGGTTAGACTTCATCAAAAGTCTGCGTTGGCCTTTTCTGACATTCACACTGCTAAACTGGTATGAGGTGTGACTATCTATTCCTACAACTTTTGTTAAGAAAGTAATGCCCTGGATCTTTGCCGTCCATTGCAACTCGACAGTGCTGGCTGCTGACTTTTAAGAAAGTTATCCACAAAACATAAATTCATTTTGGGATAGGAAGAGGCTAATTGACCATGCAAATGGAGAACAGGAAAAATTTCTGGATGTAACAGCCGCTTCTTTTTCGATGTTGGAGGTGATATCCTCGAATTCCAGGAGCAGCAATTACTGTTTTATATGCTATTGCATTGTTTTGGAACTTTGGAGAAAAAAAAGGTCAAAACAACAGCACTTGTAAAAGGGAGAAGAACAGACAAAGGAAGCACATGGTGAGGTCAGTGCAGGAGAGAGAGAAAGAAACTGACACAGCAGTGAACCTGCACAGTTACTGCCTTTGCTGTTTGAATTCATTTATCACTGGACATCGGAGAGCTTCTGGGAAAATTAACAAACAGTGAAATTTGCAACTGATCTTGGAGGAACCTGTTTGTGAGAAGTCACAGCACAGAAACAGAAGTGAATATTTAAGCGTGGCCTCACAGTAAGTCTGCAGTAGTTAGTAGAGTGGGTTCTTTCTTTATTATATGTTTTATTGAGATATGTCTCTTGATTAAACTTAAAATATAAACCATATCTATTAATTTAAACTGGAGCAGTGTTTTGTAGAGGAATAAGACAGTGCTATTTTCTGGGTCTGTAGGTTGAAAGAAGCAAAAATAGTCTTTAGTAGAGTGAAATGCTCTTGTTGGATGTGGGAGTTTAGGGAGAGTTTGCAGGTTACTGAAGATTATATCTACAATGAATGCCATTGGTTGCGAATCCTATTAGATCGAATGGATTGATTGGAGAGACAATTAGAGGCAATAAGGAATGTACAAGAGCAAGGGGATGTGATGGATGTGATTGAGACTGTCTCTAATGCAATGAGGGGTACGTTGCGTTCCAAGAGATTAATTGTGTGAGGAGACTCTCTAGTCGGAGGTTCACACAGATGTTTCTGTGGTCAGCAGCGTAAAATTAGAATGGTGTGTTGCTTCCCTGGTGCTAGGATCAAGGATGTCTCAGTGAGGGTGCAGCATGTTCTCAAGGGGGAGACGGGCCAGCAGGAGGTTATTGTACACATTGGAACCAACGACATAGGAAGGGAAACCATTGAGATTCTTGAAGGGAGATTACAGAGAGCTAGGCAGGGATTTAAAAAGGAGATCGTCAAGAGTAGTAACATCTGGATTACTCTGATTACGAGTTAGTGAGGACAAAAATAGGAGGATAGAGCAGATGAATGCATGGTTGAGGAGCTGGTATATGAGAGAAGGATTCATGTTTTTGGATCACTGGAATCCCTCTTTGTGACCTGTACAAGAAGGATGGATTTCTCCTAAATTGGGAAAATATACTGACAGGGAAATTTGCTGGAGCTGTTCAGGATGATTTAAACTAGTAAGGTTGGAGGGGGTGGGACCCAGGGAAATAGTGAGGAAATACATCAATCTGAGACCGGTACATTTGAGAACAAGGGCGAGTCAAACAGTCATGGCAGGCAGGGATAAAGCAGAGAACAAGGTAGGACTAATAAATTAAACTGCATTTATTTCAATGCAAGGGGCCTAACAGGGAAGGCAGATGAACTCAGGGCATGGTTAGGAACATGGGACTGGGATATCATAGCAATTGCAGAAACATGGCTCAGGGATGGATAGGACTGGAAGCTTCATGTTCCAGGATACAATGTTACAAGAAGGACAGCAAGGGAGGCAAGAGAGGAGCGGGAGTGGCATTTTTGATAAGGGGTAGCATTACAGCTGTGCTGAGGGAGGATATTCCTGGAAATACATCCAAGGAAAGTATTTAGGTGGAACTGAGAAATAAAAAAGGGACGATCACCTTATTGGGATTGTATTATAGGCCCGCTAATAGTCAGAGGGAAATTGTGAAACAAATTTCTAAGGGGATCTCACTTCTCTGTGAGAATTATAGGAGGGTTATGATAGGGGATTTTAACTTTCCAAACATAGACTGGGACTGCCTTAGTGTTAAGGGTTTAGATGAAGAGGAATATGTTAAGTGTGTACAAGAAACTTTTCTAGAGAAGTGCAGGTGACTGAGGTGTCAGTGGGGGAGCACTTTGGGGCGAGCGACCATAATTCTATTAGTTTTAAAATAGTGATGAAAAAGGATAGACCAGATCTAAAATTTGAAGTTCTAAATTGGAGAAAGGCCAGTTTTGATAGTATTAGGTAAGAACTTAAAAAAGCTGATTGGGGGCAAATGTTCTCAGGTAAAGGGATGGCTGGAAAATAGGAAGCCTTCAGAAATGAGATAACAAGAGTCCAGAGAAAAGGTGGAAGGGAAGGCTGGTAGGTATAGGGAATGCTGTATGACTAAAGGAATTGAGGGTTTAGTTAAGAAAAAGAAGGAAGCATATGTCAGGTGTAGACAGGATAGATTGAGTGAATCCTTAGAAGAGTATAAAGGCAGTACAAGTATACTTAAGAGCGAAATCAGGATGGCAAAAAGGGGACATGAGATAGCTTTGGCAAATAGAGTTAAGGAGATTCCAGAGGGTTTTTACAAATACATTAAGGACAAAAGGGTAACTGAAGAGAGAATAGGGCCCCTCAAAGATCAGCTAGGCAGCCTTTGTGTAGAGCCACAGAAAATGGGGGAGATACTAAGCGAGTATTTTGCATCAGTATTTACTGTGGAAAAGGACATGGAAGGTATAGAATGTAGGGAAATAGGTGGTGACATCTTGAAAAGTGTCCATATTACAGAGGAGGAAGTGCTAGATGTCTTGAAATGCATAAAGGTGGATAAGTGCCCGTGACCTGATCAGGTGTGACCTAGAACTCTGTGGGAAGCTAAGGAAGTCATTGCTGGGCCTCTTACTGAAATAATTATATCATCACAGGTGAGGTGCGGGAAGACTGGAGGTTGGCTAACATGGTGCCACTGTTTAAGAAGGGTGGCAAGAACAAGCCAGGGAACTATAGACCAGTGAGCCTGACGTTGGTGGTGGGCAAGTTGTTGGAGGGAATCCTGAGGGACAGGATGTTACATGTATTTGGAAAGGCAAGGACTGATTCGGGATAGTCAACATGACTTTGTGCGTGGGAAATCTTGTCTCACAAACTTGATTGAGTTTTTTGAAGAAGTAACAAAGAGGATTGATGAGGCATCATCAATCCTCTTTGTTACTTCTTCAAAAAACTCAATGTGATCTATATGGACTCCAGTAAGGCATTCGACAAGGTTCCCCATGGGAGACTGTTTAGCAAAGCTAGATCTCATGGAATACAGGGAGAACTAATCATTTGGATACAGAACTGGCTCGAAAGTAGAAGACATGGGATGTTAGTGGTGGAGGGTTGTTTTTCAGACTGGAGGCCTGTGACGAGTGGAGTGCCACAAGGATTAGTGCTGGGCCCACTTGTTTTCATCATTTCTATGAATGATTTGGATGTGAGCATAAGAGGTATAGTTCGTAAGTTTGCTGATGACACCAAAATTGGAGGTATAGTGGGCAGCGAAGAAGGTAACCTCAGATTACAACGGGATCTTGATCAGATGGGCCAAAGGGCTGAGAAGTGGCAGATGGAGTTTAATTTGAATAAATGCAAGTTGCTGGATTTTGGGAAAGCAAATCTTAGCAGGACTTAGACACTTCATGGTAAGGTCTGAGGGAGTGTTGCTGAACAAAGAGGCCTTGGAGTGCAGCTTCTTGGCTCCTTGAAAGTGGAGTAGCAGGTAGATAGGATAATGAAGAAGGCGTTTGGTATGCTTTCCATTATTGGTCAGAATATTGAGAACAGGAATTAGGAGGTCATATTGCGGCTGTGCAGGACATTGGTTAGGTCACTTTTGGAATATTGCATGCAATTCTGGTCTCCTTCCTATAGGAAAGATGTTTTGAAACCTGAAAGGGTTCAGATAAGATTTACAAGGATGTTGCCAGGGTTGGAGGATTTGAGCTATAGGGAGAGGCTGAACAGCCTGGGGCTGTTTTCCCTGGAGCGTCAGAGGCTGAGGGGTGACATTATAGAGGTTTACAAAATCTTGAGGGGCATAGATAGAATAAACAGACAAAGTTTTTTTTCCTCTGGGGTGGGGGAGTCCAGAACTAGAGGACATAGGTTTAGGGTGGGAGGGGAAAGATATAAAAGAGACCTAAGGGGCAAATATTGCACGCAGAGGGTGTTACGTATATGGAATGAGCTGCCAGAGGAAGTGGTGGTGGCTGGTAGAATTGCAACATTTAAAAGGCATTTGGATGGGTATTTGAATAGGAAGGGTTTGGAAGGATATGGGCGATTGCTGGCACGTGGAACTAGATTGGGTTGGGATATTTGGTCAGCATGGACGGGTTGGACAGAAGGGTCTGTTTCCATGCAGACCCTGTAAAATCCCTTAGTCATACAAATTTAGTTTCCTCAAATGGCCATCCAGTTTCATTTTACAATCATTAATTTCAGTATTATGGTGTCACCACTTCCAGCACTTACCAGTTTTGAGTACTAGTCTTGAGAGTGGCACACATCCTGAAGACACCCCAATCCACTATATCATGGACCGTACAGCTATATCATGAACTCTTGCTACCTGTGGGATTGCCACCTTCTGGAACATATAATCTAAGAATCTCCCATCATCCCTAATACTCCACAATAACTCCAGCTGCCCCTTGAACATGGAAACCCTGAGTTTGAGCTCAAGCAGCTGGAGACACTTTCTACACATATGGGTTCCCCCAAGAAGCAAACATTCTGATGTTCTGGGCAGTTCTAACAAATGGATACTCGACTAAAGCATTAGCTCCGTTTTCTTGTTTACTGTTGGTACCAATCTGCAGAGTTTCTCAATCACTTTCTGTTTTTGTTTCAAATTTCCAGCAGCCATTGTTCTTTGTTTTATTTATATGAAGAGAATCTGATCAGGACTGTATTCACTGGAGTTTCGAAGAATGAGACGGGTTCTCCTAGAAACCTACAGTCTGTTCTGCTACTATGTTTCTTCAATGCAAATTGGCTTTAACGCGATTGAAGAATTTAGACAGTTATTTGTAGAACGTGAACTTTCCTTATCTGTATTGGCTGTAATGTGATTCCCACCCCGTTAGTTTAAGTGACGCAGATATTGCGCAATTTTGTTACAACGCGAGATTGTATGAGAACTGAACTGTTGTGTTACATCAAAACCGACTGTATAAAATTCTAACAGGACTGGAGAGAGTAGGATATTTCTGATAGCCAGGGAGCCCAGAACTAGCAATCACAATCTAAGAATATGGGCTAAGCCATTTAAGACAGATATGAAGAGACAGTGGTGAGGCTGTACAATTTTCTGCCACAGAAAGGAGTTGAGGCCAAAACATTGAATTTTTTCAAGAGTACTTAGATCTAGTTTGTAGGGTTAAAGGGATCAAAGGATGTGGGAAGAAAGCAGGAGCAGAGTGCTGAGTTGAACAATCAGCCATGATCGTATTGCATGGTGGAGCAGGCTCAAATTACCAAATGGCTTCCTCCTGATCTGATTTTCTATTCTAGTTGGGGGAAATCAACATTATTATTAACTAAAAATTGGAAGTTATTATCCTAGAATTACATAATACCAGTGTGCCATATCAAGAATCTGTTGCTAGCTGTGCTGATGAAGCTGTGTCTGATATTGCACCTACAAAAAGGAAATTATTCATTCCATTCATGTTAAATATCACTTATGCTATGGCGGCTCATTCCATACACACACCACCCTCTGCATGAAAAAGATGCCCCTTAGGTCCCTTCTAAATCTTTCCCATCTCACCTTAAACCTAACCTGTCTATTTTTGGACTTGCCCCACTCCAGGGTAAATACTTTGCCTATGCTATCCACCCTTTCCATGCCTCCCATAATTTTATAAACCTTTATAAGATCACTCCTCAGTCTCTAACACTCCAGGGTTAACAGCCTGTTCAGCCTCTTCCTATACCTAAAATCCTCCAATCCTGGCAGCATCCTTTCAAATCTTTTCTGAACACTTTCAAGCTTTGGCCATTATTTGCAAATATGCTAACTGGGTATTGAGTTCTGTCTTTGGACCATGACTCAGAATCATATTTTTTTAAGTTAGAACTTTGACTGACTTGGAAGTCAGCAGGACTGACGAATGGTAATTGCAGCCAAATCATTAACTCTGCTTTCTTTCAGAATCTGCCAGACCTACTGAGTTTCTCCAGCTATTTCTGTTTTTGTTTCATAAATATAGAACTGGACAGCAGCTGTTTGTTGCTTTCAAGTTAATGAATTACATACATTTAAACTTCCTTGGGTGTATAACTAAAAGATGAATGAATCCTAAGTTATGGTTAATACTACTTGAGTCTGTTGCATGTCTGTGTATAATTAATTCCCTTGAGAATTTTTTACATAGAATATTTAATGTTGTATATTAAAATAACTAGATAATTAAAGCGCCTTTGTATTTCAACATACTGCTATATTTTATCAGATTCATGGGATAATATAGACAATCTATGTGCATACATCATGTTCGTCTAATTTTTTTTCAAATCTAGGATGTCCCACATCCTCCAGTTTGAGGAGCAAACAAGAAAAGTGAAAGATGCAAACATGCAAGATGAAGACACTTTCGAAATACATGATCCTCGGAATCCAGTGAACAAAAGGAGGAGGGAGGAAAGTAAAAAGATCATGAAAGAGAAGAAAGAAAGAAGATAAAACCCCTCTTCCCCCTTGAATCGATGTTGCATGTAACTGATGAGTTCTGTCCTAGTCATATGGCATTAGGGTATATTACTAATACTTAGACAGCTTGATGCAGTCTGTAATAGCACAAACTTGCAAGATGACTCTTACAAAAAGAATACATTTTCTAATGATTTTCCTTGAAATAAATAGAAAATAAATTTTATTATAGCACTTTTGATTTTCTTCTGGAGTTTCTATTGTACTGCATATTATTGGATTGATTTAAAAAAAATAGAAAGGGGATTCATTCTGAACTTTTCAGTGGTTAGCACTGCTGCCTCACAGCGCCAGAGACCCGGGTTCAATTCCCGCCTCAGGTGACTGACTCTGTGGAGTTTGCATGTTCTCCCCGTGTCTGCGTGGGTTTCCTCTGGGTGCTCCGGTTTCCTCCCACAGTCCAAAGATGTGCAGGTTAGGTGAATTGGTCATGCTAAATTGCCCATAGTGTTAGGTAAGGGGTAAATGTAGGGGTATGGGTGGGTTGCGCTTCGGCGGGGCGGTGTGGACTTGTTGGGCTGAAGGGCCTGTTTCCACACTCTAAGTAATCTAATCTAATCTAACCACACAGGGAGTACCGGATGCATTAGACTAGGTTGGAAGAGATGCAGGTGAACCTCTGTTCCACCTGGAAGGACTCTTTGAGGCCCTGGATGGAGGTGAAGGAGGGCTGTACAGGCAGGTGTTCCATGTTTTTTCCGTTACAGGGGGAGTTGGAGGGGTTGATGGGGAATGCGACGTGAACAATGGCATGGAAAGGGAACAGACCTTGCAGAAAGCAAAGAGGGGAGGGCAGGGGAAAACGTTCTGGGTGGTAGGTTCTAATTGGAGTTGTTTGAGGATGATACTTTGGATGCGGAGGCTGGTAGGGTGGTAAGGACAAAGGGTCCCTATCTTTATTATGTTTGGAGGGGGCGGAGTTTAGAGCAATGGAGGAGGTATGGTAGAGGGCTGTCTGGATGACAGAGGGGGGGGGGGAAATAAACATTGTTTGAAATAGGAAAACGTCTTGGATGCTTGGGAGTGGAATGTCTCCTCATCAGGACAGATGCCATGGAGACGGACAAATAACCATAATGTTGAACAATCCCACTTCAGTATGTACTCCTGTACTGTTCCCCAACTCTTCTGCCATTACATCATTGACTGCATCGGTACTGCATTCTGTACCCAGGCTGAACTGGAACAGTTCATCGACTTCAGTAACAACCTCCACCCTGCCCTCAAATTCATTTGGTCCAGCTTGGACAGCTCCCTCCCCTTTCTTGATCTCTCTGTTTCCATCTGTGTTGACAGTTTACAGACCAACATTTACTAAAAACCCACAGACTCCCATAGCTACCTGGGCTACACCTTCTCCCACCCTGTATCCTGCAAAAACTTCATTCCATTCTCCCAATTTCTCTGTCTCTGTTGCATCTGCTCTGACAAGGAGACGTTCCACTCCCAAGCATCCGAGATGTCCTCCTATTTCAAACAATGTTTTTTCTTCCCCTCAGTTATCCACCGCACCTCCTCCATTCCCCATTCCACTGCTCTAAATTCCACCCCTCATCCCAAACATAATAAAGATAGGGTTGCCCTTGTGTTCACTTTCCACCCCACCAGCCTCTGCATCCAATGTATCATCCTCAAAAACTTCTGCCAATTCCAATTAGACCCCACCACCTAGAACATCTTTCCCTTTCTGCCTTCTACAAAGGCCGTTCCCTTTGCCACTCCCTAGTTCGCATCACACTCCCCACAACCCCTCCAACCTGCACCAGTAACTTCCCCTATAAGTGAAAGAAATGCAACACCTGCCCATACACCACTTCCCTTACCATCCAAGGGCCCCAAATCATTCTTCCAGGTGAGACAGAGATTCACCTGCATCTTCTCCAACCTGGTTTACTGTATCCAGTGCTCCCGATGTGGTCTTCTCTACATCATTGAGACCAAACATAGACTAGGTGTCCATTTTGCCAAGCATTTTTACCGGGCCCTAAATGGCCAGCCTGACCTCTTGGTCGCCACCATTTCAATTACCCTTCCTACTCCCTCTCCAACATGTCCATCCTTGGCCTCCTCCATTGCTGTAGTGAATCAGAATGCAATTTGGTGGAACAACATTTCATCTTCTGCCTGGGTAGCCTACAGACCTAGGGCTTAACATTGAGTTCTCGAATTTTGAATAACCTTCCCACACATCCTCGACTCGCATTCCACTCCTGCCTCCTCCTTTCCATTCCACCTATCACCCTTCCTTCCAGCTTCCAACCGGATTCATCTTTCCCATTGACTAACCAGGTCGTACTCACTACTTGTGTTCACCTATCACTACCTCACCAGTCTGCTACTCTCCCTAACCCACAACCTCCTCTCTTTATCCCCCCGTCCATTCCTGAAGAAGGGTTATACCTGAAAAGTTGACTTCTCCACCTCCCAATGCTGTCTGATTTACTGTGTTTCTCCAGCCTCCTGTTTGTGTGCTTTGGGTTCCAGCATTTGTCTCCAACAGGCTGAATGGCTTACTCTGGTTCCTATGTAGACAAAAGTGAGAACTGCAGATGCTGGAAACCAGAGTTTAGATCAGAGTGGTGCTGGAAAAGTACAGCAGGTCAGGCAGCATCCGAGGAGCAGGAAAATCAACGTTCAGAGCATAAGCTCTTCATCAGGAATGTGGGAGAGAGATAAATGGGAGGGGGTTTGGGCTTGGGGTAATGCAACTGGGAATGCGATAGATAGATGAAGGTGGGGGCATGATAGTGATAGGTCGGAGAGGAGGGTGGAGCGGATAAATGGGATAAAAGATGGACAGGTAGGACAGTTCAAGAAGGCGGTGCCAAGTTAAAAGGTTATGGATTAAGGTCGGGGAGGGGTGATGAGGAAACTGGTGAAATCCACATTGGAGGGTACTAAGGTGGAAGAGAAGGCGTTCTTCCTCCAGGCTTTGGGTGGCTAGAATTTGGTGATGGAGGAAGCTCAGGACTTGCATGTCCTTGGCGGAGTGGGAGGGGGGTGAAGTGTTTGCCCACAGGGCGGTGGGATTGTTGGGTGCATGTGTCCCAGAGATGTTCTCTAACATTCCAGGTGTTGGCGTCCTGTCTCCCCAATTATTAGAGGAGACCACATTGAGAGCCACAGAGATAGTAGATGATGTGTGTGGAAGTACAGTAAAATCTCTGTCGGATGTGGAGGGATCCTTTGGGGCCTTGGACAGAGGTGAGGGGGGAGGTGTGGGTGCAGGCTTTACACCTCTTGCGGTGGCAGGGGAAGGCACTGGGAGTGGGGTGTAGGCTGGTGGAGGGTGTGGACCTAATAAGGGATTCATGGAGGGAATGGTCTCCGCAGAACACTGTTAGGGGTGGGGTGGGAAATATATCTCTGGTAGTGTGGTCTGTTTGTATGTGGCGGAAATGACAGAGTACAATATGTTGTATCCAGAGATTGGTGCCTTGTTAGGTCCATGCCCCCCACCAACTCACACTCCACTTCTGACACCTTCCCTTACCATCTGGTCTCTTCTGATCTCCCTGCTACAGGAAGGATGTTGTGAAATTTGAAAGAGTTCAGAAAAGATTTACAAGGATGTTGGAAATAGTGCAGACTGCAGATACTGGAAAGTCAGAGTCAATAAAGTGTGGAGCTGGAAAAAGCACAGAAGGTCAAGCAGCATCAGGGGAGCAGGATAGACGACATTTCAGAGAGGAACCTTTCATCAGGACAATCTGATGCAAGTTTCCGACCTGAAACAGCAACCCCCCTGCTGCTCTGATGCTGCCTGACCTGCTGTGTTTTTTTCCAGATCCACACTTTACAAGAATTTTGCCAGGGCTGGAGGGTTTGAGCTATAGGAAGAGGGTGGGGGAGTCCAAGGTTAGAGGGCATAAGGTGAGAAGGGAAAGGTTTATAAGGAACTTAAGGGTGGTGCTGAGATGGTTCGTGTATGGAATGAGCTGCCAGGGAAGGTGGTGGAGGCTGGTACAATTACAGCATTTTAAAGGCATTTGGATGGGAATATGAATAGGAAGGGTTTAGAGGGAAATGGGCGAAGTGCTGACAAATGGGACTAGATTAATTTTGGTCAGCATAGGCGAGATGGACTGATAGGGATATGTTTCCATGCTGTACAGTGTTATAACTCTATTTCCACTGTTCTGTGTGTGAAAAATTGCTCTTTGATTTAATGGTTAATTATTCTTGTTCTTCCTGACAATGATGGGGAAATTGGTGCTCCTGACTCTGTGAAGCTGGGGTGCACAGAGGTCTTTGCTTTGCAGTTGCTGTGGACTGACCTATTCACTGTCTGCAAGGTTTCATACTCAGGTATTTCTGCCTCCAGCTTCGAAGCCGTGTCTGTCTTTCTGAAGGTACTGCCTTGTCCATTGTCACCTGAAGAGACGAAGAGACTCTGTAATGGTCTAGAATGTGATGTGGTCCTTCCCAGTCTTTCCTCAGGCAGTAAGGGAAACTATGACGGCCCTTAATTTTGGGGTGGTCTACAAACTGGTGGGTAGACTTACCATTCAAGGTGAGATTGTTGCCTTGTTTCAGACCAACGATCCAAATGGACCTAAAGATCTAAAAGTAATTTTAATATGTCCCAAAATAATTTCAATTAAGTCAATACTTTCATATTTAGCATTTTCTGCCGAACTCTGATGCATAATCATTCAGGTCTTGCACCAGAAGAATCCCAGGTCATTAAGAAGAACATATGGAACATGCACGTGGCTCAGTGGTTAGCACTGCTGCCTCACAGTACCAGGGTCCCAGGTTCAATTCCAGCCTCGGGCAACTGACTGTGTGGAGTTTGCACATTCTCCCCGTGTCTGCGTGGGTTTCCTCCGGGTGCTCCAGTTTCCTCCCACAGTTGAAAGATGTGCAAGTCAGGTGAATTGGCTATGCTAAATTGCCCAGTGTTAGGGGAATGGGTCTGGGTGGGTTACTCTTCGGAAGGTTGGTGTGGACTGGTTGGGCTGAAGGGCCTGTTTCCACACTGTAGGGAATCTAATCTAATCTAATCAATGTGATGTCAGAAGTATAAACAAATAGGTCAGGCACGTGTCAAAGGTGGACCTGTCTTGTTGATGCAACACATTTGTGATGTGAAGCAAGAAATTGACTCAAGCATTACCTTCATGTGATGATTAAAATACGCTGGTATATTACATAATGATCATTATTTTGATTTCCCTCTGGATAATGTAATTCTGAAAATAAAAACTTAGAACATTTTCATTTTATTGCCAACCAGAGAAAATGATCTTGAGAAAGTCTGTATCTTTAAGACATTTTTTCAAATCGTGACCATGAGCACACCCTTGGGTAATCATCTCGAGTTCATTATTTTCCCAATAGTATCTGTTATGGAAGGTGAAATGAGAAGGTAAGATTGACTCCTGCACCTGGCATGTTAGGTCCATCCAGACACAAACCCCCTCCCTCCCGGGAACAGAGACCATAGTTCCAGAACCAGTGGACTCTGCTGTGTTGAGCTGTGGATGCAAGGAGTACATTGAGATGTAATGGGAGGGAGAGAGAGAGGGAGAAGGAAACATATTGAGGGCTCTTTAATGGCACTGCTGACAATATCATTTATGTTATTTTGCAACCTTGTTAAAGCAAATGTCACTGCTTTCACCTTACATCTGGATGTTAGTCTTTCTGCATAATCTCAACTTTAACTGTTCTCGCATGAGCACTAACTCTATCTCCACGTGGGATGTACCATGAATTGACATCTGTGCTGAGAGCCTGCTACAGCATCTGTGAGCAAGAGGGACAATGTCTACAGAGGACAATGGGTGCAGCCCCTCATCTATAACCTTCCCCTGGTGTCTGTGACCAAAGAGTGCTGGTGTGAGTGAGTTGGTTTGGGCCACAGCAGAGTGGGAGCCAGTGCATTCAGATGGCCAGGGATTAAGGGTTGTGTCCTGTACTCTATATGGGTTTGTGTGTACCAATCTTTCTTTTCAAAGGTCAATGCATCAGTAAGTCTTGCAGACCTTCTCTACACAGATCGAGACTCTTACCGCACCCAATCGGAGCTTTTACCTCCCTATCTGCACTTTCCATTTCTAGCATGATGGAAGGCAAAATCACAAGCTCCTTAGCAGTAGCTTCCATCCTCTGCCTCTATGTGTCAGTGAGACTCCGAACATCCACTTCTCCTTTCTGTAAACCCCATACCATTCCCACTTCCGCAGTCCCCCACGTCAAGCTATCTACATGTTCCTACAACTGCCCACCCTTGCACTCTAATCCCACCTGGTCACTGGTAGATGCGGTGACCATGCCAGGGGTGGACATATACCACACCCCTCTCACATGAGGCCGGGGTTCTCCTGCCCTCCCCTGCATGAGCCCCCTTCCCATCCATGCTTTACTATATCACCACTCCCCCTTGCAGCTTCAGTTGCTCCCCCCACCTTTATGATTCTTATCCATCCTTGCCCCCAGTTTTGAAGAGTAACTTGCCAAGTCTCCTTTTATAGCAGCAGTTCCCTGGTCATCCTTGTTCCCCTTCATTTCTGTGAATGGACCCGATGGATTGAACAGCCCCGGATGGGAATTGCACAGACACTGGCTGGTGGCTGGAGATTTTCACGATTGCATTAACCCTAACGTCCCGCCCTCCAACTCTGACTGGCCAGCATGGTACTCCAGGATTACAGAGGTACAACATCCCTAACCGAGACACCCTGACAGGCTGCCAGTCCCCTGGAAGTTGTAGTTACTGTGCTGGGGGAGCCCCTGACTGATGACTTTAACAAGGACTTTATGACCTGTCTACCTACTTACTGCACAGGCAGACTGTTTGCCGTGTGAACATAGTGCAGGTGTGATATCGACATGGCACCCTGCTGCAGCGGAACATGTACAATCCTTAAACTGGGGGCTGCTTAGCAGCAAGGTAAGCTGCCTCATTCTGCAAATCAAAAGTATAAATGATGGAGCAAGATGCTCCAGACATTGAGGTAGGCTCTGCCAGGCCTCCAGTCTGATTCTGCTGCAGCCCACATTACTCAGACTCCTATAAGATTCTGATCTATCATTCTAAACAAGTACCCACTTTAGGATTTGAAATTAATCACAACTATTCTGTGTCATTGCTACCAGTGAGTCAGGTAATTTAATGTTTTCTAACTATGGGCAGTACCTGAGCAACATGATCTATGATGAGCAATTTGGGAGATTCACTTGAGGCCTTTCTCAAGATTAAGGCTGTCAGATCACATTTTCTAACATTGTCCCAGAGGCCAAGACAAGATTCTCACTAGTGAGTGGTAACAGGAATATTGCTCATGGTTACCCCCATTATTAACTAATCTCACCTCATTAATGTCTAGGCTCCTGTTCTCCTACCCACTGGATAGAAACTAGACATTGAGAATTTCTGGCAATGGAGGCCTGAGTAGGTCCCCAGCAATTCCAGCTTGCCACTTGCTCCTCAGTCCCCCATCTTGGACATCGGCACCAAAATCTCAGGACCATCTCCAAGACAGCGATCACACGCATGCACACACACACACACACACACACACACACTCCACAGATGTTGGCATCTGAAACATGCCAGCCTCACCACATCAGCATGCTACATCTCCAATCCACTGACAGTACATACCAGGATTTCAATGCTGAACTTTGGAGTACACCAGTTACTGCACAGACACTTTGTACAAAGGGCCAGGCAGCTAGCTGTCAGGTTGGACCAGACTGCATCTCACGGCTGCTCACTTGCTATTACTGCACACCCGCTTTGCACCTATATGGATGCCATCGGCCTGTCCCAACTTACATTTTCTTGTGCTTTGCCCCCTCAGCCTGGTCTTAAAGGGTCACAGTAATTCTGTTTTGCTTTGTATTTCAATGCAGACACTAACGCATGCAGCTCCTCCTGGTTCTCAACACTCAGCAGTCATAGGAGTTGAACACGTTGCTGTTTGGCACATTGTTGTAAGGCCATGAGATGTGAAAGTAGAAGGAGGCCATTGAGTCCATCAGGTCTGCCCAGTCATCAATTACATTATGGCTGATCTGAAAATCCTCCACTCCACTTTTCTACATCAATCAGAGCCCTGCAGCTTTAGTCAGCAACCTACACAATAAACCAGAATTGAGGTCACAGATTGAGGGTATAGGGTCTGCCATTTACAACTGAGAGAAGGAGAACGTTTTTCAACCAGAGAGAGAGTTAGATATAGATTTTTGGGCTAAAGGGACCAAAGGATTTAGGGAGAAAGGGGAGCAAGGTATTGAGTCAGGTGATCAACCATGATCATACTGAATAGCAGAATAGGCTAAAACGGCCCAATGGTCTACTGCTGCTGCTATGTTGTATGCTTCTACACTCACTGCAGGTGCATCAACCAAATAACAATGTCTCAAAGTCAGAGCAGATTGGTCCTCAGTCAGTATGGGGGAGTGAGCTGCCATCAGTCCAGGGGAACATTTGCTGACAGTCCGAGGGCTCGGCATGCTCACGGCAATCAAAGTCGGGGGCTCCACCTTACTTTAGACCAAAAAATTGGGCCATGGCTGGGCCTGCAAGTCTGAGTGGATTCCTAGATGATCAATTGGGGAAGAGCACAGAGAGTGTTCAGGGATACAATCAGTCCGCAGTCAGGACAATCCGTCCAAGTCCAATGGAATTCTGAAGAAAAGTCATACTGGAAATGTAATGTTAACACCACAGACGTTGCCTGAGCTGCTGCACGCTCTGTGTTTGGTTCAGATTTCCAGCATCTGCTGCATTTAATCAAGAAAAAAAATTGTTTCCTTAGTTCTCTCTTATTTAACTGACTTTTTTTATTTTTAAAATTATTTTTAACAAACCTGTTCAGTTACATTTGGACGTACCTCCAAAGCAGGTGAGACTTGAACCCAAATTTTGGCCGAGACATGAGTATACCATCACTGCTTTGCAATAATATTCATTTTATGTTTTTGTTTCCTTGGTTTCATTTTATTTCTGTTTCTTTCTCTCCTTTTCCTCAGTTCACAATAAACCTCATTATATGCTGCTGGGATACAAGTATTATGAATATTCACCATTCGTCTCACTTTTACTAATAAGCGAATACATGAGAGAATAAGAGAAGTCCCATTAGACAGTCTCACCTCATTATAGCAGTCTCATAATGCTCCCTAACTAGATGGTAAGAGACAGAGAGGAAAAGTATTGATTTAGCAACATGTGACAGCTGGCCAAACAAGGCTTAGAGGCAGAGGACTGCTTTGAGGGACCAGCTTATGAGTCTAGTCTTTTAAAACATATGCTTGGATATGTTCGCTGCTCTGGATCTGTGGCTGTGCCATGGTTATTAAATTTACTCGCAGTATCAATTTCCCCATGATCCAGCCACAGCCACAGGAAACCTAACTGTATTTCTTGTACTTCAGCAGCTTTATCAATAACCCCAAGGTCTGTCAACACACACGATTTCAAGCACCTTCAGAGAGTGTAGGTATTTGCCAGAGCAGGAAAAGATTTCACTTGATGAATAAGCATCTTTCACTGGGACTGTTGATGCCTCTGTGCAAACCAATTCCCTACACAATCTGCAAAATTCTGGGCACGTTTATCAATTTAGTTGTTTCAATGGGAATTTCCTCTCCCCGTCTCTCCTACGATAAGCTTCATGCTTAGCATTTCTGGAGAAGTTTTCCTTGGCTCCAAGTTTGAGATTCTAATGTTTCTTTGTCTGATCCGGTTTCAGTATATAATGTGCTTGCCATATTCACGTTACTGGCGAATTGCTGCTATTTCTGTTTTTCTTTTGTTTTTCTCGGCAGGGATCACCTTTGAACAGTTTATCATTCTAAGTATTTTTTCAGGGTTTTCTGATAAAGAAAAGCTATAATATTGCAAGGTATCATAACAGAAAACTCCAGCCATTGAAAACAACTGCATTGTATAAACTAATACCAAGAAGTGTTCCCTACTTCCCGTGGTTTTCAATTTCTTTTCAAAGGGAAGATGGGAAAGGATCTTCAAAAGATGCACTCAATTCAGCCCATCCTAACTGTGCTGGAGTTAACTCTTCCAGTTGAGCTGTCTGATCTCACAGAGTGGTCTCTTCGGACAGATATCTGCCTTTTCATCTGGTCTAATTGGGGAGGAGGAGTGCATTGATGTCTACATGTCAGCAAAAGCTCAATGGTTTGCTTTCTTATCTCTGAGTCAGAAGATTGTGCACGAAAGTCCAGTATCAGGAATTGAAAATAAAAATTGAGGCTGATGGTTCGTTCTACTGCTAAAGGAGCCCTGTTCTTGGGCACAGAACTATGTTCTTAATGCACCTTTAACTGAAAGCCCTGTCTGTCCTCCCAAGTAGATGAGACAAGGCTCATGGTACAATTTCAAGGCAGAACAGGGGAGTTTCCCTGCTCTCTTCACCAATATTCTTCCTTTAATCAATATTACAAAAAACACATTATCCAGTGTCTGTGGGAGCTTGCTGCATCCAAATGGCTGTCACCCTTCCTACGTAACATCAATGACTCCATCTCAAGTTGTAAAGCACTGTGTAATAGCTGTTAGTCATGACAAGTCCGATATAAATACAACATTTAACAATTTGATTCCTGAGATGACAGGACTGACATATGAGGAGAGATTGTGTTGATTAGGATTGTATTCACTGAAATTTAGAAAAATGAGGGGAGATCTGATAGAAACCTATGTTAAATTAAGACCATAAGACCATAAGAAATAGGAGTGGAAGTAAAGCCATTTGACCCATCGAGTCCACTCTGCCATTCAATCATGGCTGATGGGCATTTCAACGCTACTTACCCCCACTCTCCACGTATCCCTTAATTTCATGTGAGATTAAGAATGTATCAATCTGCCTCGAAGACATTTAACGTCCCGGCCTCCACTGCGGTGTGTGGCAATGAATTCCACAAGTCCACCACTCTCTGGCTGAAGAAATGTCTCCTCATTTCCATTCTAAATTGACCCCCTCTAATTCTAAGGCTGTGCCCACAAGTCCAAGTATCCCCACCTGACGGAAACACTTTCCCAGTGTCCAACCTTTCTAAGCCATGCATTATCTTGTACGTTTCTATTAGATCTCCCCTCAACCTTCTGAACTATAACAAATACAATCCCAGGATCCTCAGCCGTTCTCCCAGCACTAGACGGGTTCAATGCAGGAAGGATGCTCCTAATGGTTTAAGGATAAAGGTAAACCTTATAGAGTTGAAATGAGGAGAAATTTATTCACCCAGAGAGTGTTGAGCCTGTGGAAGTCACTATGACAGGAAGTGATTTAGGCCAAAGCATTATGTTTTCAAGAATGGGGTAGATATAGCTGTTGTGGCTAAAAGGATCAAGTGATATAGGAGAAGGAAAAGTTAGGCCTTGGTGACCAGCCATGATCATACTGAATGGTGGAGCAGGGTCAAGCGGTTGACTGGCCTACTCTCCTGCTCCTGTGTTTCAAGTCATTTTTTTGTTTTAAATCCATTCCCTGTTCTCTCTTGAATTTTTTTATCTTACTTTATTTTCAGATTCTTTTCTATGGCAAGTGATATTTTATTAACAGCCTCTTTCATCCCTTTTGGGTTGAGGAATTCCTTGATTAAATAGCTCTAATTTCTCTGATAACATTTTCTCCAAGCTCCCCTCTTTATTCTCCGAAGGATAAACATTAAGTTATGCCCATTTGTTGCCTATTTACCAAGTAGTTCACTTTTACCTTTTAAATCATTTAGCAACTTTTAAATTTTATTAGATTTAACTTTTAACTTTTTCAGACAATTCTTTATAATAACAATTGTTCATTCCTGATATTAGTCAAGTATTTATTTTTTGAGACATTTTCTGTGGTTCTCTCCTAAGTGGGAGTGCTCAACATTGCAGACATTGCTCTAACTGTGGCTTAACAATATATGCATAAAGTGCATTTAATATTTCTTTCTTTAATGTTTATGTCATTGTCTATCCAATTTTAAATTTCGCACAGGGCAAGTGTAGTAATATTATCACATGATACATCATAGCTGAAGCCTAACTTTACAGCCTTCCACAATGCAAGGAGCACCTCATGATGGAGCAGCGTTCTGAAAGCTTGTGATGGCAAGTAAACCCGTTAGACTATACGTTGTGTTGTGTAACTTCTAACCTTACACTATAGGAAGTGTCAGATACTATAAAGTGTATACATACTTAAAATCACAGAGTCACAGAGATGTACAGCATGGAAACAGACCCTTTGGTCCAACCCGTCCATGCCGACCAGATACCCCAACCCAATCTAATCCCACCTGCCAGCACCCACCCATATCCCTCCAAACCCTTCCTATTCATATACCCATCCAAATGCCTTTTAAATGTTGCAATTGTACTAGCCTCCACCATTTCCTCTGGCAGCTCATTCCATACACGTACCACCCTCTGCGTGAAAAATTTGCCCCTTAGGTCTCTTTTATATCTTTCCCCTCTCACCCTAAACCTATGCCCTCTAGTTCTGGATTCCCCAACCCAAGGGAAAAAGACTTTGTCCATTCATCCTTTCCATGCCCCTCATAATTTTGCAAATACCTCTATAAGATCACCCCTCAGCC
Organism: Chiloscyllium punctatum; assembly: GCF_047496795.1. Classification (NCBI taxonomy): domain Eukaryota; kingdom Metazoa; phylum Chordata; class Chondrichthyes; order Orectolobiformes; family Hemiscylliidae; genus Chiloscyllium; species Chiloscyllium punctatum. The sequence goes on along the minus strand of NC_092739.1, from coordinate 90,352,624 downwards.
TCCGACGCTCCAGGGAAAACAGCCCCAGCCTATCAGCCTCTCCCTTCAGCTGAAATCCTCCAACCCTGGCAACATCCTTGTAAATCTTTTTTGAACCCTTTCAAGTTTCACAACATCTTTCCGATAGGAAGGAGACCAGAACTGCACACAATATTCCAGCAGTGGCCTAACCAATGTCCTGTACAGCCTCAGCATGACCTCCCAACTCCTGTACTCAATACTCTGACCAATAAAGGAAAGCATACCAAACGCCTTCTTCACTATCCTATCTACCTGCGACTCCACTTTCAAGGAGCTATGACCTACAATCCAAGATCTCTTTGTTCAGCAACACTCCCTAGGACCTTACCATTAAGTTTATAAGTCCTGCTAAGACTTGCTTTCCCAAAATGCAGCACCTCGCATTTATCTGAATTAAACTCCAACTGCCACTCCAGCCGAATAGCCCATCTGATCAAGGTCCCATTGTAATCTGAGGTAACCTTCTTTGCTGTCCGCTACATCTCCAATATTGGTGTCATCTGCAAACTTACTACCTTTACCTCTTTTGCTCACATCCAAATCATTTATGTTAATGATGAAAAGTAGTGGACCCGATCCTTGTGGCACTCCACTGGTCACAGGCTCCTGTCTAAAAAACAACCCTCCATATTCTTCCTTTGAGCCAGTTCTGTATCCAAATGGCTAGTTCTCCCTGTATTCCGTGAGATCTAACCTTGCTAACCAGCATCCCATGGGGAAACTTGTTGAACACCTTACTGAAGTCCATCAAGATCATGTCTACCGTTCTGCCCTTATCAATCCTCTTTGATACTTCTTCAGAAATCTCAATCAAGTTTGTGAGACATGATTTTCCCACTCACAAAGCCATGTTGACTATCCCTAATCAGTCCTTGCTTTTCCAAATACATGTACATCCTGTCCCTCAGGATTCCTTCCAACAACCTGCCCACCACAGACATCAGACTCATGGTTCTATAGTTCCCTGGCTTGTCCTTACTATCCTTTTTAAAGATTGGCACCACATTAGCCAACCTCCAGTCTTCCGGCACCTCACCTGTGACTTTGATGATACAAATATCTCAGCAAGGGGCCCAGCATTCACTTCCCTAGCTTCCCACAAAGTTCTAGGGCACACCTGATCAGGTCCTGGTAATTTATCCACTTTTATGCATTTCAAGACATCCAGCACGCCATCCTCTGTAATATGGTCATTTTTCAAGATGTCACCATCTATTTCCCTCCATTCTACATTTTCCATGTCCTTTTCCACAATAAACAGTGATGCTAAATACTCGCTTAGTATCTCCCCCATCTCCTGGCCACATTGCTGATCTTTGAGGGGCCCTATTCTCTCCCTAGTTACCCTTTTCTCCTTAATATATTTGTAAAAACTCTTTGGATTCTCCTTAACTCTATTTGCCAAAGCTATCTTGTGCTTCTTTTTGCCCTCCTGATTAAGTATATTCCTACTGCCTTTATACTCTTCTAAGGATTCATTCGATCTATCTTATCCATACCTAACATACGCTTCCTTCTTTTTCTGAACCAAACCCTCAATTTCTTTCATCATCCAACATTCCCTATACCCACGAGCCTTTCCTTTCACCCTAACAGGAATAAACTGTCTCTGGATTCTCATTATCTCATTTCTGAAGGCTTCCCATTTTCCAGCTGTCCCTTTACCTGCAAACATCTGCCCCCAATCAGCTTTTGAAAGTTCTTCCCTAATACCATCAAAATAGGCCTTTCTCCAATTTAGAACTTCAACTTTTAGATCTGGTCTATCCTTTTCCATCACTATTTTAAAATAGAATTATGGCCAAAGTGCTCCCCCACTGACACCTCAGTACCTGCCCTGCCTTATTTCCCAAGAATAGGTCAAGTTTTGCACCTTCTCTCATCGGTACATCCACATGCAGAATCAGAAAATTTTCTTTTACAGGCTTAACAAATTCCTCTCCATCTAAACCCTATGGCAGTCCCAGTCTATGTTTGGAAAGTTAAAATCCCTGCCATAAACACCCTAATATTCTTACAGGTAACTGAGATCTCTTTAAAAATTTGTTTCTCAATTTCCCTCTGACTATTAGGGGGTCTATAATACAATCCCAATAGGGTAACCATCCTTTTCTTATTTCTCAGTTCCACCCAAATAACTTCCCTGGATGTATTTCTGGGAATATCCTCCCTCAGTACAGCTGTAATACTAACCCTTTTTAAAAACGCCATGCCTCCTCCTCTCTTGCCTCCCTTTCTGTCCTTCCTGTAGCATTTGTATCCTGGAGCATTAAGCTGCCAGTCCTGCCCATCTCTGAGCCATGTTTCTGTAATTGCTATGATATCCAAGGCCCATGTTCCTAACCATGTCCTGAGCTTATCTGCCTTCCCTGTTAGGCTCCTTGCATTGAAATTAATGGATTTTAATTCACCAGTTCTACCTTGTTCTCTGCTTTGTCCCTGCCTGCCCTGACTGTTTGACTCGCTTCTTTTCTCAACTGCACCAGTCTCAGATTGATCTCTTTCCTCACTATCTCCCTAGATCGACCCCGACCCCACCCCCACCCCCCACAACCACCACCAACCCCAACCTTAATAGTTTAAATCCTCCCGAGCAGCTCTACAAATTTCCCTGCCACTATATTAGTCCTCTTCCAACTCAGGTGCAATCCGTCCTTCTGGTACAGGTCACTTCTACCCCAGAAGAGATTCCAAAAATCCAAAAACGTGAGTCCTTCTCCCATACACCAGGTCCTCAGCTATACATTCATCTGCTCAATTCTCTTATAAGGTATTGGGTTTTTAGAAGCACATTAAGATGGACAAGTCCCCAGAACCTAAATGTATTGATGCCAGAATGCTGAGGGAGGAAATTGCTGGGCCTTGTATGAAATCTTTCTGTCCTCTTTAGTCAAAGGAGAGCTCCCAGGGGACTGGAGAACAGCCAATAGCGTTCCTTTGAGTAAGAAGGGTAACAAGGATAATCCGGGAAACCACAGGCCGATTAACCTTACATCGTTAGTGGGGAAATTATTGGAGAAGCTTCTTAGGCAGGATTAAATCACACTTGGAAAAATATGGACTTAGTGATAGGAACCATGGCTTTGTGTGAGGAATGTTGTGTCTCACAAACTTGTTTGAGAATTTTGAGGAATTAACAAAAATGATTGTGGGCAGTGTAATGGATGTTGTCCATATGGACTGTAGCAAGGCCTTTGACAAAGTCCCTTATGGCAGGCTGATACAGATGGTGAAGTCTCACAGGATCCACGGTGAGCTGGTAAGATGGATACCAAAATGGATTAGTCATAGAAGACAGAAAATAATGTTGTAAGCATGTTTTTCTAACTGGAAATCTATGACCAGTGATGTTTTGCAGGGATCAGTTCTGGGATCCCTGTTCTTTGCAATATATATAAATGATTTGATGGAGAATGTTTGCGGTTTGATTAGTACATTTGCAGACAACACAAAGAGTGGGGAAGTTGCAGATAGTGAGGAGGATTGTCAGAGGATACAGCAGGATATAGATAGCTTGGAGACTGGGCGGAGAAATGGCCGGCGGAATTTAATTTGGAAAAATGCGAGGTGATGTATTTTGGCAGATTTAATGCAGGGAGAAAATATACAGCAAATGTCAGAACCCTTAATAGCATTCGTGTACAGAGGGATTTAGTGTGCAAGGTTACAGGTTCCCTGAAAGTGACAACACAAGCATATAAGCTGCTCATTCACACACATAGGATGCTTGCCTACATCTGTATAAAGTAAAAAACACTGGCAAATCATGTTGCAGCCGTACAGACTTTAGGTAGGACACATTTGGAATATTGTGTCCTGTTCTGGTCACCACACTACCAAAAGGATGTGGAAGTTTTGGAGAGCATACAGAAATAGTTTACCAGGATGTTACCTGCTTTGGAGGGTGTTAGTTATGAGGAGAGATTGGACAAACTTGGTTTAAGGATGAGGGATGGCCTGATAGAGGTTTATGAGAGGCATGGACAAGATGGATAGTTGGAGTCTTTTTCCAAAGGTGGAAATGTCAATTGAAAGGGACATAGGTTTAAGATAAAAGAGGGAAGTTTAAAGGAAATGTGATAGGTACAAAGAGAGTGATGAGTGTTTGTTATGTGTTGCCAGAGGAGGTGGTAAAAGCAGACACAAGACCAATGCTTAGGAGCAAATTGATGAATAAATGAATAGGCAGAGAATGGAGGGATAGAAGGCACTTAGAGGCAAAAGGGTTTCAGTTTAGAATGACATCATGTGTTGGCAAGAGTCACCAAAGCTTATCAGATATGCAAATGATGAGAAAGCTGAAGTGCATTTCTATCCCACTCGAGCACATTGCTTAATCTTTAACTGAAATTATTCAGCTGGCAATGCAACGTGGGAACAAATCGCTATGGCAGACTCAAATTTGATGTCAGACACTGAGAAGTTGCAAATCTACATCAAACATTTCATTTCTTCACCTGTGACAGAATATTTCAAGTAAGGAACAGCCCTCCAATATTCCCACAGCTGTGGGAATAAATATTTTAGGTTCTTCAGAAAAGAAGCTATTGGTGGTGAATGGAAGAGTCCAACCTAAGGGACAAGTTAAAGATTTTCCCACAGATTGAGAATAAGGATTTGTTCTCAGAGATTGAACATTGGCTACATATAACTCTATAGATTCAGGACACAAGAAATTGCCCGGCTCAGTGATCCAGGATGTATTATAAAAGAAAATGCCTGTTTTGTATGACAACCATCTTTTACAAACAAAATTTATGAGAGAAAAGTTCCTCCAACTGATACAATTTAGCAATTGCCTGGCTTGGCAGGAAATAGGTCCTTTGCAAAGGAAGTTCATGAGATAAAACGTTCTTCAGTTGAAAGGAATTTTACAAAGCTCACATTGGTCAAGGACTAAATCAAGGTCAACAGTCTACAAGTTAAAGAGCTATCAAGTTTCCAAGTCCAAGGGGATCATATTCTGGCAAAGTAGTAAAACCACCAGACCACCTACATTTGTAAAGTTAGAGACCTAGAGGGAGATAGGATACTGGTAAATGCAATTATTGCACATGAATACATGAATGTTAAAAGTGGAAAAACATCTTGGAAGGGTGATGTTGTATAACTTGTTAAGCTCTGAAAGGGTTAATAATGAGGAGCGCATTAAGCACCTCCTAATATATTAATGTCATATGGACTTGAAAAGGTTAACACCCATCATTAAGTCTCCCTCATAGCTATAGTCATATTAATGTCATACTAATGTAACTTGTAACTTGTTAAATCCAAGAAAGGATCATTAAACTACCAAAATGTTTTCCTCTATGACACGAGATCAGTCAGACTCTTTACATCCCAAACTAAAAAGTGGATGGTGGCAGCAAATCTACTGGATATATCTTACATTGGGTTTGAGCTATAGGGAAAGACCGAAAAGACTTTGTCTTTTTTTCCCCTGGAGCATTGGAGGCTGAAAGATGCCCTTGTGGAGGTTTATAAAATCATGAGGGGCATGGACAGGGTGATTAGCCAGGGCCTTTCTCCCAAGGTAGGGGATTCCAAAACTAGAGGGGATGGGTTTAAGGTGAGAGGAGAAAAATTTAAAAAGGATCTGAGGGGTACCTGTTTTACACAGATGATGGTGAGTGTGTGGAACAAGCTGCCAGAGAAAGTGGTGGATACAGGTAGAGTAATAAGATTTAAAAGGCATCTGGATGGGTACATCAATAAGAAGGATTTAGAGGGATATGGGCAAAATGCTGCAAATGGGACTAGGTCAGATTGGGATGTCTGGTCAGTGCGGACAAGTTGGACTGAAGGGTCTGTTTGTATGCTGTATATCTCTGATTCTATGACTTTAAATGACTTTGATGCGGATTCATTGTGCAACAGGCAACATGCCATCCACAGCCAAAACACTGCAACATGGTGGTATCGTGCAAAGGAGGAAGTTATCACAGTCACAGGAGGCAGTTGGATGTGGTAGGGTCAGACTCAGCAGGAGAGGCCCAGGGAGAATAAAGTCCTGGTGAGGTTAGCGTCAAAGAAAGTCATGGTAACCTCAACCAGGGAAGGGTACAGAATCAGCAGGGAGCATTGGGAGCTGGATAGTGAGATTATTCAGGAGCAGAATTGGAACACGGTGACACGGAAGGGATCAGAAAAAATGAGGGCAGAGTCACAGGATAACAGAAATAGAAAACTGGCGACAGGGGAAGTCTGGAACCCAGAACTTTGCAGACAAATTATAAATCTCATAATTTTCCTCTGGATATCAACTGAGCAATTCTCATTTGATTTTGAAAAGGCAACACCCAAAATGAGAGGAGTGCACACTTTTGGAGTGCACCGTTATAGGCTCGATTTTCTGCCAGACTGAAGTGACGTGATCATGAATCCAGTAGGTGGTGAAACCTGATCAGCTGGATCCAACTCCCCATTAACCAGCCAATCATCATAGCTGGTGGCATTGCATTCCAACAGGATCTACATGAGGTCATGGAGCGTCAGCACATTGCAGTCTAAATGGCATCTCAGAGTGTTCAGGTCTGCACGGTACAATGCACCAAAGCAGATGTATTTAATTCATATTCTGTTCTGTCTGTGTAGACCAACCATTATAAAGACTGTAAGCCATCGCATTCCAGTGGGAAGTCTATGCCACACACAGACAGGCTAGAAGCAGAGATGGCAGTGGCAGTGAGATCGTTGCTGTCAGCTCCATCATGCCAATGCAAGATCAGAAGGACATTGCTGAAAATTCCCAGAAGGCAGGCTCACAATTGTAGATAGGAAGGTACACAGGAATATTCAAAGTACCTCTGCCAATGTACGTTGTATCTGGTGTCATGCCCACTGTTCTACAGCTGTCAGCAAATGTAGAGATGTATAAAGTTCCACTGAGGCCACCAAAATGAACAATTTAACTGACAACATACTAGGCCTCATCCTTACCAATCTGCCAGCTGCAGATGCATCTCTCGATGACAGTGTCGGTAAGAATGTCTATGACCCAATCCTTGTGGCATCCTGCCTTCATATTGAGAATACCCTCCATAATGTTGTGTTGTATTATCACTGTGCTAAATGGGACAGACTTTGAACAGATCTAGCAATGCAAGACTGGGCATCCATGACAATGTTCCATGACTGTGTGGTCAAATTCCACCCAAGCTCCATTTACAAGTCTGCTGTTGACTCCACAGTTATAGGTTGGATCTCAAACAATGTTGAGACAGAATTTGGGAAAGAGATTGAGTGCTGAGCAGCATGGTATAAAGACAACAATCTCTCCATCAATATCAGCAAAATGAAGGAGCTGGTCATTGACTTCAGGAAGCGGAGTGGAGGGTATTTCCCTGTCTGCATCAATGGTGCTGAAGTGAAGATGGTCAAGGGCATCAAGTTCCTGGGAATGGAGCATATACCAACAATCTGTCCTGGTCCACCCAATGGTCAAGAAAGCACAACAATCCTCTATATCCTCAGGAGGCTCAGTATTTTCAATAAGTCCATAGGACACTTCCAAAGTTTTATAGATGCACCACAGAAAGCATTCTATCTGGATGTGTCACAGTGTGGGTTGGCAACTGCACTTCCCAAAACTGCTAAAAACTACAGAGAGTGAAGATCACAGCCCAGTCCATCACACAAACCAGCCTTCCATTCATTGACTCCATCTAGACTCCTCGCTGCCTCAGGAAAGTAGCCAACATAATCAAAGACCCCTCTCTTCTACCCTCTTCTAATGTGCAGAAGATATAAAAATGTGAATACACATATGAACCATTTCAAGAACACTCTTTTCCCCGCTGTTATCAGACTTTTGAACAGACCTCTCAAATATTAATTCTAATCACACTCACTCTCCCTTCTCTGCAGCTGTAACACTGTATTCTGCACTCTGTTCGGATATCCTGATGCACTTTGTATGGTACGAACTGCCTTTAGAACATGCAAAACAATACTTTTCACTGTATCTTGGTATATGTGGTACCAATAAATCAAATATATCAAACAAACAAACAAATCTGCAACCTCATCGTCCAGCATGTTCCCCCACCCAACCATTGCCATCAAGTCAGGAGATCAACCCTGTTTCAACAGAGAATGCAGGAGGACATGCCAGGAGCAGCACCCAGCATGCCGAACAATGAGTTATCAACCTGGTGAAGCTATCAAACAGGTTGTGTTCCAAACAGAATAAGCAGCAAGTGATAAACAATGCTAAGTAATCCCACAGCCAATACATCAGATCTGGGTACTGCAGTCCTGCCACATCCAGTCGTGAATGGTGGTGGACAATCAAACAACACACTGAAGGTGGAAGCTCCACAAATATCCCCATCCTCAATGATGGAAGAGCCCAGCACATCAGTACAAATGAGAAGGCTAAAGCTTTCACTGCAATCTTCAACCAGAAGTGCCAAGTGGATGATCCATCTCAGCCTTCTCCAGTGGTCCCCAGCACTACAGATCCCAGTCTTCAGCTAATTCAATTCATTCCACGTAATATGAAGAAACGATTGGAGACACTGGATACTGCAGAGGCTGCAGGCCCTGACAACATTCCAGCAATAGTACTAAAGACTTGTGCTCCAGAAGCTGCTGCTCCCTGAGCCAAGTTGTTCTAGTTCAGTTATGACATTGGCATCTGCCCAACAGTGGAAATTTGCCCAGATATATCCTGTACATTGAAGTTAGGATAATTTCAACCCAGCCAGTTACCATCCCATCGGTCTACTCTCTATCAGCAGTAAAAGTGATGGAAGGGGTCATCAACAGTGCTATCAAACAGCACCTGCTCAGTGACACGCAGTTTGGGTTCCAGCAGGGCCACTCAACTCCTGACGTCATTACAGTCTTGGTTCAAACATGGACAAAAGAACTGAATTACAGAGGTGAAGTGAGAGTGACAGCCCTTGATAATCAAAGTCACATTTGACCAAGTGTAGCATCAAGGAGCCCTGGCAAAATTGGAATCAATGGGAATTGAGGGCAAACTCTCTGCTGGTCAGAGCCATACCTGATACATAGGAAGGTGGTTGTGTCATCTCAGCTCCAGGATATCACTGCAGGAATTCCTCAGGGTAGTGTCCTAGGCCCAATCATCTTCAGCAACTTCATCATGACCATCCCTCCATCATAAAGTCAGATGTGGGGATAATCCCTGATGATTGCACAATGTTCAGCAGCATTCGTGGCTCCTCAGATACTAAAGCAGTCCACGTTCAAATGCAACAGGATCTGGACAATATTTTGGCTTGGGCTAATAAGTGGCAAGTAACATTTGTCCCACACAAGTTCTAGGCTATGACCATCTCCAATAAGAGATTATCACTGAATTCCCCACTATCAACACCCTGGAGGTTAACGTTGACTAGAAATTCAACTGGACTTATCACATAAATACAGTGACTACAAGAGCAGGTCAAAGGCTAGGAATGCTGCAGCAAGTAACTCATGTCATGACTCCCCAAAGCCTGTCCACCATCTATGAAGCACAAGTCAGGAATGTGATTGAATACTTCCCACTTGTCTAGATGAATGCAGCTTCAAAAACACTCAAGAAGCTGGACACCATCCAGAACAAAGCATCCTACTTCGTTGGAACCACATCCACAAGCATCCACTCCCTCCACCATAGGTTCTCAGTAGCAACAGTGTATACTATTTACAAGACATACTGCAGAATATTACCAAAAAGGATTCTGGGTAATCCAAGTTGGAGGACGGTAAAATTTCTGGCTGTAACAGCTGCTCCTTTTTTGAGGTATTTAGGTGTTGGAGGTGATTTCCTCAAATTCCCAGTGCAGCAAATTACTGTTTAAAATACTGTTGCAATTGTTTTAGAACTTTGGAGAAAAAAAAATCAAAACAACAGCATTTTTAAAAGGGAGAGGAACAGACAAAGGAAGCATATGGTGAGGTCAGTGCAGGAGAGAGAGAGAAAGAAAGAAACCTACACTGCTAACTGACACAGCAGTGAACCTGCACAGTTACTGCCTTTGCTGTTTGAATTCATGTATCCATGGACATCGGAGTATGTCTAGGAAAATTAACAAACATCGAAATTCGCAACTGATCTTGGAGGAACCGATTTGGGAGAGGTCACAGCACAGAAACAGATTAGTAAAAATATTTGAAGTGTGGACTTACAGTAAGTCTGCAGTAGTTAGTAGAGTGGGTTCTTTCTTTATTATATGTTTTATTGAGATATGTCTCTTGATTAAACTTAAAAATATAAGCCATAAGTATTAATTTAATTTAGTGTTTTGTAGAGGAAGCACTAAATATTTTCTGTGTCTGTAAATTGAAAGAAGCAAAAATGGCCATTAGTAGAGTGATATGCTCTTCTTGTCGGATGTGGGAGTTCAGGGAGAGTTTCCGGGTTACTGAGGATTATATCTGCAATAAACGCCATTGGTTGTGAATCCTATCACATTGAATGAATTGGTTGGAGTGACAGTTAGAGGCAATGAGGAATTTACAAGAGCAAGGGGATGTGATGGAAGGTAGTTATAGGTAGGGGGGGGGGGGGCAAGTCGCAGATGCAGTCACATAGATGGGTTAACTCCAGGAAAGATAAGAGAGGTAGACAGGTGGTGCAGGAGTCTTCTGTGGCTATCCCCATTTCAAACGAGCATGCTGTTCTGAAAAATGTAGGGGGTGATGGATTCTCAGAGGAATATGGCACGAACAACCAAGTTTCTGAACTGGCTCTGATGCAATGAGGTGTATGTCGGGTTCCAAGAGATCGATTGTGTTAGGGGACTCTCTGGTCCAAGGTACAGACAGACATTTTTGTGGCGAAAGACCTGAATAGTGTGTTGCTTCCCTGGTGCCAGGATCAAGGATGCCCAGAATGTTCTCAAAGGAGGGAAGGACTAGCAGGAGGTCATTGTACACATTGGAACCAACAACATAAGAAGGGAAAAGTTTGAGATTCTGAAGGGAGATTACAGAGAGTGAGGCAGGAAGTTAAAAAGGAGGTCCTCAAGAGTAGTAATATCTGGATTACTCCCGGTGCCACGAACTAGTGAGGGCAGGAATAGGAGGATACAACAGCTGAATGCATGGTTGAGGAGCGAGTGTATGGAAGAAGGATTCGCATTTTTGGAATATCTTCTGGAGTAGAAGTGACGTGTACAAGGAGGACGGATTGCACCTAAATTGGAAGGGGACTAATATAGTGGCAGGGTGATTTGTGAGAGCTGCTCGGGAGGATTGAAACTAGTAAGGTGGGAGGGTTGGGACCCAAGGAGATAGTGAGGAAAGAGATCAACCTGACACTGGTACAGTTGAGAAAAGGAGCAAGTCAAATAGTCAGGGCAGGCAGGGACAAAGCAGAGAATAAACGGCATTTATTTCAATGTCAGGGGCCTAACAGGGAAGGGAGATGAACTCAGGGCATGGTTAGGAACATGGGACTGGGATATCATAGCGATTGCAGAAACATGGCTTAGGGATGGGCAGGACTGGCAGCTTAATGTTCCAGGATACAAATGCTACAGGAAGGACAGGAAGGGAGGCAAGAGAGGAGGGGGAGTGCCATTTTTGATAAAGGATAGCAGTACAGCTATACTGAGGGAGGATACTCCTGGAAATACATCCAAAGAAGTTATTTGGGTGGAACTGAGAAATAAGAAAGAGATGATCACCTTATTGGGATTGTATTATAGAACCTCTAATAGTCAGGGGAAATTAAGAAAAAAATTTCTAAGGAGATTTCAGTTATCTGTAAGAATAATAGGGTGGTTATAGTAGGGGATTTTAACTTTCCAGACATAGACTGGGACTGCCATAGTGTTAAGGGTTTAGATGGAGAGGAATTTGTTAAGTGTGTACACGAACATTTTCTGATTCAGTATGTGGATGTACCTACTGGAGAAGGTGCAAAACCTGACCTACTGTTGGGAAATAAGGCAGGGCAGGTGACTGAGCTGTCAGTGGGGGAGCACTTTAGGACCAGCGACCATAATTTATTAGTTTTAAAATAGTCATGGAAAAGGATAGACCAGATCTAAAAGTTGAATTTCTAAATTGGAGGAAGGTTAATTTTGATGGTATTAGGCAAGAACTTTCAAAAGCTGATTGGGGGTAGGTGTTCGCATATAAAGGGGACGGCTAGATAATGGGAAGTCTTTAGAAATGAGATAACATGAATCCAGAGACAGTATATTCCTGTCAGGGTGAAAGGAAAGGCTCGTAGGTATAGGGAATGCTGGATGACTAAAGAAATTGAGGGTTTAGTTCAGAAAAAGACGGAAACATATGTTAGGTATAGATAAGATAGATCAAATGAATCCTTAGAAGAGTATAAAGCCAGTAGGACCGTACTTAATCAGGAGAGCAAAAAGAGACATGAAATACGTTTGTCAAATGGAGTTAAGGAGAATCCAAAGGGTTTTTTCAAATATATCAAGGTCAAAAGAGAAAATAGGGAGAGAATAGGGCCCCTCAAAGATCTGCAAGGCGGCCTTTGTGTAGAGCCGGAGGAGATGGGGGAGATACTAAACAAATATTTTGCATCAGTGTTTACTGTAGAGACAGACATGAAAGATATAGAATGGAAGGGAATAGATGGTGACATCTTGAAAAATGTCCATATTACAGAGGAGGAAGTGCTGGATGTCTTGAAACACATAAAAGTGGATAAATCCCCAGGACCTGATCAGGTGTACCCTAGAATTCTGTGGGAAACTAGGGAAGTGATTGCTGGGCCTTTTACTGAGATATTTGTTTCATCGATAGTCACAGGTGAGGTGCCGGAAGACTGGAGGTTGGCAAACGTGGTGCCACTGTTTAAGAAAGATGGTAAGGACAAGCCAGGGAACTATAGACCAGTGACCCTAACATCGGTCGTGGACAAGATGATGTAGGGAATCCTGAGGGACAGGATGTACATGTATTTGGAAAGGCAATGGCTGATTAGGGATAGTCAAAATGGCTTTGTGTGTGGGAAATCATGTCTCATAATCTGGATTGAGGTTTTTGAAGAAGTAACAAAGAAGATTGATGAGGGCAGAGCGGTAGATGTGATCAATATGGACTTCAGGAAGGCGTTCAACAAGGTTCCCCATGTGAGACTGATTAGCAAGATTAGATCTCATGGAATACATTGAGAACTAGCCATGTGGGTACAGAACTGACTCGAAGGTAGAAGACAGAGGGTGGTGGTAGAGGGTTGTTTTTCAGACTGGAGGCCTGTGACCAGTGGAATGCCGATCCAGTGCTGTGTCCAGTATCTTTCGTCATTTCGATAAATGACTTGGATGTGAGCATAAGAAGTATAGTTAGTAAGTTTGCAGATGACTCCAATATCGGATTTGTAGTGGACAGCGAAGAGGGTTACCTCAGATTACAAGAAGATCTTGATCAGATGGGCCAATGGATTGAGAAGTGGCAGATGGAGTTTAATTTAGATAAATGCGAGGTGCTGCATTTTGGGAAAGCAAATCTTAGCAGGACTTATACACTTAATGGTAAGATCCTAGGGAGTGTTGCTGAACAAAGAGATCTTGGAGTGCAGCTTCATAGCTCCTTGAAAGTAGAGATGCAGGTAGATAGAATAGTAAAGAAGGCGTTTGGTATGCTTTCCTGTATTGGTCAGAGGTATTGAGTACAGGAGGTGGGAGGTCATGTTGTGTCTGTACAGGACATTGGTTAGGCCACTGTTGGAATATTGCATCGGAAGGATGTTGTGAAACTTGAAAGGGTTCAGAAAAGATTTACAAGGATGTTGCCGGGGTTGGAGGATTTGAGCTATAGGGAGAGGATGAATAGGCTGGGGCTGTTTTCCCTGGAGCGTCGGAGGCTGAGGGGGTGACCTTATAGAGGTTTATAAAATCATGAGGGGCATGGACAGGATAAATAGACACAGTCTCTTCCCTGGGGTGGGGGTGTCCAGAATTAGAGGGCATAGGTTTAGGATGAGAGGAGAAAGATATAAAAGAAACCTAAGGGGCAATGTTTTCACACAGAGAGAGGTATGTATATGGAATGAGCTGCCAGAGGAAGTGGTGAAGGCTGGTACAATTGTAACATTTAAAAGGCATCTGGTTGGGTATATGAATAGGAAGGGTTTGGAAGGATATGGGCCGGATGCTGGCAGGCGGAACTAGATTGGATTGGGATATCTGGTCGGCATGGATGAGTTGGACCGAAGGGTCTGTTTCCATGCTGTACATCTCTATGACTCTATAACTTTATGCTGAGACAGCATCTTGCAAACGTATTATCACTTCCAGCTAGAAGGACAAGGACAACAGATAGAGTCATACAGTCATAGAGTCATAGAGATGTACACAGCACGGAAACAGACCCCTCAGTCCAATTCGTCAATGCTGACCCAATATTCTAAATTAATCTAGTCCCATTCCTCAGCATTTTTCCCATATCCCTCCAAACCCTTCCTATCCACCTCGGGCAACTGTCTGTGTGGAGTTTGCACATTCTCCCAGTGTCGGCATGGGTTTCTTCCGGGTGCTCCAGTTTCGTCCCACAGTCCAAAGAAGTGCAGATTAAATTGCCCGTCGTGTTAGGTGAAGGGGTAAATGTAGGGGAATGGGTCTGGGTGGGTTGCTCTTTGGAGGGTTGGTGTGGACTTGTTGGGCCGAACGGTTTGTTTCCATACTGTATCTAATCTAATCTACTCCAATCTATCCATATACCCATCCAGATGCCTTTTAAATGTTGCAATTGTACCAGCATCCACCACTTCCTCTGGCAGCACATTTCATACATGCACTGTCCTCTGCATGAAAGAGTAGCCCGTTTGGTCCCTTTTACGTCTTTCCCCTCTCACCTTAAACCTTGCCCTCTAGTTCTGGACTCCCCTACTCCAGGAAAAAGACATTGTCTATTTATCTGATCCATGTCCATCGTGATTTTATAAACCTCTATCAATTCAGCGCTCAGCCTCCGACGCTCTAGGGAAAACAGCCCCAGCCTGTTCAGCCTCTCCCTGTTACATGGGAACACCAACACCTTCAAGTTCCCCTCCATTCCACTCATCACCCTGACTTGGAAATATAACACCATTCCTTCACTATTGCTTGATCAAAATTCTGGCATTCTCTCCTTAAAGGCATTGTGGGTCAACCTACAACAGGTGGACTGCAGCAGTTCAACCACTGCCTTCTCAAAGGCAGCTAGGGACGGGTGATAAACGTTGGTCAGTCAGCGATGCCCTCACACCACAAATGAATAAAAAAAGCTGCTATTCAGGACAAAAGCAATTTAAACCGGGTTTTGTCAGTAATAGTAAATATACTTCATTTATTGTAACACACAATGTTGAGAAGAGAAGAGCAGAGAAAAGAAAGGATTTCTTAGTTTCTACTATGCAACTTAAACTATCCCCCTTCAAAAATCTGAAACACACACAATCAATCACAATTAAGACAGTTAAAAGGCAAATAGTTTAAACCATGTACAATGTGTGGGGAAAGAATAGAGACAGCGTCAAGAAAATTCCGAAGTTCAAAATCCCAGATCAGAAGATGGAAAGTTATTATCTCATAACTCCTTGGTTTTTCTGTCTTTTTCTCACACGGAGACAGAGGGAGGTGGAGGAGGGAACAAATGCTTTGGTGCTGCCAGCTTTAGATGTTTCCACATTGCTGCTGCCCCAGTACTTACAGCATCTTTAAGACTCTGCAGATCAACAAATTAGAGGTAAACAGGCAAAGCAGAGACACCTCTGGATGTCCATGCTGTTGTATCCTACATCTGACTGCTGCTGGATTAGCAGCTCTAGCCTCAGGGATAGGACAATAATTTGATGCAGATTGCACTGAAGGTAACACAGTTGGGGAAGCAGAGGTGTAGCAGTATTATGTCACTGGATTGGTAGTGCAGAAACCTGAGTTAATGTTCTGAGGACATTGATTCAAATCCCACCAATGCAGATGGTGAAACCTGAATCCAATTATACAGCCATAGAGTCATAGAGATGTACAGCACGGAAACAGACCCTTTGGTCCAACTAGTCCATGCCAACCAGATATCCCAACCCAATCTAGTCCCACCTGCCAGCATCTGGCCCATATCCCTCCAAACCCTTCCCATTCATATGCCCATCCCCCAGATGCCTTTTAACTGTTGCAATTGTACCAGCCTCCACCACTTCCTTTGGCAGCTCATTCCATATACGAACCACTCTCTGCGTGAAAAAATTGCCCCTTAGGTTTCTTTAATATCTTTCCACTCTCACTTTAACCCTATGCCCTCTAGTTCTGGACTCCCCCACCCCAGGGAAGAGACTTTGTCTATTTATCCTATCCATGCCCCTCATGTTTTTATAAACCTCCATAACATCACCCATCAGCCTCCGATTCTCCAGGGAAAACAGCCCTAACTTTATTAAACCTCTCCCTATAGCTCAAATCCTCCAACCCTAGCAACATCCTTGTAAATCTTTTCTGAGCCCTTTCAAGTTTCACAACATCCTTCTGACAGGAAGGAGACCAGAATTGCATGCAATATTCTAACAGTGGCCTAACCAATGTCCTTAAAATATAATTTGAAATTAAAATCTCACTAAAGAGTGACAGCTTTTGATTATCATGAAAACCCTCTGGTTCATTACTCTCCTTTAGTGAAATCAGCCATTTTGGCCTGGCCTACATATGACATAAGCCCTAAAACAATGTAGTTGCCTTCTAAACTGTCTTAGATAATTGGGTTTGGACAAGAAATGCTGGTCGAGTCTGCAATGCCCAAAATATCTGAGTGAATAACAAAAAGGCCGATTGCTATGCAAGTGGATCATTTCAGAGAGCCACTGGAGATCTCACAAGCAATCACTATTAATGTATCCGGGAGGTGACTGATGCTCTGTTCAGGCTTTCCTGGAGGTACAAGATACAATCAATTCCATCCACATCACCATCAGAATGCCCTGTCAGCAACCAGCGGTGTTCCTCAGTAGGAGGGGAATCCAATCCCTGAATGAGAAGATCATCTTTAACCTCAGCAGGTCTGCACACAATATCTAGGGAGCTGTCACCATTCCAACGTTCTGGAACTCTCTTAGGTGTCTGTATTTTTCAACGTCACTCAGAAAATAGAGGAACGGTTGCTCAGTAACAAGGCCACCTCCTGAAAATCAGGATAATGACACTTTCTTAGACTGATGCTGAGGAGAGGTACAATGCTAAGCAATACTTTCACAAAGATCATGGTCAACCACACCTTGGGCATCCTGAAGATGAGCAAGTCAGGAGTTGCGATATGGCAAACTATAGGCAGAGAGCCCCACACATCATAGTGTGCTGCATCATCTATGTCCTGACTTAACAAAATGTGGGGGGGCAGAGGGATTGGAGTGTTGTAAGAAGTGGTTATAATGGAATGAGAGGAAATATCTGATGAGGAAAAGGTATCATTCTAGTCCTACCAGGGAGAGAGCTATGCTGGATCTGATCCTTGGAACTGAGGCAGGCCAATTGGAGAATGTCAGAGTGGTCAAACATTTGGGAAATAATGATCATAATACAATCAGGTTCAATACTAAGTTGGAAAAGGATAAAAATCAGTAAATAGACTAAGATCCCAAACTGGAAAAGAGTAGATTTTAGAAGTCTAAGCATTGAATTAGAGCAGGTTGATTGGAATTGCATTTTAGTGGACAAAAAATAAATGAAAACTGGAAGAATAACAATAGAGTGAATAGATATTGATGAGAAAATAGGGAAGATAAAGGAGGCATATGACATATTCCAAAATTATAATAGCAATTGAAATCTGCCAGAGTATCTCAAATAAAGCAGAAAGGCTAATGCTAGAATAAGGAAGCCCAAGAGGGAAGCATGAGGAAAGGTTGACAGGCTGCGCTAAAAAAAGTAAAATGTTTTTCAGACATATTCCTGTAATAGGAAAAGATTAGTAAAGGATGGAGTGGGACCCGTAAGGAACAAGCAGATAAGCTGTTCATCGAAGCACAGGTTATGGCAGAAGTACTAAATAAATACTTTGCAAAATAGTTGAAAATGTGGGTCATGGCGTCATTGAGTCATGCAGTTCTACACCTATGCTAACTCCATTTCCTTGCACTTGGCCCATATCCTTCTAAACCTTTCCTATCCATGTATTTGTCCAAATGCCTTTTAAATGTTGTTAATGTACCCACTACAACAACTTCTGCTGGTATCTCATTCCATAGGCATACCACCCTCTCTGTAAAAAAGTTACCCCTCAGGTTCCCTTTTATTCTTTCCCCTCTAACATTAAACTGTTGCCCTCTAGTCCATAATTCCCCAAACCTGGGAAAATGACTGAATGCACTCACCCTATCCATGCATCTCATAAAGTTATACACTTCTATAATACCCGTCCACAGTCTCCTATGCTCTAAAGAAAAAGTCCTAGCTTGTCCAACCTCTCCCTATAACTGGCAACATCCTTGTAAATTTCTTCTGCACTCTTTCCAGTTTAATAACATCCTTCCGACAGCAAGGTGACCACAATATTCCAAGTGTGGCCTCACAAATGTCCTGCAACATAACTTTCCAATTTCTATACTCAATGCTCTGACTGATGAAGGCTAGTGTTCCAAAAGCCTTCTTCTCTGCCCTCTCTAACTGCCACTTCACTTTCAGAGAACCATGCACCTGAACTCCAAGGTCCCTCTATTCCACTACACTCCTTAAAGACCTACCATTCACCATTAAACTCTTACCTTGATTTGACTTTCCAAACTGCAAGACCTCACACTCATCTATATTAAACTCCATTTGCCATTTCTCAGCCCACTTCCCCAGCTGATCAAGGTCCTGTTGCAATTTCTGATAACCTTCCTCACTGTCCACAATACCACCTATTTTAGTGTCACCTACAAACTTACTAATCATGACTTCATATTCTCATCCAAATCATTGATGTAGATAACAAACAGCAATTGGCCCGGCACCGACTCCTAAGGCACTCCACTAGCCACAGGCCTCCAGTCTGACAAGCATCCTTCCACTTTATTCTCTGCTTCCTACCATCAAGCCAATTGTGTATCCAATTTGACAGCTCCTCCTGGATTCCATGCAAACTAACCTTCCAGAGCAGCCTACCATGTGGAACCTTATCAAAGGCCTTACTGAAATCCACATAGACTACACCTAACATCCTGCCCTCGTCAACCTTCCTGATCACTTCATCAAAGAACTCTTAGAAATTTGAGAGGCAATATCTCCCATGCCCAAAGCCTAATGCTAACTATTCCTAATGAAACCCTATCTTTCTAAATGCATGCATGCCTTATCTCACAGAATCTTCTCAAGTAACTTACCCACCACAGATGTTGAGCAACACTACAGGGTGTTGAACAACTGAGCAATATAGTGATAGATAAAAAGAAAGAGGTGTTAAAAATGCTGGCAGCACTCCAGATAAGAAGTCACCAGGCCCACATGAGGTCCATCTAGATTGCTCAGAGAGGTCAGAGAGCAAATTGCAGAGCCATTGGCAGTCATTTTCCAGGCGGTCTGAACATAGGATTAGTCCTGAGGAACTGGAAGATTGCAAATGTGATACTGTTGTTGAAGAGAGTGGTAAAAGGCAACTCAGGAAACTGCAGACCTGTCAGCTTGACATCAATAATGAGAAAATTGATGAAGCCATAATATAGGGATAAGATAAATATGTACTTAAAGAAAATAAATTAACACTAGACAGTCAACATGGCTTTGTCAAGGACAGATCATGTCTGAAAAATTTGATTGAGTTCTTTGATGAGCTGACACAGGCAGTGGACAAGGGTAGGACAATGGATGTTGTATATTTGGACTTTCAGGAAACATTGATGGGCAGCACGGTGGCACAGTGGTTAGCACTGCTGCCTCACAGCGCCGGAGACCTGGGTTCAGTTTCTGCCTCAGGCGACTGACTGTGTGGAGTTTGCACGTTCTCCCTGTGTCTGTGTGGGTTTCCTCCGGGTGCTCCAGTTTCCTCCCACAGTCCAAAGATGTGCAGGTCAGGTGAATTGGCCATGCTAAATTGCCCATAGTGTTAGATAAGGAGTAAATGTAGGGGTATGGGTGGGTTGCGCTTCGGCGGGTCGGTGTGGGCCGAAGGGCCTGTTTCCACACTGTAATGTAAATCTAATCTAAAATCTAATTGATATGGTTTCACATGGCAGGTTAGAAGTTTGGGATTGATGGGCCCTTGGCAGGAAGGATTAGAAGTTGGATAAAAGATAGGAAACACAGGGTACGTACAGATTTCTCAAGATCATCTGCAAGAAAGCTAGGAGTGAGTAGAAACATCTTCACTCAGAGAGTTGTTAGGATTTGAAATGTGCTGCCTGGGAAAATGGTAGAGAAGGATTCCATAGGAGGTTTCAAAACAGAACGGATACAGGTTTGAAAATGATTAATTTAAAGGGCTATAGAGATAGGACTGGAGAGGGACTAGTTGGATAGCTCTTTTGGGAAGTGGTACAGACATAATGGGTTGAATGGCCTCCTGTACAGTAAAAATCTATTATTCTATTTAATGATTCAATAAAGCTGAATATCCTAAGATGAGCCAAAGATTGCTCACAGACAGGAAGAAGACAAGACAATGGATGTGTCATCAGCCTTGTACCCAACTGCTTCCAGGGTGGCTGAGCTACGTGAACATATCTCTTGCAATGTTAAGTTTGTTACTGACCAGCCAATGGGGAAGCCACAACTTGTTCTAAGCAACATATCTTATTGGCTGAGAAACAATGTCGCTGTAAAGGCTACACTTATATTTGTAATCTTCATATAATATCATCACTTCTTGCAACAGAAAACATGTGTGCGCAAGCCTAGACTTTTTGAAAACTGTGCACAACTGTAGCTGCAACACAGTGTGTGCTCTCACAGATATAGGCTCATGGACTCTGGATGGCAGGATTACTGAGTCTCAAACAAACAGATGTAAAATGGGGAGCAATCTCCTTGAAGAATGCTTCTCAATTCTATCTGATTCTGAGATTAAATTTCCTACAGTGTGGAAACAGGCCCCTCAGGTCCAAACCATCCCTCTGAAGAGTAACCCACCCAACCCCTTTTCCCCTCTGACTAATCCACCTAATTGATTTAAGCATGGCCAATTCACCTAACCTGCACATCTTTGGATTGTGGGAGGAAACCACAGCACCCACAGGAAACCCACACAGACACAGGGAGAATGTACAAACTCCACACAGACAGTTACCTGAGGTTGGAATTGCTGTAAGGCAACAGTGCTAACCACTGAGCCACCGTGCCACCCATTCTACCTGATGGAAGTAGTGCTCTCATTATGAGGAGAGCATGAAGAAGACAGACCCTGACCATAGCCTTCAACTGCTCTGTTGATCTTTAGAATAGGTGACAGCATTTGTATCTGTTGCCTGGTTTGTGAAAGGTTATGATTAGTATAACAATCATAAGGATAATCTGGAGAATCACTTACATTGAAACTGAACAGCAGAAAATAACATGGGCTTGCTAAATGTTTCCATCAGTAGGTAGAATCTTTTCTTATGACTAGACAGCTCTATGTGTGCTTTGTTATCCAGTTTAAATAAAACTGAACATCACCAGCTTTCAAAACTAACTTTTCTAAGTTAGTTGGACAATCTAAGCATAATTCCCAAAATTGTGGAGAATCAGTGGAAAGAAAGCTAAATGTTCCTTACTATCGAAGTAATTTCCTTTCTCGATCAACTTTTTCTCTTTGCTTCTTACCTTTCTTAACGTATTGAATGATGTGCACGGCCGATCATCCAGTACATAGCCCAGATGTGTATCAAACTTAGGGGCATCAGCACATGCACATCAAGCATGAGTCACTGGGCAGTAATTAATAGGTTCTATGGTAACCTGAGGACGCTGACGACATTGTATTGTCAATATTACCAATGTAGTGGAGATGAACTCACACAAAGTGATTAAATGTTGAATCTTCCGAATCCATACAACTGAATAAATATGTATCGCAATTTGGCCTTTTGTGTTTCCTTCAGTTGAGCTTCTACACCGATTTTTGACATTGAATTATTGCCAATGCACTTTCATAAATTTCAGCATTTTGTTTGTCTTCATATTATTGATTTAAAGTGTTGATCATCTCATTATTAAATAATGTTTTACATGATTTCAAGACATTTCCTATTTGATGATCAAGTAAAACCCTCAATGGATCAGGTTGTTGTAATTTGTTAAATAGTGAATGGAATAACTCGTCCAATTACCACAGCTTTTACTGTCATATGCCACTTAAAATTTTTTAATTCATGCAAAGAACCCTTTTATTTTGTAATTAGATAATGCCACATTTACTGAGTGGGATATTTCAGCTTTTTACATTAAAAAAACTCCCCATTAGGTCAGAGCAACTTGTCTAAGTGAGTAAAGTAGTCCAACTATTCTCAAAAATTTTGTAAGATGGCATCCATTTTTTTTCTCCAATGACTTCTGTACATGGGGAAGACTAAACGTAAACTTAGAAAACGGCTCGCTGAGCATTTCAGCTGGGCCCGCAGGGGCTGACCAGACCTCCCAGTCACCGCACATTTTAATTCCCCTTCCCACTCCCTTTCCAGCATAACCACCCTTGGCCTTCTCCATTGCCACAATGAACCAAACCGCAAATTGGAGGAACAATACCTCATCTTCTGCCTGGGCAGTCTACAGGCCAGAGAACTCAACATCGAGTTCTCCAATTTCAAATAATCTCCCTTCCCAGCTTCCGACTCCCTTCCCAGTCCCTCTCCCTCCCTTCCACCCCCTCACAGCCACCAACCGGATTCATTCCTCCCATTGACCAACCAGGTGTCATACCCTCTATCTGTCTTCATCTGTCCCCACTTCACCACCCTGCCTCATCACCCCCTTTACCTGCAGCTCCCCTACACCCACCCCCAGTCCTGAAGAAGGATTACACCCAAAAGGTTGACTTCTCTACCCCCTGATGTTGCCTGGCTTGCTGTGTTCTTCTAGTCTCCTGCTTGTCTACTTTGGACTCCAGCATCTGCATTTTTTTTTGCCTCTATCCATTTCTTTTGGTGACTCTGGGAAAGGGGGTCTTGATTTCCAGTACACTACCCCTGGGAGTCCTGAGATATGTGAGTCAGAGATGTGTCATGTTAATGTGGCGTGGCTGGTGTTTTGTCAGTGCCAACCTGTGTTGGCATAAGTTGTAGATAGTCTTTGCCTGTGGAATACGCCTTGAGATGATAGGGAATGCTGTCTAAGAGGGGTGCTTTGAGAGTATGCCAGCAATATGCAGCCACAACTTAGCTGTTTTGACTTTTATATCTGGAATGTGTGTCATCTAGTTAGTCCTCACTACCTGGAAAAATAGCAACCTGTGTGCAAATGATGTGCGATTAGATAATAATATGGTAATACATGCACATAGGCCCTTTGCCTTGAAGCCTTATATGGAAAATCAACGTTCTTTTTCTTAAAGTTGAAAATCTTATTTTTCCATTCTTTCCCTATTTCCTACTGTCATTGCCCATATCGTTCAGGGGCTAGGAAAATTCTACCCGTGTATCACAAAGATTCCAGGAAGGGTCACCCAACCCAAAATGTTAACTCCAATTTTTCTCCACAGATGCTGCCAGACCCCCCCAAACATTTCCAGCAATTTCTGGTTTTCTTTCTAATTTATTGCATCCACAGTTATTTTGGTTTTTATCCAAGAATCAGTGCCAATTAGCGAAGTTAAAAATCACACAACACCATGTTATAATCCAACAGGTTTATTTGGAAGCACTAGCTTTCAGAGTGCTGCTCCTACATTAGGTAGCTATGACAACCACTTGATGAGGGAGCAGCGCTCCAAAAGCTAGTACTTCTAAATAACCCTGTTGGACTATAACTTGGTGTTGTGTGATTTTTAACTTTGCCCAGCTCAGTCCAACACTGGCTCCTCTATATCTTGATTTGCAAATGCAGGGTATAAGGGTAAATGTGATTTTGTCCAAGATAGGACGAAGGCAGCAGAATTTTGGCTGATGCTAAGTATTTGGAGGATATAATGTGACAGGCCAGCCAGGCGTGTATTACAATTTACAAGACTGGGCGTGACAAATAGACAAGGGTTTCGAAAGAAGTCTGAAACAAAAATAACACAGAAATTGATTAAATTACAATAAATTGTTTTAAAAAGTTTTCAGAATAGCTTTTGGATTATTTTATGTCTAACTTTATATATGATTACTAAATATACTTTGTACAGTGCAAACAAACCAATGCTGTATGGGCAATAACCTTTCAATTAAGTCAAAATGTTGATTTTCAAGCAACCGGAGATTTATCTAACATCTGCTTTGTGGCTGGCTATAGTAACAACACCATTGACATATAAAGTTAATACATTTTACTGCATTAAAGGTACAGGACTGAAGATGCAGTTGAAATTGCTGAATAAAAACATGATTTGTTGAAGCTTTGTGACGGAACATCTTTTGAAATTATCACGACACCACAAAAATGCAGGCATGGACTTATTTACACTTTTTATGAATTCTGGTATTTAACCTTTAAACTAAGATCTACCTTTGATGGACATTACCTGGAGCCTTGAAATAATTGATGGCTTTGCAACAAATGGTTGTGCATCTTTCATTAGTTATAAATAAGTGTCACCCTTCCACTTAGGCATTCAAGATGAAATGTTCATGACTGCAGCAGCAAGTATGTGTCAAATTCACAAGGAATTAAATGGACATGCTCTAATGCCCAGTGTTATGAGAGGAGTGTGTAGACTGCTAATTAGGGAAATGCAATTGGTCTTGTTGGCAGCTTGCAGACTCAATTGTGATGTCAGATGAAATAAATGTTCAAAAATCAATGTGCAATCTAAATAGCTGTAGGCCAAATACATTCAAAGCAAAATAACCAATTTCTAAAAGCATTTGGCTAATTTTAACATCCTAATTATTTATGTAACAATGAAGTATAAATGTGAAAGACTTGTTATGACAGCAGCTACCATAACCATCTTCATTTATGTACCTTGACCTAACCATGACTAAAAGTACAAGCTTGCAACCAAATTGTGCCTTCTTACATCATTACAATGCCCCATGGGCATATAGCAAATTATTGATGCTGTTGAAGGGGAATGTGAGAGCCTTACTGCAAACAAAACTCCATTGACATCAAATGAGATGATGGATCAGATAATCTATTGTGTCGCTGTCATTTGAAGAACGATGTTTGTTCAGACACCAGAAGAGGTCCATTTTTGTCTAAATCATATTGTGGGATCTTGTATACCCACTTGATCAGGTAAGTGGGGCACATCTGGGGCAACCTGTCACTGCTGAAATCCAATGATGGCCACACTGAACCAAATGACATGGAGGGGAATGTAAGGGGCCCTGTGAGCTGGAATCCAGGCAGTGATCTTTTTAGATTAGATTAGATTCCCTACAGTGTGGAACCAGGCCCTTCGGCCCCACCAGTCCAAACCGACCCTCCGAAGAGTAACCCACCCACACACCCCCCCTTCTGACTAATGCACCTAACACTATGGGCAATTTATCATGGCCAATTCACCTAACCTGCACATCTTTGGACTGTGGGAGGAAACCGGAGCACCCGGAGGAAACCCACACAGACACAGGGAGAATGTGCAAACTCCACACAGACAGTTGCCCAAGGCTGGAATCAAACCTGGGACCCTGGTGCTGTGAGGCAGTATTGCTAACCACTGAGCCACCATGCCGATTTCTGTGGTCACCTTTCCTGCCAACTATCCTCCTGCTTCTGATTTGGTCAAGTGAAGTCTTATGGGGCCTTGACCCAGCTGAGGCCCCAAGGACCAGATCAGGCGCATTTCTCACCTGTCTGTAATTTTTTGACAGGAGGGAGGAGATTAGCGAGTAGTGAGAAGCCCAGTAGGGACTCCTTCCTTAATTGGAAACCTCCCAAAGTACCACCTCATCTATCCCTTCCCATCCTGCCAGTCAGCCTGGCCCTCAATAGGGCCACCTCTCCAACCTAACTGTCTTGGCTAGGCTCCTGCCTCTTCTTCATCTAGACTACCTGCAATCCTAGTGATGGCCACTTCTCACAGGTGCCCTTCTATGACCAGAAACTTTCTGGCCTAGCAGAATGATTGCCGCTAGTCAAAAAAGGGATTTTCTCTTCAGATGGGGGTGGCAGTCTTATTCTAAGCCATTAGTTCTCCTCAGAGCATGAAGTGGCTGCAGGGCAGTCTATCACAGAGGTGGTCAATTTCGTAATGTTCCTGGCGACAGAGTGGGGAACCGTACTATCTGTTATATCTTACTCATGGCTAGGTGTGAGTTTCCTAAAAGAATGTCAGCTCTTTTATTATCAACTAAGATGTTATTCACCTACTAATGAGTGAAATTAAAGTCAATGTTAAGTAAAATCAAGGTTAAAGTCACAGGAACTGGAGAAAGCTAGTCAGCTCTCGAAACTGTTTGACAATTCAATTAAACTATGATTGACTTGTACATCCATTCTATTTACTCTGTTCATCACTGCCCCATGTCCCATTCTCCATGTTGTCTATACTCAATAAAAGTCTAGCTATTTCAACATTGAATAGATCAAATCATACAACATTCAGAGCCTTTTGGGAGGGAATTTCAGACTTACATGGCTCTTTTTAAAAAAGGGCTCACCAACTTTACTTCCAAGGAGCCTAGCATTAAAATAAAAATATTCTTATATGTTCTTGCTTTCCCCACCAATGGGAATAGTTGTACTTTTTCTATCAATTTCCTGTAGGATCTTAAACATCAATTAGATTCCACTTTTCCAAACACTTGTCTTTGTTTTAGCTTGAGACAGCCTCTTACATCAATTGTTGATCATGGTTGCTTAACTACACAAGTGGAGTCGTTTCCTTTTAAGGAGATTGTATAATATTGTTGTTAGATGTCAATAATGTGTATTAAGTCACACTGTTTGGGCAGATGTCTGTTAGCTCAGTTAGCTGGACAGCAGGTTTGCAACGTCAGGCGATGCCAACAGTATGGCAAGGTCAATACCACTACTGGCTGAGGTTACCATAATAGTCCTGCCTCTCAACCTCACACTTCCTGAGGTGGGTGACCCTCTGGTAAACTCACCATCAGTGCTCTCTCTCTCTCTCTCTGTCTCTCTAATTAGAGCACTGAACTACTCTTTGAGTAGGTTGTTTCACTCCTCAGAGTGACATGGTCAATGGAGAGAAAATTGGGAAAATATGGCAATTTAAAAAATTCAGGATCATGATGTTGAGAAAAAATGTCCAATTTTCTCTTTAAGGTTCAAGCAGAGAGTTCTGAATCTTAATAATGAATGATAATGACCTTATTTCCATACATTTGCATCTCAAAAATAGCCTAACTTGCTTCATTTCCGTGCCGCGTCCACTCCTTCACTGAGAAACTAAACAGTGTCAATTCCTAACATAAAGGTCAGAGAGAATACCTGGTGACTGCAGCTCGCCATTTACGTCTCCAGACCTTCATGCAGCTCCTCCTCCACACCCCATCCACGCAGGATGGCAATGGCAATGAGTAGCCGTATCGTCATGGTGGTAAAAACAATGACTGCAAGATGCTGGAAACCAGATTCTGGATTAGTGGTGCTGGAAGAGCACAGCAGTTCAGGCAGCATCCAAGGAGCAGTGAAATCGACGTTTTGGGCAAAAGCCCTTCATCATAGGCATATCATCATGCCTACCCTCTGACCAACTCAGACTATCTCAGGCCTTCAGGACTTTACTTTGGTGCTCTTCAATCTGTATGCTTCTTCTAGGTCACTGCATGCACAGTTTTGGTCTCCCTTATTTAAAGAAGATTTATAGGCTTTGGGCTTTCCACCTGAACTGATCTGGGACCAAGATTTGAATGGAAAGGCTACATTGGATGGTTAAAAGAACATTAACCAGTTAAAGGGGTAGGGAGGGTTAGGGGTTGGGGTGGGGTGGGGGGGGGGAAGGGCTCAAGTGTGGCTGTTAAAGTTTCCAGAATAAGTAATAGGACAGAGAGTTTTGAAACAGTCAGGAATCTAGCTTCAGGTGCAGCAGATAAAGGGACAACTATGTAAAGGGGAGGCAGTCAATGCAGGACTAAGGGTGATTTGTTTGATTTAATTTGATTTATTGTAGTCACAAGTACAGTGAAAAGCTTTGTTTTGCGTGCAGTACTGGCAGATCATAGCAAATAAGGACATGCAGATCATAGGTTGCTTAGATAGAGCGAGGCATCCAAGTTTACAGCTGCTCAGGAGGTGCACAAAGCAAGGTCAGCATTGGCAAGGTCAATATTATTTGCAATTAGAATGAACCATTCAACAGTCTATTAACAGCAAGGGAGATGCTGTTCTTGAACCAGTTGGTGCATGTGTTCCAGCTTCTGTATTTCTGCTGCTCGAAGAGGTTGGAGGAGAGCATCACCGGGGTGGGACGAGTCTTTCATAATGTTGGCATCCTTTCTGTGACGAGGAGAAATGTAAATGGAGTCCATGGATGGGAGGTTGGCTTCTGCAATGGGCTGGGCTGTGCACACAACCTTTTGTAGTTTCTTACAGTCTACACAAAGCAGTTGCCATACCAGAGCATAATGCACCTGGGATAGAATGCTTTCAGTGGTGCCTCTGTAAAAGTTGGTGAGGGTCCTTATGGACATACCAAATTTCCTAAGTCACCTGAGGAAGAAGAGATGCTGTTGTGCCTTCTTGATTGTCACATCCATGTGGGAGGTCCAGGGCAGATTGTCAGTTAACACTCTGAAGAACGTGACACTGTCAACTCTCTCCACCTCAGCTCTGTTGCTGTCCTCTTCCTTTCTTCCTGATGTCAATGATCAGTGCTTTGGTTTTGCCAACATTAAGAGAGAGAGGTTGTTATCATTGCACAATGACATCAAGCACTCTATCTCCTTCCTGGATTCTAACTCTGATATTGGGAGAAAGTGAGGACTGCAGATACTGGAGATCAGAGTTGAGAGTGCGGTGCTGGAAAAGCACAGCAGGTCAGGCAGCATCCGAGGAGCAGGAGAATCGATGTTTTGGGGAAGAGCCCTTCATCAGGAATGAGGATTGTGAGCCAAGGGGGTAGAGGGATAAGTGGGAGGGGAGTGGGGCTGTTTAATATTGGTCCTACCACAGTGCTGTCATTGGCAAACTTGTAGATGGCATTTGTATGGAATTTGGCAACACAGTCATAGGTGTACAGGCAGTATAGTGGGGCTGAGAACGCATCGTTGCAGGTCACCAGTGTTGAGAGTTATCATGGAGGAATCCCTCAAAGATCAGCAAGACATCCTTTGTGTGGAGCCACAGGAGATGGGGGAGATACTAAATGAATATTTTGCATCAGTGTTTACTGTGGAGACGGACATGGAAGATATAGAATGTGGGGAAATAGATGGTGACATCTTGAAAAATATCCATATTATAGAGGAGGAAGTGCTGGATGCCTTGAAACGCATAAAGGTGGATAAATTCCCAGGACCGAATCAGATGTACCCTAGAACTCTGTGGGAAGCTAGGGAAGTGATTGCTGGACCCCTTGCTGAGATATTTGTATCATCGATAGTCACAGGTGAGTTGCCAGAAGACTGGAGGTTGGCTAGCGTGGTATCCCTGCATAAGAAAGGTGGTAAGGACAAGCCAGGGAACTAAAGGTCGGTGAGCCTGATGTCAGTGGTGGGTACGTCATTGGAGGAAATCCTGAGGGACAGGATTTACATGTATTTGGAATGGCAAGGACTGATTAGGGATACTCAACATGGCTTTGTGCATGGGAAATCATGTCTCACAAACTCGATTGAGTTTTTTGAAGAATAACAAAGAGGATTGATGCGGGCAGAATGGTGGACATGATCTATATGGACTTCAATACAGAACTGGCTCAAAGGTAGAAGATAGAGGGTGGTTGTGGATGATTGTTTTTCAGACCGGAGGCCTGTGACCAATGGAGTGCCACAAGGATCGGTGCTGGGTCCACGACTTTTTGTCATTTATATAAATAATTTGGATATGAATGTAGAAAGTATGCTTAGTAAGTTTGTAGATGACACCAAAATTGAAGATGTAGTGGACAGCGAAGAAGATTACCTCAGATTACAACAGGATCTTGATCAGATGGGCCAATGGGCTAAGGAGTGGCAGATGGAGTTTAATTTAGATAGCAAATCTTAGCAGGACTTATACATTAAATGGTAAGGTCCTAGGGAATGTTGCTGAACAAAGAGACCTTGGAGTGCAGGTTCATAGATCCTTGAAAGTAGAGTTGCAGATACATAGGATAGTGAAGAAGGCATTTGGTATGCTTTCCTTTATTGGTCAGAGAATTGAGTATAGGAGCTGGGTGGTCATGTTGTGGCTGTACAGAACATTGGTTAGGCCACTGTTGGAATATTGTATGCAGTTCTGTTCTCCTTCCTATCAGAAGGATGTTGTGAAACTTGAAAGGATTCAGAAAAGATTTACAAGGATGTTGCCAGGGTTGGAGGATTTGAGCCATATGGAGAGGCTGAACAGGCTGGGACTGTTTTCCCTGGAGCATCGAAGGATGAGGATAAGTTTTGTAAACTTATAAAGGTTTACAAAATCATGAGGGGCATGGATAGGATAAATAGACAAAGTCTTTTCCCTGGGGTGGGAGATTTCAGAACTAGAGGGCATAGGTTTATGGTGAGAGGAGAAAGATATAAAAGAGACCTAAGGGGCAACCTTTTCATAGAGAGAGTTGTGCGTATTTGGAATGAGCTGCCAGAGGAAGTGATGGAGGCTGGTACAAATGCAACATTTAAAAGGCATCTGGACGGGTGTATGATTAGAAAGGGTTTGGAGGGATATGGGCTGGGTGCTGGCAAGTGGGACTAGATTAGGTTGCGATATCTGGTTGGAATGGACGGGTTGGACCGAAGGGTCTGTTTCTGTGCTGTACATCTCTATAACTCTATGACTCCAAGAGGTGCTACTGTCTATCTTCACTGATTGTGGTCTGTGGTTCAGGAAGCTGAGGATTCTGTTGCAGAGGGTGGAGCTGTAGTCGGAGGTTAGAGATGAGACTGGTAGGGCTTATTGTGTTGAAGGTGGAGCTGGAACTGATGAGTGTGAGCCTGATGGAGGTGTTTTTGCTGTCCAGATGTTTCAGGGATGAGTGTAGGAGTGTTGTCATTAAATTTGTGCAGTGCATGAAACAAGGTAAATGAACTTGTAGTGCAGATTGAAATTGGCAGGTATGATGTTGTGGGTCACAGAGATGTGGCTGCAAGGGGACCAGGTTGAGAACTAAATATCCAAGGAAACACATCCAATCGAAAGGCTAGGCAGACAAGCAGACAGGGTAGGGTTGTTTTGTTAGTAAGAAATTAAATTGATAGCAAGAAATGATATAGAGTCAGAAGGTGACAATATATGTAGATTGAGTTAAGGAACTGCCAAAGAAAGAAAGACTCTGGTGGGAGCTATATACAGGCCTCCTAGCAGTAGTCAGGATGTAGGATAGCAAATAAATCAGAAGATATAAAAGGTTATGGGGAGAAGGCAGGAGAATGGGGTTGAGGACCTGTCAGCCATGATTGAATTGTAGAATCCTTACAGTGTGGAAGCAGGCCTTTCAGCCCATCAAATACGTACCAATTCTCCAAGGAGCAACCCAGCCAGACCCTCCACTCCCCCCTTCCATGTCTGTAACTCTGTATTTCCCATGGTCAATCCACCTAACCTGCACATCTTTGGACTATGGGAGGAAACCCATGCTGGCACAAGGAGAATGTGAAAGTTCCACAGTCAACGAGGGTGGAATTGAACCTGGGTCCCTGACACGATGAGGCAGCAATGCTGACCACGAAGCCACTATATGTATCATAACAGACTCAAGTACGCATGTGAATTGGGAAAATCAAGTTAGTAGCATTGCTCAAGAAAAAAAAATTGTAGAATGTCTTCAAGTCATTTTTTGGAGAAGCATATGATAGAGCCCACTGGGTAATAGGCAGTTTTGGATTTGCTGAGGCAGACTTGAATAGGGAATTTAAGATGAAGGAACTCCTAGGGAACAGTGACCATAATATGATAGATTTAACATGCACTTTCAGAGAGAGAAGCTGGAATCAGATGAAACAGTCTTGTAACTGAGTAAAAGTAACTACAAAGACATGAGATGGATCTTGGGCAGATTTGATTGAAAAGGGAAACTAGCAGGGAAGAATGTGCAGCAGCAATGGCAGGGGTTTCTAGAGGCACAGCAGAGATTCATCCCAAGGAAGAAGAAACATAATAAGGGGAGGATGAGGTAACCATGACCGACAAATCATGAAGCTTCCTTCTGTTTTGCTGGATGTTTCTTTTAACCACAGGTACTGCACTGGCCTGGACGACTATCTCAGTCTGGTTGTATGTCCTCTTTCACCAGTCAGCAAGTGGTCATAGAGATGTACAGAATGGAGATAGATACTTCAGTCCAACTTGTCCATGCCAACCAGACATTCCAACCTAATCTAGTCCCATTTGCTGGCATTTGGCCCATATCCCTATAAACTCTTCCTAATCATATACCCATCCAGATGCCTTTTAAGTACTATAATTGTACCAGCTTCCATCACATCCTCTGGCAGCTCATTCCATACACGCACCACCCTCTGTGTGAAAATGTTACCCCTTAGGTCCCTTTTATATCTTTCCCCTCTCACCCTAAACCTATGCCCTCCGGTTCTGGACTCCCCCACCCCAGGGAAAAGACTTTGTCTATTCATCCTATCCATGCCTCTCACGATTTTATAAACTTCTATAAGGTCACCCCTCAGCCTCTTGACACTCCAGGGAAAACAGCCCCAGCCTATTCAGCCTCTCCCTTTAGCTCAAATTCTCCAACCCTGGCAACATCCTTGTAAATCTTTTCTGAACCCTTGCAAGCTTCACAACATCCTTCTGATAGGAAGAAGACCAGAATTGTACACAATATTCAAAAAGTGGCCAAACCAATGTCCTGTACAGCCGCAACGTGACCTCCCAACTCCTATACTCAATGCTCTGACCAAAAAAAGAAAGCATACCAAACGCCTTCTTCACTATCCTATCTACCTGCGACTCCACTTTCAAGGACCTATGAACCTGCACTCCAAAGGTTCTTTGTTCTGCAACATTCCTCCGGACTTTACCATTAATCTGCTTTTCCAAAGTGCAGCACCTCGCATTTGTCTCAATTAAACCCAATCTGCCACTGCTCAGCCCATTGGCCCATCTGATCAAGATCACTCTGTAATCTGAGGTAACCTTCTTTGCTGTCCACTACACCTGTCCAACTGGTGTTTAAGTGTGGCACACGCAGCATGAACTTTGCAAAGTCTCAGCAGCAACAAGCACTGCCACCTGATTCCAGGAGACTGGCACCAAAGAACTTGATTGATGAGATGAAGATTGAATGAGGAAAGCCATTGTCAGCCATGGTGGACCAGTCGCCATTAAAAAACATTTTTACTGTAAATTGAATAATTGAGACCTTTTATGTTTTTTCCATTGTGTGCATTCATGTAGAGAACACTTCAATCAATAACTGCTCCTATCCTGTGTAGAATAGAAATGTTTTACTGTGCTCTGTTTCCTTCAAGAAGCATGGCCAGCTTCTTAAAGAAACACATTCAGAATTGTTAACATTTGCAAGTGTTAGAATTTGCAGGCAACTTGCACACAGGAAAGTCTTAAAATCTCTAACCTAAGCAAATACATTAACGTTATCATTTAATGGTGGAGAAGATATTGTGAAACAATTCATTCAAACATTTGGATAGGAAACATGGACCAGAAAAACTGGTTACAATCAAACCTGCAATTAACTAAGATTGAGATAAACAAGGAACAAACTGTAGTTTGTAATGTGTAGCTAGGATTAGAGTTATGGGACTTGTTAATGTATTGCTCAGATTTAAGTGCAACATGTGACATTGTCTGTGGACTCTATGATACGCAGTGGTTGTATTTATAAGTCAATCGAAGTCTTCAGAAGCTGAAAAATTGCATTGGGTTTGTTCCCACTCCTTGCCTTTCCCCCCATGCAGTTTGCTTGTGCACATTATTAAAATGTTCCAATTGTGGGCAGTGCTGAAATGAAGACAGTGAGGGAGATGACATGGGCTATGTCGAGCTGTCCTTATCGTTCTGCCTGTACATTGCCAAACAATATCCAACACTTCCATTTGGCTGTCAGCAGTTCTCTGCCAGCTTTGGATTTATTCATTGCTGTCCATGTTTTTTTGTTTTGAGGACAGGATGTGTGCATGTGGAGAAGTTCTGTGATGTGATATTGCAAAAAAATCCAAGTAATATCTTACTGTGAATCTAAATGACTTTGAATTCAAGCAGAAAGTACAGCCCCAAGAGGTTCCGATTTATGGTGTTCCACAGACTGTGTATAAAAGAAGTGATTAAAACCACACACTTGTCAACAAAATGGTCCAACTGGAAAACAGCTGGATCCTGTAGGATACAGGCCAGTTACTTCAAAGAAAGTCTGTAGTTGAGAATATCTACCAAACTGAGAAATAATAGCTTCCACTTCATTTTCTACAGATCACGAGTAACTTCCTCATAAAAACTGAATTGTCCTAACTCATTCTCTGCAGTTAAAATCATTGTCATTTGTTGCTATATGTTAGTGGCATTACAAATAAATATGATGTTACCTTTAATTTATATTTCTAACAAAATTGTAATTGGCTGTAAAATGAGTACATGGTTGGATGGTATTGTAATGTATAAGGGTCCAGGGAAGTCAGTGTGTTTTCTGGCATTCAGTTTGGGGAAAAAAAACAGAGGAACAGCAGCAAACTGTTAGCTGGCTCAGGTTACATTTGCAAAACAGCAGACACTTTCTGGAAGTTTACACATATTTTTGGAGATGGTACTGTATCTTTGTCACCAAATGTTCTCCCGGTATTTCTGCAGACCACAATTACTCCACCCTAAGCAGCAACTGAGTTTATAGATTCCCAGGCCTCAGACATTCTAACCTGGCCTCCTGAAATTGAACTGAATTGAATTGAATTGAATTTATTGTCACGTGTACAGATGCACAGTGAAACGTTTTGTCTTGTGAGCAATACAGGCAGATCACAGTGTTAAGTAAATAGTGATAATAAATAATAGGTAAACAGAGGTAAAAACAAAAACACAGGTACAGGCGAATGTTAAGAGTTTGTGAGTCCATTCAGTATTCTAACAACAGTAGGGTAGAACCTGTTACAAAACCAGCTGGTGCGTGTGTTTAGGCTTCTATACCTTCTCCCCGATGGTAGAGGTTGTCGAAAAACTTTACTCTCTGTAACTATCTCTGATCTTGAATGGTACAGTTTCCATACCAGGTAGTGATATATCCCGACAGAATGCTGTTGATGCCGTATCTATAAAAATTGACGGTATTTGCTGTGATGCCAAATTTCTTCAGCTGCCTAAGGAAGAAGAGATAATGTTGGGCCTTTGAAGCAGTGCATCCACATGAAGAGTCCAAGAAAACCTGTTGTGGAGTGACCACTCTCAGGAGCTTGGTACTCTCCACTCGTTCCACCTCTCTGCTGTTAATGTGTACGGGGGCATGAGTGACATCCCACCGAACGTCAATAATAAGTTCCTTGGTTTTGCTGGCATTGAGAGTTAGGTTATTCTCAGTATACCATTTTTCCAGGTCTTCCACCTCCCATCTGTAGTCTGTTTCATCGCCATCTGAGATTTGACTGACTATGGTGGTGCCAATGAACTTGTAAATGGCATTAGTCTGATATTTGGCAATACAGTCATGGGTATACAGTGAGTACAGTAGAGGGCTGAGTACGCACCCCTGAGGGGGCTCCAGCGTTGAGTGTTAGTGAAGATGAAAATTTATGTTGAATTTAACCTGCAATGATTATGCATACACATTTACTTCCTGTGGACAATATCATCGTCTTGTTTCAGTTTTTCTGTTGCAATTATGAATTTAGCAACTTACAAATTTTACATGTATCCTGGTATGCCAAGATCTCTCATGTTAATTTCTGACATTGTACATTGAACTACAGCCTTTACCTTAAAGGAATCTATTTCAATTACATTTATTCTACACTATGATGATATTTCTTGTATAAAAGTCTCAGATTCTAAAATAAATCATGTCCATGCCTCATTAATAAAGAAACTATGTGAAACATACTCTCAGTTCACTTTTTTATGGTTCTGCTCAATGCCTTCCCTCATAGTGATGAATTAAACCAATCTTGGGTCATCAGTCGGCTGGATGTCTAATTTGCAATACCAAGTGTTGCCAACAATGTGGGTTCAATTCTGACACCAGGCTAGGAAACTGGAGGATTTCTTTATTCAACCTTTCCCCCCACTGAGGTGCAGTACCTTCAGGTTATTTCACTGCCAGTTGTCTCTCTATCTCTAATGAGAAAGCAGTCTTATGGTCTGGTACGATGATAGTAACTTTACCTATGCATACTATGCTACTCCAACCGTCTGCTAAGTATATTTTTATTACGTAGTTAAGTCATGAAACTAATTTTAAATAAAAATGTTAAAAAGAACAAAATCAGCATGAAACCCTTTGCATTCTAAGGCACTGCACAGTTTGTAAAGAGGTTGCCAGTGAAAAGATTTGATGAAAGCCAAGACTTATAACCTGACAATATCAATTAGAACATTTAACAAAACATTTACATAACACTGAGAGTATCAAGAGCTACTTAGGAACCATTTCTTGAGAAAGGCATCTTATGTTTGGACAGGGTAAAACCTGCTGCTTCAATCCTTGAACTGAATATTCTTAAAAAAAAACTACAAAGAAAAGAATTCAATCTGAACTGATTTGATTGTCACTGATTTCCCCCAAATTTATCAGCTACATCTGCATAGAATGCTTGAGATCACTCTATCATGACTGGATTTCACAGCAGACCCAAGAGTGTTTTTATATGGTCCACATGATTAATAGATAACTTAACTACTTAAGTATTAAATCCCAAACATATGTGAGCAGTAAGAATCCATTTAAACACCTGTTTCAAAGAAAGGAAAGGATTTGATCATTTCATTAGTAATAACCTAAAATGTTGAAGCTGTGGGATCCTTTTTCCTGGATGTATTTAATAGGGTGTTATTGCGATGAACTATGTGATATGGTATGCTGGTTTCCGCAATTACAGGAAATATTAATAGCTTTTTGAATTAAAAAAAATTCAGTTTTTTTTCACTTACCCATTTTATTGTAGAGGCCTCTCTAGTGGAGATTAAAGAATTTTGTGGAATTGTCTTGAACCAGATGAAATTGAGAAATGTTAACTACAGCCCTGATTTCAGTTATTTTGTCTGTAAATATTCCATGTTAAATAATAAGATTGTTATTTTATACAAGCATGTGAGCATGGGATTAACCGCTGGAAAATTGTTCTGTACATCGTGCAAATGCTAAGAGTTTCACCTAACAGAGAGGTCCATCAGAAGTTCACTGGGGCTTTAACTGCCATGAGGTTGCATTATTTTTACAGCTCTGTCTGTCTTAACCTTCTGAATTAAACAATTGATGATTTAAATACTACCTACTGTAATTTTATTATTTTATTCCCAACAACTTTCTTTTTTATCTTTCTATATATATTTTAAAATATTATTCATTCAGTTTTTTTAAAAGTCTTGTTCATAATCAGACTGCACAGAACCTAGTCATTGAGAATGTTTCCAAAACATAACCGCAAGGAAGCATTGCTATCAATGAACCACAAAGACTCCAGCTGCATTGTTCAAATCCAAGATGTGCAGACTTGAGTAAATGTGGTGTACAACTGTCTTACGCCTTCATCCACTGATCTGGCTGAGCAATATTGGAGGGGCGATGATACAGTAGTGGTAATGTCATTGGCTGAGTAATGAGCCCAGGGTAAGGATCTAGATTTAATTCAGTTGATAAAATCTAAATTTAATTAATAAATCCAGAATATAAACTTAGTCTCTGTAATGGTGACCATAAAGCTACTATCAATTGTTGTTAAAAAAGAAACATTGGGTTCAATTGTATCCCTTAGGGAAGGGAAGGGAATCTGCTGTAGATAATTCCAGACCCATAAAAATATGGTTGAATTTTACCTTCCCCAGAAATGGCCGAACAAGCCATAATGGCAACTTGGGATGGGCAATAAAAGCTGGATGTACCAGTGATGTCTATAATCCAACTCCACTGGCTCTTTCAACCATCTGCCAATTCTGCCCATTACTATGGAGTCATCATTGAATGGCAAGTTAATCCCAACTTATCTTCATGTCCACTTATTTTCTTTTTCACCCTGTCTACCTTCCTCTCCTTGACAGGGGCTCCAAATATGAAGCCACCACCCCCTGAAACTCTCCATTCCTCTGATTTCAACCTCGGGCACTGTGTCTATCGTGTGAGGAACTTTTGAAACTAACCTTTAAAAACAGAAAACCAACTTTTCAGTTACTGCTCCTCCTTTTCACCTTCCCCACTAAACAAACCTCCCTCTATCCCAACACAAATTCCAAACTCCCATTCCTCTTTCTCATATTGTCTGTGCAGACCTCTACAAGCTTGTCCTGCTCCATGCATCCTCTTCTTCTTCCCTTCTTGCTGGCTGACATGGTAGATGGTTCCCTATTTTTGGTGTTCTACCACCTCTCTGCAACGTTTCACATGATAAACCATACCTTCCAACATCTCTGTGTTGTCCATTTGAGTGAGTTGGCCATTCTTTCCTCATTGGCATTCTGGCACCAACAGGTCAGAAATCCAGCCTCGGGTTCCTCTTTCCTCAGGTATTGGCTGTGAATGATCCTGGCAGATTTTCCCAGAATACCATGTTCTACCAAAATATCTATTCTGGCTTGCTTGATTACTTTCCAACTCATGGCGAGCATTTTCAATTTTGTGTTAAAGTGTTGCCAGATCAAATGGTGACCTAACCGGTTTCTCAGTGAATTACTTCCCTGGACAGCAATGTCATGCTGTAGCTGGTGCTGTTCTGGATTTGACACTGGCAGCACCGTGAGCGGGAGTGCTGTTTCCGAGGCCCAGGCTAATGGCTGCACAGCACAGCAACGCTGAAGCCAGGAACAGTACGAAGAATATTGGGAGTGGGTGCTCCATGAGAACTGGAGGTCCACAGGGTCAGATGGGAGGGCAGGGCCGTGGCTTTCAGCAGCCAGCCCTGTCTCCCTTCCATTCCCCAATGACCCAAACAAGGCTCCTGTCTATCTAACCTGGCAGGCTCATGGTACCAGTAAGGCAGGCTTCCACTTTACTCATTTGCCAGGAGCTCGGAACATCAGATCGATGCTGTGAAGAGGTCCTGAGGTCTTACTTGGTGGTGGGCTGGGTAGGTTGATCTTAAGCTTTCCTGCCTACAGTTTGATTCCAGTCCTGGTGCAAACCCACTCCATTATTTGCCCTCCTGCCATGTTATTTATGCTATGACTTAATAAATGTCTTGCTCATTACGCAGCTAAAAAGGCTGAGTGGGTGGCACGGTGGCACAGGGGGTAGCACTGCTGCCTCACAGCGCCAGAGACCCGGGTTCAATTCCCGCCTCAGGCGACTGACTGTGTGGAGTTTGCACATTCTCCCCGTGTATGCGTGGGTTTCCTCCGGGTGCTCTGGTTTCCTCCCACAGTCCAAAAGATGTGCAGGTCAGGTGAATTGGCCATGCTAAATTGCCCGTAGTGTTAGGTAAGGGGTAGATGTAGATGTAGGGGTAGGGGTAGGGGTATGGGTGGGTTACGCTTCGGCGGGGCGGTGTGGACTTGTTGGGCCGAAGGGCCTGTTTCCACACTGTAAGTAATCTAATCTAATCTAATCTAATCAAAATAAAGCATTCATTGTGGAGGCGAATTTTATTCCCAGGACATTAGCGAAGGAACTGGATCCTTAAGCCAGTCTCACCATCAAAGATTTGGTGGATGATTTGACACCCAACTCTGCATCCCCGTCTTTGTCAAGTATCACTTAGTATTTTTGGTTTTGAAAAATGTATTAATCTCAGAAGTAAAATTAATAATTAACCTAACAATAACAGCTGAGTTTTAGTCTCCCCTCAAAACAATTTAGACAACTCCAGCCAGAATGTGATGAATGAATTTTCCCAGGTGTCCCATAATACCAAAGCGGT
Source organism: Chiloscyllium punctatum (assembly GCF_047496795.1). Taxonomy (NCBI): domain Eukaryota; kingdom Metazoa; phylum Chordata; class Chondrichthyes; order Orectolobiformes; family Hemiscylliidae; genus Chiloscyllium; species Chiloscyllium punctatum. Next base: position 90,312,534 of record NC_092739.1, on the reverse strand, counting down.
CAAATCATTAAGAACACAAAGTGGTACCAATGCGAAACAGTCCCAACTTTATTAGGAACAAAGTTACAAAAATCTTTAATGTTAAACATACTGCCTCTAATCCTATTTGGCCCCTTAAGGTTATAACACTTCCTGAGTCTTTTGTAGATTTATGCTGTTGCTCTCTCTCTGGTTCTGTTTCTGGGTCTGTGAACCTACGTTTTTCCTCTCTGTCTGGATGATCAACTGGTCTCTCCCTCTTACCATGCTGATCTCCTCGGAAGGCCTCAGATGATTCTAAGAGCGGTTTGCAGTTCACCATGTTTTTATACCTTCTAGATGGTTTTCTGGAACTTTCTATTTTTGGAGAAACACTTGATAGTTTGAAACAGAGTCAATCACTCACTTTCTCCTCCTCAATCATTTGGATGGCATGCTATTGTTAGTTTATTTGTATAGAAGGACCCAGTGCCATTCTGCTTGGGCCCTCCGTTGTTCAGAAGATATGTTGTTGGGGGTGGCTGTCCAGGATAACTGGAGTCTTTTACATTTTGCTCATATCATTAGCACCTGGTGTGTAGATTTTGTGATTTCTGAGTTTTACTTGGCCATGTACCCAGCATCCCTTGCTGTCTGGCCAAATTAGTAATCCATCTGTCTTTTAGTAGCCAGGAGGCTACTACACAGCCATTTGAGGAACTGAGTTCTAAAATTCTAACACACGGTTCCATGTAGAAATACTTCTTACCTTCACTGCTGATAACCTGATTCTGATTTTTAGGCTATGTCCCCTGGTCCTGGATTCCCCATCCAGAGGAAATAGTTTCTCTCTATATACCTACTTGGTGTTCTCAAAGATCTCTATAAACTTGAGATCACCCATATCCTGCTCCGATGTTTTATTTTGCAATACTCTCTTACCTTTGTGCTTGCTGAGCTATACTAGCTACTGGTCACGTGACTTTAAAATTCTTAGTCTTGTTTTCAAATCCATCTATGACTCATTCCCTTCCCAGATCTGTAGCCTCCTCTAGCCTCATAATGTCTGAGATATCTGTTCTCCTCCAATACTAAGCTCTTGTGCAATCCCATTGGTCAGCTGACTTAATATCTCCTAATTACATGTCACACTTTGTTCTATAATGCTTCTGTGAAAGGCCTTGAGATTTTTCCTTATACTAAACTTGGTGCTTAAGTGCAAGTGTTTATTGTTGCTGTTGTGTTAATAAATTAAAGGCTTCTGTCAAGTTTCATTTATCCCTCTAAATTTCAAGGAATTCAGATCTAGTTGTGGAATCCTTGTAATTTGCAAAGCCACCTTGACAAATCTATGTTAAATCCATCCAAACCCAATATATTTGTCAAAGGTATTATGTTTAGAATTTAAAGCAATAGTTCAGGTGGGCTAACTAAGACTTTGCAAAGCTGAAGCATGTTTTTTTCTCCCCCTTGTATTCTCACTATTTAAGTAAAAATACCAGGCCTTTTGTTTATTATTTTCAGACCTCGAAGGGTAGGTTCATAGTACTTTGAAGGTGGAGTCAAAGGCAGACAAGATAGTGAAGAAGATGTTTGGTACACTTGCCTTTGTTGGTCAGTGAATTGTGTATAGGAGTTGGGAGGTCATACTGTAGCTGTACAGGACATTGATTAGACCACTTTTGGAATACTGCATTCAATTCTGGTTTCCCTCCTATAGGAAGGATGTTGTTAAACTTAAAAGGGTGCAGAAGAGATTTACGAGGATGCTGCTGGGGTTGGAGGGGTTGATCAAGAGGGAGAGGCTGAATAGGGTCAGACTATTTTCCTTGGAATGCCAGAGGCTGAGGAGTGACCTTATAGAGGTTTATAAAATCATGAGGGACATGGATAGGATAAATAGCTAAGGTTTTTTTCCCAGGGTAGGGGAGTCCAAAACTAGAGGATATAGGTTTAAGGTGTGAGGGGAAAGATTTAAAAGGGGTCTGTAAGTAATCATGATCAAAAAGGCAGATGCCAAAGCAGGAGTGCATCTCTTGAAGAGCAATTTCATTAATCCTATGGTCCATGGAGTATTATGGTGTGTTTAGTCTGCAAAATAAAAACCACCAACCATTGCCACCCCCTTAAACTACCAATTTGTCTAGCTGCCCACAATCCAAGCATAAAGCCCATCATCAGCACCCCAGCTGCTCCAGCCCTCCGTGTATAAAACCTGTCAGTTTGCACACTGCCAGCTCTCCAGGCTTAGAGCCTATCGTCAGTCCCCTGAGTGCCCTCAGCCCTCCAGGCATAAAGCCTGTCAGTAACCCTTTGGCTGTCCCCAGCTTGCCAGGCATAAAACCCATTGTTAGACTTCTGTTGAACAACAAAACTCCAGGCAATAAGCCTCTCCCCATTTTTCCAGTTATTCCTAGTTCTCCAGGCGTAAAGTCTGTCAACAGAACCAGCCTAACATAGCAAGCATAAATTTCATTAAAAATAAAGGACAGCGTGGTGGGTTCAGTGGTTAGCACTGTTGCCTCACAGTGCCAGTGACCTAGATATGATTCCACCTTCAGGTGACTGTCTGTGTGGAATTTGCATGTTCACCCTGTGATGGCATGAGTTTCCTCTCACAGTCCAAAGATGTGCAGGGATATGCAAGCTAGGTGGATTAGACATGGGAAATGCAGAGTTACAGGGAAATGATAGGAGGGGCCTGGGAGGGATGCTCTTCAGAGGGTCGGTGTGGACTCAATGGACTTAATGGCCTGCTTCCATACTGCAGAGATTCTATGACCTAAGGGGCAACCTTTTCATGCAGAGCGTGGTGTATGAGCTGTCAGACGAAGTGGCAAAGGCTAGTACAATTACAACATTTAAAAGGCATCTGGATGGATACATGAATCGGAAGGGTTTAGATGGAAATGGGCCAAATGCTGACAAATAGGACCAGATTAATTGAGGATATCTGGTCAGCGTTGTCAAGTTGGACCGACGGGTCTGTTTACGTTCTGTATAACTCTGTGCTTAGGTCCACAGCATTTTAATTAGCTCTCTTGATGGATGCCTTCACTTCCAGCTTCTCACCATTTAGAAGGTACTTCGATCTAACCTATGAGTGCCAAAGCAAATGACCTTATCCTTGCTATACTGAAATCTATTTTCTTCTGTTCATTAACATTTCTTTGTAATTTTATGCTTCTATCTACACTTCTAATACTGTCTAGCTTTGTCAAATTTGAATGTATGACTCAATATCATCATTCAAGTCAATAAATATGGTGTATAGTTAAGGCCCCAATACCCTCTTGCTGCTATTTTTACTTAAAATTGTACCTTTTTTTGGGTCAATGATCCCTATTTCTAAAGGTTAAAAGAGCATGCAGCCGAGCTGACAGGTCTAGATCAATGTTACAGAAAAGGTCAGTGACTGTGCAGGGAGCAGCACCAGGATCAACTTTAATTATGAAACGTCTGGTGTTAGTTTGTTTGAAGTTGTTCCTCTGGTTTTTTTCCTGAGTTTTGTAGTTTTTCCATATATGTTGGATGATTTGCAGAAATGAATACAAACTGTTCATTCTATTTGTGAGAAAGAGCAAATACATAAACGTTTTAGTGAGGTCTCCCTCACTCGGAATAACATCACTCAATATGTTCTGTAAACACTGTGTATGTCAAACTCATTTAGAAAGATAAGTACGTTTGAGATTCATAGTCTTTCATTTGAAATAAATTTTCAATTATCGACAATTAATCACTTTTTTTTACCATCTATTATGCATTGGTGTAAACATGATTGCTCACTGCCTGTATCACAGTTAAGAACATTTGTGTGTAATATGGCTGCACTGAACTTCAAGAGCTGGTTAGACAGCAGCTTGAAAATGAATACAGCTTATTTAGAAAGATCTGGTATTAATTTCAAGTTGAACTTATGTAAGCAATAATATTTAGAACTCTCTATAGTTCATTCATAAATATCACTAAAGGAATATACATTATCCCCAAATGACATTTTTCTCATTTGAGTATTTTGTAGAGTTACCTTTCATTCATTTGGAGGACCTAATTTAGAAATAGAATGTGTCATTTTGGCCATCATATCACATGTACAGATAGCAAATAGTACAGCTGCTAAACTGGATAGCACCCTGGGATTGCAATGAACAATTAACCTGTGGCTATTTTATCTAACATCAGCAACATAATACTTTTATGCTTTTGCATGATTTCTACACACATCAGTGCTAACAGCATGCTTGCTGCTTGTAACAACAGTGGGATCAGATTCAACATTTGCTAGCCTTCAATTAGCTGCTCCTTCATCAGCTGATTGTCACAACCACCTGATGAAGGAGCAGCGCTCTAAAAGCGAGTGCTTCCAGTTAAACCTGTTGGACTATAACCTGGTGTTGTGTGATTTTTAACTTTGTACACCTCAGTCCAACACTGGCATCTCCAACTCATAGCCTTCAATTAGCCCTCACCGATTTAGTCTGCAATGTTTAAAGCTAACTGGCACTTTTTAAAGTGGAGGGCTCATTGTAGTTAGAGGTTTGTGCAAGCTGAATCTGAACTGGAAAGACAGAAGACTGGCTGAATTTGCGGCAATGATTTTCAGGTCTACACTTCAGGTCTTTGGACAGGAAATGGGAAAGGAAAGAGGTGTCAAGTCCTGTAGGGAGCAGGTTTTCTGGGCATACTGTGTAAAGGCAATATGAGGCCGATCCCAAGAATCTCGCTCTAAGGACCTGCATACAATGCAGCAGGAAGTCAAATGACCTCTCATGAGTGATAAAGATCAGCAAATTCAAATTCACAAGCCAGAGTCTACTAACTGAACCACTAATCTTATCCACGGCTCAATTCACCACAACCCCATCACAAATCTTACCAGACCCATTCTCCATCCATCAGGATGGAGGCTTGATTTCATGTCAAACGTTCAGTGCTTCGCCTCAACCTCAAACACTTAACACTGTTGCACTATCACAAGCTTTGCATCCAAATTGCTAGTCAACAGTAACAGCCATATCACCCAAATATGTTGCAAAGCATTCATTGACACACTTCCATTTCTCTTCCGAAAGAACTTCCATTGCTGAGGCAATGGCCTGTGACTGATACTGAAACTATCAAAATTGGTGATACCTTGTCCCTGATCCTCAACATGTTCTCCCTCATTCTTATCCCAAAATCTTTCTGTTTTCTGACAGGGTGCAAGTGAGGGCTGCAGATACTGAGGTCAGAGTTAAGATTAGAGTGGTGCTGGAAAAGCACAGCAGGTCAGGCAGCATCGACATTTTGGGCATTCCTGATGAAGGGCTTTTGCCCGAAACATTGATTTTGCTTCTCCTCAGATGCTGCCTGACCTGCTGTGCTTTTCTAGCACCACTCTAGTTTTAACTCTGTTTTCTGACAACCTATAGAATATGTAAACATACACCCCTAATATATTGTATCACTTGTGGCACAACCCAGCGTTGTGCCTTTTCCCTTTCCAATATCAATAAACTATAGCTTGGCCAGACATTGCAAAAAGAGAAAGAAGACAGTGAGAATGATGATAGAATAGTGTCACTTACTGTCACACTCACAGTCACCAGGCCAGATACTGACACTGTACATTCTGGATTAGTGGTGCTGGAAGAGCACAGCAGTTCAGGCAGCATCCAACGAGCAGCGAAATCGACGTTTCGGGCAAAATCCCTTCATTAGGAATAAAGGCAGTGAGCCTGAAGCGTGGAGAGATAAGCTAGAGGAGGGTGGGGGTGGGGAGAGAGTAGCAGAGAGTACAATGGGTGAGTGGGGGAGGAGATGAAGGTGATAGGTCAAGGAGGAGAGGGTGGAGTGAATAGGTGGAAAAGGAGCTAGGCAGGTCGGACTAGTCCGGACAAGTCAAGGGGACAGTGCTGAGCTGGAAGTTTGAAACTAGGATGAGGTGGGGGAAGGGGAAATGAGGAAGCTGTTGAAGTCCACATTGATGCCCTGGGGTTGAAGTGTTCCGAGGCGGAAGATAAGGCGTTCTTCCTCCAGGCGTCTGGTGGTGAGGGAGCGGCGGTGAAGGAGGCCCAGGACCTCTATGTCCTCGGCAGAGTGGGAGGGGGAGTTGAAATGTTGGGCCACGGGGTGGTTGGTTGATTGGTGCGGGTGTCTTGGCGATGTTCCCTAAAGTGCTCTACTAGGAGGCGCCCAGTCTCCCCAGTGTAGAGGAGACCACATCGGGATCAACGGATACAATAAATGATATTAGTGGATGTGCAGGTAAAACATTGATGGATGTGGAAGGCTCCTTTAGGGCCTTGGATAGAGGTGAGGGAGGAGGTGTGGGCACAGGTTTTACAGTTCCTGCGGTGGCAGGGGAAAGTGCCAGAATGGGAGGGTGGGTCGCAGGGGGGTGTGGACCTGACCAGGTAGTTACGGAGGGAACGGTCTTTGCAGAAGGCGGAAAGGGGTGGGGAGGGAAATATATCCCTGGTGGTGAGGTCTTTTTGGAGGTGGCGGAAATGTCGGCGGATGATTTGGTTTATGCGAAGGTTTGTAGGGTGGAAGGTGAGCACCAGGGGCGTTCTGTCCTTGTTACGGTTGGAGGGGTGGGGTCTGAGGGCGGAGGTGCGGGATGTGGATGAGATGCGTTGGAGGGCATCTTTAACCACGTGGGAAGGGAAATTGTGGTCTCTTAAAAAGGAGGCCATCTGGTGTATTCTATGGTGGAACTGATCCTCCTGGGAGCAGATACGGCGGAGGCGGAGAAATTGGGAATACGGGATGCCATTTTTGCAAGAGATAGGGTGGGAAGAGGTGTAATCCAGGTAGCTGCGGGAGTCGGTGGGTTTGTAAAAAATGTCAGTGTCAAGTCGGTCATCACTAATGGAGATGGAGAGGTCCAGGAAGGGGAGGGAGGTGTCAGAGATGGTCCAGGTAAATTTAAGGTCAGGGTGGAATGTGTTGGTGAAGTTGATGAATTGCTCAACCTCCTCGTGGGGTGGCGCCAATGCAGTCATCAATGTAGCGGAGGAAAAAGTGGGGAGTGGTGCCGGTGTAATTACGGAAGATCAACTGTTCTACATAGCCAACAAAGAGACAGGCATAGCTGGGGCCCATACGTGTGCCCATGGCTACCCCTTTGGTCTGGAGGAAGTGGGAGGATTCAAAGGAGAAATTGTTAAGGGTGAGGACCAGTTCGACCAAACGAATGAGAGTGTCCGTGGAAGGGTACTGTTGGGGATGTCTGGAGAGGAAAAAATGGAGGGCTTGGAGGCCCTGGTCATGGCGGATGGAGGTGCAGAGGGATTTGATATCCATAGTGAAGATGAGGCGTTGGGGGGCCGGGGAAATGGAAGTCTTGGAGGAGGTGGAGGGTGTGGGTGGTGTCTCGAACGTATGTGGGGTGTTTCTGGACTAGGGGGGATAGGACAGTGTCGAGGTAGGTAGAGATGAGCATGGCTTAGAGGTAGGATCTGAAATTGGTGAGACACTGGGCAAGGGTGGCCTGCGACTATGACAGGGAGTATGACCTGTATCAGCTCAAAAGAATGTGAATTCACAAGAGACCAAGAAGAATTTTGATACTAGCAACTGCAGAAGAATTCAATCACATTGTAGGCCTGATGACTAATAGATCAAATTCAACTGTAGGACAAAACAGAAAACAAAGTCTGAATGCTGCAGTGGATTCTCAGACTGAATTCATGTAAGGTTAGCTATCTATATGACAAGTTTAGATTGTTACATTAAAACCTTGGACAGCAATGTTGGAAGGGGTTGGCAGTATGGCACTGAGGTTCAGTAATCTGATCTACAAAGGGTTGCTAGGACTCCTGAGGCATTGTCACTGTGAATTGCATAAAACTGTTTAATTTTTTTTACACTCCTTATGTTTCAGCATGATATACAACATACCCTCATTTGCAACAGTTATTCCACCTGCATCTCATCTCCCTAAGCTACAATTTCAAATTCTTCGACCACGGTAGCTGGTCTGATAGAAAAGTAGTATCAAGCATGGATCAAACTTAAAACTAACAAGACGTCCACAAACATAAACAGAATCAAATAAAAAGGCCATTCAGCTCTGCAGCAAATCTCCAAATGAGCATTACGACATAATGCCATTCTCCTGCCTTTGTGCCACACCCATGCACATTGTTTTGTTTCAAAGAATTATGCAATGCAACCTTGAATGATTCAACTGATCTGACCTCTGCCATACTTCTTGGCAGATCATTTCAGAATTAAGCATTAGTCACATGCAGAATTTTGTTCTCACATCACATTTGCTACTTTTGCTTTTTAATTGTTGAGATCACCAAATTCCTTTATGAATGCCTTGGGTATCTTTTTAAAGTTAGAGGTTGTGCCGCATTAACATCATTGCATGAGTAAGTATCTGACTTTCTTCTTCTCGGATACTGTGTCCTCCTTTCTGCACATGCTCTGGTAGTGATCTACAGTTTTACAGATATAGACCATTCTTATCTCATGGCTGGTCATTTTCTCTGCCAGTAAGGCTTTGCTGTTACACTTTGCTGACACTGAGTCTTAGCATTTACTATTTTATATACTGAACACAATAGCGTACTGACCTGTTCAGCCTCCCATTTAGTGTTTGATTTTGAAACAATTATGTATGTTAAGAAAGCTTTCCAGTTTTGTGTTATGTATGATCTGTTTCTGATCTTGAGTCTACTGGAGAATACTATTTCTTTTTGCTTTTCTCCTCCATGAGATATTAATTCTTTTGCATTAAAGCTGTTTGAGTCTATAGTATTTCAATATGACAATCTACTGTTCTTTAAGCTTGCATTCTTGCATCCATTAATATTTTTTAAAAATTCTGTTGCTGTAAAGTTTGACAGCATTTTATTAAAATAATGTTGCAACAATGCTCTTTGCTAATTTTTTAAACTCATTATTGTTACATTACAATAGTAATTTGTTTAAATAAATCTACATAGGGCTGCATCTTTGTTATATCATCTACACAATATACTTTCATACCATCTTTATTTCATCTACAAATGTAGCCACTGTGACTTTGATCCCGTTATCTATATCATTGATATGAATTGTTAAAGGTCGAGTGCTCCACACAGAGTACAGTGGAACTCCCCTCACCACACACTACCAATTTGACGAAAACCAATTTATGCAACCAGAAAGTCTTCTATCCATATTAATAAGTTATCATAGATACCACGTGCTCCTACGTGACTCAATAACCTCTTATTGTCAAATGCTTTCTGGAAATCTAAGTACAGTAAGGTTCTCTTTTATCCCCAGTGCTTATTGCTCTTTCAATGAAGTAAAATAAATTGGTTAAATGTAATTTCCTTACAACAAAACCAAGCTGATTATTTCTAATTACCTTGAGATTTTCAATATCCAGTTAGGATCTCTTTAATGATCAATTCTATCAACTTCCCCATGATAGATGTCAATCTCACTGTTTCCTGTATTCTGCCTTCCTCCTTTCTTGAAGAGAAGGTTTATGTTTGCTACTTCCCAATCTGATGGAATCTTTCCAGAATCTATCAAGCTTTTGCACATTAACATCCTCTGCCACATTGGGCACCTTTTAAGATTCCATGATGACCTCATATCCATCTGCAGCTCCATTGGTTTGTTTGTTTCTGTTTCCCTGATGATTATGGATGGATACTTCCCAATCCCTGAACAATGTGGGCATTGATGATGAAGTTGGGAGAATCCCACCGTACAGAGCAAAATGTTCCATTTTCAAGCCAAGTGTTGCATGGCAAGATGAAATTCACACTGATGAAGAGCAAGAAGCCTATTTGCATGTGTCAACATATGTTATCATTGTGTATTAATATATTAACGTCCTCATTATGCCATCCTCTCACCTCATTGATCTGTCTTTTCCTATTCTCACGCTGGCTGTGTGGAAACTAGATGGCGACAGTTCCTGAAAGTAAAGTTACAGTGGTAACCTGGCAACTTCAGCTCATTGCTTTAGCCTCTAGACCCCCGTCAGTCATTAACCCCTCAAATCACGTTTCATAGGAGGTGAGTGCACTTGCCGCCTATCCAGCAGGTCTCCATCAATAAAATGGGGTGCCAATAACATATCTGGGGCAAATAAAGTGAACTGTGTGGGGCAACTGCTGACTGTCAGCACTTGACTTTGGTCCTCAGCTGGGCTTTAAAGGTGTTATTGGTGTCAGGAATCCTGGACTGTTCTCGCAATGATCAATGTTTCTACTTGAGGCAGCTGGGAGAATATGATGTGTGGATCCAATTAGGGCACAGTGACTAGTTAATGGAGTGAGTTGGAGAAGATCGCATGGGGAAATATCCTAGAGCTCTTGGAGAGAATTCCTCCATAAACTGGCAGATAGTGCAGGATATGTGGCAGGATTAATAAATATGTAAAATTGGAAAATATATAATTGAACTAAATAATCAACTACGCAAGACTCTGAAAGGAGATTCACACTGGAAATCAAACTGCATTAAATGCAATTTGTACCAAAAGTGTAAATGTCTTAATCACTAAAAAGGTCAATTTTTTTGATGTTAATGAGGCCAGATTGGTAAGATTTGGTGAGAAAACTTACAGCAAGAAAGCTTCTAAAGCCTTCCATGACACGACTCATACTTACCCAAAATGGAACAAGCTTTAGCCCCAAATTCTATTATATTGAATCGTATATAAGAGGCTATTGAACCCATTGTGCTTGTGCCTATTTATTGAATGCATTATCCAATTAGTTTTATCTTCCCTCTCCATCCTTAGAACCTTACAATATTCCCTTTTCGAGTATATTTCATATTTTACTGTGAAAGTTAATATTGAATTTGCTTCAACCATTCGTTCAGGCAGATCATTCCAGGTTAGAACATTTTGAATAAAAAGACTTGAAATTTTCCCTTTGATTCTTCTGCAAGTTTAAAAAATTATATTCATAAATCCAATGAAATTTATGTTTTACTATTTCTGGAATTATTTTCTGTATTAGTGACCACCTTACTAAATGTGCACTTCACACCCAACAATAAGCTTAAGAATTCCATAATATTTTCAGCATAATATCAGTATATCATCAGCATAAGTTTTTTTTTGCCAGGAAGATGTGTGTCACAAGCTGTTTATGCTGAATGTTATCCCCATAATCAGTCTTCCTGTCTCCCTTTGTATTTTTTGATCCTTCTCAGGGCCTGTACTGCGCTGTAATGTTCTATGTTCTATGTTCTCCCAAGCTGTGTATTGAGCCTAAAGTGAGTGTATTTACATTTATCATAATGAGATTGAACAGTGGTCTAGCTCAAAGTTTCCAGCTTTCACATTTTCAGCGCACTTGGAACAAATCAGAATAAGAAGCAAGAGGCAGAGTTTTGCTGGGATCGACGGAAATGAAAGGTTTGTGAATCTTCCCCCACTGTTCTTGGCTCCATTAACAAAAGCGTTAGTGTCTCCAGTAGCAACCACAATTCAATGTTAGACAAAATTATATGAAAATGCACTACATTAAACAAAAGTTTTTTTTTGTAATGTGAATGACATTGCCAGAAAGGAAGCTATTTAAAACCTCCCTCAGCGTGAAATGATTGACATTTATCAAAAATGCATCACAGCTTTGATGTTATAATAGGGAAACAATATTCGTGAAGAAAAACAATGAGGCAAAGCTTAATGGAAAACAGATGGGAATAAAAATAAACCCAAGATGCAATAAGTGTGAGAACTGGTGTGTATTATTCAATATTTCTAGTGAATGCTGTGCATGGGAAAGACTACCTGGACGACATAGAGGCGAATGGTGAGAAAAGGAAACATATTGAATACTTTGGAGGAAATAACTAATACCATGTTAATGAATGTGAGGAGAAAAAGTGTACATGTATTCAGATTCAGGTATGATCAATACAGTGACTATAATATCATTTTGTCCCAAACGGCTCATTAACTATTTTTCCATGTTATATATTTTCCATGATCACTGGATTTGCAACATAATGAAATTAAAATATTTAATGACCCTTAGAATTTGCCTAATTATTCCGAACTAGACTCTATGAAGAACAGATTTTGGACACCAAGTTTATAACTTGAACAAAAATTAGCAATTTATTGTTAATACTGGAGCTTAACAGGACACAACTAAACAACAAGATAATGTAATTTCATTTGTATGATTTTAAAAAATCTTTGATCATAGACAATAGACAATAGACAATCGATGCAGGAGTAAACCCCATTCACTCACACACAGCCAGACAGACAGACAGAGTTCAGGGATATTTTTTTTTTAAATAAAGGAATTGTATTGTCAGTTTAATTAAGCAGTTTCAAATGATGGATGCCAAGCCTTCATGTAATCTTTCAAAAATGAATTATTCACAGGTATAATGGCATATCTAATTTCAAAGTCCCCAGTAAGTGCATTAGATTTAGAGAATTATTCACTTATTCCTTACAGACTGTGATTCTTTTCTCAGAATATTCAACAAATCTTTAACTGGGCAGATAACTTGAGAGAGTAAAAACAGCAGCTAGTTCTGAAGTTTCCAACAATCATTTGGCACCTACCAAAATCACAAAGAACAGTTTTTCTCCTTTTCCCTATTTTTCCATTGTTTAGCATCAGTCATCCCTCAATTGACCAACTCCAGCTTCCAGACTAGGCATGATAATATGGTGTTGAATGTCTATAGTGCTCCCTAGATTAGTATTTAAATTGCACTATCCTCCAGGCCAGTCACCAATAGAGTCATAGAGATGTACAGCATGGAAACACAACCTTCGGTCCAACCTGTCCATGCCGACCAGATATCCTAACCCAATCTAGTCCCACCTGCCAGCACCCGGCCCATATCCCTCCAAACCCTTCCTATTCATATACCCATACAAATGCCTCTTAAATCTTGCAATTGTATCAGCCTCCACCACATCCTCTGGCAGTTCATTCCATACACATGCCACCATCTGCATGAAAAAGTTGCTCCTTAGGTCCCTTTTATATCTTGCCCCTCTCACCCTAAACCTATGCCTTCCCCCACCCCAAGGAAAAGACTTTGTCTATTTATCCTATCCATGCCCCTCATAATTTTGTAAACCTCTATAAGGTCACCCCTCAGCCTCTGACCCTCTAGGGAATACAGCCCCAGCCTGTTCAGCCTTTGCCCATAGCTCAAATCCTCCAATCCTGGCAACATCCTTGTAAATCTTTTCTGAACCTTTTCAAGTTTCACAATATCCTTCTGATAGGAAGGAGACCAGAATTGCATGCAATATTCCAACAGTGGCCTAACCAATGTCCTGTACAACCGCACGTGACCTCTCAACTCCTGTACTCAATACTCTGACCAATAAAGGAAAGCATACCAAACACCTTTTTCACTATCCTATCTACCTATGACTCCACTTTCAAGGAGCTATGAACCTGCACTCCAAGGTCACTTTGTTCAGCAACACTCTCCAGGACCTTACCATTAAGTGTATAAGTCCTGCTAAGATTTGCTTTCCCAAAATGCAGCACCTCGTATTTATCTGAATTAAACTCCATCTGCCACTTCTCAGCCCATCTGATCAAGATCCTGTTGTAATCTGAGGTAACCTTCTTCAACTGTCCACTACACCTCCAATTTTGGTGTGATCTGCAAACTTACTAACTGTATCTCTTATGCTCACACCCAAATCATTTATATAAATGACAAAAAGTAGAAGACCTAGCACTGGTCCTTGTGGCACTCCACTGGTCACAGGCCTCCAGTCTGAAAAACAACCCTCCACCACCACCCTCTGTCTTCTACCTTTGAGCCAGTTCTGTATCCAAAATCTGTTTCTGCTTTTTCTCTTTTTAAAATATTCAGCTCTTCAAAGTTCAACATACCCTAACATCACTAAGAGTTCCACCAAAAAATGATGTTGGTTGCATGTAACAACATAAGATCGTGTATGCGAGGAGAAAGTGGCCAGGGTTCGTTAGGATCACTTATCAAAGACAACTCATGAAGTAATTTCTCTTCCTAAAGTTTTCATAAGTTACTTATCCAGTTTTTTCACGTAGTTGTGAACACATTTATCACACTTTCTTTTTGAAGTTGGGTCAGGGTGGAACTTACTTTTCGAAGTGAAATGGATTTGATGATGTGCCACAATCTTTCATAGGAATATGAGGGAAATCCTTTATTTGGGCACATTTCTTATTCTTACCAAGATATTCTTCATGATAAATGTAAGGCGGGTTCATCTGGAAGTGTGAACGTGAATCTGGATGTATTGTAATTATACTTTGATGTGTGCATGGGCTTTGTTTGATGTTTGCTGTCTTCTTCAAAATGTGCTGGAAATTTATGATGCTACAATGTGTCAATGTGATAATTTTAGAAGGTACACCTGCCCTGCAGGTTGATGAACCTGAGTAATTTCCTTAATCAGTAAATATTTGAATAAATAAAATTGGAAATCCATTTGTAATTAAAATACTAATGTATATTAATTAATAAAATAATTACATATATTTGTTACAAAATGTGTAGCAACTTTCTTTCAATCTACAACTTAGATGGCCATGACATAGAAGATACAGCAAAGAAACAGATCATTTAGCTCAACCTTCTGATTAGATCCCGAAATATTTAATGATATTAGATATATGTTTCAAAAGGAAAACTTTCTATGACTATAGGGAAAGAACAGATGGCTGGGACTAATTATAATTGTCTTTCAAAGAACTAGTTTCACTTCTGAACCCTCCATCTTTTGCTTTCTTCACCTTTGGCTTTTCTTTCATCATTCTACAAAAAAGTACACTGCAGAACATGCTGTTATCTTCAAGAGTATACTTTGATGTGAACATAAGGATTAAAAGAGAATTAGCTGAACCTGATGAAACAATAAAGCAAGCAGAAGCAATTGTTTAGAATGGTTGAAACTGACCGATGTAGAATTTGGAGCACACTACCTTTCGTTTCTCTCCAATTTCCCTGAGATGCTGTCAGAGTCCATGTACTCCAAAGAGTGCCATCTCTTTCTCCATCAGTGCTATTCACATTAAATTGTTGATGGCTGAACTTCCTGTCCTGACTCCCATATGGATGACTATGTTAATGCTTCTCTCTTTTCAATATTGTATCCCCTACACTACCTCAAAACTACTGTCATCATCCATTACACAAAAATAATCCTCTATTTGTATGTTGTTGCAAACCTTTATCTCATTTTAACATCGCCTTCTCCTCCACAACACTTGAATGTGTTGCTACCTCATAAATCTATGCCCACCTTTTATGGAACTCAAAATGATCAAACCATGGAAGGGTTATGGCCCTGTTGTGTCCAGGCTTGCTCTTTGCAAGGGCAACTCATCAAACTCCATTTCTCTGTCCTTTCCCCGTAGCTCTGCAGATTTGTTTTCTCTTTGGGCAGTTGAATGCCTTTTGAAAGCTAAAATTAACTCTGCCTCCATCATGTTTTCAGGAGATGTATTGTACATCCTAGCTACTCATTTTCCAGGATTCTACATATTGCATTGACACCTTTCTCAATCTTTCCGTGTCAGAAAACCATAAAGGTCTCCACAATAGAGAAAGGCCCTTTAGCCCACTGAGTCCATACCAGTCAAACACAAACACCCAACTGCTCTAAGCCAATTTTCTTGCATCTATTCACCTTGGCATCATAAGTGAAGATCTAAATACTTCTTAAATGCTCTGAGGGTTGCTGCCTGTCTCATCTTTATAGGTAGTGAGTTCCAGATTCCCAGCACCCTCCCAGTAAATTTATTTTTCCTCATATCCCCTCTGAACCTGCTTCCCCAACAAGTCATTGATCCCTCCATTAAAGGGACAGGTTTCTTCCTGTCTACCTGCCTCTACGCCTCATAATTGTATGCATCTCAGTTGTGCATCGCCACCCCCCACCCCCACCCTCAGTTTCCTCTGCTCCAAGGAAAACAAGGAGAAAGGACTGCAGATGCTGGAGTTCAGAGCTTAAATATGTGTTGCTGGAAAAGCGCAGCAAGTCAGGCAGCATCAAATGAGAAGGAGAATCGACGTTTCGGGCATTCCTGAAGAAGGGCTTATGCCTGAAACGTCGATTCTCCTTCTCCTTTGATGCTGCCTAACCTGCTGCGCTTTTCCAACAACACATTTTTAAGCTCCAAGGAAATCAAGGCCAGTTTACACAATTTTTCTTCATAACTAAAACTCTCCAGCCCAGGCAACATCCTGATAAATCTCCTTGACATCATCTCCAATGGAATCATATCCCTCCTATAATGTGGATTCCAGAACTGCACACAATACTCCATTGAAGCCTAAATTTAAACAATTTCAATGTAGTGTCCTTGCTCTTCAACTCTATACCTCAGCTGATAATGACAAGTATTCCATATGCCTTCTTAACATTTTATCTTCCTATCTTGATACGTTAAGGTCCCTCTGAACCTTGCTGCTTTCTCGCATCCTACCATTCATCATTTATTCTTGTTGCCTTGTTTGTTCTGCATAAGTGCATCACCTTACACTTATCCTGAAGAAGGATCACTGGACCTGAAGTATTAAGTCTGATTTCTCTCCACAGATGCTGCCCAGACCTCATGAAATTTTCCAACAATTTCTGTTTTTATGCAAATTCTGCATCACCTAGAGATTTTATAATTGTGCCTTGCATACTGAAATTTAGATCATAGATTATATGGAGCAAGATATGAATCACTGAAATATAATTCCTGATATGAATCACTGAAATGCTTACTGTATGCCAGTTTCCAGTCTGAGAAACAACCAGTTTCAATGATCCTGCTTCCTGTCACTCAGCCAAATCCATGGGCTAATTATCCCTTTAACTCAATGGGCACAATTTGGCAGACCACCCTGTTAAAGAGCACTTTGTCAAAGAAAATTGAATCAGATCAATTAAATAATATCTGTGCTGACTTCATTTTATTAATTTGAATTTTTCCAAGTGACTTAATTTTATCCCAAGTTATACTTCTAAAAACATTCCCACCACCAATGTTAAACTGACGGGCCGGCACTGGCTGGCTCAAGATAAATGGGTTTTTTTTGAGGGCTCCTCTTGAGTTTTTTTCAAGCGGCACTTTCCAATCTTTGGGGACTTTTTTTTGGTTTTTTGGGTGCTTCTTTTTCATTCTCAGTAATTCATTTATTAGAATACAACTATTGTGCTGACTTATGTGTTATTGACAACTACATAAAACATCACTTAAAACACACTCGAAGTTGAAGTTTTTAGTCATGCCCTCATCAGAACTAGGATGCAAGGAACAGACTTGGAAAAAAGAGATATCATTTTACATAGAATGAGAAGCGGGTGATTGGTCAGGCATGGAGAATGATTATCCATCAATCTTAATTCTCAGACCAGGATATAGATTGTTCACCAGTCACTTGAATGTACGGCCTACATGCCTAATACCTGGCATCATACCGGCACTGGAATTCATAGATCACAGTACTCATTTGTGTGGTAGATAAATGTCAGTCCCACCCTGTAGGGATTCTATGATTCTATGTCTTGATGACATTCTGTTTGTGGAGAAAACTACGAGTGGATTTATTGCACAGTAGGAGCAGTGTGAGACACTTTTTCCTTCCAGGATAATCTCAAGTAGACTGGGCTCCAGTCAGGGCCAAAAGTAGTTGACATTGATCCTTGCATAAGTGATCATTTGATCAGGGTATCCATCATTATGCAGGATAGTTTGATTGATATGCCCAATCTCAGCATTCAGCTTCCACAATGAGCAGATGGCTAGGGCCCTGTTGTTGAGATTGTCAAACCATACAAGAGTAAAATTAGAAGGATTCATCATTATCGTTAACTCTAATCATCATTCCATTAAACTTAAAGCCCCAACATACAAGGTAAAAATTAATTTCATATACATCATAGTAGTTAAATTAACATCTGTCAACAACAAATGTTTTTCAAAAATATATAACTGATACACATTTCTGGACACTTCAGTACACTCTGTCCCTTTCAGCCACTCACTCCTTTTTGCAGCTCCTCTCTCCCCTTCACAGCAGCACATTTCCCCAATTTCAATCAGTCTCGCTCTCCCTTAACCCGGCAGTCTCAATTCCTCAAACTATAGTCTTAATTCCTGGGCCTTAGCCTCACTTCTGGCCAGCCATCCTCACTATCTACAGCTAGTTCCTCTGTGGCCATTAGCTTCCCTTCCCAATCTGGGAGTTCCCTCATGAGTGAACATTCCTGGTTGTTTTCCAAATGCTCCCTGGGCAATATCCGCACACCATCCCTGTGTATTTTGAGTGTTGTTTGATTTAACTCAATGTTATTACACAAGTTAAACTCTCCTGCTTAATTTGAAACCAGCAACACAGAAAAGATTTATCCTGTGCAGTAATCTGTAAAAATTTGAGTGGCCGAAAACAATGTAAAGTAAAAATTACAACTTTATTTATTAAAATATAATAAAGAATAATTAACTAACCACTATTTACAACTTCTTTCTCTAACATTTCTTTTACCTTCCCTTCTATAATACTAGCCTGATAAAACTCGAAATTAAGATTTACAAAACAGTGCATCTCAAAACCTGGCAGCTTTAGGTTCTTGTCTTAGGATCTTCCTGTGTCATCTTTTCTCCTTGTTAGGAATTTCTGCATTACAGGTTACTGACTGAAAAGGTACTTTTAAGAAAGATACTTTTTCAAGCAGTCAATTACATGCTAGGACTTGGCAGTTCTCCTCACAACTGCTCAATTTTCCCCCGGTCTTATACTCCAGAGCATTGGATTGTGTCATTGGTTTTTAAGATTGTCAATATACTCAATTCAGACTTGATTAGAAATTGGTATTTTTTTGGGGTATAATTTAAACTGATTGGCCAAATTCGAATTTGTTTTTGTCTCCAGGCAACAAGCTAATCAAGTTGTTTGACCAAGTGTTCCATACATAGATGCCTTATTGAGAACACTTGGTGCTGTGTCCAGTAGTTCTGCTGCTTTTAACTCTCTTAAAGTACAACCATATCTTCATAACATTGACAGCATCCCTTTGTCTGATAACGATTGCAAGATTACGGTGAGTGTCTCCATCATTTCCACCTGTACATTTTGCAGCATCCTCAGGAATAGCTGAGGCAATCCTAGTGGTTAATCAACATAAGTCCAGCCAATATTTGTTATAGCTCTCCTTTTTCAATGTTTAGCCTATCCAATGTCTCAGCTGCCTTCTCTTTCGCTATAATTATGGCAGCATCTTCTTTCTTTGG
Source organism: Chiloscyllium punctatum (assembly GCF_047496795.1). Taxonomy (NCBI): domain Eukaryota; kingdom Metazoa; phylum Chordata; class Chondrichthyes; order Orectolobiformes; family Hemiscylliidae; genus Chiloscyllium; species Chiloscyllium punctatum. The sequence goes on along the minus strand of NC_092739.1, from coordinate 90,293,359 downwards.
AAAGACAGATGGAAAGTACTCTCTGTACTTTAGCCATGCCCTTTCACTCCATGTGTAAATCACATCTGCATCCCTTCACAATTTTTAAATTTTTAAAAATTATTTACCTGTCTAGATAAAATGTTTGCATTCTCTTGATGTTAGCTGCTAGTCTGTTATCATACTCTCTCATTTCTGCAGTTTTGTTTTTCCTGATTTCCCCTCTGAACGTTTTGTATTCAGTTTGGTTCTTATGTGCATTAGTAACCTGACATCACCAGTATGAACCCCTTTTCTGCTTCATTTTATTCTTTCTCATTTGTCATCCAGGGATCTCTGGCTTTACTTGTCCCTTTACTTTACTTTGGGAATGCACTTTGACTGTACATGAACTACTTTTCCTTTCAAGACTATCTATTGTCCTGTTATAGCTTTGGCTGCCAATCTTTGATTCTGATTTGTTGGGGCCCGATTTAATTTCCTGCAACTGAAAATGATATATTTAGTCTGGATTGTTCCTTGTCCTTTTCCGTGGCAATCTTACCCTATGACCTGCTGATACATGTCTGTTAAATATTGTTAAAGAACTGACAAGCTTCCAAAGAACAGTCAAATTGGCAAAGAACATCACAAGGGGAAAAGTGCTAGGAAAACTATTGGACCTAAAACTTTACATGTCCCGAGGATTCTGAAATGGCACCAGTGGGTTAGCAAGTAGAAAATGTAGCACATTTATTCAAGAAAGGAAGGAGACAGGAAGCAGGAAGCTATTGGCCAGCTAGCATAGTCAAAGTGCTAAGATCCATCATTAAGGTGCTATAGCAGGATACTTAAGGATTCACAATTTTGAACAATGAGAGCCTACATGGTTTTGTGAAAGGTCAAGTACATCCATGGTTAATAAAGAGGAGTCAGTGGATGCTGTTTCCTTGGATTTTAAAAAAGGTGTTTCATAATGTACCACATCAATGGTTGCTGTACATGATAGGTGGTGCAGGGAGTAATATATTAACATGGATAAAGGGTTGGTTAGCTAATAAGAAGTAGAGAGTAGGGATTAATTGGTCTTTTCTGGGTTGTCAAGAAATCACTAGTGGAGTGCCACCAGGATCAATGCTGGGTCCACTTTTTTTTTAAATCTGTTGGATGTGGACATTGTTGGTTGGGCCAGCATTTATTGCCTGTTCCAAGTTGCTCTTGAGAAGATGGTGGTAAGCTGCCTTCTTGAACCACTGCAGTCCACGTGCTGAGGTTGACCCATATCATAGAGTCATAGAGATGTACAGCACAGGTACAGAACCTTCAGTCCAACTCGTCCATCTTGACCAGACCTAGTTTAGTCCCATTTGCCAGCACTTGGCCCATATCCCTCTAAACCTCTTCCTATTCATATATATATCCAGATGCCTTTTTAATGCTGTAATTGTACCAGCCTCCATCACTTCCTCTGGCAGCTCATTCCATACATGCACCGCCCTCTATATGAAAATGTTGCCCCTTAGATCCCTTTTATATCTTTCCCCTCTCAACCTAAACCTATGCCTTCTAGTTCTGGACTCCCCCATCCCAGGGAAAAGACCTTGTATATTTATCCTATCCATGCTCTTCATGATTTTATAAACCTCTACAAGGTCACTGCTCAGCCTCCGAGGCTCCAGGGAAAACAGCCCCAGCCTATTCAGCTCCTTAGAGCTCAAATCCTCCAATCCTAGCAAGATCTTTGTAAATCTTTTTTGAACCCTTTCAGGTTTCACAACATCCTTCCAATAGGAAAGAGACCAGAATTGCACGCAATATTCCAAAAGCGGCCTAACCAATGTCCTGTACATCTGAAACACAACCTCCCGACACCTATACTTAATTCTTTGACCAATAAAGGAAAGCATAGCAAACACCTTCTTCACTATCCTATCTACTTGCATCTCTACTTTCAAGGAATTACGAACCTGCACTCCAAGGTCTCTTTGTTCAGCAACACTCCCCAGGACCTTACCATTAAGTGTGTAAGCGCTGCTCTGATTTGCTTTTCCAAAATGCAGAACCTCATATTTATTTAAGTTAAACTCCATCTGCCACTCCTCAGCCCATTGGTCCATCTAATCAAGATCGTATTGTACTCTGAGGTAGCCTTCTTCGCTGTCCACTACACCTCCAATTTTGGTGTCATCTGTAAACCTATTAACCATACCTCCTATGTTCATATCCAAGTCATTTATTTAAATGATGAAAAGTAGAGGACCTAGCAGCAATCCTTGTGGCACTCCACTGGTCACAGGCCTCCAGTCTGAAAAGCAACCCTCCACCACCTCCTTCCGTCTTCTAGTTTCAAGCCAGTTCTGTATCCAAATGGTGTAAAATAGTCTCCCACGAGGAACCTTGTTGAACACCTTACTTAAGTCCATAAAGATCACATCTACCACTCTGCCCTCATCAATTCACTTTGTTACTCCTTCAAAAAGTGCAATCAAATTCATGAGACATGATTTCCCACGCACAAAGCCATGCTGACTACCCCTAATCAGTCCTTGCCTTTCCAAATCATGTAAATCCTGTCACTTTGGATTCCCTCTAACAGCTTGCCCACCACTGACATCAGACTCACTGGTCTATAGTTCCGTGGCTTTTCCCGATCATTTTCTTTAAATAGTGACATGCTGTAGGTTGACCCACAATTTCATTCGCGAGAGAATTACAGGATTTTGACTCAGTGACAGTGAAGGTACAGCAATATATTTCCAAGTCAGGATGGTGAGTGACTTAGGGAGGAACTTGGAGATGGCAGCATTCCCATATATCGGCTGCTCTTGTCCTTCTAGATGAATGTGCTTGTGAGTTTGGAAGGTGCTGCCTAAGGATCTTTAGTGAATTCCTGCAGTGTATCGTAAATTGTACACACTGCTGCCACTCAGCATCAGTGATGGAGTGAGTGGACACTTGTGGATGTGGTGCCTCAATCGGGCTGCTTTGATGGTGTCAAGCTTGAGTGTTGTTGGAGCTGTACCCATTCAGGGGATTATTCCATCAGACTCCTGACTTGTACCTTGTAGATGATGTACAAGCTTGGGGAGTCACAGAATAGAATCACAGAATCCATACAGTATGAAAGCAGGTAATTTGGCCCATCGAGTTCACACCGACCTTCCGAACAGCATTTCACCCAGACCCATCCCCTTACCATATCTCCGTAACCATGCATTTCCCATGGCTAATCCACTTAGCCTGCACATCTTTGGGCAATTTAGCATGGCCAGTCCACCAAACCTGCACATCTTTGGACTGGGAAGAAACCTGTGCACCTCAAAGAAACCTATGCAGACATAGGGAGAATATGCAAACTCCGCACAGACAGTCACCCGAAGGTGGAATTGAACTTGGGTCCCTGGCAATGAGAGGCCTCCATACCTCCTGGGATGAGGTTGACCCATGTGTTTTCAGGTTGACCCACAATTCCATTAGGGAGAGAATTACAAGATCTTGACCCGGTGACAGTGAAAGAACAGTGATATATTGTCAAGAGGTGAGTTACTCATCACAGTATTTCAGGCTTCTGACCTCTTGTTGGTACTGTGTTCATATGGCAAGTCCAGTTGAGTTTCTAGTCAATGATAACCCCCAAGATGTTTATAATGGAGGAATTCAGTGATGGCAACACTATTGAAGGGGCACTGTTTAGATTATCTGTTTACTAATTAGAACAATGACTTGCATGATTAGACAAAATATATGATTGTTAAGCTTCCCAATGACATCAACATAGAACAATTATTTTCAATATATATTGATAAATAGGGGAAGGAAGTGAAAGTACTATAGCCAAGTTTGTGCGAGGATGACACAAAGAGTCCACTGAAGGATATAGACAGATTAGGCAAGTGGGCAAGACTTTGACAGATTGAATATATAATATGGAAAATTGTGAGGCTATGCACTTTTTTTTCAATTCCTTCCATGGCATCATTCCTACTTATCCCTGTAACCTCTTCCAGCTCCACGACCCTTTTGAGATGTTACTCCTCTACTCCATTCCTGATTAAGGGCTTTTGCCCGAAACGTCAATTTCAAAGCTATTTGGATGCTGCCTGAACTGCTGTGCTCTTCCAGCACCACTAATCCCCCTCCTCTACTTCAGCCCATTTAAGTTTTCCTGATTTTAATTGTTCACCTTTTATTGGCTGTGTGTTTCATTGCACCAAAGCTCTGGAATTTTCTCTCTTGAAACCCTTCTTTAGATTAGATTTAGATTTAGATTTAGATTAGATTTACATTACAGTGTGGAAACAGGTCCTTCGGCCCAACAAGTCCACACCGACCCGTCGAAGCGCAACCCACCCATACCCCTACATTTACCCCTTACCTAACACTACAGGTAATTTAGCATGGCCAATTCACCTGACCTGCACATCTTTGGACTGTGGGAGGAAACTGGAGCACCCGGAGGAAACCCACGCAGTCACAGGGAGAACGTGCAAACTCCACACAGAGAGTCGCCTGAGGCAGGAATTGAACCCGGGTCTCCGGCGCTGTGAGGCAGCAGTGCTAACCACTGTGCCACCCATCTTCTATTCTTTAGGGTACCCTTTAAACCTATCTTCTCAACTAGGCTTTTGGTCATCTGCCTTACTATCATATTTCATGCATCGCTGATAAAGTTGACTGCTATGAAGCAACATGTCACATATTATTACAAGAAAGACACCATAAAAAACAAGTTGTTGCTTTGAAATGTAAAATTCATAAGAATCGACCTAGTTTCTAGTTCCAGAGCTGGCAGAGCTGAATTCCCCCATTATAAACATCTTGGGGGTTATCATTGACTAGAAACTCAACTGGACTTGCCATATGAACACAGTACCAACAAGAGGTCAGAAGCCTGAAATACTGTGATGAGTAACTCACCACTTGACAGTATATCACTGTTCTTTCACTGTCACCGAGTCAAGATCTTGTAATTCTCTCCCTAATGGAATTAAGAAGGTGTCTCCAGGAAAGCCATCCAATTAATAACAACTGGGTGGATCAGAAACAGGCAGGCCCAGTAGGAGTGCTTGCAGTGACACTCAATTGGCAGATCCAATGCGAGTTATGAACACAGTTGGTGTAGGCAGAACAATGTGACGACTCCTTATGGTTCTCTAACTTCAATCTTCGTGTCACTCTTCAAACCTATCTCCTTGCAGCTGGGAAAATCTAGTTCAATATTGCTTAAGTCATTTTGTGAAGGAACCAGCAGAAGCTGCGACACTTAGACTAGAGAAATTCATAGATTGCATCAGAGGAACTCATAGACCAGATCATAAAAGCCCATGAACTGGATCAGAGGCACTGTAAAGATCAGATTAAACAAGTTCATGGACCTGAACAGAGGAGCTTTTGGATGTACTGCAACTATATTTCCAAGTCCAAGTCTGAGACTGTTGTATTAAAAGTGAACAGTGTTCCCATTATTCAATACCATCTATGTTCAATTCAGATCACCAAGGGAAACTATCCAGGACATCTGTGTTCAGTAGAAATTGCAGAACAGGGCTGTGAAGGTGATCCAAATATGATGACTTGGATGGGTTAAGAAGTTGATCTAGGAAAAAGTAACTTTTAGCTTGGACACAGAACCTTATGGTTCAAAGTATCAAACACTATCGTTAAGTTTGGATCACCGTTAAACCCAATTGCAAGGTTAGGTGATAAAGGTGTATAAATACCTGGCAGACATTTCCATATATCAGAGTATGTAGAATATACTAGGTCTCTTACAATAAAAGTACTCAGTAAAGAAAAAGAAAATGCAATGAGACAATAAATGAACAGATTCATAAATCAGGGTCAAAGTTGTGTATAGTGGAAGAACCTCATCCTCATGTTAATGGCATCCTGTTTTATTTCTTAGGTGAATTAAACAAATAGTTTTTTTTTGACTAAATAAATGACGTGAACAGATTGTTAAATATAGAGATAATAATTTAGTAGAAAATATCAATTGGAAAACATTATTTATAACCATTCACTACACAAACATTTACAAGTTTAGATTCACGAAGTGAAGCAAAATGTTTGGGATTTTATTCCCACGGGATTGCATTAGCAAAATTAATTTTAAACTTCACCTGTATTTAACCTTGACTTGACAAATTAAGTCTGAATTAGGGATTGCACCAAAACGTTATAGTGTTGCTTCAACTCATATGTAAACAATGCATGCATATTACCAGGGTATATAACTGAGTTCATGCTTGATGTAATTAAACAATCATATAAACAAGAAGATAACATTTGGAAGCTGCACTTTATTGATTTAAATTACCTAGGAAAAAAATCTGTGTCACAAATATGGAATATCATTTCACTGTATTCAGTATTACCTTTCAATTTATGCAGTGAATTGAATGTAGAACAAGTGTCTTGAAACATGGCAATAAATTAGCATATAATTTACAAAAAAGAAAATATTTAGTAACAGTGTACCACATTAATACTGAATATAAAATATAAGCAACTAATCACAATAATACAATGCTAGTTTTCCATTCTGGATAAGAATATTTATGTGACATTCAGTGATTAATAGAATCCATAATTAAGTGTATTTCTCCATGAAGTATGCACCTTGGGGATATATCTGTGGATAAGTCCTTTCTCAGTCTCTGTGACCAGATGCCGATAATACTGCAGTGTGTGCCTTAGGCTCTTCATTGAACTGGCTACAATGTAATGTTCTTCTCAGCAATGGCAGGCCTGTCAAATTCCTTTACAGCTTGCACAACTGGTTCTGTTATCAGTTTGAAAACTATAGAAAGGATTCAACTTTGGTATTGAGGTGGCTACAAAGTAGCAGCAGCAATGCACTGTGCTATTTGAACACATTTTCTGGTCCATTTTCATTGAGTCCAAGTTTGAAGTTGTTTTTCTGAGTTTGTTAATTCATACACACGTTGCGTTCTGTTCCCTTTAATAATGCAATCCAATATTGAGGGAGTTGTTTTATTTTCACTCTCAGTGCTGTTCTATACATTCAACTCCCTGTTTATATAGCACCAGTACCACAGAACAAAATTCCATCTGTGGAAACAAGTTTTTGAAATGTAAATACCTAATCTGAGGTAAAGAAGAATTTTTTAAATAAAGCTCCTTGTTGAAAGGTAACATTTATTGATAAACATTCTCATGCCTGGAATATTAAGTACTGCTATGAGGGCCCTATTCTTGGGAGTGTCATAGCACACCATTCCTTTTATGATATTCTTAGACCTCTCAAGGCATGACAACACCAAGGTAGACTGACTGGTTTTGTTCAGAATGATGTCCAATATCTGAAATGAGTTTGTTAAGCAAGCCTAGTGATAGGTGTCTGAACAAACACCACTTTGACATGGCCAATAGTGGTGTGGAATAAAGCTGTTTACTGTGGAGAGGTAGTAGATGACAGACAAGATTTTCATGGTTATGACTTGAGTGTGCAGCACAACATCATATACGGATTGTCAAAAAAAAACCTCCTTGGTCTGTATTTATATTAGAAAGGATTTCTTTATAGCTATGACTTTAGACCAAACGTGTGACATGACAATTTCTTATGCAGACTGCCATCAAAGAGAATTGTCAACTTGTATATTTCTGTGTAAAAAAAAAATCACATCCTTGTTTAGTTATTTTCATGATGTATAGTTAGCTGGTTAGTTCTTTTTATTTTAAAAAAATCACATTTTCATGAAAATTACTTTAAAATAATTCCTTTGAAATGAAAATAAATGTACTCTACTAAACATTTGTTTCATTCAAAATCTACAGAATCTCACCTCACTGATGAAAAGTGCCCTGTTTTGCATGTTAATGGATTTTGTACACAATGATTTACAAATATTCTCACTTAAGATAGGTTCATTGCACTCGACAAAAGAGGCACAGTTCAACACAAATGCACATTCATAAAGTACCTGCTGCAAACTGCAAGTTTTCAAGTACTATAGTTATTTGAACAAATATCCTCTTTTATTTTCTCAATATTGAGTCTTTAATCAAGCTAGGCCATTTACTCTGCTAGCACTGGGCTTTGGAATCATGTCTATCTTTTAGCTTTAGTATACAATACTATGTGGTTTCACATTTAAATATATTTAAGGTAACAATACATTGTCAAATCTAAACATAATGCATTGCTTAATATTCCTAGAGAGAGTATTGCTACTAAATATTCTAACATTTATATTTTCTCCTTTGCAAATATTCTTTGGCTGCATTTATCTGTTTAGCAGCACAGAAATGATTTTGAAACAGGTGTTTCCCCTTTTGAAACAGAGAAGCACCTGGAGCATTTATTTCCTTTCTTTTTATTACAAGCTTCGGTGAAAGGTGTGCCTCATTTCAAAGTGGATAGTTTGTCTTTGCATTATGCCTAGAATGGTGGTCTTGACCAGAACTGATTGAATGGAGCCTGGTTTACAAAACTGGATGCCTGTGCGGTTGAGACCACTCCAAAACCAGTAGCATAAACAAAGGTGGTTAGAGTGGTAGAATTCAAGCTCTAGACATCACTTACGTGGGCAGAACAGCACTTGAGCTTACAATCTCTGGCACCCCTTACTTTATAATGGCTTCAACAGAAACATCTGTGTTTCTTTTTATCTTAAGATATCTACTGAGTTTAATGATAAAATATTTTATCAACAAGCCCTAATTTTAGTTGGCAGCAAGAAATCTTCATTGAGTTTGATGTATTCCTGCATCCCTACCAATCTAATGGTTTGCTTCACTAAGATTTGTTCAATGAATTAATTCTCCTGACTGAGAACTCCAGGGTAGAGGCATCAATTTTACTTTAAACTGGAAAGAGAATTTCAGTGGAAAGTACTAGAAATGTAGCACCACATACAGAAAAAGTGTGTTCCATTTTTGGTTCTTTTTAAAATAACTTACCAGTTGATATTATAACATTTTTTTGGTCACTGTTACGTGAGATAAATAATTGTCATGTTTTTGTAGTGTATCGAAAACATCATTTCTATCAGAGTTTTTTACAGCTAGGCAAGCTCAGATAATTATTTTCTGCTTTATCAGCTTTTGAACATATGCAAACTGTTCTCTCCCTTTTTGAGGTCCAATATATATTACATGAACTTTCTGGTCCCTGGAGATGAACCAACTATTCAATTTGTACAAGTGACCATGCATGTTCCTAACAGCTGAATGTTTTTCGTGTTGCCGAGCAGAAAACTTAGAACTGGCATCTCCTCCTCTCTGTGTCCAGCACCTTTGTTTTTTTAAAAAATCCCACTTCACAGAAGTTAAAATAACAGCAAATTATTGTCAGCTGAAGCTGACCAGTGGTTACATTTTCCACAGGGTAGAGTTTGGGGGACATCAAATCCCATTCCTTTGTGTGAATTCAGGGCAGGCACCAAGATAGAATGAACGAGGATAGTTTTCCAAGATAGAATTAACGAGGCTTGCTTCAGGTCAATGTCCTTGGCAGGTCTTACAGCACATCTGTCTAAAGTAGGCTCTGCTGCAGAACTTGAACTTCAGCACCAGTGGGCAGTAAGCCACCTTGTTCACATCTTTGCATTCTATAAAATAAAAGAATGGACAGCAATGAATAAGGCAACAGAACTGACACGGTGCAACTCCAAGTTGTATATGCTTCTACCAGAAGGACTCCACTATTTTCCAGAAGGAGGACGCTAATCCTTGATGAACCATTGAGGCATTTGTTCTTTTTTGAGCTTTCCAAGTTTTTAAGCCTTTCTGTTCAAATAAAGCTTTACGTTATATTTTTATTTTTAATCATGCACATGTATGGTTAAATATCCCAATCATTATAATGAAGCCACTTTATAGCAACAAAGATTGGAACTAGGTTTACAAAGCACTAGACTGAATCTTTGAACTCAGTACTGACTAGAAGTTGCAGAAGGAATCAACTTCATTTCTGAAAACATTCAAGTATGTATATTTACCTGTGTACAAACATGTTAAATCAATTTCCTTTAAAACCAGACTAAAATTTTATCATTGATAAGAATGCATAAATTATAAAACAATGTCAAAGTAAACTTCTTCTGAAATAAAAAAAGTTTCATGATCTGATAAACGATCCCATCCAGAAATGAATGCTTTTTACTCTCTCAGATAGTTACTGATGCTTATCTCAAGTATTTCCAGTTTTCACTTTAGATAGCCTACATTCATGATTTAACTTCTTATGATTTACTTTTGTAAAATGTACAATAACCATGAGTAGGACATTCTCTGTGGGATTTGACTAGCCATTGGTTAAAAAGAAACTTAGTCTGGAATCAATGAATCGTAAAGCATATCCACCGCTTGATTTACAGATGTGGAATATACCAAGGATATACATTACGGTCAAAACAATAAATACAAATGACAAAGTACTGGAGCTACCGTGAAAGGTGCATGAACATGCTATGTAAATGACAAAGAAACTTGAAACTGCATGAAAAATGAGTCAAATGGCATTGTGGTTCAAGTTTCAGGTGACCTTGGACTGTCTGGATACTGTAGCCACACACATACCTTATAAGAAATGGGACAGAACTGTATTTCATTCATTATAGTTCAGACTGGATGGTTGGTATTTGTACTACAGTATAGTCTCAACAGAAATTGAAATAGTACACTTAACAAAGTAATGCTTCAAAGTCTGGCTTCAAACAAATACTGTAATTCAAAAAGGTATAATTCAAGAACCCAAACAGATGCTGAATTCAAAAGCATATCTGTCATTGATATAAACTTTCACAAGTGTTTGAAATTTCTTTCCGAAATACACCCTTACTTCTGTCATCAACTAAGAAAACATGCAAACGTTTCCTCAAAAAATGATTTTTTTGGTGATTTATTGTTAAGAAATGTATTTTGACTATTTGTGAATTACCTAATCTGCTTCAAAACAAAGCATATATTTTGCACATTCTCCCTGTGTCTGCTTGCGTTTCCTCCAGGTGCTCTGGTTTCCTCCCACAGTCCAAAGATGTACAGGTTAGGTGATTGGTCATGCTAAATTGCTCATAGTGCCCAAGGATGTGTCAGTTAGGTGGATTAGCCATGGGAGATGCAAGTTTACAGGTTTAGGGCAGGGGGATGAGTCTGGGTGGGACCCTCTTTGGAAGGTTGGTGTGGACGTTTTGTGTCAAAAGGCCTGTTTCCACACACTGTAGGGATTCTATGACACGATGTTAAATTAAACATGGTGTGTTGAAGAAACAGGTTGCAGTTCAAAGTGAGAACAAAATAATTGTTCAGATTGGGTTTTACAGCAATCAAGCATTTTGCATAATCCCAGTTCTCAAAAGTTGGGGAAGCTTTTGTAACTATCTGCCAAAACCGTGTGTTCCAAAGAAAGTCAATGAGTTAAGTTCTCTGCTGGTACTTAGAACTCATTTGTCATTTGACACCAAAAAAATCATTTGTAATATAAAGTCTACGTCAATTGACATAAATCTGCTTCTTTTTTAAACAAAATTCAACGTAAGTACTATCCACAAACTTGCTTCCTTTTGCAACAGCACTTAGGAAAAGCCCAATGTTTACAAATCCCATTATTTTTACTTGGCAGAAATTCTTTTGGCACAAGTAACAGATGCATGCAATTGAACCAGCAAACAACACACCACACTGGAGCAATTTAGAAAATTCCAGCATCTCTTACCAGAAGACTTGTGGATGAAAATACCTGAAACCATTCAAATTGAAGAGATGCTTAAAACTCATTCCTTAAAATACCACCTCAACTTATTGTTATTTTAAAATTATTTTTAAGTACCAACCTTCTGCATTGGTGATTGGAGTAGCATCACATTTGCTCTCACACTGTTGCATTGAGGGTGGTCGAAGGGCTTCAGGACACTCACTAGATGGTTGACCCGTATATGAGAGGCACTGGACCGTCCTCATCTGCTGGCCAAGACCACACTGTGCTGAACACTGCAATAAAAAAGAAACAAAAATGCATGTTGAATAGTTAACATTTGTAGACAGCAAATAGATAATGAAAGCATGCTTAGTTTAAAGAACATTTTGATTTTAATCTTGTAATGTGCTGACACTTTTTTTTAATACAACTATTGAAAAGATTTATTGTATTGGCAATGGAGGGATAGCAAGATGGAGGGATATGCCACTGGTTGCAGCTGAATTTATGGTGTCAGTCATCTGAAAAATATTGGTGGACTGCACATCCTTAGGCTTGATGTGGCACTGGAAAAAGCAGAAGCAATCTGAAGGGTATATTTGGTGTAATATGACTGCTGGCCTGCTATAAGATGACATTATTTTGGCATATACCCTGACCATCAGCTTGCCTGTGATCTTCCTTTTTATATAATTTCTACTTAACCATCCAAAAAGATACTATTGTGGAGAATTGATGGATCTGTCCTTTTGGATCCTTAAAAGGTAATGCACTACCATGTCCAATTGATTACTTATAACAATGCCAGATGTCCATGGAGAACGCTTGTCCCTCGTATCAATGATTCATTTCCATAATTTCTCCACTAAATGCGCATACTGTTAAAAATATTACTTAATATACATCAATGTCACATTGGACAGAGTCCTCTTACTATTGCAAACCTACAAGAAAATGATATTAGTACAGTATATACCAAACTAATATGAACCGGACTATGGTACTTTTCAATCTAGAAATTTTGTTGATTTTTGATTTCTTAAAACATAATAAAAGGCAATCTACTAACTGGCTAATAAATGGCATATTTCACGCATAATGTCTGATTTGAGGATATAGACTTATTAGTGTTGTCTTAAGGTCATGATCAGATGTTTTTAGTCTTGTTGCTCAGTCTGGATTTTGGAGTGTGATGCTGAACATTGACCCATTTTGGAATGGGATGCCCTGGTTTGCAGTTTAGGGGCCAGCTGACATCAATTAAATAATAATCAGCAAATCAAAAGATGGAGATTTTGAACATTTGCTTTTGGGATGTGGGCGATACTGGTAATGTAACTTTTATTATGTATTGCCAGTCGCCCTTAGGTTACTAAGAATCAACCACCATGTGAGACTAGGAACATATGTAGGCTAGACTTCTAATCTTCTAACTGAATAGAAGATTCCCTTCCTCAGAGGACCTTAGTGAATCAGTCAGGTTTTTCCAAGAAACTAGCAAATCCATGGTGTGCACAAATGGCAAAAATTATTGCGCTTAATTTTGCAACTGGGTCATGGTGGAAATTGAACTAAACAATGTCTAGGTTGCTCATCCAAAACAATAATCGTGAAGCTATCGTAACTGCTCATTAATATCAGTGGAAATGGATGCAAAGGATTGATCCAAATTCGCAGACTTTATTCTTGGAACTTTTATGCAGAATGGCGTCCCACTTTACGTTTTGGTATTTCAAGCTCCTGCTGTAATGCAATATGCATTTCATCTGGTCATGCTATGTATTGGTAGTTCCTAATGGGCACAGATCCATTGTACAAACTGCCCTTTAGAGAAATAAATGGCATTGAATAAAACAATTTCATTTAGAAAGTGGATGGAATGGCTGGTGTGAGAAGTGTAAAAATTTACAATTCTGCTGTGGGGTAGGCTTTTCTGAGACACATAATTGAGTCAGAGGAGAAGGAGGTTTAATCTCCATCTGATCCCTGTGATACTAAAATCAGATTACTTGACATTAACAACTGTGTTTAAAGTGAAATGACTTTCACTATTGAAGACTTATTTCACTTACTGGGGGACTAGTTAGGCCAATTGGTTAGACAGCGAATATGTAGATCAGATTAACACCAACAGCACAGGATCTGATGTCCATTCTGACTGAGACAGACTCAGGGCCTGCCTCCTTGCTCTACCCATAGGAAAGAAAATCATGTTGAGCAAATAACTACCAAGCCCCTGCCTCTGGGCAAAGAAGCATATCACTTACACTCAGAAGTGCAAAAATTCATTTCACATTACAGGTATTTGAAAGTTAGCACAGGTGAAGTTTTGGGGTGAGTCGATAAGTGGAGTGCTTTAGAGCAGATTGCTGCAGCACTGTTTAAAGAACTCCACTTTGCAACCAATCATCAGGTAAACTTGTAAAAATACAACAAAACTTAAGTGAAAGAAAAACAAAATTCATATAAGAACACCAAAATACAACAAAGCATTGCAGATACTGGAGAACTGGAATAAACACAAACAGAAATTGCTGGACAAACTCAACATGTCTGGCAGTATCTGTGGAGAGAAAACAGAATTCATGTTTTGAGTCCACTGACCCATCTTCAGACTAGAAGCATCTCGGAAAAGGTTGTATTTATGCTGAGGCTTGAGTTTGGGGGAAGGTTGTGATTAGGAGGCGGATAGGTGGAGAGGGAGTCGAGAGTGTGGTGCTGGAAAAGCACAGCAGGTCAGGCAGAATCCAAGGAGCAGGAGAAGCGACTTTTCAGGCATAAGCCCTTCAACAGGAATGCACACTCTCGACTCTGATCTCCAGCATCTGCAGTCCTCAGTTTTTCTGAGTGGAGATGGAGCTCAGAGATAGTGAAAAGAAATGATAGACAGACAAAGGGATTGTTGATAGTAAGTCAGGGACAAAGAGAAGCTCGTGCCAACATCTCTGTCTCAGGCTTGCTGTAGTGTTCCAGAGAAGCTCAGCACAAGTTGGAAGAACAGTACCTCATTTTCTGACTTGGGAATCCTACAGATTTCTGGAGTTAATATTGAGTTCCACAGTTTTAGGCCTTGAGCATCTTTCCCCATGCTTTCCAACACCACCACACACTATGCATTATCAGCCACTAATAATCCCCATTAGCAGCTATTCATTCCCCCAGACTGACCTTTAACTACTCCTTTGTCTGTCCAACTGTTTTTCTCTCTCTTTGAGCTTCATCTCCACCAATCATTTATTCTCCCTCCTCCCCCATGTCAGGTTGATGAGTGGCAGATGGAGTTTAATTTAGATAAACGTAAGATATTGCATTTTGATAAGGAAAACCAGGGCAGGACTTACACACTTAATGGTAGGGCCCTGGGGAATGTTACTGAACAAAGAGACCGAGAGGTGCGGTTGCATATTTTCTTGAAAGTGGAGTCGCAGGTAGACAGGGTAGTGAAGACGTTGTTTGACACACTTGCCTTCATTGGTCAGTACGTTGAGTATAGGAGTTGAGACATCATATTGAAGCTGTAGAGGACATTGGTGAGACCATTTTCAAAATTTTGTGTTTAATTCTGGGCTCCTTCCTATAGGAAAGATGTTATTAAATTTAAAAGGGTTCCGAAAAGATTTAGAAGGATATTGCCAGGATTGAAGAGTTTGAGTTTTAAGGAGAGGCTTTTTCTCTGGAATGTTGCGGGCTGAAGGGTGACCTTATGGAGGTTTATAAAATCATGAGGGGCATGGATGGGTGAATAGCCAAGGTCATTTCCCCATGTTGGGAGAGTACAAAACTAGAAGGCATAGGTTTCAGATGAGATGGCAAAGATATAGAAGGGATTTAAGTGACAATGTTTTCATGCAAAGGGTGGTGTATGTATGGAATGAGCTGCCAGAGAAAGTCGTGGAGGTTGGTACAATTACAACATTTAAAACACATCGGAATGGGCACATGATTAGGAAGGGTTTAGAGGGATATGGGTTAAATGCTGGAAAATGAGATGAGGTCAGGTTATGATGTCTGCTTGGTGTGGATGAGTTGAACCGAAGAGTCTTTTTCCATGCTGTATAACTCTATGAGTCTAAAAACCGTCCTTTTCCTAGCTACCATCGGTTCAGAAGAATCTCTGACTTCTCTCAACAGATGCTCCCAGACCAGCTGCGATTTCTGTTTTTGTTTCAGATTTTCAGCATCCACAGTTCTTTCTTTTTTTTTAAGCGAAGCTAGATAGTTGATAATGGAGACAATAATTAGTTGAAAATGGGTTGCTTGTACTGAAAGAAACTAGAAGAAAGTGAGGATTGCAGATGCTGGAGATCAGAGTCCAGAGTCTGTTGCTGGAAAAGCATAGCAGGTCAGGAAGCATCCGGAGAGCAGGAGAATCGACGTTTCGGGCTGGAGCCCTTCATCAGGAATTCATCTGCATTTCACACTCCCCTGCCACCGCAGGAATTGCAAAACCTGTGCCCACACCTCCTCTGTCACCTCCAGACAAGGCCCCAAAAGGAGCCTTCCACACCAATCAGTTTCACCTGCACATATTCCTGATGAAGGGCTCCGGCCTGAAATGTCGATTCTCCTGCTCCTGGATGCTACCTGACCTGCTGTGCTTTTCCAGCAACACATTCTTGTATGGAAAGAAACTCATTTTGTGTCAGGACCTGGAATTGTGAGGGCAGGTAATAGACATTAAATGGGGTGTTCATTTTCTGAAATTGTTAAATCCCATGTTGAATCTTGAAAGCTGTAAGGTTCCTAAGCAGAATATAAGAACATGATTTCTTTTGTGTAAATCATATTTCAAATTAGATACATTTATACATGTAGATAAATACTGGCTTGGAACTAATTTCATTTCTCCTTGAAATATAGTATTACACATGTCCACACTTCTTTAATCAAAGCCTGATATGCTTCTGCTAGGCCATCAAATGATAAACTAATTTAACAGTCTTATTCAACACCTGTGTAAAAATAGTGAAACAGATCTACTGTCTGCAGGCAAAAAATAATTTTAGATTAGATTACTTACAGTGTGGAAACTGGCCCTTCGGCCCAACAAGTCCACACTGACCCGCCAAAGCGCAACCCACCCAGACCATTCCCCTACATTTACCCCTTCACCTAACACTATGGGCAATTTAGCATGGCCAATTCACCTAATCTGCACATTTATAAAATGGACTGTGGGAGGAAACCCACACAGACATGTGAAGAACATGCAAACTCCACACAGAGAGTCACCCAAGGCAGGAATTGAACCCAGGTCTCTGATACTGTGAGGCTGCAGTGCTAACCACTGTGCTACCGTGCTGCCCACTGTGCTACCATGCTGCCCACAAAGGGCTCAAATGTACTCTGAGAGTAGGCAGAATGTGGAATTCATTGCAATATAGAATGGCTGAGGTAGAGAGTATTAATGCCTTTTAGTGACTCAAGACTGATGCATATATGAGTAAAAAAGGAATAGACGGGAAAAGAATGGTTGGCGATAGTTAGAATGGGAAGTAGGTTAAGTGGAGTATAAACACTGACATATACTTTTTAGGATGCATGGCCTGTTTCAATATTACAAGTTCTATGTTGTTCAATGTGAGCAATGAAAGGTAATTATCTCCATAACCTGAATCAGCTTTACTTTCAAACTCGTAGAGACAGCTTTAAAGAACTTTTGGTAAGTTTCAATGTTTCATTGATAGTGATCCAGAACAATTTTTGCTCCAGACATATTTACCTTTACCAGAGACTTCTACTGAAAGCAAATTGTTTCAGGCCACAGGTAACTTCATAGTGACCAATTCAGCTATTATTACCTTAACAAAATAATTTAGATAACTTAAATTAACTGATAATTTATTATTGCCTATAGGAATTACATTACTCAAATGAACTATCTCTAATTCACTTTAAATTCAGTACTCATATAATTTTGGTTGACATGAGAAAATAAAAATGGTAATAAATATGAAAAAAATGGCTTGACAAATATTATGGACAATTATTGATCGAAAAATAGGTTGAAGGACAGTAATCAGTAAGTCATGGCAAATAAACCATGTTTCTTGTACTGCAGATTGATGGACAGCGGTATTCCCCAAACTTGAATACATGAGTGCTGAACCAGTGTTTGACTTGGATACTGGAATATGAAGAAAGGTTTCAAAGCTTGGAGGTGAGGCCAGAAGAGAGAATAATACCAATCAACTATAACCAGATGTCGATAGGTTAGCAGAGTGGACAGGCAAGTGACAGATGGAACCTAATACAGAAGACTGAGGTGATACATTTTTGCAGAAGGAATATATTTAATGGTACAGATCAGTGAGTATGATTAGTGAACCATTAGGGATTAATATGCTATACATATGAAGATGGAAGGACATCTTGAGGAGTTGAAAGCATAAAAAATCTTGTGCTTCATGAAGCAAGATAGTCAGTGCAAAACCAGGTAAGTTTTGATTAACATTTTTGATTAGATTAGATTCCCTACAGTATGGAAACAGGCCCTTTGGCCCAACAAGTCCACACCAACCCTTCGAAGAGTAACCCACCCAGACCCATTCCCTTACCCTATATTTACCCCTGACTAATGCACCTAACACTATGGCCAATTTAGCATGGCCAATTCACCTGACCTGCACATCTTTGGATTGCGAGAGGAAACCGGAGAACCCGGAGGAAACCCATTTATAAATGGTTAGACCATAGCTGGGATTTTGCTTTCAGTTTTGGTTATTCTTTTGGCAAATGTGAGGGCCTTAGAGCAGGTGCAGAGGAGATTTACCAAAATGGTTCCAGAGGCAGGGATTTTTAACTATAAGGTTAAATTGGAGAAAATGTGTTTCTTTACCTTTTAGCAAGTGAAATTCAGGGGAGATTTGATCAGGGCATATTAGATTCTGACACGTTTGGATCAGGTAAATAAAACAAAACTGTTCCTATTAGCTGGTATAAAGACTAGAGGAGGGGACAGAGACAGAGGGAGGATGGTGAAGAAGAACATTTTCATGCAGTGAGTGGTAATGACCTGGAACTCATCACCTACAAGAGTGCAGGAAGAACAGATGATCAGGCTTTTGAAAGGAAATTATATCGGCACTTGGGAGAAATAAACTTGCACAGACAAAGAGGTAAAGCAAAAGAGAAGAAATGATTAGATTTCTCCACACACAGCCAGTATGGACTTGATAGACTAAATAAATAACTTCTTTTCATTCTGTAATAACTCTACAAGTCAGACCAATTTATACAGTTTCCTTACACCAACTGCAGCTCATCTGTACTTATGTATCTGCGAAATCAATTGAAATTGGGAGAAAAATGCAACTGCGGCTAGCTACTCTCGGTAACAAAAGTAATTAGTGTGCAATGGGAGAAAGCAGAATAACTTGCAAATCTAAGCAGAAATAATGCTGTGGGGAGGTATTGAGACTTAGAACCAGCAACTCCTGCCAGGGGTCCATTCAAAATATTTTAAAATTTTAGTTTAGACACTGGTTTCTGCCAGTAAAATAAAGTTGGGGCTGTTTGTAGAAATCTCCTGGCACTGCGTTTCCCAGTCCAGAAGGTCCACTGGCTGGCTGCATGTCTGAGAACTGTTCCTCACCCCATCCCCATTGCTCAAAATCAGATACCCATCCTCTGCCATGTGTTGATTGGCCAGCACTCCGTGAAGATGAGAGCTGATTGGTCTGTGGGAATGGCACTCAGCTAAGTTCAAATCAAGGCCTGAAGAAACCACATACAAGAAGTGAGACTAAGAGAGAGATCTCAGCCTCAATCAACATTCAAGATCTACAGGGAAATCTCTGAGCCTGTTGGAACTTGTTTTTCACTTCACTGCATTTTCTTTGCTGTTCAGGCCAGGAAAGATCAGTCTGTGGCAGCACAGGAGAGTTTGTTCTATGGAAGACCATGGCCTAGTTTATGAACAATGACAGCATTGCAAAGTCAACCTGAATGCTGTGAAAGGTATCCACACTGTAGTCTGACAATGACAGCTTTGTTTTATTTCTTTTGCTACAGTGATGTGGCTACAGGCGTAAGCCTTAACAAATGGCTAAATCTTTCTGTTTTGTACATCATTCACGTATCACCTCCATAACTAGGGACTAAATGAGGAGGAAGTTGTAAATGAGCCATGATAAATGACCAGGCAGGAGCAAAGATTTAAACAAGAAGCATATATTTTCATTGAGTTCATTCAACAATAAAATTTACAATCGATATTAAAATTAAGAGGCGCCTATGCATAAAACTTGCAATCTGGGTAAACAATCACATTAAAACCATAAAGGTGTGTACAGTTAGCATGAGCAGAAAGGCTAACTACAAAATACCAGTACTGGATTGTAAGCTTTTAGTGAAAATCATTTCCAACAGCTAATAATAACCAGAATGTTACCATTACCAATCCCATTCCTACCCCAACCAAGGAAGGTCTACCAATGACTAACTTTATGTTTCCCTACTGATCCCAGAAACTGGTTCACTACCATTTTTACTGGTCCACTAAAACTGTACAAATAGAAGAAATGTAAAAGAGTGCCCTTACCTGGCCCCATTCTCCTGTGACCCAGCGAGGTGGTGGGCAGCGCCCTAAGCTGCAGCGGATCCGGGCTGGGGGCTTACTTTCACTTGAACAATGAGAGGGTGGGAAAGTCTTGCTCAGGTCACTGCTTTTGCACAAAACAATACGATGCTTAAATCCTGGCCCACACTTTGGTGTACACTGCAGAAGAAGCAAGAATGCATGTTAACCTTTCAAAACTCAGAGATTTCAACATTTCAGAAGCCAAGAAGGCTTTTTCAATGAGTGGTAGGATGAGCACTTCAGAATGGAATGACATCAGTATTTTGCAAAGAGAGAAAGCAAATTAATTTAGCTTTAAAAATACAAAGAATCTTCTTTTAAAGTTTATAAATATTTGGCATAAATATTTGTGTAATTGCTGCAGTGTCCTAAGTAGTGAAATGCGAACAATGAAAAACTTTCAATATTCATAAACTAGCTGCTGCATGTGACCAAATTTGGTTTCTAATCAGCACTGTGCTCTACTGAAATAAATGTTGATATTGTAAGAAATTAGGGGAAAGTGCTTGATTTTCTTTTGAACTGGAATATCAGACAGATTAAACATTTGATCCCTTTTCTTATCCAAGTTAACTGATTCTACTAAAATGGCAGGTGGTGTCTGTCATCCTTGGCTGAGGACAGGGAGTTGGCTGGTCCATTGACTGACCATTGGTCCCATCAAATATAATTCCATACATAGGGATGAATGTCTTTTACTCTTGTGTTCTTAATAAGAAATCCAGGCTCCATGGGCATTCTACTGCAGTATTGTGAGCATAGGTTGGCTCCTCACGTGATTTCCTCATTTTCCCTCTCTCTCCTGTCTGAGTGAGACCTAGAAAACAGCAAGGTGTTTGCAGCTCCTGAAACTACTGCAACATAACTTGCAATTTTGTATTAATAAAAACCTTTATAACATGGCTACATCTACTGTTAGAGAGGTATTGGCACAAGGTAGCACTGGTGATAGCAATTATTTAAAGCAACTAATACTATTTGGGTGGACATCTTAGTGGCCAGAATATTTATTTAAAGTTTCAAGAAAACTAAAGTTTGTGCAAAAGCACAGTTAGCAGATGTATGACACTATGGATTTCAAATATCAAATTCTCATCTATAGTTAAATTAATTTCAAAGTCAAAGTGATGGTGTAGGCATTCAGGTATTTTCAACTTGACCCCAGACCAACCTTGCTAAATAGTAACATATGGTTGCTTTAAAAGTGAATCATCTATTGCAGGATGCTTAAGTTGCTGCCAGAGTGAATCTTCAACTGATTCGTATTGACCAATTTCTAACAGGTTATGTATAAATTCAAGGATATAAATGACTAGCAGATTTAATTTACTCAATTTGGCAGGGACGTCTCTTAGACTCTAACTACAGGCAAGAAATAAAGATGGTGAAAGTGGGTACTGCAGATGCTGGAGATTAGAGTCAAGATTAGAGTCATGCTGGAAAAGCACAGCAGGTCAGGCAGCATCTGAGGAGCAGGAAAATCGAAGTTTTGGGCAAAAGCCCTTCATCAGGAATGAATGTCAGAAATAAAGTTACCAATGTTAATTTTATTTGAATGTTGGAAAAAGATAAAGAGATTGTCAGAGGAAAGGATCAAGTGTTCAAATCAAATAAAAAAACTAAGAATATCAAAAAAAAATGGCTCGCGATTGCAAATGTAATACAAGGACAAAACTAAAGGCTCCATATCTGAATGTATGTAGCATTTGAAACAAAGCAGATGAACTCAAAGCACAAGTAGAAATAAATAAGTATGATCTGACCACCAAATGACGTATACTGGGACCTGAACACTGACGGTTACAGGACATTTAGAAAAGACGGGAAACTAGGAAAAGATGGAAAGGTTTATCTGCTGATGTTAGCATTAGCACAATAGAGAGGGATGACCAAATTTCAGAAAACCAGGATGCAGAAGTGGCTTGGGCAGAGATGAGAAATATAAAGGCACAAAATCACTTGTTGGCACGGTGTACAGATCCCCTGACAGTAAACACAGGATATGATGGAGTATAAAGAAAGAAATATGGAGCTTGTCAGGAAGTTATTCATAGGGGATAATTACAGGAGATTTTAATCGACACTTAGATTCGAAAAAATTAGGTGGGCACGTTAGCCTAGGAGAAAAATTCGTAGATAGTTTCTTAGAACAGCATGTTCTAAGCCAACCAGGAGCAAGTGAAAATAGATCTGATATTGTGTTATGCGATAGGATTAATTAATGACCTTCTAATTAAGCCACCACAAAGTAGCAATGTCCATAATATGATTGAATTTTACATTTAATGTTGGAAAGAAGAGTGGATCCTAGATTAGTGTTTTAAACTTTAATAAGAACAAATATGAAGGCATGAAAGCAGATTTGGCTAAAGTGAACTGGCAAATTAGGTTAAGGAATTAATCAATGGAGTTGATCATGCTGATATTAATGGCATATTTCTGAATACATAGAATAGATGCACTCCAAACAAGAACATTATCTGGCAGACATCAATTGTTACAGTTAACCTGAGAATGTAACTTTTAAAAAAAGAAGTGAAACTATCATGGTATTCGAACAGATGAAAGACTCAACAAAATATCAAGGTATTTTTCAATGTATAATTTCAATTACATCACACTGTAAACTTTTGCTATAAATTCTGTGTCTCACAATTGTGCACTCCACCTGATGAAGGAGCGGCGCTCCGAAAGCTAGTGCTTCCAATTAAACCTGTTGGACTATAACCTAATGTTGTGTGATTTTTAACAATATTAGAGGGCACTGTTAGACTGTTAAAGGACTACTTCATATCTGCCTTTACTCAGGGGAAGGATGGATGCAAGTACAGAATTTGAGAAGATGGACAATGAAGTTCTTGAACAGACTGAAATAAGAAGCAAGGAGGTATTGGAAGTTTTGGTGGATTTAAAAGTGGACAAATTCCAAGTCCAGATGAGTTGTATCCCAGGCTGCCGTGGGACTCAAGGATTTTTAAATGGTTTTGGCCACAGGGGAGGAGCCAAAGGACTGGAGGGCAGCTAATGTGGTTCAACTTCACAAGAAAGGTGGTACAGCTAGACCACAGAACTTTAGACCAGTGAATCCAATACCAGTGGTAGGGAAACAATTGTAGAAAATAGCAAAGTAGAAAATTAATCTCCATTTAGAGAGGCAAGGCTTGATCAAGGATAGTCAGCATAGCTTTGTCAGAGGAAGGTCATGACTAACAAATCTGGTAGAATTCTTCAAGGAGGTGACCAAGTGTTGGATGAGGTGGTTGATGTAGTTTATTTGGATTTCAGCAAAGCCTTTGACAGGGTCCCACATGGGAAACTGATAAAGAAGGTAAAAGCACAGGGGATTCAGGATAACTTGGCAAGATGCAGCCAAAATTGGCTTAGTGACAGAAGACAGAGGGTGGCTGAAGAAGGCCATTTGTGTGACTGGAGGCTGGTGTGCAGTGGTGTACCATAGTGATCAGTGTTGGGTCCCTTATTGTTTATGATATTCACAAACAATGTAGATGAGAAAGTGGAGGCCATGATAAATACATTTGCAGATGACATAAAGATTGGCCGGGTAGTTGACAGTGAGGATGAAGGTGTTAAGTTACAACAGGATATAAACAGATTGGTCAGATGGGCAAATCAATGCAAATGGAACTTAACCTTGATAAATGTGAAGTAATGCATGTTGGAAGAAGGAACAAGACAAGGCACTATTCAATGATTAGCAAGACACTAAGACGTTCAGAGTGACACAGGGATCTTAGAGTGCTTGTCACCCCTCCTCCTCCAAATTTCTCTCCAACCCCAAGATGTCCTTAATCAAAGCACAGGGCAGGTAACACAGCCTTTCGGACTCATGTTCACAGCTGCCAAGAACAGTATCTATCCCCTATGTATACTGTCCCTTTTCACAGCTACATTTTTATTTCCTCCCTTAACTTGAATGGCTCCCTGTACCACAATGTCTGTTTGCTCATCTTCCCTGCAATCCATACCTTTGTCCACACAAGTTGCAAGACTGTCCTAATGATTGGATAACTGTAGAGGCCAAGGCTCTTCAAATGCTATCCCCTATGTCCCAAAACCCAACTCACCTCTTGACCCTGACCAAAGATTGAATTTGAATTATCTAGTGTGACAGATGTGACTGCTTTTTGGAGCTGTGCCCAGGTAACTTGCCCTCTCCCTGCTGTGCTGCAATTTCTGCAGCTTGGACTCCCCTCTCCCTGCTGTGCTGCAATTTCTGCAGCTTGGACTCCCCACAAATTTCATAACTTCGAAAAGTCACAAGATGCAAGTTGATAGCTTATTGCACCTCAGCAATCATCATCATCATTGAAGTTATGCAAATGAGCCACCAGTGACGCTGAGATTTAGGACTTTTCTGAAACATGGGCCCTTGGTGCTTGTCTAAGCTCTCAAAAAATGGAACCAATTGCAACAAGTGAAAGCCAAGATGCAATGTAAGACACACAGTAGTTGTAAGAGGGTAGCATTTGAGTCATAGTGTTGGGCTTCCTCATGTGTCCTATCAGGAGATTCCTTTCTCTACCTCTACATCTGTCTCTCTGTCTCTCTCCTGTGCGGGAGATCTGGCAAGCAGCAAAACCCCAGTAGACAAACAGGAGGCTGACCTCTGCAGTTGACTCTTAGCAGCAAAACACTGGCAGGACCAGTGGTAACTTCTGAATTTATATCACAAATAAAATGTACTGTTTATTTTAATTCATAGCTAAGGGTAATCTTAAAAAATGTGTCAATGTAAGAAGCTGAATAATAATTAAACATGACGTGATCTAAGCGAAACAGCATTCAGCCAAATAAACTCTAACTTCAAATTCTCTGAGTGCGTATTTAGAATAAAAACAACATATTAATATTTAATCAGCCATTTTCACAACTTTCACAACCAAATTCAGGAGTGCTGACATGTAGTAAGTATTGCATTGCAGAAAACTGTCTTAAAAATAATTTAAGTATCAGCCAGGTTCCCATGCTAATCAGAAAAACACATCATGGATCACAGCATTGACCATTCCGAAAGCCATCTGAATCCAGTTATGACTGAAAAGGCCATTAACATGGTTGACTGGAAGACATGTTCAATCACATCTGTTTAGGAAGAGTCATTTACATTGAGAAATGTCACATCTTTTGAAAAATGTACAATGTTTTGTGAAGTTGAAAATTTCGGATCCCTAAGAATAGGATCTCTTCTGCACCAGAAATTGAACAGACTGACCCTATGGGTGGAATGGGACACCTGTTAGGGGGAAAACAGCAAGTAACATCAATGGCCAACCCTGAAGCCCAGGTCCAGTAGGTTGACTTCTGGCTTCTTCTGATAGACAGCTATACACCTACTGCCTTCATGTCAGTATATAGTATATCAGAGGTATCATCCTGGTATATCGAGGCACCATTCCAGTACATAGTTTATTGGGGAGTCATCACTCTTGGACATATAAAGAGGGTATCATTACTACTGGATATAGCATCATTCTAGAAATCCTATCTGAGTTATTTTGACATCACCTAAAAGATGCAAAATGAAAGAAATGCCTATCACCCCTCCTTTGCCCAATGAAACTCTGGCAGAGAGAAAATAGGGCAGAGATCCAATGTTACTCCCAAATTCTGCTCATTCAAGTTAAGGGAGGAAATAAGTCAGCCACCCCAGCTCAGCCCTGCCTTCCTCAATAATGCCACCAGTAGGCAAGGAACCAGAAGA
The DNA here is from genome assembly GCF_047496795.1 of Chiloscyllium punctatum. Classification (NCBI taxonomy): domain Eukaryota; kingdom Metazoa; phylum Chordata; class Chondrichthyes; order Orectolobiformes; family Hemiscylliidae; genus Chiloscyllium; species Chiloscyllium punctatum. The sequence goes on along the minus strand of NC_092739.1, from coordinate 90,267,433 downwards.
AAATTCAACATTCATCTATTGGAAATACTTTCTGATATCTATCTCACTACTAAACATTTCCTGCTGAGAGTTGACAATTCACTTTGTTCTCTGGCATTGCTCTGTTGAAATAAGTGAAATGCTTGGGCCCAAGTGAAGGGTTTTACTTTATAACCAGTATCCCACATTTTAATAAACCAATAAAGAGAAACTCCTGACTTTTGTTGTGCCAGTGAAGCGATACACAAAAAATATACATTTTGCTTGCTCAAAACAATTTTTTTGTAAATAACTGGCAAGTATAAAGGAAAATGCACAAATAAGAGCTGCACGTTAAAAGTCTGTAAATGTTATTATGTGTCTTCAAGCCATGAAAGTAAGCCCCTAACGTTTGGATAATTGATGCAAAATATCAGATGACCATAAGCTTTTTAGCTGTAGAACCTTTACTCGTAAATTGTTCTTTTCAGCAAGCACCCTGCAGAGAATGTTCAGAGTCTAACATAATCACAAGCGAGACTCATTACTCAGCAATAATACCAAAATTATATTTCTCATTCTTTTAATTTTAAGTTGACAGGGATTGTTATTAAAGTGAATGTAGTTAAATCACAAGTTTGAACAAAGTAAACATAAATACAAAAGTAAAGAAGCATTCTGTTGTCTGTACCTCTGACCAATCGAGTGCAACCCATTGTGGTGGGCAGGACTGGTTGTTACAGGGTTCTTTCTCAATAGGCCTGTGTGTTAGACAGTGGCTGTCATCTAGGGTTTCTTCCTCAGAGGGACCAATTTTCCTAATGCACAATACAGTTCGTATGCGCATTCCGCCATCGCAAGTTTTGCTGCATTCAGACCAATCACCAATAAACCATCTGAAAGTCAAAGAAAATAAGCTTAAAATCATACAGTACTGGCATCGAGTCAGATCACTATGTCACTACCAATTCTGTGAAAGAGCTGTTCAATTAGTCCCATTTCCCTGCTCTTCAATTTTCTATTTATCCAAATCCCTACATAAAGTTTCAATTTATTGAATCTGCAAAAAAATGGTAAAACTGTTCTCTGTAACTACAGAGAAATCTGGAAACATTCATATAAAAAATTAATATTAGCAAGATTTGAAGAGCCTGCATAAATGTTTTTTGCTCTTTTTGGTGGGAGGAAGAACTAATATTATTTCAATTGTTTGGGAATTAAGACGACACTTATGCAAGAACTCTTGGGTAACCAAGTCAAAAGTCTTTCGACATTCCAATTGTGTGGCCACTTCCGACAAAGATCACAAATTCCCCCTCTCAGACTTGCTGAATACTGTTTCCTAGGTTGTTATTGTAATGATGACCTCCAAGTTAGCTCTTGATATTAAATTTCACTTATTTACTCGGCATTGAGGCAAGACTAACCCATCTATAGTTTAGTGCATCAGCTTTTCAACCACTTTTGAACACTGGCACCATTTTATCCTGTTTCCAAACTCCCAGTACTTTCTCAGTGTTTAAGTCTCTAGTATGATTCGCAAAGCATTTCTCTTACTACTCTGGAATAAATTTTATATATATATATATATATATATATATAATAGGTTTAATTTGTTTCAGCCCTCTTTAATTTGTTGGAACTTCTATCGCATTGACATTGAAGTCATTCATTCTGTTTTGGTTCCTGCCGCTTGAGGGGGCATTTTGCTTCTGTGAAGACCTGGAGGAATCTATCAGATGTACATCCTCAAATTCAGCTCCATTTCCTTCTTCTGGAGTTCTTCTCAATTCTCTGACTGCCTTCTTATTGAAAAATGAAAGACCATCTTCATGTTACACTATAGTCTGCTGTTCTATTTTCCTTCATGTCTCTGGCTTACTCCTCTGATCACTGTTTTAAAATATTTCTCTAAGTTCCTATGTTCATTCCAGTCAGTACTTTCCTCTGTATTATTTATACAGGTTCCCCTTCCTCTTTATTTTGCTTCTGATTTGGGGTCATGCTTGTTTAGTCTAAGCTTGCTGACCTTAAGTATGCATTTATCCCACGTGTTCAGCAGTATGCATATTCCACTTATCTGCAGAAACGTTATGGAACAAGCCCTGTCAATCAATTTGCTTAAGCAGTTTCCTCATTGCTTTTAGAATAGCTATTTTATAATTAAATACCTTGTGTCTAGCCCTTTGTGTTTCTTAATCTCAGATTACAATGAACTTGGTACTTATGTGGTCACAATTCCCTGACGACACTATAGATCCCTTTTGATGTATGTTACTTACCATATCATTACAAAGTCAAAATGTGTACTGCCTCTTACAGCTGTCTTCAAACACTTGGTCTTGAAGAACTCATGTAACTCAGACTCTAAATGTTTGGGTGTTTCCAAAGTATTGAAATCACCCAGTAAAATAACTTTCCTGTTTATATGCACACATCTTATCTCTTAATAAGCTGTCTTCCATCTTTTTCTGACCTACTGATTTAGCATACTTTGTCTTTGACATCAAAGCTATCCAATCAAAGGAATTCATTTTGTAACTTTTCAACTCCCATAGGACCAACTTCATTAACCTCCCATGAATCTCTGACATATAGGACTGCACTACCCCCTTTCCTGTCTGCTACGTCTTTTCTGACACTGTATACTCATGTATGTTGTATTCATTACAATCCTCAAGGGTCAACCATGTTTCTGATATTCTTATCACATTGTGTTCCTTATAGCTACAACAGCTTCCAGTTTCAGCTGCTCATATCCAATGCTTCTACTATTTTTGCATGTATATTTTAATTATAGATTTGCTTCCTATCTTGGCCCTGTGTCCATCTGGTCCTGGAATCTGGCTCCTGTCTGTCTCTAAGTCTGCATGCCCATACGTGCACATTTGACTACCTTCTACTTTGTGATCAGTCTTGTCTGCGATGAATTTCCTCTCTGCCCTCCCCCCTATCTGGTTTAAATTATTCCCACTAGCTGTCTCTTATATTCCTTGAAAGTCTCATATTCCTACTTTATTTAGATGCAAGCTCTCGTACCAGCCCTAATATGCCTGAATTATTCTGTTACTTATAAAAGTAATATTTTTACATCACTTTCTTACAAGTCCCAAATTCCTACGTGAACTCCCTGTGTGATTTTAAGGCCTGTAAATTATCTCTCCTTATTTGCTCACTGCCAAATGAATTACCACCACTTGATCTCTTCCTGTCCACTTCTGTTTGCTCATCCAACTGCACTCCAATTGTATTAGCTCCAGTTATAAAAACTAACAGAGTAGCCACATTCCTGAATAGAAAGTTCCTGCACCAGATAAAACTTAGAGCTGATTGAAGAATGTGCAACCCTCACAGTGAGACATCCCTCTATTTGAGGTATTCAAGTGTTTCCAAACTGCAATTTATTGTGACTACATAGCACTTTTAAAGGAGTAACACATTTCAGATTGCTTCGTCAGAATGTAACCAGTTAAAATTTGAATGGAATTCTATTAAAAAATATCAAGATAGCCAAAACTTTGGATCAAGAAGTGGGCTTCAAAGGGAAGTGAGTTGGAGATGCTGAGAGCTTTATAGAAGAAAACTTGGAGCTTATGAAATAGGCAGCTGAAAGTATGATCACCATTAGAAATAAAAGGCATTTCTGCTCTGTGATTCATACCTCATTTATTTATTCATTCATGGGCTTTGTGGGCCAGCATTTATTGCCCATCCCTAGTTGCCTGAGAAGGCAGTGATGAGCTATCCTTTTGAAACATTGACATCCACAGGTAAGACCCATGATGCCGTTTGCAGAAGGAGTTCCATGATGTCAATGTTTCTAAAAAATCGCAACGTATTTCAAGGTGGTGTCCGTGCTTTGAGATGAGTTTGCATTTGTCTGTTGCTTGACTAAAGGGGATAGAGGACTGTTTGATATCATAGTTCCACAGATCTTGTTAGTCATGTTACTGATATGAGCCTGGAATAATGTCAAGGGACATTGGATGTTATTATTGTTGTAGAGGGTAATGAATATGAAAAGGTTATTTTATGAGCTAAACTGAAGCTCCAATAGATAAAGTGGGCGGCACGGTGGCACAGTGGTTAGCACTACTGCCTCACAGCACCAGCGACCCGGGTTTAATGCCCACCTCAGGCGACTCTGTGTGTGGAGTTTGCACATTCTCCCCGTGTCTGTGTGGGTTTCGTCCGGGTGCTCCGATTTCCTCCCACAATTCAAAAATGTGCAGGTTAGGTGAATTGGCCATGCTAAATTGCCCGTAGTGTTAGATGAAGGGGCAAATGTAGGAGAATGGGTCTGGGTGGGTTGCGCTTCGGCGGGTCAGTGTGGACTTGTTGGACCGAATGGCCTGTTTCCACACTGTAAGTAATCTAATCTAATAGTAGTGGTATTCCCATGTATCTGCTGCCCTTATCCTTCTAGATGGTACAGGTTGTGGTGAATTTCTGCAGTGTATGTTACAGATGCTGCATATTGCTGCTACTATGGAGGGAGTGGATGCTTGTGGATGTGGTGCCAATCAAGCTGGTTGCTTGGTCTTGAATGATGTCAAGATCTTGAATATTGTTGTACTCATCCAGGCAAGTGGGGAGTATTCTATCATACTCCTGACTTGCATCCTTTAGATCATGAACAACCTTTAGACAGTCAGGAAGTGCATTATTTGCTGCAAGATTCTGATTCCCTGACCTGAGCTAATGCTTAGAGGGCATGGGTTCAAATCCCACTACAGCAACTGGTAGAATATCAACTAAATTAATAATTCTTGAATTGAAACCTAGTGAAACGATTATCAATTGCCATAAAGATTTACTAATGTCCTCCAGGCTACGATACCTGCTGTCTTTATCTGGTCTGACTTACTATGTGACTCCAGGCCCATACCAATGTGGTTGACTCTTACCTTCCCATTGAAATGGCCGAGCAAACCATTCCACTCAAGGCCAATTCGGGTTCAGCAAGAAATGCTAGTATTACTGCCAACATCCACATTCCAGAAAATATATATTTTTAATTTGTTTCAGAGGGAAACACTTTTATTGCTTCTAAAGTGGACGAAGTTAAACAGAAAAGATTTGCAAACTTACTCTGGTGGACATGGCTCAGTGTTGCAAGCCCTCTGAGTTTCTGGTGGCTTACTCTCAGGGTCACAATAACTATTCTGAACAATCGAATTGTCATCTAATCTTTTACAAACTACTTCTTGTTTCTGCACACCTGTAAAATAAAAAAAAGTTTTTTAAAAATTCTTTTTATCAAACCAAACGTATTTTTAAATGATAATTTTTATTTGTAATCATAAAGTCATACAGCATGGAAGCAGGACCTTCGACCCAACTTATCCACGCTGACCAGGTTTTCTAAAATGAACTAGTTCCATTTCCCTGTGTTTGGCCCATATCCCTCCAATCCATGTACCTGTCAAAATGCCTTTTAAATGCTGTAATTGTATCCGCCTCTACAACTTCCTCTGGCAGCTCATTCCAAATTGCACCTCCCTTTTGTGTAAAAGCTGCCCCTCGGGTCCCTTTTCAATCTTATTGTGGGAAACAAGGGAAGAAATTATAGGGCCCCTATTTGTATCATGAATAGCCTTGGGGAGGTGGCAGCAGACTAGACGGTGCCATTACTTAAGAAAGGCTGAAGAAAAGCAAGGGCACTACAGATTGGTTAGCCTAACGTCAGTGGGTGCGTGGCATGGAGGGGAACTTGAAGGTGGTGGTGCTCCCATGGAATAGGGAGAGGCTGAATAGATTGGGGCTGTTTTCCCTGGAGCGTCGGAGGCTGGTGGTTGGCCTTAGAGATGTTTTGAAAATCATGAGGGGTGGCATGGATAGGTAAATAGACAAGGTCTTTTCCCTGGAGTAGGGGAGTCCAGAACTAGACGGCATAGATTTAGGGTGAGAGGGGAAAAATTTAAAAGGGACCTAAGAGGCAAACTTTTTCACGCAGAGGGTGGTGCATGAATGGAATAAGCTGCCAGAGGAAGTGGTGGCTAGCACAATTACAACATTTCAAAGGCATCTGGATGGGTACACAAATTGGAAGAGTTGAGAGGGATATGGACCAAACTGCTGGCAAATGGCACTAGATTAGTTTAGGATATCTGGTCAGCATTGATGAGTTGGACTGAAGGGTCTGTTTCTGTGCTGTACATCTCTATGACTCTATGACTGACTCATTCCCTAGTATTTGGTCTAGCGCTCCCCCACCTCTAGTAGGAATATCTAGTAGGACTATCCAGTCGATATTAGCACTGTTGAAATCCCCTTCAACTATAACCCTATTTCTCTCTACCTTTCTGTGATTTGTCTACATACCCAACTCTAGAAGTGCAGACAAGTCCCCCTGACCTTTGGGCGGCCTGCAGTATAATCCCAGCAAAGGAATTGCCCTTTCTTTGTTTCTAAGCTCTACCCAGATGGCCTTCTTGGACATCTTACCTCATTACAGGACTGATTATTCCCTTTATCCATTCTGCACACCTCCGTGGTGAAACTTTCTTTTGAAATATTTTACCAAATTAAACTGGTGAGATCTAGTGCTCAAGTAATAAAACAAACTAGTTAGCCATGAACTGGAGTAAAAGCAGAGGAGTGGGACTAATTGGGTAGGTCTTTCAAAGAGTCAGCACAAACCACATGGGCCAATTGGTCTCCTTTTATGCCGAGAGATTCGATGAATGTAGTTGTAGGAAATACTGTGAAATACATAGTAATCATATTAAAGTACATTTTGCAGATGAATTGTGATAGCTGTTTTGAATCTACCCTGGAAAGGTTATAGAGAAACACAGATACCCTGACATATTGCACAAAAATCATTCAACTGCATTAAGATCAGTACTTATCAATAATTCTGCAGTATTCATGTGATTCTACCTCCTGCACAGGTAGCTGAGCATTCTGACCAGGATAAATGATGCCAGACAAATCCCACTTCTGTATCACCGCTACCAGTGCGAGTAATTGGAACATTAAACTTGTACCGAATTCCTTGGTTTGGTTCTTGCAGAAGCACCTATCATGAAATAAAACATATCAGACTTGAGTCTAGAAACTTTCTTACAAGTTTTACATGCACATAATGCCACTCATTGTAACTTTTAATGTTAAACCAACTCCATTCATCTTATAACTTTTTATCATCAGTGACTATTGTTCTAATCAAATTGAGGGATGTTAGTGTCACAGAGTGAATACTCTTCTACGGTTGTAATTTTATATCAGCATTTAATTTTCTGGTATGAATGAACTAGATTTGCTCAGAACTTTTGGCAAACTTGTTAATGTCTGGTCAATTGGATTGTATTTGCTAATGTCAAGGCTAAGAGCAATGGGTGCTCAGTATTCACTGTATGATGTTACATGTATGATTTTAGTTTGGATTTTGAACATGAGACATGTGGGTTTTAGTCTGTATGTATAAGGGGAGTGAATGTTTAACTTGTCGCTATTGCTGGAGTCATGATTTTTTCAAACCACTTTGACAGAACGAATTCCTACAATGAAGATGGAAATTGGTTTGCACTAGGGGAGTTTAATGAATGGATAGAGTAAACATGGAGGATCATAAACTTCAGCTTAGAATGATTTGGAAACTTGTTTTGCCGGGGAAAACAAACCCCATAGTTTAGAACACTTTTGTGCTCAGTTTGCAGAGGCCCTGGTGGTAGTTAGATGTATGAAATGGTTTCTGCTGAAGAAAAAAGCAAGTTTAGAAATGTCTGGAATAGGTTACCTCAATGTAAGGGTTTTAGTTTGGAAGTTCTCAACCAGAACTGTTTTGCTAGAACCCTGAAGGGATTATTCAAAGCTGAGAAATTATAAACTTGGAGGTGTGACGAATCAAGAAAGAGGCCACCAAACTCTCAAGACTGAGACTTGAAAGAAACAGTTAAGTCAAACTACAGATGTGATAAAGAATAGAACTCTGATGTTCGAGTACAAAAACATGATGGAGTTTGGATAGATGAGATAGTATTTTTAGCTTGCTCTGAAAATTTTCAAATTATACGTAAATAACTTGGTTTATTCTATTTAATCTTCTTTCCTTTGGCATAATAAACTTCTGTTTACTAAAAACTATTAAATGCTAAATGTGGCGCACTGTATGCTTATGTTTCAGTGAAAGATGGCCTCATTAAATGAAAAATAAACATAATAGGATCTACTAAGGCACATTTCAGATTGGAATCTGATTTATCCAGTAGTAACATCAGTTGGGGTCATAACAATTGAGAACTCATCAAGGATTTGACTTCACTGGATTTAAGAAGGATTTATTTAAAATGTTTTTTTCCTTTTCAATATAATGGACATGTGCTGGTTCTGAACAGAGAATGTCTGCATTGTGATGAAGTTAATTGAATGGAATTTGAAAATGGCTTTGAAAGTTGCTAAGAATTTTCTGGAAGTAAAAGATAATAACAGTGGATTATTATCTCTGACAAAAGCTAATCAGAGAGAGTTAGCAGATAATTAGATGATGGAAGTAAAAGAAGGAGCTGGAAAGAATACAAAATTTCAAGTGATTATCTAACGTCTACAATTGAAAGGAAAGGAAACCTGAAATTGAGATGTCACAGCTGGAATTACGAGTAAAGTTAACAATTAAAAGCATTGTGGTTGAAGACAAACAGAGGAAGATGGGAAGTGAGGAGAAAAAAGCAGAGAGTAATTAAAAAGGATATGGAGTTAAGAAAAGTTGAAATGGAAAGGGAGGATAAAGAAAAACAGTGAAAGACCATCTCGTTAATTTTTTTTAAAATCACAAAATATGATCTATCAAGTCAGATTTCAGTCTGGGATCTAACTTGTCCAGTAATAACATTAATTGAGATTAAGCACAAGTAAGTAGCGAGCAGCTGGAACACAAGGTATGGTATGAGAAGAGTAAGACTGAGCAAATCATTAAACTCCTGCCACAAAAAAAAGTGTCTTGGTTTATATCTCATCAAATGGCTTGGAATCTATTAACACAATAAGCCCATTATTGGACCAGGTTTTGTTTTATGTTGGCTCTTTGTGGGTTTCTTTCTACTCATTCATGTGGTTTGGGTGTCACTGTTGAGGCGATCTTTTACTGCCCATTCCTGATTCCTCTGGCAACTGTGGTGGTAAACTGCTTTCTTGAACTGATGCAGTCAGTGGGGCGTAGGAGCACCCAGTGTACTATTAGAAAGCTCCAGGAATTTGACTCAGCAACACTGAAAGGACAGCAGTGTAGTTCCAAGTCAGAATACTAAGTAGCTTGGAAAGGAATGTATAAAATTATAAGGGGCATGGACAAGGTGGAGAGATAGCAGGGTCAATAGCAAAGAGACATGATTTTAAGGTGAAGAGCCAGAGGTTTAAAGGGGATTCGAGGAAGAATATTTTAACCCAGGGGATGATGGAAATCTGGAATGCACTGTCTAGGAGGGTGGGGATGTGGGAAACCCCACAACCTTTAAAAAGTACATGGATGGTGTTCCTATACATCTGCTGGCCTGGTCCTTCTAGGTGGGGGAGGGCATGGTTTAAAGTGTTGTCAATAGAGTATTGGTGAGTCACCGCAGTGCCTCTTGTATATGGCACACAGTGCTAACACTGAGGTTTGGTGGTGAAAGGATTGAATTATGAAGGTATGGAAGTGGATGGAATGCCAAAATTATGGGATGCTTTGTCCTGGATAGTGTCAAGCTTCTTGAATGTTGATGGAGCTGCACCCATCCAGGTAAGGTGGGAATATTCCATCACACTCCTGACTTACGCCTTGTAGATGGTGCACAGTAGGAGAGTTACTCACTGCAGAATTTGTAATTTCTGACCTGCTTTTATTGTCACAGTATTTATATGGCTGATCCAATATAACTTTTGGTCAATGACAAACAAGAGAGAACTGATTGTGGATATTTCAGCAGTGGGTCAAGAGGCAATGGTTAGACTTCCTTTTATTGGAGAAGTGCATCACGTGGTATAAATGTTACTTGCTGTTAATCAGTTCAATGCTGAATGTTAAATAAAAACCAAAAGGACTGTGGATATTGTGAATCAGAAACAAAATCAGAAGTTGCTGTAAAAGCTCAGCAGGTCTGGCAGCATCTGATTTCTTGAGTTTTTCCAGCAACTTCTGTTTTTGTCAATGCTGAATGTTGTCTGGATTGTGCTGTGTATAGTGACAGACTGCTTCAGGATTTAAGGAGTCATGAATAGGGCTCTGAGTTTAAACTGAGTTCTAAGGATTGTTGCAAAATGATAGAATGTTGTATCATCAGTTGCTTTCATTAAAAAAGTCAAGCTGTTTGTGTTGTGGAGAGTCCTGAACTGATCTATTATCACAGAAAGGGATACAAGAAAGCAGAGAGCAAGTATAAATGGATCTTCTTCAAATCTGATAGATAATGGATGTGGAATGCCACAGAAGCTGTGCTGGGACCTCGATTGTTTACAATTTATATAAATGACTTGGATGAGGGTTATGCCACAACTGGAGTACTGTATGAAGTTCTGGTCACCACACTATAGGAACAATGTGATTGCATTGGATGGGGTGCAAAGGAGATTCAACAGGATTGCTTAGGTTGGAGCATTTTAGCAATGAAGAGAGGCTGGATTGCTAATGTTTAAGAAGAGAGAGGGACAGAAGACAGGAAACTGTTAGGCAGGTTAGCTTGACCTCGATCATTGGGAAGATTTTAGAATTGATTATTAAAGAGGAGATTGTGGAGTACTTGGAAGCTCATGGTAATGAAATGTTGAGTCAGCACACCTTCGTCAAGGGGAGGTTATGCCTGACAGATCTTTGAGGAGTTAATGAGCACGTTAGACAAAGGAGAACTGATGGATGTGATTGATTTAGATTTCCAAAAGGCCTCTAACATGGTGTCACACAGGAGGCTGCTAAATAAGGTAACGGCCCACAGTGTTAAGACCAAGGTACCCGTATTGATTGAAGGTTGGTTGATTGGCAGAAGGCAAAAAGTAGGGAAAAAGGTATCCTTTTCAGGAATGACAACAGGTACTAGTGGATTTCTACTGTGTTCAGTGTTGGGACCACAACTTATATATTGATGATGCGAACAAAGGAAGTGAAAGCATTATTGCAAAGTTTGCATGTGACACAACGATGGGGGGAGGGACAGATAGTGTTAAGAAGGGGGGACACTACAGAAGGACTTAAACAGTCTAAAAGAATGGGCAAAGCAGTAGCATTTGAAATACAATGTGGGAAATTATGAGGTTATGCAATTTGCTAGGAATAATAGAGACATAGACTATTTTCTAAATAAGGAAAGGCTTTGGAAATCTGAAGCACCAAGGGACTTAAGAGTTCTAGTTCAATTGGCAGTTAGAATGGCAAATGCAATGTTTGCATTCATTTTAAGAGGATAATATTACAAGTGCAGGGATATACTACTGAGGTTGTATAAGGCTTTGGTCAGACTGCATTTGGAATATTTGAGCAGCTTTTGGCTCCCTATCTAAGGGAGGATGTGTTGGCATTGGAGTGGGCCCACAGCTAAAGGCCTTGTCATTATGAGGAGCGAGTGAATTCTAATCATCTGAACTCAATGGAGTTTAGAAGGTTGAGGAGGGATCTGATGGAAACTTCCAAAATACTGAGAGGCCTGAGTCAAGTGGGCCTGGAGAAGGTATTTCCACTAGTGGGAGAGACTAGAACCAAAGACACAGTCTCAGAGTGAAGGGACGCCCGTTAGAACTGAGATGAGGAGAAAGCTCTTCGTGTAGAGGGTGGTTAATCTGTGGAACTCATTGCCATAGAAGGTTTTGGAGGCCAAGTCATTTAGTGTATTTAAGGTAGAGATAGATCAATTCTTGATTGGTAAGGGGATCAAGGGTTATAGGGAAAAGGCAAGAGAATGGAGTTGAGAAACATATCAGCCATGACCGAATGGCAGAGCAGACTTGATGGGCTGAATGCACCTATATTTTATGAGCTGAGAAGATTGAAGGAGAATCTGATTAGAATGTATAAATTCTGAGGGGCATGGACAGGATGGATAGAAAATAGCTGTTCCCTTTATTTGAAGGCTTAGTAACAAGATGGCATAGTTTTCCAGTGAAGGGCAAGAGGAAAAGGTTTTGCGCCCATTTGTCAGCAGAAATTTGGAATGCACTGCCAGGAGAGCAGAAGGGATGGGAAGCCTCACAACCTTTAAAAATACCTGAAATGTTGAGTGTTGGATCGTGTGATTCATGTAGTTAGGCCAGTGCAGACTAGATGGTCTGAAGGTCATCTTCTGTGCTGCATGACACATGTTGATCAAAAACACTAGTTAAGCAGTACAAAAGGGTTTTGTAGCAAGAGTAGTTGAATACAGCAAACAGTGCAAAACTCTGGTGTAGCTGCCTGGTAATCACAATGGCATGGAAATTGAATCATATCCAAATTAGGGTGCAATCTCAAAGCAACATGTGAAACAACACAGTTAATGAGAGTCACAGCCTTGTAGCATAGTACTGATGAACTGTGGGTGATATTCATGGCCTCAAAGGCAGCTCATGTTAGAAGGAAGGTCAGCCAGATTGGCTGCCACAGATCGTAGCCAAAAGCCTCAAAAGAATCTGAGTGAGGTGGAGATGAAGTATTAACGCTGGCCACAGTTGCTCATAGGAGTGAAATTCCAATGTGCCATGACTCCATACTAAGGGCTGTGAATTTGGAAAACTACTGCTACTTTTTTAAATTGAAAAATAGAGATGGAGTGTTTCATAGCAACTTGCTGAAGTATTTATTACTAATATTGCACTAAATAATTTCATCTGGAAAGAATGCAGCCTTTCTTTATGCTAAAGGTTAACTGAAGTTTCACAAGTCTGCTGCTACAGCTCACATCTATGAGAAACCATGGTCAAAGCCAGCTGCAAGGAAAGGAATAGACCTTCTAGCAGCTATTAAAGCTAAGCTCGAACTGAGTGCTAGGTTCCACCTTGGGTTCCAATGAAGGTAATTCCACAGCAGATTTAACATTTAAGAGAATTTTAAAACCAGTCACAGTTTGGAAACTATACTTAATGGTTAAGATTTCAGCCTTGAAGAATTAGATATGCTTTTTATGGCCAAAGGGAATGAACACAGAAATGGAGCCAGTTACAAAATACTTTTCCCAGATCTACCTGTGGTAATAAAATTGGATTTTCACTTTAAGTAATTTTTCTAATCATTATACGTCTTCTTTACAGATCCAGCCTTTGGTGTCAAAAACATAGTATCTGTCACCAACACATCCTTCTTGCATCCTTTGACAATGGCTGATCATCAACTTCACAACATTGTTGTAGTACATCTCTGATTCACTTAAAATACACATCTCCACTTCAATACTGCACCTGCACCTTGCAATGTCATGCTGCTGCCAAGCCAATTTGCATACAGGGCAGGCACCCATCTCATGCATCAGGTGAGGATGGATTTCTAAGCTGGCTTTCTTAGCACTCATTCATTTTGCATTTACTTGGTTGCTCACAGCATCACTGCCTTGCTTGCCTTTTTGAGCATTGCCCCCCCCCATCCAGAACTTACAGCATTGCAGTACTTCTGTCTTGCCTTGTTTTTTAATACAGATCCAAAGCCAGGCAGCTTGTTGTGTTTGCCTGCAATGTGTGTTCAAGAGCTTCAGAGCCTGCAGAAGAAGCTGCTCACTTCACACATTGGGAGTATAAAATATCCACACAATATGCAGTGTTGCCTTTTTTGGGTAATGTGGCATTTTGGATTAGGGAGAGGTTATCGTTAATGCTACCATATGTGCAGTATCCTACTGTAAATGTGCCAAAGTAGCAGAAATCTGAATCAAGTCAACGATGTGCAAGGTCCTTGTCGAGGTAATCATGGATCTCTTTGTCAGAGGCCTCTGTGTCCCAATGCTTTGAGAACAATGTTGAAATTATTTTTGTGACTGATGAATGATCACATTACTGAGGACCTGCTTTGTTGCTGATATTGCCCCATAGACTCATTGGAATCATCACCAATGGATTCAGACACAAAAGGTGCTGGAGTTTCTGTGGCCAGTGCATTAAGAATGCCCACGCTAGTGTATGAAGGACACCTTGAAGCTTAGAACCAGCATCAACGGCAGCAGATGTAGTACAGCTTCCTAATGTGATCTTTATAGCCAAAAGCACCCTCATAATGCAACAAAGATGCAGGAGACCCACAGTCACTTGTCTCCCATGGAAGGCTGTGCAGATGAGAGAGGGCCTGTGATGCTATGCTCAGTTTCAAGGTGATGGTCAGATTGCCATGACACGACGTCTAGCATCTCTGTAATACAATAACCTTCTTGCATTGGGCCAATGTGGGCCCAAACATAGCTCCTCCACATCACATTCTCATGCAGGTCATGTCTGAGGGTTTACTGCAGCACAGTACAAACAGGGAATGTCACATACTCCTTGTAGTTTTGGCTCCAGAAAACTGGAGGACACAAGGCTATTGATAACAACGAGCCTCAGTGAGAGCCACAGCATTGTACCAAGTAGAAAAATGAGGCCTTTCTTCATAAGGAACAGCATCTTCAGCATCCTTCAACACACCAGCATTTTTCAAGCAACTGAGTATTTCTTCATTCAATATAATGGAGTTGGATGAAGTCACCTTTTGCTGCTTGTACATATTTTGGTGATGCAGAGCCCAGTATTCTCTGTGTGATTCCAACTGCAAATGCAGTTCAAGGCTTTCACCTTTCTATGATTTTCCTGTTGTTTAATACAAACTAAGGTTACAAACTGATGAAAAGCTTCATGACATCTGATGCTCCCTCATTCAACCATGACAGGGTTTCACACTAGTATAGGTTCTACATAAGAGATAGCTGTCCTTCAGGCAGGGTTTGAACATTGGGTGGCACTAGGGTTGGCTAGTCTCACTAGTCTTATTCCAATGAGAGTTTCTCATGTAACTGATGAGAAAGACTGACAATATTTTTCAAAATGGGATGATTTATTTGAAATCAATTTTCACCTGTGCCACCTGGCACCGTTGTTTTCCATTTCCCTGCCATAATAGACAATAGACAATAGACAATAGATGCAGGAGTAGGCCATTCTGCCCTTCGAGCCTGCACCGCCATTCAATATGATCATGGCTGATCATTCCTAATCAGTATCCTGTTCCAGCCTTATCTCCATACCCCTTGACTCCACTATCTTTAAGAGCTGTATCCAATTCTTTCTTAAATGAATCCAGAGACTGGGCCTCCACTGCCCTCTGGGGCAGAGCATTCCACACAGCCACCACTCTCTGGGTGAAGTAGTTTCTCCTCATCTCTGTCCTAAATGGTCTACCCCGTATTTTTAAGTTGTGTCCTCTGGTTCGGCACTCCCCCATCAACGGAAATATGTTCCCTCCTGCCAGAGTGTCCAGTCCTTTCATAATCCTATACGTTTCAATCAGATCCCCTCTCAGTCTTCTAAACTCAAGGGTATACAAGCCCAGTCGCTTCAGTCTTTCCATGTAAGGCAATCCTGCCATTCCAGGAATTGACCTCGTGAACCTACGCTGCACTCCCTCAATAGCCAGAATGTCTTTCCTCAAATTTGGAGACCAGAACTGTACACAGTACTCCAGGTGTGGTCTCACCAGGGCCCTGTACAGCTGCAGAAGCACCTCTTTGCTTCTATACTCAATCCCTCTTGTTATGAAGGCCAGCATGCTATTAGCCTTCTTCACGACCTGCTGTACCTGCATGCTTGCCTTCATTGACTGGTGGACAAGAACACCCAGATCTCTCTGAACAGCCCCTTTACCTAATTTGATACCATTGAGGTAGTAATCTGCCTTCCTGTTCTTGCCACCAAAGTGGATAACCAGACATTTATCCACATTAAACTGCATCTGCCATGCATCTGCCCACTCACCTAACTTGTCCAGGTCACCCTGTAATCCCCTAACATCCTCATCACATTTCACCCTACCACCTAGCTTTGTGTCATCAGCAAATTTGCTAATGTTATTGCTGATACCATCTTCTATATCATTTACACATATTGTAAAAAGCTGCGGTCCCAGCACGGATCCCTGCGGTACCCCACTGGTCACTGCCTGCCATTTCGAAATGGAGCCGTTAATCACTACCCTTTGTTTCCTATTAGCCAACCAATTCTCTATCCAATCTAGTACTTTGCCCCCAATCCCGTGCGCCCTAATTTTACTCACTAACCTCTTGTGTGGGACTTTATCAAAAGCTTTCTGAAAGTCCAGGTACACTACATCCACTGGATCTCCCTCATCCATCTTCCGAGTTACATCCTCAAAAAATTCAAGAAGATTAGTCAAGCATGATTTCCCCTTCATAACACCTAGGTGCAGTCCCTGGGTCCATTTCTGGACTGGATGGAGCCTGCTCGATGAGATGAGTTTGTTGGCCTTGAATGGGCAAACGCAGCGGGGTTTAAGACCAGAGGGCCCAGATAGCCTGAGAATGCCCTGGCCAGGATCAGGTTCATCCTCCTCAGCTTAAACTCCAACAGAATTCCAAAGACTTGGGCATTTCTTCCTCAGAGTCAAAAAGTGTGGCGCTGGAAAAGCACAGTCAGTCAGGCAGAATCTGAGCAGCAGAAGAGTCGACGTTTCAAGCTTAAGCTGTTCATCTTCAGCAGTCCTCACTTTCTCCATTTCTTCTTCAGCAAGTTGTGAAGATGTGGCAATTATATGCTCACCAGAACATGCTCCCAACACTAATCCAGCTAAAGTACTGATATGTTAGTATCTGAATTGGTGGGGGTTGCCAGTGTTTTGTTTGAGGGGGCTGTGCCTTCTTTTTCAGAGGTGGATGAGGGCTCTTGTGGGCTGCTTTCTCCTGGAATGAGACAGAGGAAAGGAATGAATGAGATGAAAGAGACTGGCACAGTTGTTAATGTTGGTACAGGTGGGGGAAAGGTGGCAAGAGAAGTAGGCAGCACAGGGTTAGTTGTCCAGAGGGCTGCGATGGGTAAGAGCAATTGAGGGAAGATGTTGCATGTAATTGTGAGAGTAGTCAACCATGATAGCAGGTGTGTGCAGTGGGAGGTGTGTGCAGTCGCAGAGTGAAAATGAATGTGAGCTAGCAGAGAGAAAAAAGGTGGGACTTACCCTTGTGGAGTGGAAAGGTTATGAACCTCCTTTCTGCACTACTGGGCATTCCTCCAGGCTGTTGGCTCTGCCCTGACCCAGGTGACAGCTTGAGTCCAGCCTGGCACAGTTTGGTGCTGTGGTCTCCTCCAGTAGTCCTGAGGAACAGCTCTCCTAACTGGATCTCGAGGGTCCTGTCGCCTCAGCGAGAGGACAACTTCCCTTTCGCAGCCATGTCTGAGTCATAGATTCATGGAGATCTACAGCGTGGAAACAGACCCTTCGGTCCAACTCATCCATGCCAACCAGATATTCTAACCTAATCTACTCCCATTTTCCAGCATTTGGTCCAAATCCCTCCAAAACCCTTCCTGATCATGTAGCCATCCAGATGCTTTCCAAATGTTACAACTGTACCAGTCTCCACCACTTCCTCTGGCAGCTCATTCCACACACGCACCACCCTCTGCATGAAAAAGGTTCTCCTTACGTCCCTTTTAAATCTTTCCCCTCTCACATTAAATATATGTCCTCTAGTTTTGGACTCCCCACCCTGGGGATAAAAACTTTGTCGATTTATCCGTCCATGACCCTTATGATTTTATAAACCTCTATAAGGTCACCCCTCAGCCTCCAATGCTCCAAGGAAAACAGCCCCAGCCTATCAGCCTCTCCCTATAGCTCAAATCCTCCAAGCTTGGCAACATCCTTGTAAATCTTTTCTGAACCCTTTCACAACATCCTTCCTAGAGGAGGGAGACCAGAATTGCACACAATACTCCAAAAGTGGCCTAACCAATGTCCTGTAAAGCCACAACATGATCTCCCAACACCTATACTCAATGCTCTGACCAATTAAGGAAAGTATACCAAAAGATTTCTTCACTATCCTATCCAGCTGCAACTCTATTTTCAATTAATTATGAACCTGCACTCCAAAGTTCCTTTATTCAGCAACATTCCCCTCACAGTACTAGAGCACAAGGAGAAATGAAACTCCCCAAATTAGACACTTAGCTGATTTTTGCTAAAATTCAGCCCTTTGCCACTATTTTTGTGAGAGAACATTTTCATTTTCATAATCCTCTGCAATTACTCTTAATAACAATGGATGCCATTGATGTCATTCTTTCTTGTGTGGTACATGTCATAATCCATTTACCCAGATACCCAGTAAAGTTGAGGCATATGGGGGTCAAAGGAAACCCTGCCCTGATAATATCAAAATAAATATACTAAATACTCAGCAGCACCTTCTCAGAATTAGTATGAGTCAACAAGAGGTGTGACACTGTTAGGATTACTCATATTCTAAGAATATATATGTTTGCAAGAATGGAAGGCTCACCTGCAGAATTAAAGGCAGAAAAGTACCCCTGTAAACTAATGAACAGAATGGCACAATTGTGTTTTGAATGGAAAAGTTGATACCTTGCTAACCTTTACATACAAACTCTTATTTTGCAATCCCAGCTGATGACCCTCAATACTTGGAGTATACATTTGTTAGATTTACCCTTGCCCGCAGATGAGTTTATTTATGGGCATAGATACATTTTCATGGATGGATTCCAGCCCATGAGATTATCAAAGCAGCCACATGAGCAAATATTTTAATGAAGAAGGTATGTTCATGTTTGGCAAACATGTTTGTGTTCGGAGTGGGAGTGCAGCCAGAAGAGCTCTGTGTTCTCGCAATGATAGCATGAAAAATTAATACAGTGATGCATGCTGACATGATCATTGTCATCACACTATGTGCTTGTAAACAACAAGAAAAAACTGTTGGCAAAGGGTAAAGTTTCTGACTCTTTCAGTAACTTATCCAGGAAACTAATCAGTAAGAGGGTAACTGGTATATTCTGTAGCCAGTTGTAAGACAACATTCATGCCACTGCATTATTGAAAACCTGCTGGCTATTTGTAGTTTTGTGTACATCTGTCTCCTTCCTTCAGTAAATGTTCCTTCATCTCCACTGTTCATAACTCACAATTGATTGCTGCACCTCTCCAAGAATAAAATTGGCTGCAGTACATTCGCTTCCTTTCTCCAAGTCATTAATAAGTATATTGTAAACAACTTGTGGAACCCCATTGGTTACAGGTTGCCAACCTGATAAAGAGCCCCTTTTCCCTACTCATAGTTTCCTGCCCACTAGCCAATTCTCTATTCATACCAATATACTACCTCCAACACTATGGGCTCTTATGACTTAAACCTTCTATTTAGTACCTTCTTGAAAGCCTCTGAAAGTTCAAATACAATACAGTTACTGGCCCCCCTCAATCAATTCTGGGTGAGAATTGCTTGAAAGCTCTAACAAATTAGTCAGACACACTTCCCTTTCATGAATCCATGCTGACTCTGCCTGATTAGTTTATGATTTTCCAAATGTGCTGCTATTCCTTCCTTAACAGTCGTTTCCACATCCAGTTGTGAATAGTGATAGACAACTAATACCTCGTCAGAGTAAAAGACTCCACAAATACCTTATGGTGGTGTTCACTAGTAAGTGGGGTGATGTAGATATAGAAATTAGGGAGAAGGACTGTGACTTACTAAAACAAATTAACATAGACACGGAGGAGTTCAGAAAAGATTTACCAAGATGTTGCCACAACTGGAGAGTTTGAGTTATAGGCTGGTTAGGCTGTGAGTTTTTTGACTGGAGCAAAGTAAAGATTAGGTGGTGACCTTATAGATGTTTATAAAGCCATGAGGGACATAGATAAGGTAATAGCAAATGTCTTTTCCCTTGGATAAGGGAGTTTAAACTAGGGGTTACATGTTTTAAGGTGAGAGGAGAAAGGTTTAAAAAGGACCTGAACGGCAACTTTTTCACACAGAGTGTGATTCATATGTGGAGTGAAATGCCAGAGGAAGTGGCAGAGGCTGGTACAGTTACAAATTTAAAAGACATTTGGATAGATACATGAACAGGAAATGTTTGATGGGCCAAACGCAGACAAATGGGACTACTTTTGTTTGGGAAACTTGATTGGCATAGACGAGTTAGACGGAGATTTACATTTATTGAGATTATTTAATATATCAGTTATACCTAGATACAGTGAAAAGTATACAATGTCGTCACACTCCAGCACCATCTTGGATTGCAAGATAAATTACTGAATAAATTGTATAAATTGTAAAATACTGAATAATTGTTATTAAATTGATATTACTAAAACTGAAACAGCTTTAAAAGGTTCATCTTTCCCACTCTGTAGATGTCACCCTCTCTGCTCATCCAGTCGTTGCTGTCTGACAGCATCATGGCAATGTGCTCCTTTACTGCTGCCACTAGTGCCATCGCTACTGCATTTCCCACCTCCAAGCTGGAGATGGTCATGCTGTGTTGATCCCACCCCCCCTCTGACATTGGACATCGATTGACAGGGTCCTGGCTCATCCTCCAATGCCTCCACCCAAGATGGAGCGGGGATGAAGATAAGTGGGGTTCTGGCCTCCCGCAGGAGTACATCAGGAGAAGTTTCTATGGAATCCAAAACTAAACATAAATTTGAGCAAGCTACTGAACTGGAGAAAAAACGATGAAGCCATGTAGATGCGACAAAATCTGCTGCATGAGCCTATGAGCGGTGGTGAGGAAACAATTGCAAGCAATTCTGTGGGATAGAATTAATTGGCACTTGGAGAGGCAGTGATTAGTCAGAATCAGTCAGCATGGTTTTGTGAAGGGAATGTCATATTTGACTAACTTGATTGAATTTTCTGAAGAGGTCACCTGGTGTGTAGATGAGGGTAATACATTTGACGAAGTCTACTTGAACTTTAGCAAGACTTCTGAAAAGTTCTCACACGGCATACTGATATTGAGGGTAAGAGCCCATGGGATAAAAGAAAATCTGGCAGATTGGATCCAGAATTGGCAGAGTCAAGGGGTGCTTTTGTGACTGGAAGCCTGTGTCTGGTGAGGTTCCACAGGGATCATTTTGGGGCCTTTGCTGCTGCGGTCTACATAAATAATTTAGGCTTGAATACAGGACAGTTGATGATATGAGAATTAGTGGCATGGTAAATAGTGAGGATAGCCTTAGATCACAGGAGGGGAGAGACAGGCTGGTCAGATGGGCCAATCAGTGGTAAATGGAATTCAATCTGGATATGAGGTGATGGATTTGGGCCAGACAATCACAAGGCAAAGGAATATCTGATGAACGATAGGATCCTCAGAAGCTCCAAAGAGAGGGACCTTCCTGTGCAAGTCCACCTGTCTCTTAAGGTAGCAGGACAGGTAGATAAGCAGTTAAGAAGGCACATGGGATACTTGCCTTTATTAGTCAAGGCTTAGAGTTTGAGAGCAAGGAGGTTATGCTGAAACCGTAAATAAAGTTAGTTAGGCCTCAACTAGAATGTTGTGTGCAATTCTGGAGTCTACATTATAGGAGGGATGAGAGAGAGCACTGGAGAAGGTGCAGAGGAGATTTACAGAATGTTAACTTGGCAGCAGAGCTTTATTTATGAAGAGAGATTGGAAAAACTGGGCTTGTTTTCCTTGGAGCAGAGGTTACTGAGGGGGTACACAATTAAGCTATATAAAATTATGATTGGCATAGACAGGAAGAAACTATTCACCTTGGTGGAGGGATCAATAACCAGAGGACACAGATTTAAGGTCAGGGTGTAGGACATTTAGAAGAGATGTGAGGAAATAAATTTAACTCAGAGGGCAGTGGGAAACTGAAACGCACTACCCGTAATGGTGTCAGAGGCAGAAACCCTCATAATATTTAAGAATTATTTAGATGTTCACTTACAATACCAAGGCATACAAGGCTATGGGCCAAGTGGTGGAAATAGTTAGGATTAGAATAGTCAGGTGATTGTTTTGACCAGCACAGACTCGAGGAGCTGAAGGGCCTTTCTCTGTGCTGCAGACCTCTATGACTCTAAACATTCCCATTATCAGTGATTGTGAAGCTAACCACATCAATGTAGAAGACCAGGCTGAAATATTTGTATATATCTTCAGCCTGAAACACCAAGATAATGACTCATATCAGTCTTTCCAAGGTCTCCAGTCTTCAGCAAATTCATTTCCCTCCACATGATAAAGAAATGGCTGAAGCCACTGAATACTGAAAAGGATACACCCCTAACAAATTCCACACATCTGATGTTCAGGTAGGGTCCACCAGAGATACCGGATTATTCACAAACAGAAAATATTACAGATGCTGGGAATCTGAAGTAAAACCAGAAAATGCTTCAAATATTAACAGGTCAGGAAGTATTTATGGACGGAAACAATTAAAGGCCCAAATATTCCAATGGGCAGATGATCATTGGAGCAACACAGACTGAGTTGTCTTAGACACCCTACCAGCTGACCTGACACCACTCCATCTGAGCTGACCTAACCCCACCAGACTCGACCCCACCCCTCTCAATGTGACCTGACACACCCACAGCTCTAGCAGATTTAACACTTTACCCGAGCTGATCCTCGCTGCTACCCCACCCCGCCACCCGGACCTGACCCTTATCTAACCTGGCAATCTCCTTCATTGCTGAACTTGACACTGACTTGTCCAAAACAAAACCCTATGCCTCGAGGGCTTACCCGATATTACTCATTGGCACCTGGCACCTAAATCACATGGTCCCCGACCAACTCAACCACCTGGCACACAATCCCCACATCCATCTGGCAGCATACACATCTGGCACCCCAATCATCTCATTTATCGAGCCCTCAATCCCAGCACCCTATCCACATAACACCCTAATTCCCCTTGCCCATCTGGCTTCCCAAACTCCACACTTACTTTACATTTCTACTCTATGAAAGTAGCTGTAAATTTAAGCAATTTTAATGTCTAAGACATTTAAATCTCGGAATATGAGACTTATTGGGGCTGTGGTTATCTACTTCACTGCAGGATTCCTGGATTCCTGGACAAGTTCATATTAGAAGGCCACTCTCCACGAATCTCTAGTGCAGAAGTCATCAACATGTAAGCGGGTAATTTTAAATCTGATCAAGGTCAGAAGTCAAGTTTCCAACCCTGATCAGATTAGCTGGGCTATATGAAATCAAAGAACGCTCATCAAAGCTGAAGAAAGATAACTGATATGAAATGCCAACTCTATTTCTTTCCACAATTGCCTTTTAGATTTGCTGAATAAATCCAGTATTTTCTGTTTTCAATTCAGTCTTCATCCAAACATGGAGGTGAAATCAAGAGGTTAAACAAGAGTGATTGTTTTTGACATCAAGACAATGTTTGACTGATTATGGCATCAGGAGGTTTAGCTGTCAGACGGTGTGGTGGCTCAGTGGTTAGCACTGTTGCCTTCCAGTGCCAGGGAC
The DNA here is from genome assembly GCF_047496795.1 of Chiloscyllium punctatum. Lineage (NCBI taxonomy): Eukaryota > Metazoa > Chordata > Chondrichthyes > Orectolobiformes > Hemiscylliidae > Chiloscyllium > Chiloscyllium punctatum. The sequence continues at coordinate 90,244,075 of NC_092739.1, read as the reverse complement.
CTGGGTTCAATTCCTGCCTCAGGCCACTGTCTGTGTAGAGTTTGCATGTTCTCCCTATGTCTGTGTGGATTTGCTCTGGTTTCCTTCCACAATCCAAAGATGTGCAGGTCAGGTGGATTGGTCATGGGAATTGCAGGATTACAGGGATAGGGTCAGGGGATGAGTCAGTGTGTGGACTTGTTGGGCTGAATGGCCTGTTTCCACACTGTAGGGATTCTACTAAACATTGATGTCAATAGGAATCAGGTGGATTCACTCAGCATGAAGAAGATGGTTTGCCACTCAAGGTAGCTGCAATTCGAGGCCATAACTGCAGGAATTTCTCAGGGTAGATACTTTGAATTAACCTGTTCAGATATGTTATATGTGGAGTAGGTGGGACTTGAACCCAAACCTTCTGGCTCAGAGATAGGGACACTAGCTTTGCACCACAATGGCCCAATTTCTCAAGGTAGGTTCCAGGTCTAATTATCTCCAGCCGCTTCATTGATGATCTTCCCTCTGTTGTAAGGTCAGGGGTGGAATGTTTACTGATGATTGTGTACATTTCAGCATGACACAATACCCAGCCTTGGGTAGACAGGCAGCAAGTAATATTTGCTCCACACATGAGTCAGGCAATGACTGTCTCCAATAAAGCAGAATTGAACATTGATTATTAACAGTAATTTCATTGCCAAATCATCAACCATTAATACTCCTGAGTATTAAATCTTGCTCAAATATTATTTGTCACAGTGGAAACTGCAAGAGCAGCCACCAAAAGTTGCACCTCCTCTGGATTTGCAAGTATGTGCTGGTGGACTCCAAGTTCTGCATGATGCTCAGTGACATACTGACATTGGACTCCTCCATACTCCAGAACTGTGCAGGAGCCACCTGACAGGCTTGTCAATGTAGTACATTTGATTCCTCATTAGCATACTCCTGTGGCCTACTACATCAAAGTCCACCTCCTAGTCCCTGTAGCAAAGCAACCTGCAACTCTTGCCCTCTTCTGAGCTATCCTTTTGCCAAGCCTAGCTACAGATCACATGGCCAGAAGCTTGTCATATGTGCTGGGATGCTCCTATGCACGTTTTTTTCTGGAAGAAAGGATTTTTGGCAACTTTGTGACAATGATGCTTGAACTGCTCATCCACTGCAGCCCTTAGAAATCTGTGTTAACCTGCTGACAGGAATTTCAGGCCCTGCCATTACTGACTTATTTTAGCACAACTGGATGGAATGGGAAGGAATTAGATGAAATATGTATTCTGTCACATCCGTTTTAATCTCCAGATACTGCCCTTCCATCTAAAGTAGAGAATATAGATGAAAATTCCAGTTATTTTATGAGAAGCCCTATTGCTACTCTATTGGTGGTCAGTGATATAACCTCAGCAGGCTTCTAAACATGATATTAATGAATTCAAGATGAAAAGGCAGCCAGGGCCACAAGACAGTGGCTTGGGTTAACATATACTTACCAACCTGCACAACTAAAACAGATCATCTGGTCATAATCTCATTGTCAGTTTGGGACATTGCTGTGGAGAAATTGAATGCCACATTTCCACATTTCCTGAATTACTGCATTAAGAAGAAATTAATTAGCTGTAAGGAACTTAGGATATCCTAAGTCATGAATGATGCTTTGCAAATCCAATTGTTTTTTCACTTTTGCTGGCAAGTCACAGCTGGCCAGAGGTATGTTCCAGTTTTGAGCAATGGTTGTCTCTTTTTTTTTGCATCCAAACTGGTCATCTCTCAGTCAGTGATGTTCCTCAAACCAATGTACTTTAAGGTTATGGGTTTTCTACAACAAGGTGATATAACACCTCCTGAAATTGGGTGACCAGGGGCAGGACATGAGAACAGGTCTAAATTTTTCAACTTTTCCAAACAACTCCAAAACTTAATTGATTGAAGACTCACCACATCTCAAACCTAGTTTACAAAAGATGTACCTTCTTTTTTTATATATTTGAGTGTACCTAGAAACTCTAACATGAACCTCAATGATTACTACTCCACTGATTTATGCTTGTATTGGCTGAAAATCAAATTTTCAGCCCAGTCAGTACAGAACAAAGGTAACATGTTTTGCTTATAACAAGGTATGAGCAATTGTTTAAAAAAAAGGTTCAGCAGTTGCTTTGATAATAGTACTCGATGCATCTTCTCAAAATACGTTAATGGAAGGGTCACCGTGAGACCATATTCTTCTTTTGCAAAACTTGTCAATCATTAATTCAATTATATTAATGTACAGTAAATATGCTAATTATTGTCTATTTCTTGTTTGGCAACATTTGTAAAGTTTCTTAGGGAACTTTTCTAAATCTATTGTACATAACTGAGAACTAATGATGCTGCTATATGATGTCAATTGCCTCTGTTCTTGAATAATACCATCCCTTGTCTTAGTCAAGAGAAATTAGAATTAGTAGAATGAGAACCATGCCTGAGGAACAGAAATGAGTAAAGACAAATGAAGTACAACACCTCAAGGGTTCAGCTGATTGAGGGGGTTTTCAGGACTTTCCTCAGGGACTTTCCTCAGAAGATCTAGCTGAATACCCACAGAAATGCCAGTTACACATTTCTGCTGATTTTCTACAAAGATACCCCAAGAATATTGTTGGCAAACGAGCACTTAAACCATACAAACCAAGTACATCCAAATTTGATTCTCAGCCTTTACATCGAACTGATCGCAGCCAGGATAGCAGTAGGGGTCCTCTGGTTTGTACTGGTGGTTCTGAGTTAGGGAGCGGCAAATCAATGTTTCAGTTGCTCTTTGGAATATGTGTGTGTATACAGGGTCAGGTTTGGCTGTAATTGTTCCCCGTTGACACTCACTGTCTAGACTAGTATATATAAAAGTGGAGAGTAAACGGCATACCAAACACCCCACAGCAAGGAGTCAAAACTTTTAAAGGAGGAAAGCATGAAAATAAACAGAAGAAGCAAGAATAAAATAAATGAATACAGGATTTTTTTTAGAATTACCATGACAACTAGAGTTTCTGTGGTAGGCCCTAATGCCTCCAGAGACTCTGGTTCATCGGCAGGTCTCCTGTAATGGAAAGCTGTGCCAGCAACGTCAAATTTTCTTGGCCAGTCAATGGTCCAGGCACCATTTATGTAATATTCATCACCTTCAGATTTCAAAGCTATAAGTAAAAATGTTCCAAATTACTCTTAAGACAAAACTTCAACAACTTCAGAAAGAAATGAAAAAAAAACACTATTAAATTGCATGCAATTTGAAGGTAATCATGAGTGTAAAATGCTGCTCAAAGGCTGCAAAAGAAATTGCTGGATATATTCAGTAGGTTAGGCAGTAGCTGTGGGGAAACATACTGGAGTTAATAGGCTGAATTCATGTTGGAGGTGGGAGTAGTGGTGTGAGACTGGAACATTGTCTTTGGCTGTTATGTTCCCTTCACCGCCCCATTTTAGTCAAGACAGGTTTAAGGTTTGAGTTGGGCTACCTGCCCATGGACAGTGGATAGCCTATTAATGCAATTAAGACCAATGTTCTGAGAACAATGTGTATTTTCTAGTTGACTGGTGCAGTAGCCAAAACCTGTCTTTGTCTCAGTGGCAGTCTGGAAGATAGTGTTTCAGCATCATTTTAATCCTCCCTGCTCAACTGTAGCTTTGAAAAAGTGGCATGGGGACGACTGAGAACACAGGCTTCACTTCTACAATGGTGGTCAGAATATCTTTAAAAGATGGTGTGTTCAGAGGAGGTATTCTTTCTGAGACATGCTTTCTCTCTTTTTTCAATTTAGGTGAGCAATGCCGACCTCTGACAATGGGGAAGCCACTGTCTCAGTTCTGGAGGACTTCCATTTGACCAAAATATAAACAAAAAGTGCTACACAAAATCAACAGGTCTGGCAGCATCATGGAGGGAGGTGTTTCTAGTCTGATATGCTTTGTCTTCAGAACTGAAAGGGATGGAAAATGGGCATTTTATGTTGTTGACACAGAAACAGGATGGGCAAGTGGAACAGAATGTGAAGGTGTCCAGGGCAAAAACAACAGGGTTGCTAATGGTGGTAATGGAGAGACAGTGTGTAAAGTAGGTGTAAATGATATGAGGAAAAGCAAACTCAACAAGACACAACCATGCTGGAGATGTATAAAAAATGGAGGTCAGAGGTCATACTCTGAAGTCGTGGAATTCAATATTGAGTCTGATAGGCTATAAAGCATCTATGTGGAAAATGAGATGTTGTTCCTACAGCTTACATTGTGTTTCTTTGGAATACTGTAGCAGGCTCAGGGCAGAAATGTTAACATGGGAGAGAAATAGTTTCTTGAAATGGCAAGGAATTGGAAGGCCAGGCTCATTCCTATACACAGATTGGAGGTGTTCCTCCACTCAGAATGCAGACACCCTGTCTGCATTTGGTCTCAACAATGTAAAGGAGACTGCAGCATGAGTAGATAAGATTGAATGAAGTACAAGTAAAACATTGCTTCACCTAGAAGGTGTATGTTGTGGCCTTGGACAGTGAGGAGGGAGGAGGTGAATGGGTAAAAATTACACCTTCTGTCATTGCATGGGAAGGTGCCTTTGTGAGTGAGGAAGTTTTAAGGAGTGATGGAGGTGTGGACCAGCATATCACAGAATGCTGAGAGTGGAGATAAGGGGAAGATGCTCTTTGGCAGTGGTGTTCTGCTGGAAATGGCAGAAATGGCAGTTCCTCTGGATGTGGAAACTGGTAGGGTGGAAAATGAGGATAAGGGGAGCCTTATCATTCTTCTGGGGAGGGACGGTAAGGTGTCAGGGTAGACGTGGGAGAGATGGGTTAGATATACTTGATAGCCCAGTCAACCACAATGGTGACGAGTCCTCGGTTGAGAAAAACGGAGATCACTTCTGAGGCACCCCGTGGAAGATGGCATCTTTGGAACAGATGTGATGGAAATGGAGAAACTGGAAGAATGGAATAGAATCCTTCTTTCTGAACATCTGTCCTTAATTGGAAAGTGAGTGCACTCTCTGGCTATTATCTAACTCCTTCAGAATTACACTTACATCATTGATAAGAGTCAGACCCTGGAAATGATCTGAACCCCAAAATGAAAATTCAGCCCAAATATTCAGGTTGTTCCTACCAGATCTATTGACTATTTCCAATGTTTTCTAACTTTAATCAGATTTCCAACATCTGTGGTACTTTGCTTCAGTGTTATTTCTTTAATAATCATTTCAATTAGAGACGTTTATAAAACTTGCATGCAAATTTCTTTTTGTAAAGAAAGAAAGTAAATAAGTGAAACAATTATTTCCAAACATAGGTACATACCCTCAAGTCTGGCTGTCTGAAAACCACACAATTTTATAAGCTGTCATGCATCAATTTTAATTGTTATTAAATGAATAAAAGTAACTGGACAATTTGTCTAAGCACAATATTGGTACATGCTGCCCTGGGCTAGTTACCTTGTTCATGTGCCAGTCTTTTCCTGCACTTTGAGTGGTCACACTGACCATTGACAATACCTAACCTGACTTGACCTGACCCATATACTCGTAAACATATACAGGCTTGCAGGAGGCCATCTGGCCTCTCATGTTCATGTCAGTCAACAAAGATCTATTCTAATGCTTTTGGCCCATAATCCTAGAGGCTATTACAATGTAAATGAATATCTAAATATTGCTTAAATGATATGAGAGTTTCTGACTCAACTACACTTTCAAGTACTGAGTTTTACACTCCTGCTGACCTCTGAGTGAAAGAAATTCCCCTCAACTCTCCTCTTAGCTTTTGACCTCTTACCTTACATTTGTGCTCCCTGGTTATTCACTTCTCTACTAATACATACAGTGCTTTCGTATCCACCTTACCTATGACCCTCATAATCTTACATACATCCATCAGGTCTCCTCTCAAGCTTCATTTCTCCAAGGAAAGCACCCCAATATAATCTTTTCTCATAGCTGAGATGCTCCAGCCCAGGCAGCATCCTGGTAAGTCTCCTCTGTATTCTCTCAAATGCAATCACATCCTCTCTGTCATGTTGTGACCAGAACTGCACACAATAGTCAAGTTGTAACCTGTGCAGTCTTTTATATCATTCAGCATAATGCTCTGTTGTTGTATCCTATGCCTCGACCAATAAAGGCAGAATGCCATAAGTCTTCTTAACCAGCATATCTACTTGCCCTGCTATGTACTGCGGAACAATCAAAGTCCTCCTGATCCTCAAAGCTCTCAAGGGCCCTAGCACTCATAGTATAATCACTTGTCTTGTGAGCCTTTTCTAAGTGCATTACCTCACATTTTCCAGGTTGAATTCCATTTGCCACTGCTCTGCCCAATTGACCACTTTGTTAATTTCCTCCTGCAAGTAATGGCTTTTCTCCTCACCATTTCCCACCTTACCAATGTTTGTGTCATCTGCAAATCTCTTGATCATACCCATTATGTTTAAGTCTAAATCATTAATATAAACACAAACAGGATCGGTCCCAACACTGAACCCTGCAGTACCCACTGGAAATATTCCAGACACAGAAACATCTCTCTGCTATCACAATTTGTTTCTGTCCTCTCAGCCCATTTTAGATTCAGCTTCTCATTTTGTCTTCGATTCCATGGGCTCTTACCTTCTCGACCAATCAGGCATGAGTGAGTTTATCAAAAGCTTCTCTAAAGTCTACGTTAGCCACAATAAATGCTTTGCACTCATTAAACATTCCTGGTTACCTCCCCAAAAAAATTCAAATTTGTCAAATACGGTGCTGTGAAACCAAATCTATGCTGACTATCAATGATTAATCCTGGTCTTTCCAAGTGCAGATACAACCCATCCCTCAAATCTCTTTCTAATAACTTCCCCACCAGTGAGATTTGACTGATTGTAGTTCCCCAGTCTATCCCTTCATGCCTTTTTTTAACAATGGGACTGTAGTGACTGCAATGAGGTCAGCCAGGTGGACCTCACAAAATGTGAGTTCCCTGATTGAGGCTGTTAACCTAGCCCAATCAGGGACCCCTGACTGATACATATAAACAGGAGTGTCAGAGTTTCTGTTCACTCTGAGAGCTGGATCAATGATATGTGTAAATAAAGGGTGACTTGGTGACAGGATATCGGCCTCTGTGGAGTTATTTCAGTGGCAACAAAAGAAAAGCACACGCCTGAAGAAATTCACTCGCAACAATTGTTTTTGAGTTGGAGTAAGCATTTCTACATCATGCTGCAATTTGGGGAGCTTTATTTGTTCAATCCTGCAGACTGGACCCAGTATTTGCAAACAATGTGTTATTTTTTTCCAGGCAATTGAGACTGGGGCTATGAAAAGCAACAGGAAATTTTCCTGACAGCTTGTGGACCCACAGCATTTTCAGTTATTGGGAGCCTAACTTTCCCTGAGACACCAGATACTAAAACTTTTCAAGAGTTGGTGGATTTAGTTAAGGAATATTGCAACATCAAGCTTCCTCTAACTTTGAGACACTACCAATTTTACTCAGCAATTCACCATGGAGAACCATGGAAAGCTGTATTAGGATTTATGACTCGGCTAAGAAGACTGGCAGAGGACTGTGAGATGTTAAGAGACCATTTTGTATGTGAGATTAATGATGTAACCACACAAAACAGCCTAGTAGCTGAAGCCTAACTGGACTTTAAGCATATTCAACAATGGGTTTTATCATTGCAAAATGCAGTTAGTGGACCATATGAGTTGGAGGGTAATCTGTTGGAAGTGGACACTTTCAACAATCCAGCTGAACTTGGGAAGCACCACTTGAGTGAAGACAATTGCACAGCCTCACTCAGGACATGTCCTGAACAGTGGGACTCTAGATCAGCCGACAGTAAAACCCCAAAACAAAGCCAAGCCTCGGCCAAATGGTTAAAATTTTCTTTTGGATCCAGGCCAGCAAGCCATTATATTTGCTGCTGATATGCAGACTCAAGACAGGGAAAGAGCCCCACTAGACGAAAACTGAGTAGAAGAACTCATAGGCCAGTATCGGGAGAATGCACACTCTTGAAAGTCCCCTGACATGTGGTTTGGAACAGTTAAATTGCTTAGCAAAATCCAAATCAGAACCAATCAAAATAAACGTCCAGTTAAATGGTCACCTGGTTCTAATGGATGTGGGTACCAGCGTGGCCATTTCAGTGGTTACAGAACCAGTCTTTAATAAAATTCACTCTGGACTCCAACTCTTAAGTTTGCGCAAGCCCTTAGTTAGACTGAGAACCTAAACCAAGGATCTTTTACAGATAAAGGGTGCAACTTCGGTTCCGGTCTCTTAAAAGAAGCAGCTGGTTCCGTTATCACTGATTATAGCAAAAAGCTTAGGCCCAAGCTGGATGAGGTGAAATTGGTTGAGAAAGATTCACCTGATTGACTCAACATTTTTTGATCAGAAAATGGTTGATTGAGTGAAGTCCTAATTAAATATCCTGACATTTTCCAGGAAGGTCTAGGGACTATCAAATGAGCCAAGGTCACCTTGCATGTTGACCAGGAAGTAATTCCATTACCCTGCAAAGCCTGCCTAGTTCCATTTGCCTTATGGGCAAAAGTAGAGGCAGAAATCATAAACAAAGAAATCATCAAACCAGTCTAGTCTGCGGAATGGGCAGCACTGGGCGTACCAATTATGAAACCCGACAGGTCAATTTGCCTTTGTGGAGATTTAAACAAATGGTAAACCACTTTTTGCAGTTGGATAAATATTCAATCCCTTACGTAGATAATCTATATATAAAGCTGAAAGGGACATTGTCCTTCACAAAGCTGGACATGAGCCATGTATACTTGCAATTGTAGTTAGATGAGGATTCCCAGAAGTATGCTACAATTAATACCCATAAGGGTTTGTAACAATATATGAGACTGCCATATCGTAGACCTGCACAATTTTTCAGCAGATGATGGAAAATGTTTTACAAGGTCTACCCCGGGTCTATATATACCGAGATGGTGTGCTAATAACGGGGAAAATGAATATGAAGTATTTTGAGAATTTTGACATTGTCCTTAGATGTTTCTCCAACAGGTATATGCTTTAGAAGGGATCAAAATCTGTGCTCCAGGCCCCCCAAGTGACCCAATTGAGCTACAGAGTTGACAAGATCGGATTACACTCATTGGAAGATAGAGGGAGGGTGATCAAAGATGCCCTGACTCCCGCATTAGTACTGGAGTTTAGATCTTTCCTTAGGCTGGTGAACTATTATGGAAAGCTCATTCATAACCTGGCCTCCACCTTAGTGCCTTTGCATCAACTTTTAAAAAAGGGTCAGCTTTGGAAATGGCCGCGTAGCCAAGCCATAGCGTTCAAGGAAGTGAAGACACAGTTATCATTGTCTCAGGTGTTGGCACACTATGATCTCAAGTGAGACCTGACATTGACATGCAAGGCCTCCCCGTTCAGTATTGGGATAGTATTAGCTCATAGGTGGCACATGGAGAAGAGCACCCAATAAAGTACACATCCAAGACTTTGGCTAATACTAGAGCATAAATACATCCAGGTAAAGAAGGAAGGTTTGGCATCATATTTGAAGTCAGGAAGTTCCACCTTTACCTTTATCAACATACATTTGTAATAATAATGGACCACAAACCCCTGCTAGGTCTACTTAAAAAGCACAAGGCAGTGCTGCACATAGCTTCAAGTTGAATTCAGCATTGGGGTACAAATCTAAATCATACAATTGCAGGTTGGAACACTGTCCAGGAAGTCATGTAGCAACCAGAATTGAAACCTTTTTAGACGCAGGGAAAGACCAGATCACAGTGGAGAATGGCATATCATTATGGGGAACAAGACTGATTGTCCTGAGCAAACTTCGCCACCAGATACTAGCTGAATTCCACCAGGGTCATCCAGAGATTTGTTGAAGATATTGGTAACAAAGTATGTCTGGTGGCCAAGATTGGATGCAGACGTAATTGTATTGGTGGAGCAGCGCCCAGAGAGCCAACAAGGACAAAAATTACCGACAGTAGCTCTCCCACATTCATGAGATTGGCTGGGTAAACCTGGACTCGGTTACACATCGACAATTCAGGTCCTTCCATGGGCTCAATATTCTTAGTCATAGAGTCATAGAGTCCAACAGCATGAAGACAGGCCCTTTGGCCCAAACTGGTGCCTGCCGACCTAAATGTCTGTCCATGCGAACCCCATTCTCCTGCACTTGGCCCATATCCTTCTAATCCTTTCCTATCCATGTGTTTGTGTCATTGTGGATGTCCATTCAAAATGGCTGGACATGCGTAAAAAGTTCATTAATCAAAACACAGGGACGTTGATAGAAGAACTGCATGCATTCTTTTTGCAATAAATGGACTCCTGGAAGTGTTGGTCACAGAAAAACAGGCCATAATTTACCAGCAGGGAATTTGAGTATTTCCATTATCCAATGGTCTGGCAAAAAGACAAGCCCAAACTTTGAAGGCAGGCTTAAAGGAACAGCCTACATCTTCTTTAGATACCAAACTGTCCTGGTTCCTATTTGATTATAGAATCTAAAGGGATAGTTCCAGCAGAGTTACTAATGGGGAAAGGATTCTGCACCAGGTTAATTCTGATCTTCCTGGACCTGGAGGGGGAGGGGGGAGGCGAAATGGCATCAGGAACGCCAATGCCAGATTCAAGACTCCGCTAAGTGTATGAGACAGTTTACCTCAGAGATGAAGTTTGATGCAGGAACTACGGGAATGCCCTGAATGGGTAAGAGGTGTGCTTGATGTGAGGTCAGGTCCATTTCGGGTAGGTGTCATGGTCCTGAATAACCACGTAGACCGTATCAAAGCTGCAAACTTGCAAACGGTGCAGGAGCAAAACATGCCTTGTTTCTTGAGAGCCTTTCCAACTGTTCGGGAACCTGAGTGTCCTTCCTCTCCCGTCAAACATTGAAGATACCTCAGAATCTGAGATGGAAATGCCAGATGTCACTGCCTGACACCTGAGGCACCTGAAGAGGAGAATTAATTTCTTCCAAGACGCTCCAGGTACAAGAAACGATACACACCACCAAAAACAGAGGCCAAGATGGAGGAACCTGACCCAGTGCTAAAACAACCCAGGAGAAGCTACAAAAAAACCCAGCCTACGTCCTCGGACTCAGAGGGAAACAGACATAGTGATTGTAACAGGGCCAGCCAGCTGGACTTCATAGAATATGAGTCCCCTGATTGGGGATATTAATCTGGTCTAATCAGGGAGCCCTGGCTGACAGATATAAACAGGAATGTCAGAGGTTCTGATCACTCTGAGAGCTGACTCTAAGGGAGCTGGATCAGTGTCAAGGACTCTCCATGTGTAAAGAAAGAGTGGATTAGTGTTGGGATACCAGGATCTGATGTGTTATTTCAAGGACAATATTAGCAGTCCTCTGGCACCTCATCTGTAGCCAGAGTGGATTTGAAAATTATTGCCTTGCTTACCTCAACAGTCTGATGTACATCTCATCATAGTCTGCAGAATCATCCACTTTTAAGACTGCTAAATCCATCAGCATTGTATCTTTATGTTAACTTATTCAAATTTTAGAGTCTTCTAAACTGCTGTTTATACCCAGGGCATCCTTTGCAATTATGAGGAATGTGCTAATTTATTCTGGTACTACGTGCAGATTCCATCGATGATACCTATAAACTCTATGCACTTACATAAAATGACCCAGGATGGAGCATCCTGTCAGCCAAACTTACCTTATTATTTATCTTTTACCCAAATGTACTCCTTCAGACTCACAAAATTGTTCCAGTGCAAAATGGGGCCATTCAAACCACCCTGTCTGTATGGGCCCTCAGAATGAGCAATTCACTTAGTGCCATTCCTCAGTCCCCAAGAATTTTTGTATTCTTCCTTTTCAAATTGCAACTCAATTCCATTCAGAATGCTTCAAATGGACCTGCCCTCCACCAAACCCATTGACAAAGGATTGCAGATCTTAACTACTCACCGCGTGAAAAATATCACGGGTTTTTTTTGGAAAATTATTTTAAATCTGTGCCCTCTCATTCTCAATTCCCTCAAAAGTGGGAAGTGTTTCTCCTTACCTACTCTGTTACGGCCTCTCCTGAATTTGAATACATCTATCAAATCACCTCCCAGCTTTCAGTTTCTCCAAAGAAAAGAGTCTGAATTTTTCTAACCTATTTTCATAACTGAAATCCGTGATCCCAGGAAACATTCCCGTGGATATGTTTTGCACTTTGTCTAATGTCTTCATCTCCTTTATCAAGTGTGAGTTCCAGAGTTGGACACCAATCTCCATTTGAACCCAAACTAGTGTCTTACATAAATTCATTACATCCTTCTTGGTATTGAAGTCTTTGCCCCATAACTAACCTATAAACCAAGCTGTCAACCTATGCTGCCATCTTCAACAACCTAAGTACATATATGTCAAGGTCCCTCTGCTCCTGCACCTTTAGAGTTGCAACATTTATTTTAAATTGTGACCTCATGTTCTTTCTATCAAAATGAACCACTTCCCATTGAACATCATCTGCTGTCTGTCTGCCCATTCCATTGACTTGTTTATCTCCTTTAAAAGTTCCAAACTTACTTTGTCACAGTTCACAAAGCTTCCAAGTTTTGTATTATCCACAAACTTTGAAATTACGACCTGTACGTCAAAGTCTAATTTATTAATACACATCAGGTAAAGCAAGGGTCTCAACATTGACCCCTGAGGGAACTCGAATACAGACCTTCCTCCAGCCCAACAAACATCCACTAACTACTGCTCTTTCTGGTCATCCTTACTTGTGGCTACTGTTCCTTTTATTCCAACTTTATTCACCAGTCTATCATATGGCTCCTCACTGAATGCCTTTTGGATGCTATGTACCCTACATCAACAGCTTTGCCCTGGTCAACTCTCTCTATTACCTAATCAGAAAATATTAAGCATGTTGACATATGACTTTTCCCTTAATTAATAAGCTTTCCTTAATTAATTGGCATTTGTCTAAATACTATTAATCTTGTCCCGAATTATTGTTTTGAAGTAAACACAGTCAAAATTAACCTGACTGGCCTTTAATTGCATGGCTTATCTTCACAGCCTTTCCTGAACAATCGTATCAATTCTATAATTTTCCAGTTCTCTGGCATCACCCTGAATCCAAGGTGGATGACAAAATAATGGTCCATGCCACTGCAACTTCCTCTCTCATGTCTCTCACTATCCTTGAATTCATATCACCTGTTTGCATATTCACCTGAAGTACAGACAGCATATACAATACACCCTTCTCACCAATGTTAAACGTTTCTAGTGTCTACATGACCTCCTCTTTAACCATGACCTTCTTCCATGGTAAAGACAACTGTAAACTATTTACATAATACCTCAGTTATTCCTTCTGCCTTCATGTGTAAAACTTTTTCTGGTTCCTGGTCAGCGAATCAGCCATACTCCATCCATTAACCCCTCTCCCTTTACTATTTATATGCACACAGGAGACTTTGGGCATTCCTTCTAGTTTGACTTACTGTTTCTTTTCATACTTTCTCTTTGAATCTCTTATTTGCAAGATGGGGCTCACAACATGGATCTGTCCTCAGCCTTAAAGGTCTCTGGTAAAAACTGGAATCTCAGGAATGAGTTTGGGAATCTCAAAATTATTTCCAAACTGCAACTGGACCCCTCCACACAGTCTCCCAATTCTGTGAAAATCGAGGTCACTGAACCTGTTATGTACTTATCATTAATAACTCACCAATGTAGTTTTTTGAAATTGCCAGCTCCCGTATTTCAATGTGAACTGATCCTCTTGGAATCTGGACAACTTCCATGTAACCTGAAAGCACAATATTTACTATATGATGACTTTATTTCCATAGAAAGACTGACAGTAACCAATTTTGTTATTCCATAGTAAAAGGAAATGCACAACCTTAACTGGTTTAGTTGTGGCTTATCTTTTGCAGTTGTAACAATGGCAAAACTGTCAGTGCTTGCCATCATTACAGCTGTGAAAGTACAACAACATTTGTATAAAGTTAAATGCAGAAATCAGAAGCTGTTGTCAATGATTCCTTGCAAATCCACGAGTTGCTGTTTTGAATTCACATAAGTTGATGTGAATTTCCTCTTTGTCACTATTAATGCGTTTCACTTATTATCAAAGATGGCTGTATCATGCATGCATAGTACCTTTATTGTGCATTGACTGTGAAGCCCAACTGCAGACCTACATGGCTTTCCACAGTGTGGGCAACGATGAATTATTTGATTTTGTTGGGACTGGCCGGTCTTCCTAGTGCCTCTTTGTATCTAGCTGCCTGTATTCTTCATTGTGCAGAGAAAGTAATGGCATTACTTAAAATCATTCTCCAGATAGCTCTTTCTTATGAAGTTTACCTCCCAGTCCATGGTGGAAATGCTACAGTTCCTGATGTTCACCTTCAAGGAGCATATGAACAAACTTGAACTCTGCAATATTTAGTCTACATTTAGACTCCATTTGACTCTATTTGTGCATGCATGATCACTTACGGGATTTTATCAGCAGTCATACATGCTACATGATTACTCTGTCTGAACTGGGATCTGATGGAGTGCTTCAATTGCAGCCTCAATATGAAACCCTTGAAAAGTTACACCTCGTATAAAGGTATAACTGGGATTTTAATGGGTTGTTATGTTTATAATAGCTGCCAAACAAGCTCTATGAAAAACTAATTCTACCTTTATGGAATGTCAAAGTTCTTTGTTATGATAAAAACATAGGAGCAAGGAAGTCTTGTTACAATTTTATAAAACATTGGTTCGGCCACAGATGGAGTACTGTGTGCAGTTCTGGTCACCACACTATCAGAAAGACATGATTGCACTGGAGAGGGTGCAGAGGAGATTCACTAGGATGTTGCCTGCCTCAGTTATGAGGAGAGGCTGGATAGGCTGGGTTTGCCTTCCTTGGTACAGAGGAGGCTTTGGGGTGAACCTGATTGAGTGTCCAAAATTATGACAGGTAGAGACAGAGTAGATTGTGAGAATCCTTTTCCCATGGCAGACATGTCCAAGACCAGAGGGCAGAAGTTTAAGACGAGGAACAAATGAGGAACATCTGAGAAAAAGAAAATTCACCCAGAGCGTGGTCGAAATATGGAATATGTAGGCCTGAGAGGATGGTGGAGGCAGTTACTTTTGTAACATTTAAGAAGCTTCTGGATAAGTATTTAAAATGCCAGGGAATCGTTGGCTATCCAGAGAACTGCACACAGTACTCCATCTGTGGCCAAATGCAGGGAAATGGGAGTTGTGTACTTTGGTGTTAGTTGGTTAGCATAAACAGGCAGAAGGGCCTGCTTCTATGCTCAACGACTTTATGACTCTTTGATGCATATTAATGAGATATGATTAGCTGAAGACATATGCCTTTAATATTGACTTCTATTGGAATGGCAAAGATATAGGTGACTGTCTTTAATAAGCATGGGCAGAGTAATAGATGAATGGGGCAGCTGCTTTTAAGTGTTTCAGACGTTCATGAAATTTTGGGCTTCTAAGTATGTATCCCTTGCTCATATTAGGCCACTCACTGGCAACATCAGCTGATTTAAGCCCAAACTGAAAAAAGAATCCCTTCTTTAAACAATAGTGAAGCAATTTGACTTGTATAGAAAATGAGTGCAAAGTCAGTATCCCAATAGCTGAGTGCACCAGTCTGTATTGTCCTGAGGTCAGAGACAAATCAGCATCAGATCTCACATAATAGTTGTGAGTAATTGTGGCCATCAAATGAATTTTCAGCTGCTGCTTGCTGGTCAGGGATCGCAGTTAATTGGCAATCTGGAGTGCCAGCAGATGGTGAGGTGATGCAGTGTCCTGGAGTTTCTTTTGTGAATTAAAAATTGAATATTTCCTGAGCTTTTCTTGAGTGACTTCCAGTAATACTGTTAAGAATTGTTGGTTTGGCTACTCAGCACCTGATACAACAAGGCAAATAATGTGCAAGCTCCAAACCTACGTTCCTGAATTTCATATTCAGGATTCTACAACCAATGCAGGACCTCAAATTTGTATTTAAGGTGATGAACTAACACTGTTTGAAGGCAGGCACCCTGGATATCTAAAAGTCATTTGAGCCAATGTGACAGATTCTGGTTTTGCTGGCACAGTTCAGCACAGCAGAGCACAACTCATAATGCAGAGCCTTTATAAATGGGAAACAGGCAGCTGTGAAATGGATTTCTTGCCAACTTGTCTTAATTCCAACTCAGAAAAACATCCATTATTCCAAAGATTTTTTATTTCTGTTCCCAGTTCAGTCACCCTTATAGACTATGTGAACGACAATTCAAATAGGTATAAATGAGACACAATATAGATACTGTTGTGTTGTGTATCCATACCTACTAGACATGGGGCCAATCTTGGCCAATACCCATTTTTAAAACCCATAATTTGTTTATTTCTGCATGATTAATTATCTGCCGAATCTGCAATATTTTTCAACAGTACTGGGCAGTTACTTTGCATAGATATGTGGGATTGAGTAAAAACAGCACTTTCAAAAGCTGAGCTCAGAAGTTTATTTAGGTCTGCAGTTTGTCCATATTATCCATGTCTTGCTTAATGTTTTTTTGATGAACCTAACTGACATGGAACCTTTTCATGGAGCTTATATTTTTCTGGGCTTATTATTCAGCAGACAACGTGATCAACTTGTTCCAACTTTCATCATCAATCCTGATCTTTAAGAAAATTGTACTGGATGCAACTACTTGTGTGTACTTTTTTGGTATTAATTTCGCATTTTTGCTTTCTGGCTGACTAGATACAAAATGACTTTAACTGCATCTGCTGTTTGCATGCCTAAGATTATTAGTCACTTAGCTAACGTTTTACCCACCCAACCTTCCCCCCACCCCCCCCCACACACACACTCCCAAATCAGTCATTTCTTGTCCATGTCTTAGATCAAATTCAGCAGAACTGGATATATTATAACACCCTATCTCAATCCTTCTAAATTACCAACTAATCCATCTGTTTTCTGCTTTGATTGCATATTTCTCTTGTACAGAGTGAAGGTTGTAAAGGACAAATAGAGCAAAATGGGAAAATACAGCTGCTGTGTTAGCACATAATCTGTGCACATAATAAAATCAATCACCAAATTATTGGTATAATTGCTGTTCGGGCCAATCCCATGATTGTGGGTAATTAGAACTAGTATTAATGTGTGCTCCCACAATTATAGATTAGATTGTTGACTTCTCCGAATTCAGCTTTTTCTTGTGCACACAAAACATTGTAGCAAATGGTGGGTTGGGAGTGAGGACTGTTGCAGCTCTTTAAGGCTGCTGCTGTTAAACAAAATTACCCTATTCTCATGTAACCTGACTGCTCTAGTACACCACTGTAAATATTGGAGAGTGAACATCACTGTCATGGGGAGACACACCAACTGTATGCAACTCATATCCAGCCTTCAGATCCTTAAGACATTGTTCTTCAGTCAATGTACATGACCTGGGGCACAGTTGATGAAGTCCTGCCCTGTCACAAGGTGTAAGCTCAAGG
Organism: Chiloscyllium punctatum; assembly: GCF_047496795.1. Lineage (NCBI taxonomy): Eukaryota > Metazoa > Chordata > Chondrichthyes > Orectolobiformes > Hemiscylliidae > Chiloscyllium > Chiloscyllium punctatum. Next base: position 90,226,543 of record NC_092739.1, on the reverse strand, counting down.
GAAGAGCCAGAGAAGTCTGATTTCCAAACAAACAGTAGAGATTTTGGCTGTCGCAACGGGAAGATTCTGTTTCTAAAAACAAAATGCTGTAAGCCTAGCATCATAGATGGCAAAAATACAAAAAGGCATCTCACCATGACACTCTGGGCAATTAGGGATAGCCTCCCAAATCTCCCAAAAGTGTAATAAAAATGTTTTCTCTGAAAATGTTCCATATGCACATAAGTGATGTCATCAGATGGCCTGAAATCCAGAGGTTAAGACAAAGTGCCCAAGTAGGACCAGCCTCAAACTCTTTGTTACCTTCAGACTCAACTATCTTAATACATTTTTTCTTTGACTCTCAAACTCAATCGCATGCAAACTTCTGTAGTACATATCCAAAAACAATGTTACAGGTGAAGTGTGTTGAATGGCTAACTGCACCCAACAGCATATACAGAGAGGTAGAGAACACATGAAAATGTCATGGCAATTGTCTTTGGGGCCTTTGTATCACAGTGGCAGTGTCCCTGCCTCTGAGCCAGAAGGGAGAGTAGGGAGTGTAGTGCTGGAAAAGCACAAGAGGTCAGTCAGCAACTGATGAAGAGCTTATGCCCAAAACGTCAATTCTCCTGCTCCTCGGATGCTGCCTGACCTGCTGTGCTTTTCCAGCACCACACTCTCAAGTCTGATCTCCAGCATCTGCAGTTCTCACTTTCTCTGAGCCAGAAGGTCCAGGTTCAAGTCCATAGGACCATAAGACATAAAAGCAGAAATAGACCATTCAGCCCATTGAGTTTGCTCCATTGTTCAATGAAATCATTACTGATGGCTCATGACTCAACTCCACTTAGCTGCTTTTTTCCCTCAAAACCCTTGATTCTCTTTCTGATTAATAATCTGTCTATCTTAATTCTTTAATATATTTAATGACCCAGCCTCAACGGCCCTCTGTGGTGAAGAATTCCACAGATTCACAAACCTCTGACAGAAGAAATTCCTCCTCATCTCTGTGCTGTTCCTCATTCTGAGGTTATGCTCACTGGTCCGAGACTCTCTCTCAAGGGGAAACAATCTTTCTGCATTTACCCTGTCAAGTCCTCTAAGAATCTTGTACATTTCAATAAAGTCACCTTTCATGCTTTTTTAGTTCAATGAGTACAGGTCCTACTTACTCAAACTCTTGTCATAAGGCAATCGTTCAATATAGCTTTTATTATATATGGGGTCCAAAACTGTTCACAGTATTTCACCCGTGGTCTGACTAGTGCCTTGTTCAGTTTTGGCAAAACCTCTCTACTTCTATCTTTGATTCCATTTGAAATAAAGGCCAGCACTCCTTTGGCTTTCCCTATTACCTGTTCAGTACAGATGCTAACTTTGTATGATTTATGAACAAGGAATCCCAATCCCTCTGATCCATAGCTTTCTGCAGTCTTTCTCCATTTAAATAACATTTAGCTCCTGTATTCTTCCTGCTAAAATGCATAATTTTAAAAATCTATTTTAGGGACATGGATGTCACTGGCTAGCCAGCATTTATTGCCTGTCTCCCCTAGTTGCCCTTGAGAAGGTGGTGATGAGCTGCCTTCTTGGACCACTGCAGTCCACCTGCTGTAGGTTGATCCACAATGCCATGAGAGAGGGAATTCCAGAATCTTCACTTAGCGACACTGCAGGAACCTCACTTTTCCCCACATTATATGCCAAGTTTTTGCTCACTCACTTAACCTGGCTATATCTTTCTGCAGAGTCTTTCTGTCATTCTCACCACTTGCATTCCCACCTATTTTTGTGACATACACAAACTTAGCTATAGTGTATTTACTTTACCATCCAGGTCAATAAAATACATTATACATAATTGTGGCCCCAGCACTGATTCCTGTGACACATCACAAGTTACAGTTGTCAGCCTGATAATGACTCACTTATCCCAACTCTCTGTCGTCTATTGGTTTGCCAATCTTCTGTCCATGCTGATATATGACTTCCAACACCATGGATTCTTATCTTATTAGATTGCCTAATGTGTGGTACCTTATCAAACACTGTCTGAAAATCCAAATATATTACATCCACTACTTGTCCTTTATCTATCAAGCTTGTTACCCCAAGGAATTCTAGTAAATTTGTCAGGCATGATTTCCCTTCATGAAGCCATGCTGACTCTGCTTGATGCATGCATTTCTAAATGCTCTGCTATTCCATCCTTTACATGATAGGCAGAGATTCTAACATTTTCCAATAATGTTAAGCTAACTGGCCTGTAGTTACCTATTTTTTGTCTCCTTCCCTTTTAATTAAAGGTATACATTGGCAGTTTTCTCTAGAATTCCAAGGATTCCTGGAAGATTTCTATCCGTGTGTCCATTATCTCATAGCTACTTCCTTTAATACTCTGGGGTGCATCCCATCAGGTCCAGGGAACTTCCTCAATGTTTAGCCCCATTAGTTTCTCTGGCACATTTTTTTAGTGATAGTTATTGTATTTCCTTCTTTTAGCACATTTAATATTTAGTAATATTGAGGTGCCATTAGCGTCTGCTACAGTGAAGGCTGATACAAAGTATTTATTTAACTCTGAGGAATGGTCATCAGACCAAAAACATTAACTTTGATTTCTCTTCACATGTTGCCAGACCTGCTTTTCCAATAGACAATAGACAATAGACAATAGGTGCAGGAGTAGGCCATTCTGCCCTTCGACCCTGCACCACCATTCAATATGATCATGGCTGATCATCCTTAATCAGTATCCTGTTCCTGCCTTATCTCCATAACCCTTGATTCCACTATCCTTGAGAGCTCTATCCAACTCTTTCTTAAATGAATCCAGAGACTGGGCCTCCACTGCCCTCTGGGGAAGAGCATTCCACACAGCCACCACTCTCTGGGTGAAGAAGTTTCGCCTCATCTCTGTCCTAAATGGTCGACCCCGTATTTTTAAGCTGTGTCCTCTGGTTCGGCACTCACCCATCAGCGGAAACATGTTTCCTACCTCCAGAATGTCCAATCCTTTAATAATCTTACATGTCTCAATCAGATCCCCTCTCAGTCTTCTAACTCAAGGGTATACAAGCCCAGTCGCTCCAGTCTTTCAGTGTAAGGTAATCCTGCCATTCCAGGAATTGACCTCGTGAACCTACGCTGCACTCCCTGAATAGCCAGAATGTCTTTCCTCAATTTGGAGACCAGAACTGCACACAGTACTCCAGGTGTGGTCTCATCAGGGTCCTGTACAGCTGCAGAAGAACCTCTTTACTTCTATATTCCATCCATCTTGTTATGAAGGCCAGCATACTCTTAGCCTTCTTCACTACCTGCTGTACCTGCATGCTTACCTTCATTGATTGGTGTACAAGAACACCCAGATCTCTCTGTACTGCCCTTTACCTAAATTGATTCCATTTAGGTAGTAATCTGCCTTCCTGTTCTTGCCACCAAATTGGATAACCATACATTTATCCACATTAAACTGCATCTGCCATGCATCTGACCACTCACCTAACTTGTCCAGGTCACCCTGTAATCTCCTAACATCCTCATCACATTTCACCCTGCCACCCAGCTTAGTATCATCAGCAAATTTGCTAATGTTATTGCTAATACCATCTTCTATATCATTAACATATATTGTAAAATGCTGCAGTCCCAGTACTGATCCCTGTGGTACCCCACTGGTCACTGCCTGCCATTCCGAAATGGAGCCGTTTATCACTACTCTTTGTTTCCTATCAGCCAACCAACTTTCAATCCAAGTTAGTACTTTGTCCCCAATACCATGCGCCCTAATTTTGCTCACTAACCTCCTATGTGGGACTTTATCAAAAGCTTTCTGAAAGTCCAGGTACACTACATCTACTGGATCGCCCTCGTCCATCTTCAGAGTTACATCCTCAAAAAATTCCAGAAGATTAGTCCAGCATGATTTCACTTTCATAAATCCATGCTGACTCTGACCTATCCTGTTACTACTATCCAGATGTGTTGTAATTTCATCCTTTATAATAGACTCCAGCATCTTTCCCACCACTGAGGTCAGACTAACTGGTCTATAATTTCCTGCTTTCTCTCTCCCACCTTTCTTAAAAGGTGGTACAACATTAGCCACCCTCCAATCTGCAGGAACTGTTCCCGAATCTATCGAACTCTGAAAAATAATCACCAACGCATCCACGATTTCTCAAGCCACCTCCTTCAGTACCCTGGGATGTAGACCATCAGACCCCGGGGACTTATCAACCTTCAGACCTAACAGTCTCTCCAACACCAATTCCTGGCAAATATAAATTCCCTTAAGTTCAGGTCCTTCAGTCACTGTTACCTTAGGGAGATTGCTTGTGTCTTCCCCAGTGAACACAGATCTGAAGTACCAATTCAATTCTTCTGCTATTTCTTTGTTCCCCGTAATATATTCCCCTGTTTCTGTCTTCAAGCGCCCAATTTTAGTCTTAACCATTTTTTGCCTTTCACATACCTAAAAAAGCTTTTACTATCCTCATTTATATTATTGGCCAGTTTACCTTCGTACCTCATTTTTTCTCTGCGTATTTCCTTCCAGCAACTTCTGTTTTTGTTTGTGTTTGTTATTTATTCAACTCCTCTGTCAATTCCTAGATCCCCATTATTATTTTTCCAGCTTTATTTTCTAAGGGGCCTGAAATCACTTTGACTTCTCTCTTCCTTTTTTTAAATTTAAAGATGTTTTTGCTGTCTGTCTTGATATTACTTGCAAGTTTATCCTCAAAGTTCATTTCCTTCCTCTTAATTATATTTTTGGTTGTCTTTTGTTGGTTTTTAAAATTTTCTCAATCCTCTGGCTTACCACTACTCCTTGCCATATTGCCTGGTATTTTTCTTTCAGTATAATGCTTAACCATGGTTAACCATTTATCTCAGAAATGTGTCACAACATACCTAAATTAAATGCTTACATTAGCTACAATTACATTCCTCCAAACCTTCCCTTTTTTTATGAATAACCAAAACCTACATGCACTACCATGTGTAGTTACACATTTTGAAAGTTACCCAATATACATGGTTAGAAATAAAATGATCATACACAAACAAAACAATACATTAAATGGCATTGTTGGTCATAGAGTCCTACAGCCCTTTGACCCAAACTGGTCGATGTCGACCAAAATATCCATCCATACTAATCCCATCTCCCTGCACTTGACCCGTATCCTTCTAATCCTTTCCTATGCATACATTAGTCCAGATCCTTTTAAATTTTGTTAACGTACCCACCTCAACCACTTCCGTGGCACCTCATTCCATAAGTGTACTACCCTTTGTGTAAAGAATTGCCCCTCAGGTTCTGTTTTATTCTTTTCCCTCTACCTTTAAACTGTTGCCCTCTAATCCTCGATTCTTGAGCCCTGGGGGGAAAAAGACTGAGTGCATTCACCCTATCCATGCTTCTCACAATCTTATACACCTTGATAAGGTCCCCCTTCAGTCTCCTATGCTCTAAAGAAAAAAGTCCTAGCTTTTTCAACCTCTTCCTATAACTCAGACCATTGAATCCAGGCAACATCTTTGTAAATTTCCTCTGCACTCTTTCCAGTTTGATGTCATTCTTCCTGTAACAAGGTGACCAAAACTGAACACAATATTCCAAGGGTCTACCTACAGAAAATGGACTGAGAAAGTTCAGGAAGGCAGCTCATCTCAAGGCTAACTAGGGATGCCTACATTCTGTGAGTAAATAAAAAATTTTAGTCAGTCACTGCAGATTCATCACACACACAATCTTTTTAAAACTTTGTTAGTAGGATGAGGGTATCGTTAACTAGGTCGGCATCTATCGCGCATCTCTATTTGTGCTAGAGAAGGTAGTTGTCAACTGTCCTTGTGAATTGCTGCAGTCCTTGGAGGCTGTTGTTCTGCCTTTAACAAGGTAATGTAAATTATACAGATCTTTCAGTGACTGTCCTCTGGTATCTGCCTATTTGTAGAGTGATTTTACTTCTCTGTGTGGTGTTATTCCTGTGGCAAATTCAATTCAATTCAACTATTGTTGCTGATCTATTTCTTTTACTGGGGAATAGTGGACCTCTGGGACTGAGAATTCTGTACTTTGTGAATGCCTCTTCCTGTCAGCTACATGCAGTCAAGGAACAGTTTTACTTCTTACATAAAGACATCTGCAGTTGCAAGGGCATATTTAGCTGTTCACATTCACTGCATATGGTTGGGGTGATACAGGTCCCAGTTGCTAGATGGGTTGATTTTTCTAGAGAGCACTGAATATTTGCGCTCTGACTGGCTCTACAGTGCTCAGGTCTGGCAATGACTTGGCTCCTTTATTGACATAAAGTTTGGTTTTCTGTTGTTTCACTATGACTTTGTCACTCATGTTTGTTACAACAACTTGACATGATCTTGAAAAAGTTACTTTGGGTGCAGTATGATATTACTCCTTGGTCTGTACTACTTTCCATGCCTTTGAGGGTTTCATTTTTTGACAACTTTGCACAGATCTCTGAAAGTCATGATGTTGCACAAAGTATAATTTCAATGAACTTCACATTAACTTTATGCTCCCCTTCTGTAGTCATCATTCTAACAGTCACAAGCCATTTTTCACTTTTCAACCTGATGTGTGGTACAAAGTAATTCATCAGAATTATCAGCTGACCTCTCTCCGGTAGCCATCTTTATAGGCTTGTTTCCTTTGTTTCTAGCTAACCACTTATGTATAAAGTGATTCAGCTTGTTGTAGTTAGAGCATTGCTTTCCCCACTCTGTTTTGCTTTCTTTTGCGTGATGAACTCTGCAAAATTTGCATTCCTCCATCTGGCCATGACCTTATTGTTAACTCTTCTGTAAGTATTTCTTTCTTTTTCTCAAACTGATGTTTTCATTCGGCCTGAGCTGTCTCTCAGCATAACATGAACAAACACAAAGAAACTCAACAGGTTTGGTATGATCTGTACAGGGAGAAGGAGTTAATATTTTAACTCTGGTATGGGATTCTAGAGAATTCATATTCATCTCAAAACGTAAGCTTGGCTTATTCATGGACCCATCAATTTGATTGCTGATCTGCATTAACTATTCGTCCACTCAGATCTTGATATTAATATCTCTCTGTGGCTACTCCTTTTTACACAGAAATTTACAAAATGTAATCAGGAATAGGCCATTTGGCCCTTTGAACCTGCTGCCCTCATTCAACATGATCATGGCTGATTATCCAACCCTGTTCCTGCTTTCTCTCCATATCATTTGATCTCTTTACTCCGAAGAACTATAACTCACTCTTGAAAACATTCAATGCCTTGACCTCAGCTGCTTTCTGTTGCACTGAATTCTAAAGGCCCACTTGCTGTCTGGGTGGAGTAACATCTTATCTGAGTCCTAAATAGCCTACCCATTAACCTTAAACAATGATAAATGATTCTGTACTTACTCTGGTTATGGAGAACATTCTTCCTGCATTTACCCTATCTAATCCTGTTAGAATTTTATAAGTTTCTATGAGATTCCTCTTTTAGACGCCAGTGAGTATAGTCCTAATTGATCCAGTCTCTCTCCAGATATCAGTACAGCCATCCCAGGAATCAATCTGGTAAACTTTCATTGCACACCATCCATAACAAGAACATCCTTCTTCAGATAAGGACACCAAAACTGTACACAATATTCCAGATGTAGCCACACCATATAATTGCAGCAAGATATCCCTGTACCTCTCCTTGTGTTATTTCACTATGAAGGCCAACAAAGCATTTTCTTTCTCAATCAAAATGTGTTCATGCTGTGCACTATCTAAACTCAGAGACTGGATACTTTAAAGGATAAGGGCCCTGACAACGTTCCAGGATTAATGTGAAGACTTGTGCTTCAGAACTAGCTGTGTCCTTGAACCAAGCTATTCAACACCAGTGCAGAATACTAGCAACTATTCAACAAGATGGGAAATTTCCTACATAAGTTGATATACATAAAGTAGAACAAATTCAATTTAGTCAATTGGTGCCTTATCAATCCATTCTCAATCATCAGTAAAACAACGGACAGTATCACCACCAGGGCACCAAGCAGCACTTGCTTATTGAGTATCTGTTTACTGACACTCAGTTTGGGTTCCACCAGGTTCACTTGGTCCTTGACCTCATTACAGCCTTGATCCAAACATGGACAAAGACTTGAACTCCAGAGATGAGGTGAGAGAGACTGCCCTTGACACTGAGAAAGCAATTGACCGAATGTGGTATCAAGAGCCCTAACAAAACTGAAATCAATGGGAATTGGGGCAAGTTTCTCTATTGATTGGCATCATACCAGCCCAACAGAAGATTATTGTGGTTGTTGAACATTGGACATCTCATCTCTGAAGGAATTCCTCAGGCCAATGTCCTAGGTCCAATTAACTTCAGCTGCTTCATCAATGACCTCTTCTCTATCAAAAGATCAGAAGTGGTATGTTGTCTGATGATCATACAATGGTCAGCACTGCTTACGACACCTTGGCAACTGAAGCAGTCTGTGGCCATTTGCAACAAGGCATGGACAACATTCATGCTTGGGTGGATAAGTGGCATGCAACATTTGTGCCACATAAGTGCCAGGCAGTGACAATCTCCAGAAAGAGGAACTTGAAATATCTCCCCATTCAATGGCATTACTATAACTGAATCCTACAATATCAAAATCCTGGAGCTTACCATTGACCAGAAACTGAACTTAACCAGCCATGCAAATATTGTGGCTACAACAGTAGGTTAGAGGCTATGAATTCTATAGTGAATAACTGATCTGTCTCTCGCATTGCTTTTCCATTATTTATAAGAAACATAGCAGACATGTCATGGAATACTGTCAACTTGTCTGGATTGATGCAGCTTCAATAAAATGCAAGGCACTTGACACTATCCATGAGAAAGCATCTGGCTTCAATGGCACCACTTCAACATTTACATTCTTCTCTAGATTAGATTCAATTAGATTCCCTACAGTGTGGAAACAGGCCCTTCGGCCCAACAAGTCCACACCGCCCCGCCGAAGCGCAACTCACCCATACCCCTACATCTACCCCTTACCTAACACTAAGGGCAATTTAGCATGGCCAATTCACCTGACCTGCACATCTTTGGACTGTGGGAGGAAACCGGAGCACCCGGAGGAAACCCACGCAGACACGGGGAGAATGTGCAAACTCCACACAGTCAGTCGCCTGAGGCAGGAATTGAACCCGGGTCTCTGGCGCTGTGAGGCAGCAGTGCTAACCACTGTGCCACCGTGCCGCCCACCAAAGCACTACTAAAGCACTATGGCAATTATATGTCCTATTCATAAGACACATTGCAGTAAGTCGCCAAGGCTCCTCAGAGAACATTTTCCAAACACACAACCTCTACCAGATAGAAGTCAAGGGCAGCAGATAGATGAGAACGTACAATTTCCTTTTCAAGCCACACATCATCTAGACTTGGAAACATACTGCTATTCTTTTATCATTGCTGAGTCAAGATCCTGGAACTCCCCTCTGACAGGACTCCAGAGGTTAAAGGAAGTAGCTCACATCAGAGCAATTTGAGATGAATAATAAATTCTGGCCTGGTTGGCTAATAAAGAGTTATGTGAGTGCTATGCATTCTCAGAACTCCATAGTCTTTGCACTCATGTTCCCGGAACGCCAGAGTGCTAGCACTCATGTTCCCGAACGCCAGTGTGAGCACTCATGTTCCCTGAACTCCATAATGTTTGCACTGTGAATTCACTTTACTTCAAAATGTTAGGACTTTTTGATCTCTGAACTGGACAGAATTAGCCCTATTTGTCTACTGAACTCCATAGTTTTAGGACTGCCTGTTTTCTGAAAGCAGTCCTGCGAATCGTATGTGTTGTTAAATCTCTGAATCCTGTCTTACATGACTGCATCAAATTATGCATTGCAGAGAACTTGAATTACTATAGTAAGCTGCACAGTCCAGACTAAATAGCATTGAATGAGTAATACCCTCCTCTTGCTGAAAATGTGTTGCTGGAAAAGCGCAGCAGGTCAGGCAGCATCCAAGGAGCAAGAGAATCGACGTTTCGGGCATGAGCCCTTCTTCAGCCCTTCTTCATACCCTCCTCTCGGTCAAAATAAGAATTTCAGATATGTTCATCTACGTTTAGGACTGATACCAGAGATCATCACACAAACAGTCACTGACGTGGGTATGAAGTTAAATATATGTAGCATCACTTACAGACTGTTTATTCCCCCAAGACCCATGCTGTGTACACCCTGCACAGTATTACTCAATGATATCAATGAAGAGATTAAAGTAGACCGTGCTAGTAGCTGACCCATCAACATTACTTCTAATTTTTCTGCTTTCCTTTGTGTAACTTATTCCTTTAAGTTTGTGAACCCTCTAAACTTCAGTATGGGAATGCATACATGATAATGTGATAGAACTGATTTGTGCTCAGAGCTGCTGGGTTAGAGACAAAAAAACTGCAGATGCTGGAATCCAAGGTAGACAAACAGGAGGCTGGAAGAACACAGCAAGCCAGACAGACTTCTCCACCTCCTGATGTTGCCTGGCTTGCTGTGTTCTTCCAGCCTCCTGCTTTCTACAGAGGTGCTGGGTAGCTAGAGAACATTGGCTGCAGCACTGTCTGCTCCTGGAAATCAATGCAAGGCTGCATAACAACTCTTGATCCAGCATGATCTGACCTAAACCTTCAGCCATGGAATGAGAAACAAAACAATTGAGCACCATGACAGAAGACTTGAATAGAAAAGCTGGAAAGCTTTCTCTGTGCTTGTGATTTTATGAAACCATTTTGAATGGTTAAGATCATGAATTACCAACAGGTAAGCAGGTCTTACTTTTTAAGCCTGAAAGCTCATTGAAAGTTGTGATGTTTTCACGAGATACAGCAGATATTCAAAATATCCACGTGTAAGTCGCGAGGATGTAATGGAATCATAGCAAGGCAATCAGGAAAATATATTACCTGTTTCCATACCCAATACCTTCTGCTGAAAGTAAGACAAGCTATTAGTCATGCTTGACTGGATATCATTTGATATTCTAAGGAAACAGGCCCCAGGTAGGAGTAATGTTTTGATTACCTGTCAAGCCAGTCCACTTTTCACAGCAAAGCAGTAATGCCCTGGGGTTTTAAAATTGGCACATTACAAACACTTTCATTTAATCAAAAAGTCATTTGACTGTCATAAATCATTTAACTCCATGGAAAAGGAACATTTCATGCTGATATTCAATGTTCTGCTCTGATTGCTGAATTGTGGCTATGTCCACCTACCTCCCCGAGGCAGAGAATCATTGAATAGACCTTCCGCTGCTTCACAAGTGCTTCCATCACCCCCGCAAATGCGACATCTGTCTTCTTTTGCATCAGATCCCAAAATATGATCACACCCTACATGCTTTGGACACAAAGAAACAGGTAAATCAAAACAGCTGACTTATCATTTTGATACTGTTGAAATAATAGAAACGATTTATTGCTAACTCATGTAGACAAAACCATATAAAGCATTAATTATAAAGCAGATGTTATGTATCATTGCCAAAAGATAAGGTTATGTCATCTTTGTATACTTAAATTTAAATATACGTTTTCCTCCCTATTGTTGTGAATTCATTAGCTCCACACTATTGAAGCATACACTGGCCATGACCTATTCCATGGTACCTTGATTCAGTGTCTATTATTCATGTTCTAGCTTTCGGTGCACTGCTCCTTCATCAACCACCTGATAAAAGAGCAGCGCTCCAAAAGCTAATGCTTCCAAATAAACTGCTTGGACTATAACCTGGTGTTGTGTGATTTTTAGCTTTGTCCACCCTCGTCCAATACTGGTTCCAAGCCATTATTCATGTGTCAGACTTAAGTAGAAGTATGTATTGATCAGTTGATAGGGTTGGTGAGAGAGCAGTATTAGAATGGGGGCTGTTCCTTTCCTCACTTAATATTGATACATGCTCTCTTCCAACATTTGTCATTGAATGTTTATCAAGAACAAAAGCTCCTGAGTTTAAGACACTGATGTCTTCTATCATACCCCTAAAACTACTCTACTGAGATCAATCAACTCAACATAATTCAACTCTGAGGGTATTCCTGGTCAGTTGGATCAGCCAATAGGTAAATCTGCCAAGTTAACAGTGATGGTCAACCATTAGCAGAGTTAACCCAAGTGGTCATATGAGTACATAAAAAGAGTTTCATAGACAAATCTCATTGTATGTGTGCATTGTATGTATGGGAGCACTGTTGTGTTGATTATGTCTGCATGTTGCTGAGCTCAGGTCAGTAATTTTGTCTGGCATCACATGTACATAGATCATATACGCAATGACCTAAACACAACAGTCTCATGCTTTGTCCAGACTCCTTCTTAAAATATACCTCTTCAATGCTCACACTGCAAGAGTGATTTGTAAGGTCCAATATGATCGAGCTCTGATCAAAGCAATGACCTCCGGCATGTGCAAATGTGATTTTATTAAGAATGATGTAATGTTTAAGTAATTGAGGAGTTTGATTTAAAATCTTTCTCTGAAACTATTTAGCATGTCATAAAGGTGAGACAAAATCTGCACAGCCAGAGGTACGGGCCATTGCATTTATTAAATTCAATTCTTTGCCTTGAAGTTTTAGGTAAGAAAGAGGACAGAAGCTTATACTTTGGAGCAGATTAGATCAGAAAAGAAAATTCCAGAAACAATAATAAGTGAAGATTTGTATTGTAGAACACTGCCAGTCGAACTTCTAACTGTTGGGCAATACTTTTAAAATGGCAAGTGAAATATTGAATGTGCACAGTTTACATAGCCACAATGTTAATTTCTGGGCATTGAATTTCATTCTTACCGGTTAACTAAAATATTGTATTGCTTTTAGTTTCATATTGATTTTTTTATTGATAGTGTTGACTTGACAATTGTAAAATTAATATCTTGGTCTCTTTGGGTATATGGGAGCAGAAAGGAAGAGAGAACCAAAATAACATAAAGACATTATTTTATAAAAACGCTGTTCACTTGAACGTTGTGACTCTCTAAAAGAATATAATATAGGAGACCTTCAGAATTTGGATTTGTTCTTCCATCACCTGAATTATATCATTCAGCAGTTAAGCTTAACCACTATGGAAATATATTGATAATGTCAGACTAAAGAGCTAACCCTTGCTCTTTACTCCTTATGTATACTTGTTTGATAGAGAAGAAAAACACAGGATAGCACTGAGATCCAGCAATTAAAATGTGACCTTTTCCCATTTGTGGCAAACATTTTGAGCAGTAACTGCTGCAACATTTCTTTCACCAAAATAAACACTTACAAGAACTTTCTTGTAGAACTAACCTAATCCTTAGTGAAACATCCAGAAATATTTCTTGAGACTTAACAATATAACAGAGCAGAGAAACATGATGTTTGGAACATTTGTTGTTCCCTGTGGCTATCTGCAGTATTTATTTGTTCTGTGTGTGAACCTTGTGGAGGCCATGCAGGTGCAGTTTATCTTGTGTCACTTGTAGATCCACAACGGACTTACAGATTACTATGCAGTGGCAGGAAAGGTCCTGTCATTCCCACCTAGTTTTAAGCTTTGTGGTGGCTGCTTTTGTAGTAAGTACCATAAAGTGTGCGTGTTTTTTTACATCAAACTTTCTGATGCTTCTATGAGTTAGTGTGAAGACATAGTTTAAGTGCTTTAAAGTGTGTAAATCGACAATTTAAGCCTCCTTAACCTTGACAAGGAATGTCTGCTTATTGCTGGAAGTAAATCTCTTGTGAACCTGCATTACATTATTGCAAAGTCATTTACTTTGATTCAGCCCGAGGGTTGTAGATGGTATGGAACCAGTGAAAGGCATGCAGTTTGCAATGTTGCTGAATTCTACAACTTTTCTGTAAAATAAGAGTTTTTCTTCCTAAACACTGGGGAGACATTCAGACTAAAATTTCATTATGGTCAGTTTTCAGCTTTTGGTGTGCAGAGATGCGTGGTGATTTATATTCTGCTTGCATTCATTTCTGTTCAGACAGACAGCACACAAACCTCATGCTGCCTTCTTGTGCAAATGATTATAATGTTGGCCAGAGTGTGGTTAGTGTTGTTAGCTGCTTAAGTGTCAACAGGAAACTGATAATGTGATGCAGCCACTCTGTTTCGCTGCTTATTGGATGCTGCCTGAACTGCTGTGCTCTTCCAGCACCACTAATCCAGTATTTGCTTTCCAGCATCTGCAGTCATTGTTTTTACCTCCTCTTCAAGGTAGCCTGTCCCTCTTAAGGTGGAGCAGCACACAGTGGAAGGGAGCTTTTGCTGGCTGTCTGCACTTACACTGGCTGCAAATAGGACCGATCCATGTAAAGCAACAGAGAACATTGAGGCTTCCAGTTTCACAAATACTGCACTGGAGCCTCTATAGGCAAAGAGAGGTCATGAGACCTCTCTGAAAGGAAAAGAACAAGAGGAGAAACACTTGTGTTATATATGGATCAGGCAATGACCACATCCAATCCAAGTGAATCTAACAATCTCCTCTTGACAGTCAATACAATTATCATATCTGAATGCCCACCCATCAGCATCCTGCGATTATCATTGACGGAACCTTGACTGGAACAGCCATACAAATATTGTGGTTACAACATTAATTGGAAGGTTGGGAGCACAAAGAAGCTGAGCAGAAAATAGGGGCCAATGATATCTGTATCTCCAAAAACCCAAGAAAGGAGATGGTTCTTTATATTGTGGGTCCAGCCGCAAAGGACCTTCTGGCATCTAGCCTCAGGCAGAACGTTGAGGATGACCTACCCTCTTGCTTTATGCACTTTCTCAACTCCTTCCTCACCCTCATCCTATTTGGCAAAATATGCAGGAAGTTGTTATCGTTGCTTCTAACATATCCAACTTTCACACATCCCAATCTTTCACTTTTGATATTTTGCTTTTAGATACCACTGACCACTTACAGCAGCTTTATGAGAGGAGAGAGCAATACAATAGCATTGATGAAGGAGAGTTGTCACCAGCTCAGGTAGTGGTAATGTGCATACTTTACAGGGTTAGTTCAAATTGTGATCTGCACAGGACATGACTGGGCTGAAGCAAGGGGAAAAGATAGAAAAGTGTGCCAGTTTACAGGTGGATTAGGGTGGCCATATTGATGGGAGCATCTCAGATGCTAAGGGGTTGTTTATGTTGAAGTGCTGCTGTTTCTGGAGCCCAAAGCTGGGCTCCTAATGCTCAGAGCTGCTTGAAATTGTCCTGCAAGGTACTGACGAGGTGGTATATATTTTGTATATATAAAAAAATACACACTACCTCATTAGACATACCAAGATACTTGGAGCATTGGCAGACCTGCAGACAGCGTCCTGTTACTAGCAGAGTACATAGTGGAGTCTCGCTTCACTTTGGTACAGAGTTTGGAGCCCATCTTGTCTACCTTAAAATGATGGCTAAAACCCCTTCACAGCACTTGCAGACACATTGCAGCACTGACAGCAGCTACCCCAAACCTTAATGTTGCAGTGGAAGCTCACTTGGAGGTCAACAATTATATGTCTTTGTCTTGCAGGTTCATACCGCTGTCATCATGGCCTGTGGTTATCAGTGTTCCAAGGGGCAGGCAGGATTTCAAGGTTGTCCAAGGCAGTAGATCAGTGGGATTGGTGAGTTGTTGCTCCATGAGAGTAGTAGTAACAATGTTGAGTATAAACCAAGATGCTGGAAAAGCGCAGCAGGTCAGGCAGCATCCAAGGAACAGGAGAATCGACGTTTCAGGCATAAGCCCTTCTTCAGGAATGAGGAAAGTGTATCCGGCAGGCTAAGATAAAAGGTAGGAAGGAGGGACTTGGGGGAGGGGTGTTGGAAATGCGATAGGTGGAAGGAGGTCAAGGTGAGGGTGATAGGCCGGAGTGGGGTGGGGGCGGAGAGGTCAGGAAGAAGATTGCAGGTTAGGAAGGCGGTGCTGAGTTCAAGGGATTTGACTGAGACAAGGTGGGGGGAGGGGAAATGAGGAAACTGGAGAAATCTGAGTTCATCCCTTGTGGTTGGAGGGTTCCCTTAGTCCTTAGTCCTTAGTCCTTACTCCAAGAACTCCCCACCTACGTTCAGGAGACCACCCACACCCTCCACCTCCTCCATGATTTTCGCTTCCCCGGTCCCCAACGCCTTATCTTCACCATGGACATCCAGTCCCTGTACACCTCCATCCCCCATCACAAAGGACTCAAAGCCCTCCGCTTCTTCCTTTGCCGCCGTACCAACCAGTACCTTTCCACTGACACCCTCCTTCGACTGACTGAACTGGTCCTCACCCTGAACAACTTCTCTTTCCAATCCTCCAACTTCCTCCAAACCAAAGGAGTAGCCATGGGCACCCGCATGGGCCCCAGCTATGCCTGCCTCTTCGTAGGATATGTGGAACAGTCCATCTTCTGCAGCTACACTGGCACCACCCCCCCACCTTTTCCTCCGCTACATCGATGACTGTATCGGCGCTGCCTCGTGTTCCCACGAGGAGGTTGAACAGTTCATCCACTTTACCAACACCTTCCACCCCGACCTCAAATTCACCTGGACCATCTCAGACTCCTCCCTCCCCTTCCTAGACCTTTCCATTTCTATCTCTGGTGACCAAATCAATACGGACATTTACTATAAACCGACCGACTCCCACAGTTACCTAGACTACACCTCCTCCCACCCTGCCCCCTGTAAAAATGCCATCCCATATTCCAAATTCCTTCGTCTCTGCCGCATCTGCTCCCAGGAGGACCAGTTCCAGAACCGTACAATCCAGATGGCCTCCTTCTTCAAGGACCCCAATTTCCCCCCAGACATGGTCGACGATGCCCTCCACCGCATCTCTTCCACTTCCCGCTCCTCCGCCCTTGAGCCCTGCCTATCCAACCACCACCAGGACAGAACCCCACTGGTCCTCACCTACCACCCAACCAACCTCCATGTACAGCGTATCATCCGCCGTCATTTCCGCCACGTCCAAACGGACCCCACCACCAGGGATATCTTTCCCTTCCCTCCCCTATCAGCATTCCAAAAAGACCACTCCCTCTGTGACTCCCTCGTCAGGTCCACACCCGCCACCAACCCAACCTCCACTCCTGGCACCTTCCCCTGCAATGGCAAGAAATGCAAAACTTGCGCCCACACCTCCCCCCTCCAAGGTCCCAAGGGATACTTCTATATCCGCCACAAATTCACCTGCACCTCCACACACATCATCTATTGCATCCGCTGCACCCGATGTGGCCTCCTCTATACTGGGGAGACAGGCCGCCTACTTGCGGAACGTTTCAGAGAACACCTCTGGGACACCCGGACCAACCAACCCAACCGCCCCGTAGCTCAACACTTCAACTCCCCCTCCCACTCCACCAAGGACATGCAGGTCCTTGGACTCCTCCATTGCCAGACCATAGCAACACGACGGTTGGAGGAAGAGCCCCTCATCTTCTGCCTCGGAACCCTCCAACCACAAGGGATGAACTCAGATTTCTCCAGTTTCCTCATTTCCCATCCCCCCACCTTGTCTCAGTCAAATCCCTCAAACTCAGCACCGCCTTCCTAACCTGCAATCTTCTTCCTGACCTCTCCGCCCCCACCCCACTCCGGCCTATCACCCTCACCTTGACCTCCTTTCACCTATCGCATTTCCAACGCCCTCCCCCAAGTCCCTCCTCCCTACCTTTTATCTTAGCCTGCTGGACACACTTTCCTCATTCCTGAAGAAGGGCTTATGCCCGAAACGTCGATTCACCTGTTCCTTGGATGCTGCCTGACCTGCTGCGCTTTTCCAGCAACACATTTTCAGCTCTGATCTCCAGCGTCTGAAGTCCTCACTTTCTCCTCGAAGATATAAACCAAGATGACAATAGTCATGCTCTCACCACAGCCACTCCACCACTACTCTTGCCATTACCCCTCTCATAGCTAGTCCAACCACTGTCACATAATCTGAGGTGGTGCAACTAAAGCTGGGATCTCAAGTCCCAGAGCTGTTTAAAACTGTCCTGCACAGTCACCTGCAGATTCATCACTGAACATAGCAGCCTCCCACTCGCAGCACTGAGATAGCATTGCATTGGAACACTAGGACAGACGAGGACATCTACGGGACAAGCACGAAGGGAATACTTTATTTTCACTTATAATTTAGAATTATAATTAGATGCATTGTTTGATAAAAATATAATGAAGGGCTTCTGCTAATGGCTTCCAATGTAAGATTCTGGACAAGAGGGTGCTGCAACAGAACACTGCAAATGATAGGGGCACCTGGTAGCAATGGATGTGGAGACACTATCCTAAGGGAGCCAGAGTTTGAATAGGTGCTCACATACAGCTCATCCAGAACAAAGGAATCCCAATGTCCCCTCCCTGCCTCCTCGTCTTACACCAGAGGCTCTAGATCTACAGTCTCAATGTCTGTTGTAGCTTTTGTGTGGTTATAAATCCTATTATCTCCCCATGAAGATGTAGCAGTACTGTTCCCCAAATCCAGAGACTTACCACTTCACCATTAAAAATTCTCCATGCACTTTCACAGATGTTCTAATAGCAAACATTACTCAAGATCACCTCCCCTGAAGGCTGAAAGGCTGGCCTTTAAATTGCACCAGTAGAGATGCTCCTTTCGGAAATAAATGCGCTCAACTTAGAGTGACAAGAGAATACATTCATGAGATGTGCAGCCCAGTGCATATAGAACAAGTGCGTCAAATCCACTGGAACGGCTGCTTGACAGCACAGACTGGCCAGCTGGAATATATTCAGCACACGCACAGCATGCTCTCTCTTTCCAGCAATGGGGCACCATATAAGTTGCGCCAGACACAGCCGGAAGCATTACATACCTACTCAGAGGGCCTCTGGCTTCTGTAGCAAATTTTTCAGCCAATCACTTTTTATAATCTAGCTGTTAAAGGGCAACATTTATTCATGGACTGATTCACTAAAGCCATTCAGAGAGAGAGAAAAACACACAAACCATTACTTCTCCGTCAAACAATTTACTAATAAGTAGCATGAATGATACTGTATTTGTCTCTTTGCCAAATATAAATTGCAACAATAGATTTCTTTTCAATGGGGATCATGTTTAGAGGATATTAGTAACACAGCTCAACAGAAATGATCACTGAGTCACATAAGCTAAATTCTATCTCTATTTAAAAAATAACTGAAATCTCATTTCATCCTCGATGTTATAGCATAACTAGAGCTGTAGACCTTCTAAAGCATTCCCCTTAATTAGTGTAAGTGTCTGTTAGGTTAAGCACAGCTACCAAGACATCTAGAGTGAATCTTTCTCCCTGAAATACCTATCACAGTGTGTAAACAGGCATTTGGCCCATCGAGTCCACACTGACCCTTCAAAGAGCAGCCCCACCCAGACCCACCCTATCCCTGTAACCCTGCATTCCAATGGCTAATCCACCTCGCCTGCATATCCCTGGACACTGCAGGCAATTCAGCATGGCCAATCCACCTAACCCGGTGAAAGTGAAGACTGCAGATGCTGGATTAGACTCAAGATTAGAGTGGTGCTGACAAAGCAGAGCAGGTCAGGTGGCATCCGAGGAGCAGGAAAATCGACGTTTCAGGCAAAAGCCTTCCTCAGTCCTTCCTGCTCCTCGGATGCTGCCAATCCACCTAACCCCACATCTTTGGATTTTGGGAGGCAACAGGATCACCCAGAAGAAACCCACACAGCCAGGGAGACAATGTGCATACTCAACACATAGTCACCCATGGATGGAGTCAAACACAGGTCCCTAGCACTTTGAGGCAACGGTGCTAACCACTGAACCACTGTGCCATCCCCACTATGTAATAGTTGTTAGGGTACAATACTTGAGTATTGCTGGAAAAAGACACGCCATTGAAGCACTTTGCATTTTACTCATCAGGACAGAATCGCAAGAATATCAAATCTTGAAGAGAATAACAGTTTATACTTTATGAGAAAAATGTGCTGTTGATTGGAAAGGGGACTCTTAAGGAAATATGTTACAAGTTCTGAATTATTTGACAATAGAGTATGTACAACCTTGCATTCTCCATTAATACAGATGTCCAGTGAGTCTGCATGGCAACGAGTTCCATCAATAACTGCAGGGGACCGTTCAGTGTAAAAATTATACCCTTCAGCCAAGCAGTTTAAAGCACATGGCTTAACACCACCTGTTGAATGAGAATAAGAGTATTTAAATATAAAGCAGATTAGTACAATGTACTAATGTTCTCTACATGAAAAAAACTCAAAAGGTCACATTTCATACCAGATTATTCCACTTTAGTCTTCTGAGCAAACATGCATTCCATAAAATCAGAAAAATAAACATTAGGTCAAACTTTACCAAAAATCAGCTCAGTGTCAATTTCAGGGAGCTTCAGGACAGGTTCTCTTTGTGGGCTCTCGCATGTTTTCTCAACCAATTCCCCTTGCTCATCTCAATATGTATGCGCTATTTTCGCAATATCTTGCAATCATCACCAGCAGAAGTACTCACCAGTGCTGGGAACTATCATGATAATCACCACCAGCACCATATTTAAAGTCCAGGTCAATCACTGCCAGCCATGAAAAGCTCTGAACTGTACAAACGATGGGAGGAAAATGAAAAAGGAAAGCTCCTGAGGGCACATAAGTGGCACAGCTCATATTTTATTGGAAACAGAGTCTCATATTCATAAATGTATAACTTCATTATATCATCACGTTTGATTGACTTTCGTTCTAAGTGCAGCTCTATGAATGAAGCTACATGGGCTAATTTGACACAGACCAGTTCTCTCAATCCTACTGAGATACTGAGAGGCCTGGATACAGTGGACATGGTAGGAGAGACTAGGACCTGAGGGCATAGCCTCAGAGTGAAAGGATGACTCTTCAGAACTGGCATGAGGTGGAATTTCTTCAGCTGGACAGCAGTGAATATATGGGACTTATTGCCACAAAGGGTTGTACAGGCCAAGTCATTGAGTGCATTTAAGACTGAAATAGATCGTTTTTTTGTTTGAGATCAAGGCTTATGGAGAGAAGGCAGGAGAATGGGGTTGAGAAGCATATCAACCATGATCAAATGGTGGACGAGACTAGACTAGGGCTGAATGGCCTAATTCTGCACCTATGTTCTATGGTCTTACAGTACCATGTGGCTGACTGACTGTATTCAAGCCTCTGGACTGATATCAAATGCTGCCTTTGACTGAACATGCAGCATCCTTTTGACAGACAACAGTCCTCCTTGGCTTGACTGATGACTACTCCAAGACTTTCAAGGCATGAACACTTTATTGAAGCATGAGCAGTGTATTTGTGATGTAAGCTGATGCAACATGCTGGAGATGTGACAATGAAATGGCACAGTTTTGTACGACAACACGTCTGCCCCCTTGACTGTTCAGTGCTGGTAACTGGGGCAAGAATTTAACTTCTAAATGGGAAGTCAGTTAGCTTAGTTGGTTGGTTTGCAATGCAGAGTGACATTGACAGCATAGGTTCAATTCCCACACCAGCCGAGGTTACCATGAAGGTTCAGTCTTCTTGACCTTGCCCTTTGTTTGAGACATGGCAACCATCAGATTAAATTTGTCACCAGACATCTCTGTCTAAGGTCAGAACAGTCCTCTGGTCCTCTGAGAATACAACAATTACTATTATAATGCCAAAAGGCAAAGCAAGACAGAAGTTGGGTGAACCTGTAATTTCTGAATGAAGTAACAAAGGGCAAAATGGCAAAGTGGGGTAAAGATGTTGAGAACATCCAAGAAGTCATAAAGGGTGTGACCCCTAAAGGAGTCAGCCAAGACTTCTGAGATGTACTCAATCCAAGTCATGAGCTCCTGTCGCTGTGTGCAAGCTGCCAGGCAACAGCAGTACAAGGAAAGATGTTGATATGATTCAAAGTTCAGCACTGA
Source organism: Chiloscyllium punctatum (assembly GCF_047496795.1). Lineage (NCBI taxonomy): Eukaryota > Metazoa > Chordata > Chondrichthyes > Orectolobiformes > Hemiscylliidae > Chiloscyllium > Chiloscyllium punctatum. Next base: position 90,204,609 of record NC_092739.1, on the reverse strand, counting down.
AGTGGAGAACTGTACCCTGTGTCCTAAATGAGTCAGAATTGCTCATAATGATGTGTCTAGACTAGTGCATGTGCATTACCAAAATCTGTGGACAAAAGATGCAGATGGTCACTACTCATGGAGCTGTGATGTTGAAGATTGCTTGCTAAGATGCAGGCTTAGAGGAGCAAGCAGTGAGTTCAACTTGCCAGATACTTGCTCTTTCATATCAGGAATTGTCACCATATAGTTTCTGTCTTCTGTGTGGGAGAATAGCAAACTGCAAATAAATGAGGTGAAAATAAGTAATATTGAGATGTTAAAGTATGCATATGGTCCTCTTGACACTCACCAGCGCAAGTTTTATCTTGTCGATCAAACTTTGGATGGAAAATCAGACTTATTTTCTCAATGTTAGGAATCTCTACTTTCTGATCTCGCTATATTTTCCCAAGAGACTCGCCATTATCCATATCATTCAGGGGCAGATGGGAAAATAGAGCCCATTGTTATTAATCTGGTATTCCCTCACCTCATCTGAAGCTCCTGCCTGATATAACGGTGCAGCCTTACTGGTAATGGTAGCATCCCATTACGATATCCAAGTTTCTATTGACCACAGGCAGGCATGGACAACCTTTTAGTAACTAACTTTCAGTAGAGGGAGGAGACCAAATGGTTGAGGTCAATAATGAGGAAGACAAGGCACAGTGAGAGACAACTTGTCCTCTACTGCCTGATTCCCATTTCTGATGTCACCCATCATTCATAAACATGCATTTCCCATTAGTTGCTAATGTGTGGAGATCATGGACTGTTTGATGAGTGTTTTCAGTTATGTATTAGTTTTATAAATATTGAAGGGGAGTGAAAAATTCAAAGCAAATTAATCACATTATCATATATTGTATAATCATAATTGCAGAAGTCTTGTCTGTGCATCTCAATAGTGCTTCCATGAGTTCTGGACATGAGATTCCTCTAAAAAGGAAGAATAAATCAGAAAAAGAGTCACATCTAATTATTTATGTACATGCCCTGGGGACAGTTTTATAATACTGCCAGAGTGATGTCTACCCATCTCAAATAGCTTGACAGTTAAATGGTCAAGGGGAATGCAGAAGGAGAAAAAGGAGAAATAGTAAAATAAATGGCAAATGGTTGAGGCAGATACATTTGGATAGGTGCATGGGATGGAAAGGGTTTAGAGGGATATGGACGAAATGTGGGCAATTGGAACTAGCTGAGTGGGCACCATGGTCAGCATTGACCAGTTTGGGCTGAAGGGCCTGTTTCCATGCTGTACTACTCTCTCACATTATGACTCTAAATAAAAGTAAGGAGACAGAAGCATACTAACCTCCAGTGTATGGCTTCCAGTTGTAATACTTTCCACGAAAAGGTAAATTATCAAAGTCTGCACATTGTTTTTCACGAAAGTCACGAGATCCCGTTGGGCATGGCTAAATGGAATTGGGGCAGAGATTATACATTTTTTTGCTGAATTCGAAGAAATATACTACTTATTACATTTTCCTTGGGCCAATTTCTTTTCCAAAAAAAGCAATATTTTCAAAGTCAAATATGAAAGAAATTGAAAGCTAAATGCAATCAAATAAAAATAAATTTTAAAAACTCCCGTTCTAAAAATAAGTCATATTTAAGTTTGTGGGTCCAGGTGATTTTGACTTCTAGGTGCAGCTACAAAGCCTGAGCTACCAAAGTGGTATCAATGTGCTACTACTGTGATTTAAATTCCAGCTTGTAGCTTCAGCATTATCATTTGGGCGCAACGAGTTAATGCTCGAACTTGCAACACCAAAAAGACAAGACTGTCAGCTATTTTATTTTTTTGCAAGACAATAGGAGTTGTGTCAATAAAAATTCCAACATGGTGAGTTAATTGCTGAGTACATAATATCATTTACCACAACAGTATTTACCTTATAGTTTTTATTTCATTAACAATCAACCAAGAATACTACAGCAAATCACAGCTGGCAATCACAATTAACAAATGCATTTAAATGTTTAAAAAATGCAACTGTGTTTCTGTAGCATAAGTTAACGTGCAAATGGAGCAACAAAAGTCAATTCTTATGTTCTTGAACACTCAATTATTTTAAAGTTTGCTTCTTGCAAAAGAACAATTGGCCTTTAGCTTATGATTATAGCTATGTATTTATAATATTTACATACAGCACGTTTGGAAATACTGCACTGGATGCATAATAGTCCCAAAATTGTAATTTTATTAAAATGTGGGTGTACTGTATCTTTAAGAGAGTTAAAAACGAGCAAAACTACCTGACACAGCACCAAGTGTTCTGAATAAGGTAACAATGTAACACTTGGTCGCAACAGCTAGATTATTTGGGTTGCCTGGAGATGACAAAACAAATTCAAATTCGGCCAATCAGTTTAAATTATACCCCCCAAAAAAATACCAAACTCCAATCCAGTTTGAATTTAGTATATTGACAATCTTAAAAGCCAATGACACAATCCAATGCTTTGGGGGTGTAAGACCAGGAAAAACTGAACAGTTGAGCGGGAACTGCCAAGCCACCAGCATGTACAGACTGCCCAAAAAAAATCTCTCTTGAAGGTACCTTTATTAATCAGTGACCTGTGAAACAGAAATCCCTCAGAAAAAGAAAAGAAGACAGAGGAAGATACAAAAAAGAAGATTCGACAGCTGGCTGGTTTTGAAATTTGAATTTTTGGTAAGTCTTAATTGGGGGTTTTTATCAGACTAGTATTGTAGAGGGGGAAGGTAAAAGATAGGTTAGAGAAAGGAGGTGTAAATAGTTGCTACTTAATTATTCTTTGTTATACTTTCAGAAATAAAGTTGTTAATTTTTACTTTAAATAGTGACCTTTGGGATAGTTCTTGGCCTCTCAAAATTTCGCGGGTTACCGCATGGGGTAAATCTTTTCTGTGGTACAGGTTTAAATTAGCCGGAGGGTGGGGGGTAACAGTAAACAGGTCCCTATCTGTTAAAATCATAGAGGTGACTTTGCTAAATCACAAAATTACAGGATTGTTTCATTGCTGAAGGAAGCCGTTCAGCCCAGCATGTGTGCACCAGATCTCTGAGTCTTTTATGTTACAGCCAATCTGATGTCTTTTCTCCATTACAATATTATTTCTATTTAAAAAAACAATCTTTGCATAACTCAATTAAACCTGCCTCCACCAAAGTTCCAGGCAGTGCATTCCATATCCTAGCTTCTTGCTGTGTAGGTTTTTTTCTTGTCTTACATTTGCTTGTTTTGCAAAACACTACAAAACTATGCTCCCATGTTCTCAAACTGTTTATAAGTTTGAACAGTTTCTCCCCATCCACTCTGACCAAAATCTTACAATAAAATCTCTTCTCAGCCTTTTCCTTTAAAGGAAACCAGTTCCAAATTCTCCAATCTTTCCTCATAACTGAAGTGTCTCATCCCTGGAACCATTCTTGTATAACTCTTCCGCAGTATCTCCAATGCATTCACATTCTTCCTTCAGTGTGCCATCCAGACTGGGCACAATGCTCCATCTGAGGACCATCCAGTGATTTATATCAGCTCATCAAACCTCCCTGCTCTTGGACTCCATGCTGTCATTTATGAAACCTAGAAAACTGTATGTTTTATTAATTGCTCTCTTTAAATGTCCTGCCACCTTTAATAAATGTGTACATATATATCCAGCTCTCTCTGATCCTGCATACCCATTACAATAGCATGCTTTAATTTATATTTTGTAACAAAGAATCATCACTTCACAATTCACCACAATGAAGTTCACATCCCAATTACCTGTCCAATGTATCAAGTGGGTGACCTTTAGAAGTTCTAAACTATCCTCCGCATAGGGTATAATGCTCCCACATTTTGCATCTTCTGTAAATTTTGAAATTGGCTCCTGCACACAAAACTCCCCGTAATAAAAGTCCTATATCTATCACCCCTCAATTTAAAGCTATGTCCCCTTGTGTTAGCCTTCACCATCAGAGGAAAAAGGCCCTCACTATCCACCCTATTTAACCCTCTGATTATCTGATTAAGTCACCTTTCAACCTTCTTCTCTCCAACAAAAACAGCCTTAGTTCCCTTGTAAATTCTTCCTTCTGTACCAGGCAACATCCTAGTAAATCTCCTCTGAACCCTTTCCAAAGCTTCCACATCCTTCTTATAATGTGGTGACCAGAACTGGGTGCAATACTCCAAGTGCAACTTTACCAGTGTCTTGTACAGCTGAAGCATGATCTTGTGGCTCCGAAACTCAATCGCCCTACCAATAAACATCCAACATACCATATGCCTTCTTAACAACCCTATTAACCTGAGTGGCAACTTTCAGGGATTTATGCACCAGGACACCGAGATCTCTCTGTTCATCTACACTGCCAAGACCTTTACCAGTAGTCCAGTACTCTGCATTCCTGTTACTTATTCCAAAGTCAACTACCTCACACTTTTCTGCATTAAACTCCATTTGCCTCTTCTCAGCTCATCTCTGCATCTTATCTATGGCCCTCTGTAACCCACAATATCCTTCGGCACTATCCACAACTCTGCTTACCTTAGTGTCATCTACAAATTTACTAACGCATACTTCTCGCCCACATCCAGACCATTGATAAAAAATGACAAACAGCAGTGGCCCCAAAACAGACCCTTGTAACACACCATTGGTAACTGAGCTCCAGGATGAACATTTTCCATCTACTACCACCCTTTGTTTTCTTTCAGCTAGCCAATTTCTGATCCAAACCACTAAATCACCTTCAATCCAGAAACTCTGTAGTGTATGCAATAGTCTATCATGTGGAATCTTATCAAATGCCTTACTGAAGTCCATATGCACCACATCCACTGCTTTACCTTCATACACCTGTTTTGACACCTTCTCAAAGAACTCAATAAGGTTAGTGAGGCATGACCTATCCTTCACAAAAGTGTGTTGACTATCCCTAATCAAATTATTCCTTTCCAGGTGATTATAAATCCTATCTCTTATAACCTTTTCCAACACCTTACCCACAATCAAAGTAAAGCTCACTGGCCTATAATTACCAGGGTTGTCTTGATGTCCTTTCTTAAATAAGGGAACAACCGCTTGCTATCCTCCAGTCTTCTGGCACTATTCCTGTCGACAATGATGACATAAAGATCAAAGCCAAAGGCTCTACAATCTCTTCCCTGGCTTCCCAAAGAATCTGAGGATAAATCCCATCTGGCCAAAAGGTCTTATCTATTTTCAGATCTTCCAAAATTGCTAAAACCTCCTCTTTGTCAACCTCAATCCCATCTAATCTTGTAGCCTGTATCTCCATATTCCCACCAACATTGCCCTTTTCCAGTGTGAATACTGACGAAAAGTATTCATTCAGTGCATCCCCATGTCCTCAGATTACATGCACAACCTACCACTATTATCTTTGATTGGCCATAATCTTACTGTAATCAGTATTTTATTCCTGATACACCATAGGGTTTCCTTGATCCTATCTGCCAACAACTTCTCATGTCCCCTCTTGGCTCTTCTTAGCCCTCTCTTTAGATCTTTTCTGGCTAACTTATAACTCTCAAGACCCCTAACTGAGTCTTCATGCCTCATCCTCACATAAACCTTCTTCTTTCTCTTGACAAGAGCTTCAACTTCTTTAGTAAACCATTGTTCCCCCTCTTGACAACTATCTCCCTGCCTGATGGGTGTATACTTATCGAGGACACGCAGTAGCTGTTCCTTGAATAAGCTCCACATTTCAAGTGTGTCCATCCCCTGCAGTCTCCTTCCTTATCCAATGCATTTAAGAAGGGCAACAGGGATAATCCAGGAAATTGTACGCCTTATATCAGTAGAGTAGGAAAATAAGTATGGAAGATTCCTCGGGACAGGATTTACTCACATTTGGAAAAGAATGGACTTATTAGAGATAGTCAGCATTGCTTTGTACAGGGGAGGTCTGGTCTCACAAATTTTACTGAGTTTTTGATGAAGTAACAAAGATGACTGATGAGGGTAGGGCAGTGGATGTTTCCTATGTGGACAAGGTCTCTCATGGTAGGCTGATTCAGAAGATTAAGTCACATGGGATCCATAGTAAATTGGGCTAAAAGGCAGATGGAGGATGTTTTTCTGACTGGAGATCTGTGACCAATGGTGTTCCACAAGAATCAGTGATGGGATCTCTGTTATTTTTATTACATATAAATTATTTAGATGAAAATGTAGGTGGTGGTCTGATTAGTAAGTTTGCAAACAATGAAAATTGGTGGAGTTGTGGATCGTGAGGAAGGATATCAAAGGATGCAGTAAGATATAGATCATTTGGAAGGTTGGCTGCTGAAAAGGCAGATAGTGTTTAATCTGAACAATCGTAAGGTGATGCATTTTGGGAGGTCAAATGCAGGAGGATAATTTACAGTTATTGCCAGGACCTGAATAGCATTGTTATACAGAGGGATCATGGAGTCCAAGTCCATAGCTCGCTGAAAGTGGCAACAAAAGTGGATAAAGTGATAAAGAAGGTGTATGGCATGCTTGCCTTCATTGGTTAGGCCACTGAGTATAAAGCTTGGCAAGTCATGTTGCAACTGTAAAAAAATTTAATAAGGCCACACTTGGAGTATTGTGTGCAGGTTTGGTCACCACACTATAGAAGGAGGTGGAGGCTTTGGAGAGAGTGCAAAGAGGTTTACCAGGGTGTTTCCTGAGTTGGAGTGTATTAGCTATAAGGAGAGGTCAGACTAACTTGGATTGTCTTCACTTGCACAGTGGAGGCTGAGGAGCGATCTGATATAAGTCTGTAAAATTATGACAGGCAAGGATAGGGTGGATAATCAGAGTTTTTACCCGGGTGGAAATATCAAATATTAGGGGGCATGGGTTTAAGGTGAGAGGGGGAGAGGTGAAAAGAGTTGTGGGAGGCAAGTTTTTACGCAGAGGGTGGTTGGTGCCTGGAACACGCTGGTGGGGAGGTGGTAGAAGCAGAAACAATAGCAATGTTTAAGAGGCATTTGGGCAGATACATTTTCAGACAGGGAATAGAGAGATATGGACTATGTACATGCAGATGGCATCATGGTTGGCATGGATATGGTGGGCGAAAGGCCTTTTTTGCGCTGTGCTATTTGATGTTCAATATTCTCTGTTCTACACTAATCCCATTTACTTGCAATTGGTCCATAGCTTACAATGCCCTGACATTTTAAATGCTCATTCAGATGTTTCTTAAATATTGTGAGAATACCTGCCTCCATCACCCTCTCTGGCAGCACGTTCCATATTTCCACCACCTTCTGAGTGAAAAATTGTTCTCTCAGATCTCCTCCAAACCATTTATTCCTTACATTAAACATATGCCCTCTGATTTCAGACATGTCTGCCAGAAGGAAAACATTGTGTCATAATTTTGTACGTCTCAATCAAATTCCCTCCTCAGCTTCCTCTGCTCCATGAAAACAAACCCAGCCTATCCAGCTTCTCCTCATAACCGAGACTGTTCATCTTAGGCAACATCCTGGTGAATTCCTTCCGCAGTCATGTCTTTCCAATACAAACACAGTAATTGTTGGGAAAACTCAGCAGGTCTGGCAGCATCCGTGAAGAGAAATTAGAAGGGTTACTGGACCTGAAACATTAACTCTGATTGCTCTCCACAGATCCTGCCAGACCTGCTGAGTTTTTTTCCAGCAATTTCAGTTTTTTTTTCTGATTTCCAGCATTGCAGTTCTTTGGCTTTTTTCTGTCCTTCTGACAGTCTGGCAATCAGAATTGCACATAGTATTAGACCTGTGGCCTAATCAATATTTCGTAAGGATTCCCTTGCTTCTGTATTCTATATCCCGGTTATTGAAGGCAAGTATCCCGTATGCCTTCTTCACTAACACCATATACCTGTGTTATACCTTCAGAGATTTATGGACTTACACAACATAATCCATTTGTTCATCTGTACTCCCAAGGGGCCTACCATTTATGGTGTATATCCATATGTTTTTTAGACCTCAATTTACAAGCAGATTAATATCAGTCTGCAGCCTGAGACCATTCTCCTGACTATCAACAACACCACCAATTTTCATGTCATCTGTAAACTTACTAATTATACTTCTTGAGAAGTACTGTCACTATTGTTTGAGATGGATTTTCCACATCAGCTGGCAGCATAGGTATACTAACATCAGCATCCTTGATGCAGATAATAGGCCCAGCATCAAGGCATGATCATCTGAAACCAACTCCAAAGGGGTAGCCATGTGCTTAGGATGCCTTAGTTCTGACTACCAAAGCAAATCTTCTTTACCCAGATCCTCAAACAAGAGGGTGACAAAGTAAGCATTTCAAAGACTCCCTGAAAAATTCCCTCAAAAAGTCCAACATAGATGTCAATGCACAGAAGATTCAGAAGAAACTGACTTGGAGGAAACGTCTTGTATGAAGGGACACAATTCTTCAAGAACAGTTGTTGGCAAGAGGTAGTTCGGAAAAGGAAACAGAGAAAGGAATACCAATGAGCTCAAGGCCAAGGACCAATTCCACCTCCTCCCAGAAACACCTGACAGAAGTCTGGTCAGGGGATATGCAGCTCTAGGATTGGGCTCACCAGCCATACAAGAACCACAGAACCCATCAGCAGTGATAAGAATTTCCTCGATAGACAATCATACTCGTTAGCGAGTAATTGTGTCATCAACTGTACTTCTAGTGCGTTATGACATGAAGATTTGAATTAAGGTCAGAAGTATTGTTTTTGGCCCCTCAGGCATGCTCTGCCATTCACTAAGACTGTGGATGATCTGCTTCTGTCTCAAATTCTACGTTCCCTCTACTCTACTGACAACACGTCATTCTCCTGCCTAACACTAACAAATCTGTCTTTGCCTTAAAAATATTTAATGATCCACATCCACTACCTGCTGACGGACAAAGTTCCAAATTACAGGATTCCACTGGAAAGACTGAAGCCACATTAGCTCATCTAGAAGCAGTTCTGTGCACTAACTCACTTTATTTGTGATGGGCCTGGGCCACCAGTTGACTCCCAAAATCACAGGTTGACCAGGCTATTCACCTTGAGATCCTGAAATGTAGGAAATTCAAATGTACAGATTCCTACCTCCACTTATGACAATGGTTATGTTTGTTATCGGCTGAAGTTCCACTCCGAAAATAACACCTGGATATATCAGGGCAAGCACTCCGTGTATCCAGCTGTTGTCCGAAATGTTTTCAACCTTCTGCCAAAGTTGCAGCTGGTGTTTGCTAAAATGCTTAAGGAATTTTGAAATCATGCGTTTGAATTTTGGAGCCCCGTCTCCTCTTTTATATATTCTCTGTTAGTGATCTGGACCAGTTACAGTCACTTTTTAAATCAATAAATTGTCTTAACAGATGCCTAGGGACTGTTGGGCTCCAATGAGAAAACACTCAGTCTGCTCAGGAATTTACCCTCCCCCGACATAGTGATTTTCAACGTACCTTTTCAAACATTACACTGTCAATCTACTGGCACTGGTAATAAACTTACAACAAGTCACATTCACAAAAATATTGCCTTCCTACTAATATGACTGCTTCCATGACTCAAGGTTAGAGCTGAAAAGTCAAAGTGAGTTGTCAACATTTCACAATTGACAAGACATGGCTTTTGTGAAAGTCTTGTTTCTTACAATAAATTATCAAAGCAGAAAGAAAGCTTGCAGCTTAGTTCATTGTAATTGTTGACCTTCAGTGTTCAAAATGAGTGTGCACAATAGAAACTTACAGCTTTCTCTATGAGGTGTTTTCAGAGTAATTTATGCAATCCCTTGACAAGAAACTACAATAAATTATCAAGCCTTAGCATCCAATGCTAAATTTCCACTTCAGATGGATTTTATCTGTTTTATTTCACAGTGGGCAGGATTTCTTGGATGGCATTGTTTACGGCCCACTAGTCGAAGAGTCTGTGAGGAATGTTGCAACCATAGAACTGACATCTGGGTGTCCTTGACAGCTATAAGACCATAAGACATAGGAGTGGAAGTAAGGCCATTCGGCCCATCAAGTCCACTCCGCCATTCAATCATGGCTGATGCGCATTTCAGCTCCACTTACCAGAGTTCTCCCCGTAGCCCTTAATTCCTCTAGACAACAAGAATCTATCAATCTCGGCCTTGAAGACATTTAGCATCCCGGCTTCCACTGCACTCCGTGGCAATGAATTCCACAGGCCCACCACTCTCTGGCTGAAGAAATGTCTCCGCATTTCTGTTCTGAAATGACCCCCTCTAATTCTAAGGCTGTGTCCACGGGTCCTAGTCTCCTCGTCTAACGGAAACAATTTCCTAGCATCCACCTTTTCCAAGCCATGTATTATTTTGTACGTCTCTATTAAGTCTCCCCTTAATCTTCTAAACTCCAACGAATACAATCCCAGTATCCTCAGCCGTTCCTCATATGCTAGACCTGTCATTCCAGGGATCATCCGTGGGAATCTCCGCTGGACACGTTCCAGTGCCAGTATGTCCTTCCTGAGGTGTGGGGACCAAAACTGGACACAGTACTCCAAATGGGGCCTAACCAGAGCTTTATAAAGTCTTAGTAGTACATCTCTGCTTTTATATTCCAACCCTCTTGAGATAAGAGACAACATTGCATTCGCTTTCTTAATCACGGACTCAACCTGCATGTTTACCTTTAGAGAATCCTCGACTAGCACTCCCAGATCCCTTTGTGCTTTGGCTTTATTAATTTTCTCACCATTTAGAAAGTAGTCCATGCTTTTATTCTTTTTGCCAAAGTGCAAGACCTCGCACTTGCTCACGTTAAATTCCATCAGCCATTTCCTGGACCACTCTCCCAAACTGTCTAGATCCTTCTGTAGCCTCCCCACTTCCTCAGTACTACCTGCCTGTCCACCTAACTTCGTATCATCGGCAAACTTCACTAGAATGCCCCCGGTTCCCTCATCCAAATCATTAATATATAATGCGAACAGCTGTGGCCCCAGCACCGAACCCTGCGGGACACCGCTCGTCACCGGCTGCCATTCTGAAAAAGAACCTTTTATCCCAACTCTCTGCCTTCTGTTAGACAGCCAATCCTCAATCCATCCCAGCAGCTCACCTCGAACACCATGGGCCCTCACCTTGCTCAGCAGCCTCCCGTGTGGCACCTTATCAAAGGCCTTTTGAAAGTCTAGATAGACCACATCCACTGGGTTTCCCTGGTCTAACCTACTTGTTACCTCTTCAAAAAATTCCAACAGGTTTGTCAGGCATGACCTCCCTTTACTAAATCCATGTTGACTTGTTCTAATCAGACTCTGCTCTTCCAAGAATTTAGAAACCTCATCCTTAATGATGGATTCTAGAATTTTACCAACAACCGAGGTTAGGCTGATTGGCCTATAATTTTCCATCTTTTGCCTTGATCCTTTCTTGAACAAGGTGGTTACAACAGCCATCTTCCAATCATCCGGGACCTTTCCTGACTCCAGTGACTCTTGAAAGATCTCAACCAATGCCTCTGCTATTTCCTCAGCAACCTCTCTCAGAACTCTAGGGTGTATCCCATCGGGGCCAGGAGATTTATCAATTTTAAGACTTTTTAACTTTTCTAGCACTATCTCTTTCGTAATGGCAACCATACTCAACTCAGCCCCGTGACACCCTTTAATTTTTGGGATATTACTCATGTCTTCCACTGTGAAGACTGACGCAAAGTACTTATTAAGTTCTCCTGCTATTTCCTTATCTCCCATCACTAGGCTTCCTGCATCAGTTTGAAGTGGCCCAATGTCTACTTTTGCCTGTCGTTTGTTTCTTATGTACTGAAAGAAACTTTTACTATTATTTCTAATATTACTGGCTAGCCTACCTTCATATTTGATCCTCTCATTTCTTATTACACTCTTTGTTATCCTCTGTTTGCTTTTGTATCCTTCCCAATCTTCTGATTTCCCACTGTTCTTAGCCACTTTATAGGATCTCTCTTTTTCTTTAATACATTTCCTGACTTCCTTTGTCAGCCAAGGTTGTCTAATCCCTCCCTGGATAATCTTTCTTTTCTTGGGAATGAACCTCTGTACAGTGTCCTCAATTATACCTACAAACTCCTGCCATTTTTGCTCTACTGTCTTCCCGGTTAGCCTCTGCTTCCAGTCTATTTTAGTCAGTTCCTCTCTCATGCCCTCATAATTACCTTTATTCAACTGTAACACCATTACATCCCTTTCAAACTCCAGACTGAACTCTACCATATTATGGTCGCTACTTCCTAAGGGTTCCCTTACTTTAAGATCTTTTATAGAGTCTGGTTCATTGCAAAGCACTAGGTCCAGAATAGCCTGCTCTCTTGTGGGCTCCATGACAAGCTGTTCCAAAAAGCCATCCTGTAAGCATTCCATGAATTCCCTCTCTTTAGATCCACTAGCAACATTATTTACCCAGTCCACCTGCATATTGAAGTCTCCCATGATCAATGTAACCTTGCCTTTCTGACATGCCTTCTCTATTTCCCGGTACATGTTGCGTCCCTGGTCCTGACCACTGTTAGGAGGTCTATACACAACTCCAATTATTTTTTTTTTGCCTTTGTGGTTCCTCAATTCCACCCACACAGACTCCACATCATCCGACACTATGTCATTCAATACCATAGATTTAATTTTGTTCTTAACTAACAAGGCAACCCCACCCCCTCTGCCCACCTCTCTGTCTTTTCGATAAGTTGAAAAACCATGGAGGTTTAACTGCCAGTCCTGACCCCCCTGTAACCAAGTCTCTGTGATGCCTACTACATCATAATCATTCACTATTATCTGTGCCATTAGTTCATCGGCTTTGTTATGAATGCTACGAGCATTCAGGTAAAGTGCCTTAATGCTAACTTCCTTATCATTAGAGATGTTGGAAGTCATATGTCCTAAGTTATCCTTGCTTTTTTCTGCATTCTCAGTCTGCCTCAATTTTAAATCCGCCTGAAAACATGCTATCCTGCTGCTTATCTTTCCATTTACCTCCATACTCCCTGTCGCTTTCACTTTCCCTTCCCCCCAACTCAGAAGTTTAAAGTCCTACTGACCACCCTATTTATCCTCTTCGCTAGAACATTGGTACCTGATCGGTTCAGGTGGAGACCATCCCAACGGTACAGATCCCCCCTGTTCCAAAACTGATGCCAATGCCCCATGAAGTGGAATCCCTCTTTCCCACACCAATCCCTTAGCCACGTGTTTACTTGCCTAATTTTCTTGTCCCTATGCCAATTGGCACGTGGCTCGGGCAGTAATCCGGAGATTATGACCCTTGAGGACCTGTGCTTCAATTTCCTGCCTAGTGCTTCGTAATGCCCAAACAGGTCCTCCACCCTAGTCTTGCCTATGTTGTTGGTACCAACGTGGACCACAACAACTGGATCCTCCCCCTCCCGCTCCAATATCCTTTCAAGCCGGTCAGAGATGTCTCGCACCCTGGCACCGGGCAGGCAACACACCATGCGAGACTTCCGATCCGGCTTGCAAAGGATACTATCTGTCCCCCTAATTATAGAATCCCCTATAACCACTACTTGTCTATTAGCTCCCCCCTCTTGAATGGCCTTCTGCACCATGGTGCCTTGGTCAGTTGGCTCATCCTGTCCAGAGCCCTTTTCCTCATCCGAACAGGGAGCAAGAATCTCGTACCTGTTGGACAAGGTCAAGGGCTGAGGCTCCTCCACTCCTGAACTCCGGTTCCCCCTACCTGCCTCACTTATAGTCACACTCTTTTGTGCCTGATCACTAGCTGAATGTGAATTAATTAATCTCCCAGGTGTGACTGCCTCCTGAAACAAAGCATCCAGGTAACTCTCCCCCTCCCGGATGTGCCGCAACTATAATGCACGAATAATGTACAGGAGAAGCTCAAGAAGGCCATCTTGAGAACTTTCAATACATAGGTTCCAGTTCCATGTGATCTACTATCACCTATCACTCATGATGCAGTCTAGCTATTAGCAGATAGTTACAAATGCCATATACCACAGGGAATGTATCCTGGCCAATTACAGCAGACCAACAACTATTTAATGTTCTCTTACCTGGAGACAGCACTTCTGCTCCACTCTCAAAACAAAAGTTCTGCCTTATACAGTTGCTATCTAACCTGGATTGATCAGCAGCTCTGAGATCTCAGTTAATTAGCAATGGCCAGGACAGGAGTGCAAAGCTTTGTGATATGGAAGGTGTGGTGCAGTGGGGACACGAGCCAAGGTTACATTCCATTTTAAAATCTGCACAAAACATGTTACACCCCATTGAAATCTAATGGCCTCAAAAATTACATTTTACATAGCACTCAGCTGATAGCACCACTGTCAATCCTCTCTGGCCTGTGCCAGCAGCTGTGCAAATTTCATTAGCATAATGAAATGGTCTCTAACGTTGTTTCAAAGTTCAGATTTATCTGGCCTGATCCAATTCACAAATATTGAACTAATTTAGAAGAATTTGCTTTGCTATTGTCGACCTCTGGTCAGTCCAAACAAATCCAGCAGCAAGGTTTTGATCACAGGTGTTACAGACATACCTGACATTTTTCAGGAATTTCAGAATTGCCTCCTCTCCTCTGATGTAAGCTACTATGCTGCAAATCCATTACTCACAGTTAACAGAGTAGCATTTTAATTTTCAAATAGGTTTGGGAAACATTGAGGGGGAGGAACATTCCACAGGTAGGGGTGTCCTTTTACAGTGGATCCCGACAGTCCCTTGGTTTCTATTATCATCAATTGTGATGATTTGAAAACACGGTTCAAAAGACACAGTCTAAATGATAAATCACAATTTGAGTTCTCCAGAAGTCTTTCAGTCTTTCAGGCTGAACCAGGCTGTCTACAAACTTGATGCTGTAGTTTATCCTGAGGTGAACTTCTAACTACATATCCACACCATTAGTAAAAGTATTGATTTCCATCTGCATAATATCACCATTGTCCTGAAGGCTGTGACTTCGCAAATAAATAAATTACTGCTTAAATTTGACAGGGGTTTATGACTCAATGGCACTTTAAGATAGTGAGTTGCAGACTCTCATCACCCTCTGGATGTAACATTTCATCTCAACTCTCCTCGTATGTTGAATCTCTATCCCATGACCTGTGTGGCGCTATGACCATGCTCAAGGGGATCAGATCTAGCTACTCAAGACTGGGTATCCATGAAGCAATGTGGGCCATCAACAGCAGCAGAATTGTATTCCACCACAGTTGTACTCTGTCTACAGCCTCATGGCCTCGCATATCCCCCTTTCAACCATTACCATCAAGCCAGGGATCAATCCTGATTCAATGGAGACTTATAGAGGGCATTCTAGAAACAGCACCAGGCATACATAAAAATGATGTGTCACCTTTTGAGCATCTCTTCTCTCTCTATATATTGACTTCTTGTAAGATTTCATTGTCCTTCATCTGATGTCTATTATTCTTCTCTATTGTGAAGACCGTAGAAAGGAATTCATTGAGGACTGTGTCCATGTCTTCTGGCTTCTCACATGGATGACTTCTATGGCTCCTAATGAGACTATTCTTCTCTAGTTATTCTCTTCTGTGCTCTCTTTGCTTTCGTAATTTCATAACTTCATGTCCCTTGATATCTAGCATTCCCTGGCCTTGGTCCCACATTTTCTCTTTACAGGAAATATTTTCCCTGCGCTCTCACTGTTTCCTCTGTGAATGCCTCCTGTTGCCCTGACACAGTTTCATTTACAACTTAATTTAGCTGCTCCCAGTCTATTTGGACCACATTGATTCTTACCTTGGTAAAATTAGCCTTATCTTTTTCCATAATTATCCTTCATCTGACTGAATTACGGTCACTATCTCCAAAATGCTCTACTACTCATATACCCTTCACCTATCCGGTCTCACTTCCAAATGCTGATTCCAGAACTTTCCCAATCCTTGCTGGTCTTTTCTTTAATGTATTGGATCCCATTTAAGGATTTTCTCCCTTTTCTACCTTGCACACTAAGATGATCCTGGTTGATATTTAAATGGTTAAAACCCCCTTTTAACTACTGAGTGCTATTACTGCCTTAGCATTCTTACACTTCCCTGTAACTACACATTTGTTCCTCTATCTCCCTCTGAATGTTGAGGGCCCATAATGCATTTCCTACAGTATATTTATCCATCTTGCACCCACTCTAGCTCATCTAATAATCCTTTAACCTTTGTTGAGCTGCCAATCCTGCCCTTCCTTGAGCCAAGGTTTGGTTATAGTTTTGATATGATATCCCTACTTGTCTAACTGTGCCCTCTGCCCATTTGTTTTATTCATCATGCTCCTTGCATTAAATTTATTATTGCTAAACTCATTTCTTTCTTACCTAGTCTAAATTTTCTCTGTCTTACAGTGTCACTTACTTGCATGCTAACTACTAATTTCATCTCAGCTTCTCTCCCCTCCAAACTACTGTCAGGGTCCCATGCCCCACTACCAATCTGGTTTAAAATTTCTTAACAGAATTCACTAACCTCCCTGTGAGGATGCCAGTTCTTTTCCTGTTCAGATATAACAGATCCAACTTGTATAGGTCCCACCTGCCCCATAAATGGTCCCAATGCCTCAGGAACCTAAACCCCTCTGTTCTGCACCTTTTGTCCAACTATGTATCAATCTGCTCTATCCTTGAGTTCATATACTTAATACTGTTTGGCATGGTAAATAATCCAAAGATTACTAAATTTGAAGTCCTGCTTTTCAATTTCCTAATTCCCTAATAGAATCAGAGATTTACAGGATGGAAAAAAATATATTCAGTCCATCACACACATGCCAGTCACTGAACCAACAAATCCAACTCAAATCTACTCTAATCCAATTTTTTAACACTTGGCCCATAACCTTGTATGCTATGATGTTTCAAATGCTCATCTAAATGCTTCTTAAATGTCTTGAGCATTCCTGCTTCTACTACCCTTTTAGGCATTAAGTTCCAGCTCAGCATCATCCACTTGGTGAAAACAATTGTTCCTCAAATCACCTCTAAACTTTCTATTCGGTACTGTTCCCCTGGTTATTGACCCTTCCAAGACGTGTTTCTCTCAATCTATGCCCCTTATAACTTTGTACATTTCAATGAGATCCCCCTCAGCATTCTCTGATCTGGGAAAAAGAATCTCAGACTATCAGGTCTCTCTTCATAGCTGAATTGCTCCAGCCCTGGTGATATCCTGGTTAATCTCTTTAGCATCCTCTGTGGTGAAATCGCAATCTTCCTATAATGAGGTGACCAGAGATGCACACAGTTCTGAAGTCTAATTAACATTATACACAGCTCCATCAGAACCTCCTTACTCGGGACCTCATTTTTCTTTCATCCCATGTCATTGATCATGACCCTCTTGCTGTTCCTCCTCCCCCTTCACAGTGCCCCAAAGCCATTCCATGATGTCCTTGACCCTAGCACCCAGGAGACAACATACCATCTTGGAGTCATGTCTATGGCTGCAGAAGTGCCTGACCACTCTCCTCATTAATGAATCTCCCACTGCGATTGCCCTTCCACACTTCTTCCTCCCCCTCCTAAGTAGCTGGCCCACCCACTAACTGGTTCTATCTGGAGGGAATGAAGCCTGGGAGTAGGCCATCTCATGAAAACTAGCCACTGGGTAAGGTTTGAAGCTGGGCCTTTTGACTGGGAAAAAAAAATCTAAAGAGTTATAGAGGAAAACATTTTCTGGAATGTTCTGAATAAAAAAACAAAGTAAATACAAATTGTTAATGCTGCTGAAAGGGTAAAAAGAAAAGCCATGTGTATTGAAAATCTAAAAGTTAAAAAGAAAATCCTGGAAATACATAACAGGTGAGCTAACATCTAAAAGTTAAATGTGGGTTACTGTTCAAAGGGTGGTCTTCTTCAGAAAAAATTTGAAGTAAGAGTCCTATGGGAAGCATTAAAAGTATCTTTCTCATGCAGGTTATGGCTGCAGCTGTACATTTCCAGAACTTTCTATATTTAATTGTGAACAGTTGTTTTCTCTGGAGGATTTTACAATTGTAAAAGTAAACTACATGTTCATCCATTACCACTGCCAGTAACGTTTAAAGGTTTCACTTACGTCAGTGTTACAGGATCGATAACGCTTTCTCTCTCCAAGGCAGTACTTCCCACCACCAGAAGGCCTATTTTACAAGTTGAAAGAAATAATGATTAAAGAAATAGCATTCCATTTTGTCACATAAGTCTCGAGAGATTAACAACTTTCAAATGAAACTGTGCTCAGTATATCACGGCCAGAGTAAAAATGTCTGAACAATCACTTATAATACATTGAAAAGTTAGGCAGTATTTCAACACCCTTGTTAGCAGTAGCAGCACATTACTCATAGCTAGAAGGGTACATAAATTAAAAGTTGTTTAGGAACGAACTGTTTTTATTTTACAAAATAGATATAAGGATGATTTATTAAAAACAAAAATTTGATAACATTTTGCATTGACTATCCTTTTAAGTCCAGAAAACTAATAAATAAAAACAATTATCAAACTAAGCTCATAACTTCTGACACTTTCATCCCAGTGAAAAATACCTCATTGATGTTCTGCTGAATACAGAAAACTTAGTTAGGGAGACTTACCTGGTCTACTTGAGGGATGGCCCACTTTTTAAACAGGGCCAGCAGATTAAGCATTAAATAGATACCATGGGCCAGGTACCTCTGGGGAAGCTGGAGTAGAAGTACCACTCCTCTTAATCCCACAAAAGGAAAGAAGTACTAACTTCTATACTCTTCTTTAGCTGTAGCAGACACAAGTCAGTGTGCTTGGAACATTGTCTGCCCAGTTATATCTTAAAATAGCATCTGTGTCCTATATTCCTACCATAATATGATGATTTAAGTATTGCAATTAGTGATCCATTTGCTTCTAGTAGCTGCATGTTTTGAGGACTTCAGAAAAACGTTGATGAGCGCAACAATGCAAGATGATTTTGAAATCTCTCTTGATAATTCGAGGGGCTCAAAATGTCTTCCAGGTTCTATTTCACATCGTGTAAGAAGGCTAACTTTCAACTAACGTGAAGATATAAAAATGCTGTGTTGTATCCGTCACCCATTATGTGCCCTCTCAATTTTACACCCTGGTTAGAGTTTGGAATTTGCTTCCCCATCCCCCTCACGACCAAAATCTCTGCATGTCACTTTCTTGTGTTCACTTTTTCTAACTCTATTGCCTCCAGATTTTAGTGTTTCAATGTTTGCACTTTCTTGTTGCAATCTTAGGAGTATATAACTGCTTTGAGAATTTCCCATAGGATGGCATCCAATCATTACTGAATTTGGAAAGGTCATAGAATCCACTATTTCAGCAACATGGTGACAAAATTAGCCCATAAAAGGCAAAACAAGCTGAGTGCATCAGTGAATGACCAATAGAGAAAAAAACGATAATTTAAACAGAAAACTATTTAACTATTTTTAAGTTTAGACAGTACAGCTGGATGCACTAAATTAGAGATGTTATAAATATTGTACTATAAATATTAGAATGGAAATGGAAGTCATTTCGCCCATGCCAGCCAGCTCTTTGCTTGAGTAACTCAGCTGGTGTCCCTTCCCTATAATCCTGCAAGTTTTCTGTCTTCTCATGTTTATTTGATTGTTTTGAAACTCTTGGTTGAATTTCCCACAGCCACACTCACAAGCAGTACATTCCAGACTTAAACACTCACTTCATCTGATAGATCTACCTCATATCACCTTCAATGCTTTTGCCAATCACTTGAAACTGGCACCCTCTGCATATTTATCCTTTCACCAATCAGAAAAGTTTCTTTCTATCTGGTGTGCCTTGACCACTTACAGTTTTGAACACCTCCATCAAGTCTCCTCGAAACCTTCTCTTCTGAAAGAAGTCCACAGTTATCTGGCACACGCCTACTTTGAATTGTTCATAAAATAAATTGAGTTTTGGCAGAGCTTCTCCTCTTACTACAGAAGAAATGGCATAATCAACATCCACGTCATTTTTCCTGGGTTTTTGTGATTCTTCCACCATGCCGATATTAGCCATATGGCACAACCCTCCAATAATTTCTCACTCTGCATTCCTTCCAATTTTATTTATCTTAAGATTTGATTATGTACCAACAGTTGAAAAGTGTGGCACTGGAAAATCACAGCAGGTCAGGCAGCATCCAAGGAGCAGGAGAGTCGATGTTTCGGACATAAGCCCTTCCTCAGGAATGTGGGGAGGGGGAAGAGGCTGAGAGATAATTAGGAGGATGGGGGTGGGGTGGTGTAGCTGGGAAGGCAATAGGTAGATGCAGTTGGGGGGGGTGATAGTAATAGGTCAGCGGGATGGGTGGAGTGAATAGATGGGAAGAAAAATGGACAGGTAGGACAGTTCAAGAGGACGGTGCCGAGTTGAAAGGTTGGATCTGGGGTGAGCTGGGGGGGGGGGAAGAAGAGATAACAAAACTGCTGAAGATTACATTGATGATGTGATTGGAGGATCTCAATTCATTAACATCGATTTCACCAATTTTCTTCCCATCTATCCAATCCACCCTCCCCTCTGACCTATCACTATCACTCCCCAACTGCATCTACCTATCGCCTTCCCAGCTAACTTCTCCCCATTTATATCTCAGATCCCCTCCCCTTCCCTGCTCCTCCTCCTCCCCCCCCCCTCCCCCCCCCAACTCTCCACATTCCTGATGAAGGGCTTATGCCCGAATTGTTGACTCTCCTGCTCTTCGGATGCTGCCTGACCTGCTGTGCTTTACCGATGCCACACATTTTGATTCTGATCTCCAGCAGCTGCAGTCCTCACTTTCTGTTAGTCTTGTGTATCAGAAGGTTTGGTAATTTTGTCCTTCTTATCCAGAGAATAAATTCTGCCCTGTACCCCAGTCACTAACATACAAAATGGCTGTTCTTTATTTTTGAAGTAGGATAATGCTTAATTTAATCATGGGCAGAGCACAAATCTATTTCTAACAGACCCCCAATAGTCTGGGGGAATTTAGTCACAGGGTGAACAATCAGACAAAGTTTGCTCCCGTGCGTTTCATGGAAGGAAACGATGAAGAGCTGCTCCTCCAGAGACTGTGTCTTCCTTGGGCTTGCTCCTTCATGGCCTACAGGAAAAAAGTTGCCTGTGTTTGGAGGAACAGCGAGCAGTTAGCTAAGTAAGGAGTGGAAGTGAAAGCGTGGTGGACTTTACTGAGGTTAAGGAGCTAACTTTAGCCAGTTCAGCCTGCCAGGTTGAGTCTGGGGCTTGGCACGGCAAGATGGTATGGGAAATAGGAGGTTGCCTTTAGGAGTTGGGGGGATGGTGTGGAGAAGGATGCTGGGAAGAGCATTGAGCAAATAGGAGGCTGCGCAAATGGTATTGGACAGAAGGAGGCTGCAAGAGAAAGTGAAGGGAGGCTGCAAAGGAAAGTGAACTGTTACAAACCTGACACCAAAAGTGTACAGTATTCAGCTAACTGAGATCCAAGAAAATCTTAAATCACCAGGATAACAAAATACTTGCTAGTGACTGTGTCCATTCAGGAACTTGGAAAAAATGTGGTTGCATTAATGCTGTAACGAACACTGCCAATGATTCAATAAAGTTCTGAGATGGAGTAAAACTGGTTAGTAACTGCCTAGTTAAAATATTCCAAGTTTATGAATATACAGTAAAAGTGCACTAGTTGAGCACTCACCAATCTGGAAGGTATGTTTAGAGTGCTGTTTTGATTGTGTAGATGTATCAGTTATTATTAAAAATGCTCTTCATGCTAGCTTATGCCTGTTATCTTGTACCAATTTAATTACTGTGGTGTCTAGGAAATAAACATTTTCCTGTTATGTTGTGGCTTTAAGTTTGAAGGAGAGTTGATAAGTATTGAATGCAATGATGAATTATTTAAATTCCTCTTCTGTGTGAGTCAAAATACCCTGTATGTGAATACAAATATAAGAGGTACTTTCAGATTAGATTACTTACAGTGTGGAAACAGGCCCTTTGGCCCAACAAGTCCACACCAACCCACAACCCACCCAGACCCATGCCCCTACACTTACCCCTTCACCTAACACTATGGGCAATTTAGTGTGGCCAATCCACGTAACCTGCACATTTTTTGGATTATGGGAGGAAACCCATGCAGTCATGAGGAGAATGTGCAAACTCCACACAGACAGTCACCTGAGGCGGGAATCAAACCTGGGTCTCTGGTGCTGTGAGGCAGCAGTGCTAACCACTGTGCCACCTATGTACTGTTACTATATGACTGTGTTTGACTCGACCCTCTCAAAACATTTTATGAAGGTAACCTCGATCCTATGTTTTTCTTATTTTAAAGGCAAATGTGAAGTACCATTTTCCAGATTCAATGCGACTGGTCAAACTACTTGACGTTAAGCAAAAACACAATTTATTTAAACACTATAGTTAAAATATAAACAAAAGAAAGAAGAACTTAGAATAAATTAACTCTGTTGGAAAACTTAATCGATAATAGATACATTAACTTTGTGGTGTGCCAAAAGGATCAGTGCTGGGTCCACTGCTTTTTGTCAGTTATATAAATGATTTGAATGTGAACATAGGAGATAGAGTTAGTAAGGTTGCAGATTAGAGGTGTAGTGGACAGCGAAAAAGGTTACCTGAGAGTACAATGGATCTTGGTCAGATGGGCCAATGGGCTGAGGAGTGGGAGATGGAGTTTAATTTAGATAAATGTGAGGAGCTGCATTTTGGAAAGGTAAATCAGAGCTGGACTTATGCAATTAGTAGTAAGGTCCTCGGGAATGTTGCTGAACAAAGAGACCCTGGAGCGCAGGTTCATAGTTCCTTGAAAGTAGAGTGGCAGTTAGATAGGATAGTGAAGAAGGCATTTGGTATGCTTTTGTTTATTGGTCAGAGCATTGAGTATCAGAGTTGAGAGGTCATGTTGCGGTTGTACAAGACATTGGTTAGGCCACTGTTGGAATATTGCATGTAATTCTAGTCTCCTTTCTATCAGAAAGGTGTTGTGAACCTTGAAAGGGTTCAGAAAAGATTTACAAGGATGCTGCCAGGGTTTGAGGATTTGAGCTATAGGGAGAGGCTGAATAGGCTGGGACTGTTTTCCCTGGAGAATCGGAGGCTGAGGGTTGACCTTGTAGAGGTGTATAAAATCATGAGGGTGAATGGATAGGATAAATAGACAAGCTCTTTCCCCTAGAATGGGGGAGTCCAAAACTAGATGGCATAGGTTTAGGGTGAGAGGAAAAATGTAAAAGGGGCCTAAGGGGCAACGTTTTCACACAGAGGGTGATGCATGTATGAAATGAACTGCCAGAGGAAGTGGTGGAGGCTGGTACAAATACAGCATTTAAAAGGCATCTGAATGGGTATATGAATGGGAAGCATTTAGAGAGAAATGGGCCAAGATTAGAAAATGGGACTAGATTAGGTTAGGATATCCGGTTGGCATGAATG
This sequence comes from Chiloscyllium punctatum, assembly GCF_047496795.1. Classification (NCBI taxonomy): domain Eukaryota; kingdom Metazoa; phylum Chordata; class Chondrichthyes; order Orectolobiformes; family Hemiscylliidae; genus Chiloscyllium; species Chiloscyllium punctatum. The sequence continues at coordinate 90,181,182 of NC_092739.1, read as the reverse complement.
AGTTGGACCAAAGGGTCTGATTCTATGCTGTACATCTCTATGACTCCATAACTGTACCAATACAATAACATTCCACAAACACATCCCTTAGCGAAAAGACAAATTCAGAAACAGGTTCTCACATGCAGTTGCCTAATCCAGAAGGGAAAAAAAATCAAGAGAACATTCCAAGAGAATAGCAGCCAGAAGACATTTACTAAAGCTTCCTACTCTGTTGAAACCCCAACAGTTTTTGATGCTACATAAAAACCAAAACCCAGAGAACCTGATCTCTTAGGGCTGGCCACACCCATTCAGGTTGTTAAACAAAATCCCCAAGGCCTCACATGCTGTTTACTGAAGTGGCTTTGTAGACTGCTTGGTGCCTCTGCTTTGCAACCTCTCTTAAAAAAAACAAAATAGCTTCTTAAAGCCAAGGCATCATCATACTCATGAGAATAAGAAGTATCCCCCCCAAAAAACAAAAGAAGCACCAGAAAATATCTCATGAATACTTCTCAGAAAAGCAAAAATATTTTGACCCCTGAAGCTGGAACAAAAGAAAATTGAAGATTAATTTTCTGGGAGAGACACCTGTACTTCGTGTCTCTCACTGGTGTGAGTTTAATTTGTTGCAACTGGTACGAACTACCTCCAAACTGGATGAATAGTCTTAACCTCAACCCTTTCCATTTGACCGCAAAATCCCCGAATTGTTACAGTACAGAAGAAGACCATTGAGCCTGTCTTGTCTATGCCATCTTTCCAAATGAACAAGGCACCAATGTCATTCTCACATCTTCTCCCTGTAAACTTGAGCAAGATTCCTTTTCAGGTAACTGTCAAATTCTCTCTTTAATCCCTTGATTGAGCCTGCCTCCATCACACTTTTTGCAGCAACTTTCAGATTTTAAACCATTTGTTGCAGGAAATGCTTCTCCTCATGTGTCCATTGCTCTTGTTTATAAATTACCTTGAGTTGCTGCCCTCTCATTCTTCATCCTTCATTAGGTGGGAACAGCACATCCTTATCTATCCCACTGAGACCCCTCATGAGTTTGGATATCTCTACCAAATCTCCCCTCCATGTTCTCTTCTCCAAGGAAAACAGTCCTATCATATAAGAACCTAAGAACTTAGTACAGGAATAGGCAATGCAGTCCCTGGAGTCTGCTCCATCATTTAATGCTACCCATAATAAAGCAGCTGGCTGAATTGGCACCACATCACCACTTTAAAAATCATTCTCTTCATAATGCTATTGGTAAGGAATTACTGAGGCACACTTAAATTGATCTTGTAAACTGCTTCACTTTTAGAAGTAGTGGGCATTCAGCACACTATCCAGGTCATATTGTTTATCTATTGTCTGTGACCATAGCCATGTGATAAACAATATTATTTGGAGGTATTAAACTGCAGTTATCGAATACTAATATTCATGTATTTAACATATTTTTTCCATTTCAACCTTCTGATCCAATTTCTAGAAAACATACAAAACTGAGTTATTGGGTTCTTGTCAAATATATCTTTTTGCTCTGGCTTACTTTAGTTACTTACGCTGGACTGTCACAGTGCCTCAGAGATGAGGAGACTCCTCCCCCACATGTTCTACTGCATTCTCCCCATATAGACCAAGGCCCCCAGCCTCCATCTATACTCTGAGGCCAGGTACCAAAAGGGACACATTCACCTTGATAACACCACTGTAAGAGACCAGAAATGCAAAATTAGTTATTCAACAGAGAAGGGTGTGACCAGTCTGAGACATTAGAAGTAATAAATTATAGTAATCAGGATCCCTATCCTAACAAAATGTATATTTATGTGTTAACTACAAATCATTTTTGCTGAAATATTATCACCAAGGTGTGAAATTTTGCAAATGATTTGCCTTAGTTTCAAGGGCCCTGTTAGATCCAGATTGAACTTCTGGGTAATAGGAATGGGTTAGAGATAGATCTGCCAAACCTTTCCATTTAGAAGCACAATGGCAGCAGATTCATGGCAACACTACCACCTTCAAGATCCCCTCCAAGCCATGTACCATCCTGACTTGGAATTATATTGCCATGCCCTCACTGTCGCTGGGACAAAATCCTGAAATTCCCTCCCTAAGGGCATTGTGGGTAAATATTGGACTGTAATGGTTCAAGTAAGCAACTCATCACCACCTTCTCAAGGGCAATTAGGCCTAGGCAATCAGTGAGTCTCTCTCTCTCTCTCTCTCTCACTTCAACCCCCAGGCCATCTCCTCTGCTCTGAAGTTTTTCAGCCATGTCCTAAAGCAGACTCGCTACCACAGCTACATCTTACACCTGTCCATCTTCCTTCCCAACTCTCCACTCCACCCTACTCTCTGCCCTATCACTATTACCCCCACCTCCATCTATTGCACTCTCAGCTGCCTTCCCTCCAGCCCCACCCCCCCTCCCATCTATCTCACCACCCCCTTGGCTCACAGCCTCATTCCTGATGAAGGGCTTATGCCCGAAGCGTCAACTCTCCTCCTCCCTGGATGCTGCCTGACATGCCATGCTTTTCCAGCACCACACTCTCAACTCTAGGCAATAAATTTGCCCGCATCCCGGTGAGTAAATACGTAAAAAACCTCAGAAGCAGACTGTAGACAGCCACAGTGTGGGCAAGTGCCAAGCCAAGCTGGTTAGAAAGCCTGCTGCAGTTCTCTGGATCAACTGTCCAGTTATTTCAGAAGATGTTATGCCCTCCAGTCTTCAATCCTCACACTTCTGCATCCATCACCTACCCATCTATGCCCCTGAGACTCTCCTCAGACCCTATGCTACTTCCATGTCGACCTATCCAGTACTTTCCACGGGAAAACTTCAGCAGCCACAGGGGTATGGAAAAGAAAATCCAGCAATCTTATACAGCTCCCATTCGCACACGTTTGATTGTATAAATAATTCATTCATGAAACCCATTAAATGCCCTCAAGTAATTAATCTGTTTTAAACCAAGAACACTTCTTTTCAGTAGCTACAATAAAGCCAGCAAATTATTTCATATTCTTTATAAACTGTCAATCAAACGGTGAACTCAGAAACCCCACTGAGATAAGTGCTTCTTTCCAATTTGTGAAACTCTGCAAAGCGTTCATAATGACTTCATCACAACCCTTCAGAAATGTCAATGAAGAACTCTTGTGCAACTATGGAACAAGTGATTTTTTTTTTCTGACAACACCGCCTGTCAATCTACATTTCCCGGCAAACAGTGTTCATTTTAAGCTTCATTGACAGTCTAAGCCTGTTTTTTCTTCAAGTTCAAATAAAAGATTTAAAAAACATTAAATCATGACACTTAAAATGATGTTATGTGCCATTGAAGAGCATTTAGTTCTGCTCTATCCATGTGTGATTCCTACACTGTTGGTTCAAAATTGCTTCTTTCATCTCACATTTCTCGACATTGAACTTCATCTCTCGCTTATCACCCTACTCCACCAAATTGTCTGTGCCATTTTTGACTTTTACATTATCCTCGTCACAGTTTACAATGCTTTCAAGTTTTGTATAATTCATAACGTTTGAAATTGCCCTTCACTCCAAGATTTAGATCATTAATCTATCTCAGGAGAAGCAAATGTCTCAAACAACTATTGAAATTCTACATAAAACTTCTTCCGGCATGAAAAACATCCATTGACCACTGTTCTCTGTTTACCATTACTCGGTCAATTTTGTATCCATATTGCTATTGTCCCGTTCAATCCAAGATCGCTAACTTTTCTCACAAGTCTGTTGTGTGACACTGTGTTGAATGTCTTTTGAAAGTCCATGTACACGACATTAACAGTGTTATCCTATTATCATTTATCAATTCTGCTACCTCTTCAAAAAACTCCAGCAAATTAGTCAAACATGATTCCCCTTTTGATACCTTTGCTGGCTCTTCCAAAACAATCCACCCTTTTCGATGTCACTATTGATTTTATCCTGAATACTTGTTTGCAGAAGCTTCCCCAACAATAAAGTTAACTTACCTTTGAACCTTCTTTCTTTGACCATAAGACTATAAGACATAGGAGTGGAAATAAGGCCATTCGGCCCATCGAGTCCAATCCGCCATTCAATCATGGCTGATGGGCACTTCAACTCCACTTACCCGTATTCTCCCCGTAGCCCTTAATTCCCCGAGACAACAAGAATCTATTAATCTCTGCCTTGAAGACATTTAGCATCCCGGCCTCCACTGCACTCTGCGGCAATGCATTCCACAGGCCCACCACTCTCTGGCTGAAGAAATGTCTCCGCATTTCTGTTCTGAATTTACCCCCTCTAATTCTAAGGCTATGTCCACGGGTCCTAGTCTCCTCACCTAACGGAAACAATTTCCTAGCATCCACCCTTTCCAAGCCATGTATTATCTTGTACTTTGGTATGATTCTCAATTATATTTAATGTTAACATCTGTCCAATGCATACATTTTCTACTTCACCCTAAACATTTTCTTTCATCACCCAGGGAGTTTGGCATTTATTTGCTCTATCTTTCCCTTTCTCAAGAATATACCTTGAATTTATTTAAATTATTCTCTTCTTTAACTGTATCCCATTTTTCAGTTGTAGTCTACCCTGCCAACCTTTGATTCCAATCTATCTGTCCAACATCCATTCTTTCCCGACTAAAGTTGGCTTTTGAAAGAAACCTACAGTTATGGAAAAAGGAAGGAAAGTGGTGTTAAGGATGATCAGATCAGCCATGATTTCAACGAATTGCAGTGGGGGCTGGATGGGCTGAGTGGCCCATCTCTGCTCATTTGTCTTATGATCTTATAATTTTCCCTAACTTCACACTCCTTGTTCCTTCCCACAGCCAACCTATACATCATGATACAGTGATCTGTGTCCAGTAAATAGTTTCCCATTAACATTTGATTCATTTGGTCCACCCAAGAGCTAGGTCTAATATTGTCTTTTTTCCCTCAGTGGTCTGGAAACAGCGAACTGTTGTAAGAAAATATTCCCAGGACATTCTATCGGAACTCTTGCCTTTCTCCTTATCCCAATCTATATTCAGATCATTAAAATTCCCCATTATAATTACTCTATAATTTTTGTACTTCTCTGTAATTTCCTTTCAAATGTTTTTTCTCAACATCTTTCCAATTAGTTTGATGGCTTGTAGAATTCTAAGCAATGTAATTGCACCATTTTTTGTTCTTTAACTCTAGTCAAATAGATTCTGACCTTGATCCCTTGGGAATATCCTCTCTCTTCAGCACTGCAATGTTTCTCTAATTAACACTAACCATCCCCTCCTCCTCCCCTTTCTTTCCTGTCTTTTCTGAACAGCTAGTAACAAGGAATGTTTAATATCCAGGGCTACCCTTCTTTTATTGTCACAACATCTTACACTGAACCTAACTTATACCAACCTATTACCTGTTCCAGTTTTACCTGTGCTTACTGTTGTTTTATTCAGTTGCAGGACGTCAGGATCACTGGCTAGCCAGTATTTACTGCCTGTCCTTTTACCTGTGTCTCCCATCACTCTTTACATCTTGGTATTCCTGTCCAGTATTCTTGGTTCTCATTAGACTGTCATATGTCAGTATCAAGAAATCATAAGTTAGGTATATCTGGATGGTGAACAAAATACACTCTGCACTGCCTAACCCCAATTTCAGAAGTGAATCTATTATTGCACCTTCATAAATGTTTCAAATTTTAATTTCAACTCACAGCTTCTCAAAATGATACTGCTAATTTAATGCTTAATATGAGTCAGTTCTACATATTGGCTAACATTTATTTTAAACTGTGCTGAAATTGCCAACCTATATTTAATTTTAAATCCTTACAGCACATAGAGAGGAGACATTTCCATTCCACAAGTTTGAACTGGTATCAGACATAAGGTTTAGAGCTAGACAGTGATTCCCAGAACCATTTTACACAGAATTAACATGCCTCTTCACTTTAGATTATTTAGATTCAGTCCACTCATACAAAATTAATTTTCTGAAAAAATTGGCAGCTTTAAATTCCACATATTATTATATAAGTAAAATATGAATCAAATAATAAAAATACCACCATCCTTTTCAAATTGGTATCATCTATCAATTGCAATAACTTCTCTCTTCAGAAAGAAAATGTCAAAGGCTCCATTTCACATGATATTAGAAGATTTCCTAAACTATCGATTTTGATAGATCTTTGAAATATCAATGTGAATCATTTTAAGCTTACAATATTATCAAATGTACTACAAAATGCTAGTAGATTAGTTTAAAATTCTTGTAAAGAAATGCCCATCTCAATTCTGTCTAGGAAGAAAACAACATTTGGAATTTAAATAATTTTAGATAATTATCTTTAGTAACAATTATCACACAATAATGTGAAAAGTAAGAATATTTGTCAAAAATAGAAAATAGCTCCTTGTATGTGCATGCTTTTTAAATATGTGGCCTTGGCTTTAAGCAAATGAATTATGTTGAATTTAGTGTAATATCTTAGAAGTAAATAGGGAATTCACACAGGACCATTTTACAGGAAAGATAACAGACATATGGAACAAATTACTAGGGAAAGCCTTCTAATGAAATAACTTAAATTGTTTCAAAGGACAACTAGCAATGTTCCTGAAAAAGGCAATTTAGGCATACGATGGGAGGTTGCTAACATGGGATTAAGAGCAATCATAAAATGACAAGTTATATTCTAAACTGCACACATTTTCACCTATGTATTTGGGATTTTTCGAGTGGTATCTAATGTTAAGATGTGTACAACAAATACAGAAAACGCCAAAGAAACAAGTGAAAAATTTAAACTGGCTAGTGCAATAAAACAGTTATAGTTTTCCAGGGTGCTTATTTTTTGTTAGTGAACCTAATAGCTGCTTCAAGCAAGCCTCCTGTGAACGAATACTTTGTAATAAGAAGATATGATCAACATTAGGCATAAAGACACCAAAGATCTGTGGCATAGCTGGATAGATAATGGACTTTACTGATAATAAAGATGATCTGTAATGAGGCAAGGCTTCTAAAGCTCCATGATAACACAATCTTTGAGGTAAATAGGTATGATTAAAGAGGGTGAATCATTAGAAAAAGAGGCAAGACTAGGAGCCCAATAGCATTGGGAACACCAAAAATAGTTACCAAATAGTTACGGTAAGCACAGTCGTGAGAGCAACAAAAGCTAGTCTGGATTTCAGGAAGAGCTGTCGAAACCAAATGGGTAACAAACAGCTAAAAGGAGGTTGCTAACTTAAAAACATCAAACCGACAGCAATAAATGCAGATGTGAATTTATTAAAAATAAAACATCTAAACAGTTGAAAGGAAATTAAAGGATAATTAGTAAGTGTAAAAATAAAGAATTTCTAAGGCAAGTAAAAAAAATCACATCAAAGAGAAATAAATTTAAATAAAATAGTCAAACTAAAACGAAGATATAAAACATGTGCAAGCAATGTCTAAGGAAATTATAACTAAAATTACAAGATATGTTTTGGGTCTTACATTCATTTATGACAATCCTGATTCTCCCATTGTTGCGCCTGATAATACATTAAATAATCTTCAAATTTTACTTCCACTATTCTATAACACATACTTTCCAGGGGTGAATACTGTCCGAATAAAGAACTTCAATAGTCTGAAATTTGCCACTTTATAGTCTGAATTTTTGTCTGCTGTTACTGTTTAATTTAAAACAATAATTCAGATTTATCTTGATCATATAATATCCCATTTACATGCCTCAACAGGATAAACTCCAATCTTAAGAGCAAATTATTGCAGATGCTGGAATCTGTACTGAAAACAAATGCTGAATATCACAGCAGGCCAGACAGCATCCATGCAGAGACAGCAGGCTATCATTTTGAATCCAGATGACTCTTCATAAGAGCTGAAGTGAAGTGTGAAGGGGACAGTATTTATGCTCTAGTTTTTTTTTCAGAGGGTAGTATGTCCCCTCCACAGTCCACTTCATCTCTGATGAAGAGTCATCCAGACTCAAAGTGTTAACTTGCTCTAAACTCCAATCTTCCTCCTTGCAGAAAGAAGAACCCAAGAATCTCCAAATCTTTCCTCAGAACTCAGACCTATGACCATAGAGTCTTACAGGTCTGTACCAGCAGAAGTGCTTTAATGTCTTCACCATTCCTCAGTAAGCAGAACTGGACACAGTATTCAAGACATGGCATTTCTGCAGCCACAGGCATGACACCAGAATTGTGTGCTGCCTTCCTGAGACCAGAGTCAGGCATCCTGAAGGAGGAAAGTGGTAAGTCAAAGGGCATGGCACACATTTGTACCAACAATATAAGCAAAATGAGGGATGAGGTCTTGCACCAGGAATTCAGGGAGCTAGGCAATAGATTAAAAAGCAGAACCTCTAAGATTGTAATCCCTGGATTACTCCCAGTGCCATGCGCTAGTTAGTATGGAAGTAGGAGAATAGGGCAGGTGAATGCATGACAAAGGAAGGCTTTTAGATCAGTCTACTCAGAATGATAAAACATCAGCAGAGATGGTGATGTAGTGGCGTTATCAATGGATTAGTTGTCAAATCGCTAGGGATAGGAATTAAAATCCCATCATGGAATTGGTGGAATTTAAATTGATGAGTAGATCTGGAGTTGAAAGCTAATATCAGTGACAGTAACCATGACACTACTGCTAATGCTTGTAAAAGTCATTTTGGTCTATTGATTGTTTTTTTCATGAAGGAAATTGATCATCCTTATCCTGTCTGGCCAACATATGACTGTTGATCTACAGCCACGTGGTTGGCCATTAAGACCATTTAAAAAATAGGAACAGGAGTAGGCCGTTCTTCCATTCAATAGCATTACGACTGATCTAACAGTCCACATTTTCACTTTCCTGCATTTTCCCCACAACCTTTGGTTCTCCAACTGATCAAGAATGTATTTATCTCAGCCCTAGTTGCCCCTTACAAAAGGCCAAGCAAACCACTTAGTTCGAGGGCAAATAAGGATAAGCATCAAGGGTTGGCCTTGCCAGTGTTGCCCATATACCATGAAAGAATAAATTTTAAAATTCATCAGCACTGTAATAGAATGTGGCATAACTCATTTCAACTGCCTATGTTTTACAAAGCATAGATGTAGTGTGTGATGGATGAGTGAATATACAACAACATAGAGGATCTCTTGTGGTGCAGTGATAGTGACCCTACCTCTGAGCAAGAAGTCCTGCATTCAAGTTCCACATGCTGCAGAGGTAAGTCATTACATTTCGAATCAGGTTGATTAAAAAGTATCTATCCAACAACAGACAAGAAACTCAACAATATTCAGGGAAAATCAGCTGATTTGATTGGGACCTCATCCATCACCTTATTCATTAAATTCCTCTACTACAGTACAAATGGCAGCCAACTCTATGAATAGCACCTTCTAAACCAACACACCCTATTACCCAGCAGCACAAGGGCGGTAGACACAAGGGACAATAATCATAAATGATCCCCCTCCAAACCACACACCATTCTGAGTTGCAAATATATTGCTGTCATTGGGTCAAAAACCTGGAACTCTTATCTATCCACAAAGATTGTAGCAGTTCAATTGGGCAGCTAGCCAACTTCCTCAAAAGCAGTGTGACATGTGGAACAAATGTTTGCAATGCTGACCACCCATGAACATAAAACACAAAATGGAAGTGGAAATGGACGTACTGTAAGGTCAACAGAATGTTGAACTACATGCCCAAATGGGTGAATATGGAATATGATGAAGCAGTGTTTATATTTTATAGTCATCTGATTAAACAATACCTTGGATGTACTATCCAGTTCTGGTTGCAAAAAAGGGTGACATTCACATGCTGGAAATATTTTGTCATATAAAACAGCCAATTCTAATTTCCAGGTTACCAAGTGGTACAGTCTGATTGCTCATATTTGCCTTGAAGAGGTGACCATGACTTTGAGACACTGACCGCTTTGAAACCATTAAAACTTTTTATATTAGGCTATTGAGGTGGACAATCAACCATAACCGTGATGAATGGTGGAGCAGGCTTAAGGGCTGAATGGCATCTTCCAGCTCATATCTTCTATGTTTTTATGTAAATCAAGCTGGTATTCTATAGGAGTGAAAGAACCATGATTTGCATATTCAAGTAGATCTACCACATAAAGCAGACTAATTCTTTAAATATCCAGTGGCAGCTCACTATTACATAGCATAGGCTAGGTAAGGCTACTAAATCCACATTAAGAGTGCTTCTGTGAGGCATTAGAAATGAGTGAGGAGAGTAATTGAGAAACCGTTGAATGCTATACTGGGTTACTATGGGGAGGGACATTCAAGATTTTTCTGAATATGCAAAATAGCTTTCACCATCTTTCATTCTGTTGGGATGTGTATGCTAGGAAATACACTGAATGAAGTGGCACAGAGAAATCATACATTTCCAGTCATCATCAAACTTGCATCCTCTCAAGTTTGCTTAGGTGCAAGTAAGTCTCCTGCTTTATCATTTTTTTTCTAGTATAACTCATATTAAGTCTTCTTTGGTGCTTGTATGACTCAATGTTCTTTTATTTTACAATCAGTTGAACCACAAGTGCAGCATTCTGTCAGTATGCAATCTATGTTTCAGAAAGAAACCAGGAAATATCCCAATTCTCTCATGGTCTTCTTCATTCAGTGATGAACTGGTATCAGCAAGTGCTTCCCTGTGTGCCTGACAAAGGCATTGTGTCTTTAAGAAGGGATCTGTGAAAAGAAGCAAGTCAGAGCCAGGTAAACATACAATATGCATTTAGGAACACTCATAACAAAAAAAGAGAGATAAATAGGAATCAAAAAGGTAAAACTAAGAGTGTGCAAATAATAAAAGGAAAATACACAGGCGCAAAATGCAACATAAAAAACAGTGGTGAGGCAGTAAAGAGATTTTAAAAAGTATTGTAGAAAGTTACATAATGATGAGAAATAATGCAATGAGGCCAAGAAGGATATTTGAAGGGACAGAATTATGCAGTGGCATCAGTTAGGGATCACACTCACTGGCTTCCTTCAGTCACATGTCTACAATGACCTTAGTTCAAAGTTCTTCTGTGCAGGATCTCCTAACCATGTGACTAGACAATGATGGAGGGAAAAACAAAATGGTCATCAGTGAGGCATCCATTTGTACCACAAGAAAAATAGATAAATAAAGAATATACCATTTTATCTTCAGCAAGTTATTTCAAAATATCATACTTTTTTCAAATTGTAAGAAAATGAGGTACTCATCAAAATCTACGAAACATGTAGAGTGAATAAAAAAATTGCCATACCTTTTTACTTTGTAAAATAAATAATTTCAACTTCTTTTTCTGCATTCAGGTCCTCCTTTAATTGCTTGCAACAAGTGGTTGTTTAATGGAGTTGTCTTCATAAGTAATGAATTCAATCCTGTTCCACACCATTTTTGCTGATTAACATTTTTCAAGTTGCACTGTGTCCATGGAGAGCATTTGTCCCGTATGGGCTAAAGTAAAATGGCACCAAGTTCATATTTAGTCACCACACTCACCTGTTATATATGGTATGTATGTGCAGTTGCAAAGAGTTGCAAATATCTTTGCAAAGAGCAATGTCGCTGATGTACTATTTCTGTGTTATTTTTTAAATTCAACATCTCCCTCATTAATTGTCTCTAACATATTGTCAACAAAATGTCATGTTGTACAGTGGGATCCATCACCAAAATATTTTTTAAAAATTCATTCATGGGATGTGGATGTTACTGGCTGGGCCAGTATTTATAACCCATCCTTTGCTGTCTTTTAAGCTACCCTCTTCAACCACTGCAATATATTTGGTGTAGATAGACACACAATGTGTTAGTGAGGAATTTCCAGGACTTTGACATAGCGACAGTGAACAAGCTATGATATATTTCCAAATCAGGATAGTATGTAATTTGGAGAGAAATTTGCATGTGGCAGTATCCACTGCCGATGTCCTTCTTAATAGAAATGGTCATGGGTTTGGAAGGTGCTGGCTCAGGATCTTTGGTGAATTTGCAGTGCATGTTGTTGATAGTACACACCACTGCTACTAAGCATTGGTGATGGAGGGAATGAATATTTGAGGATATTAATCATGCGAGCTGTTTTTTCCAAGATGAATCAAGCTTCTTGAGTGTTGTCATTCAGTTAAATTGGGATAATTCCAAAACATTCCTGACTTGTGCCTTGTAGATGGTGGATAGAGTTTGGAGAGTCAGGATGTGGTTACTTGCTGCAGTATTCCTAGTCTCGAGCTTGCTTTTGTAGCCATTGTAGTTATATGGTTAGTCCAGTACAGTTTCTGATCAATGGTAACACCCAGGCTGTTGATAGTGGGTGAACTCAGTATGGTAACCCATTGAAAATCAAGAGTGTTGTTTAAATGTTCTCTTACTGGAGATGATAATTGCCTGGCACTTGTGCGAATGCTTTACATCACTTGTCAGCCTATACCTGGATATTGTCCAGATCTTGCTGCACTTGGAGATGAACTATTTCAGAATTTTAGGAGTTGAAAAAGGTGGTGAACATTGTGCAATCATCAACGATCATCCCCACTTGTGACCTTCAGATGAAGGGAAGATCATTGATGGAGATGCTGAAAATGGTTAAGTCTAGGACACCACCTGAGGAACTCCTGCAGAGATGTCCTGGAGCTGAGATAACTGACCTCCAACAGCCACAACCAACCTCCTTTGTGCCAGTTATGCCTCTAAATAGTGGAGAGGTTTTCTCCTCATTCCCATTAACTTCAGTTTTGCTCGGGGTCCTTGATGCTACACTCTGTCAAATGTGTGTGTGATGTCAATGACATACTCTCACCTCAACTCTGCATATCAGTATTTTTGTCCATGTTTGCTCCAAAGCTGTAATGCGGATATAACAGTGCAATTTGTATTATCACACCAGATGACACAATATGTAGAAAATGTAAGGTTCACCACTAGGAAGCAAAAAGAAACTCCAAATACTTTTCAAATGATAAGAGACCAGGAAATGTTATCATTCAGAGCAACCTAGTACCCAAATCGCATATTGGTACAACAAGAAATTAGCAAAAGAAATGGCATGTTTGCTCTCATTTCAAAGGGATTAGTATTTAAGAGAAAAAAGTTTTACCAAAGTTACACAGAGCCTTTATATCTGGATTTTTGTCAACACTTTTCCTCCCCCAGCTCAAAGAATGATATACGTACCTGACAGGAAGTACAACAAAGGCTCACTAGAGTGACCCCATGGTTGAAGGAGCTATCCTATGAGGAAAGATTGATCAGACTAGATCTATATTCCTGAGAATGTTGAAGAAGGAGATGTGATCGAATTGAAACAAATAAAGTTCTTTAAGAGTCTTGACAGTGTGGATGCTGACAAAATGGTTCCCCTGGGACATTAGAACATAAAATCACATTCTCAGAATTAGGGATCAGCCATTCATTATTATTAATCCTTGGAATTTTCTGCCTGAGAAAGCTGTGGGTGTTCAATCATTAAAAACATATTCAAGTCAGAGGCTGATAGATTTTTGGATGCTATAGGAATTAACGGAAGTGGTTATAATAATGTAAAGTAGAGGTACTTTAAAAGATCAGCCATTATGCTATTCAATGATAGAACAGGTTTGAAGAAATTGAATAGCCTATTACTGTTCCTGTTTTTTAAGCTCTTATGTCAAAGCACTTACCTTTCAGATTCAGCTTTCCATCTCTCCTTGAGTTGCTGGGTTTCCAAGCCAAAATGAGTTAAAAATAGAATGACTATTAAACTGAGGTCAAGTAACTCTAATACAATATTTGTTTCTCATGAGCAAATTGATTACCTACCTCTCGTCCCTCTCTGGTAAAATCAGATCACTGTCTGTTTTTGATTCTTGCACATTACCCTCCGGCACTCCCCCAAACTCACCTGTTTCTCATGAGTTAAGATTTAGTCCACGATCACTTATTGTAAATTAAGAAATATGACTCTAACAATTGACAGGTTATTTCTTTTTTTTATTTTACAATAAATTCTACTGCTAAAAAATTCGATATTCCAGAGAATTTTGAAGGAGATGTGATCTAATTGAAACATAAAATTCTTTGGCATTGTGGATGCTGACAAAATGGTTCCCCTGGTTGGGGACGTTAGAACATTGAATCATATTCTTAGAATTAGAGATCAGCCATTCATCATTATGAACGCTTGAATACTTCACTGTAAATATACACTAATCAAGTCATAAAGCCTTATTTATTCTGCAGGTGGCTACAAAGGAGCTAGTGTTTATGGAATCTTATTGCATACTTGTTGCAAAGGAAGAACAGCTTATCACACCCTCAAGTTATACCAAGCAATACATAATGAATTACTCAATTATTTCTCAAGGACAGTTATGAAGCCTAATTGTAACTTAAATACAGGACACATTTGGGTCCAATATCTAATTTTGCAGAACAATTACAAAGGTGCCAAAATCTGAGCAAAAAGTAAATGAAAAGTCCAACACGATACATTAGGTTAAAGCAGGAACAATTGAAAACAAACATACCAAGCACAATGCTTTTATCAGTCTTTTATTAGTGGTGATGGTTGATGGAGGTATTTGCCTTGGTATCAGGTTAACTCTCTGCTCTTCCTTAAATTCTACCATTTGGGATAGTTTATATTCACTTTAACTTGGCAAATTGAACCATGATGTAATGGTTCTTAAGGCAGAAGTACATAAGTATGCAGGTGAAAGGTTATCATGGGTAGACAAGGATGTGAATTAATTGGATTAGCGATGATCATATTGAATGGTGGAGCAGGCTTAAAGAGTCAAATGGTCAATTCTTTATTCCTAAATCAAATACCTGTATGTTTTCCAGTGATTGTGCAAGCCTTACTAAGAACTGACAACTAAAAGGTCAGATATTATTTAACTTCCTTCTCTAGCTCACTATTGTGAACTGCTGCTGAACCACATGTACTCTAATATTCTCCTCCCTCGCCCTCAGGACGTACTCTCACACAGATGTCAAGTTGTGAAAAAAAACTGGATGGCAGTATAATGCATATCTCCAGAACCCAGTAGGAATACTTCCCTGGAAATTTGCGATAGAGGGCTGACACACAATTTTCAGTAATCCTTGGGTCTTTGGAGTTATGACCAGTGCACAATCCTGGGCCAGGATTTTCAATTATTGGTCAGGAACACAAGCTGCCGGTCCACTTCCAGGATTCGGACCCTGTGTGACATGTTTCAGACATAGCCATCCAGATTTTGAAAGCGCTAGGTCAATTAATGCAAGGAACAGCCTTGGGTTGCTGGGTGAGTTCCTAAGGCTGTCAGCACTGACACAATGGCTGTTCCACAGAAAGTTTAGGATGGAGGAAGAGAAAGCACAGCAACAGAGGTTGCTGAAGAAGGAAGTCAATTTTTTTTTAAAAATGTACAAGTCACAGTGGCCTCTCCACTTTCACTGGAGGGGTCCCATGCCCGTGGTGCAGACTGCTGCTGCAATTATGTAGGTATGACCAGAATTGGTAGGGGTTGTCAATTGTCGTATTAATCAAGATCTACTTCCCTATCTTCCAACATCAGCCCACTGTGGTTGCCTAGCTATGGTCTGAGCAGATGTCCCTTGCCCACATTGCTTAATAATTGGCTCTCATTATCCTCGAGTTCACACACTGCTTGCCAAAGCGCTGTCTACCCAACCACAATCCGATTTCTCCATAAATGGCTCAGATCGGGTTTGTGGTGTCGAATCAGCATGACAGCTGGAGTGAACCTTTGCTGATCCCAATCTGTTTCTGCTTCTAGTCTTCCAACCGTTTCAGGCCTGCAAATGGACCAAAGACATTTTCTCGTCCAAAATGTTTTGTTTCACCAAAGTTCCATCAGAAACATAAGTCTGCATGTCACCCCTTCTAATTAACTTGCTATATTCAGTTCCTTGTTGCAGTCTGCACAAAGTCCTTATCTACTCAAATTTACAATTTACTTATATTTACCACTGCAATTATTTGGAAAATTGTTGGAAATTTCTTGCACTTTTCAATCAATTTTCCAGGCTCTGATCAGCTTTCTGACAATTTGATGTATCTCAACACTCATCAGACATTTCTCAAAGTTTCCCAGCAGTAAGGTTTTCCTAGCCTTTTGTGCGAAGATATAAATAAATTTTGAGGTGCTGCTTCCAAAAAAGATTAAAATAAAACAGAAAATATGACTAACATGCAACGTTGAAGAACAAGAAAAGGTTGGAAGGGCTAGCATTTTTCCCAGCTTATTTTATGTGAAGATCTCATCAGTCATACTCAAGTAACTTTAATCATTTTTGAAAAGGCAGCTGCCAGCCAGGCAGACCCCAAGTATCCTGGCAGCTACTACACACACAATAACACTCTCCACCCACTGAAACATAAACACCTTCAAGAGGTCCTTACAGCTCAGAAAAGCAAGCAGGAACTATAGTGACAGAATCAGGATAAATATAGCGTGTGGAATTGCTGACTTGGCTTGATTCAGCTAGAAGTTGGACTGATCTGATATTGCTTTTGTCTCCTGCTCATTTCCACCTTTCCACATTGTTACTGAAAGAGAAAGGGAACAGTCCAAACATCTCCAACTCCAAATAAGGGAAATTTCTGTTTTTACCCAGACAGTTTGCACAGTGTACAAGTTTAAAATGAAGTTGACCTGTTGCCTTGGTTCTGCTTTCACACTGAAATATGCCAAAACTATCTCTTCCACTTTTGTTCACAGCACTTTACATAGTGTGACATAGTGTGAAAATATGTATGTGGAGATTGTCATCATATATGGCCATCTCTTCAATTGTGTGCATAAAGTAGTTACCAGAGGTTAATCTGACATCTTTATCTTACCCAGTTTTAAAATTACATTGTTGCCATCTGATGCTGATTAATTGATTTGTTTCCTAAAATATGCATGGACCTTATTAACTGTAACAGAAATGCTTTACAATGAGCAGTTGAAACACATAACATCATTAAGTACTTTACCCAAGATCAAATAAAATGAAGAAATCTTATGTCTTATCTCATAATCTTAAACTCCACTTTCCAGTTTTAAATCCATACTGATTATTGTTTGCCTTACTGATTAAAAATCTATTTCAGCCTTGAATACACTTAACAACTTAACCACAACAGCCTCTGCAGTAAAGGATTCCACAGAGAAGACATTCCTCCTCATCTCTGTCTTAAATGTGCAATCCCTTACTCTGAGATTCAATGCTCTGGTTCTAATTTCTCCTGCAATGGGAAACAATTTATCAACATCTACTCTGCCAAGTCCCTCAGAATTTTGTTTGTTTCTATAAGTTTGCCTCTCATTCTTCTATATTCCAACAAGTATGGGTCCAACCTAATCAAACTCTCCTCCTAAGACAGTCCCTTCACACCAAGCTAGTGAACCTTCCCTAGATTGCCTCCAAAGCTAGTAAAGCTTTCCTTAGATAAGGGGATTAAAATTGTTCACAGTATTCCAGCTGTGGTTTGACTCGTACCTTGTATAGTTTTAGCAAAACCTCCCTATTTTTATACTCCATACCCTTTGAAATAAAGGCCAACATTCTATTTTCTTTCCTATTATGTTATGAACTTAGATGCTAGCTTTTTCATGGATGAAGACTTCCAAATCCCTTTTCTGTAGCTTTCAACAGTCTTTCTTTTTTTAAATAATATTCGGTTCCTCTAGTCTTCCTCCCAAACTGCATAACCTCACACTTCCACACATTCCGTTCTGGCTTCCAAGCTTTTCCCATTCACCTGTCTTGTCTATATCCTTCTACACATTCCGTGTCATCCTCATTGCTTGCCCCCCACACCTACATCTATTCCAAATGTATTTATAAGAACATGAATCAGTCAACTGATTATCTTAAGGGAAATGAGGTTTGATGCACACTTAAGTGAAAGTTTTGAGGTCAGAAAGGGTACTTACCCCCTTTTCAATAGTTGCTGTCTGACACAGGGTACCTTCAGCTGCAGGAATGCTATTGGTCACACAACGATTGCTTTTGCTGAGGCACCAGAGCTCTCTGCACACTTCCTGGGAAAGAATGCAGTAGCAAGTTGATCAAAATAAGGCTTCTTTTTTAAACAATTGCAGTCACATTTAGATTGCTTTTGAGACAACCATCTTTTCGTGAGTAAGTCTTGAGTAACAGGTGATGTCACCGATCTAAATTTGGCAGATTAAATTCAGTGCCCAGCAAGGACCTGATACTTAAAGGTCAGCCTGAATGCCACTGGCTTCTGGAGTTTATTAGATTGCTCAGCAAAGATTCAGCCTCAAATTTCGCTAATCTGACAGCAAGTCACAGTATTATGAAAACAGCACTAGACACACAGCTAAACTCGGCAGAAACCAATTACATTGCTGAATGGAATTATGGCATAAGTGATGGATACACAAAACTCCTAAACATAATGATTGTCTGCAATCTTTACTCCTATTTATCAGACCTTCCACTTGAACATGCCTGTCCTCACAACACCAGTCACACCCGCAAATGTGACGATGCCGCAACTGTGCTTGTTTGGGGGAGTATGTGTCAATGTTATATCCAACACAATAGTGGCAAAATTATTGCAATATTAAATACAGTTTTGGTGCAACTTCCAGGTTTTGCCCAAGGACAACACTACATGCCTCATGCATATAGAGGACTTTACCCCGCCATGAATTCCAAATGATTTGAATCTCTCACTGCATGCACTGGTCCCGCGACACATGGTGTATGCATCTGAAACCCAATCAAAAGGGCTACAGAATTAATCCTTGAATGTTTCAAACCACACAATTGATGCTGATGTCAAGATGTTGCTGACACCAGGATGCCAACACTTGGTGAAAACAGACAAGTCAGCATGTCACTACTGGCGGTGAGTTCAACGGTTATTTTGAAAGTTAAGGTTAAGATTTAAACCGTTGTTAAAAGTAGGATAGCAATATGGTAAACACACGTAATAAAAACAGTTTGTGACAGCAACAAACTTCACTGCAGAGTCTAAACAATAATCATAGTGAGAATTCCATTTCATCTTTTAGAGGATAGTATATATATCCATCCTTCCTTTGTAGGACTCTGCATTATGTTGATAAAGCAAAAACAATACTTGCTGAAAGCCACACTTCAATAGTCTCTTGCATCGATAGACCTTGCATCAATAGCTCCAGCCAAACTGTTTTAATAGAACTACAACACTGGCATCTACCCAGTGATATAAAAAATTGCTGTTTATGGTATTTCCCATCCATAAACAGCAGGACAAATCCAACCCAGTCAATTACTGACCTAGCAACCAATACTCGATTAGCAGCAATATGGTGGAAGGAGTTGTCAACAGTGCCAGCAAGCAGCACTTTCTCAGCAATAATCTGCTCAGTGACGCTCAGTTTAGGTTCTGCCAAGGCCACTCAGCTCTTGACCATGTTACAGCCTTGGTTCAAACATGGACAAAAGACCTGAATTCCAGAGGTGAGGTGAAAATGACAGCCTTTGACATTAAGGTCTTGGTTGACAGAGTGTGGCATCAAGGAGCCCTAGCAAAACTAAGTCAATGCGAATCAGGGAAAACTCACTGTTGGTTGGAGTTATACCCGGCACAAAGCAAAATGGTTGTGGTTTTTGGAAGTCAGTTATCTCAATCCAAAGACATCTCTGCAGGAGTTCCTCAGGGTAGTGTCTTAGGCTCGACCATCTTCAGCTGCTTTATCAATGACCTTCCCTCCATCATAAGTCAAAAGTAGGGATGTTCACTGAAGGGCAGCTGTTGCATGTTGAATACAAACATTACCTAAAGGTATTTTTTCATGAATATAGGGAAAAGTTAAGTTCACAATTGCTACTTGCTAGCATTAATATACAGTCTTAAAAATGCCTGGTAGAGTTAAGTTGTGAGGGTGGAGAATTAGTTAGGTATGGTACTAACTCTAAAACACCTAAACAGAAAGAGCCTTTGAAAGTTTGACCTAGAACTGCAAAGTTTTGAACTGAGAACTATGAGTTTTGGGTAAACCATTAACCTAGACTGTTAATAGTTATCGCAAAAGAGGCTAACATCTACACATGTGTTAATGATGAACACTGATGCTGTATCCAGGTTTTATGCAAATGTTATACAGCTGTCTAAATAAAAGCTGAAAATGTGTTGCTGGAAAAGCACAGCAGGTCAGGCAGCATCCAAGGAATAGGAGAATCGACGTTTCAGGCATGAGCCCTTCTTCAGGAATGAGGAAAGTGTGTCCAGCAGGCTAAGATAAAAGGTAGGGAGGAGGGACTTCGTGGAGGGGCGTTGGAAATGTGATAGGCGGAAGGAGGTCAAGGTGAGGATGATAGGCCGGAGTGGGGGTAGGGACGGAGAGGTCAGGAAGAAGATTGCAGGTTAGGAAGGTGGTGCTGAGTTCGAGGGTTGGGACTGAGACAAGGTGGGGGGAGGGGAAATGAGGAAACTGGAGAAATCTGAGTTCATCCCTTGTGGTTGGAGGGTTCCTAGGCGGAAGATGAGGCGCTCTTCCTCCAGCCGTCGTGTTGCTATGGTCTGGCGGTGCATAGCATGACCATAGCAACACGACGGTTGGAGGAAGAGCGCCTCATCTTCCGCCTAGGAGCCCACCAACCACAAGGGATGAACTCAGATTTCTCCAGTTTCCTCATTTCCCCTCCCCCCACCTTTTCTCAGTCAAATCCCTCGAACTCAGCACCACCTTCCTAACTGCAATCTTCTTCCTGACCTCTCCACCCCCACCCCCACTCCGGCCTATCACCTTCACCTTGACCTCCTTCCACCTATCACATTTCCAACGCCCCTCCCCCAAGTCCCTCCTCCCTACCTTTTATCTTAACCTGCTGGACACACTTTCCTCATTCCTGAAGAAGAGCTCATACCCAAAACGTCGATTCTCCTGCTCCTTGGATGCTGCCTGACCTGCTATGCTTTTCCAGCAACACATTTTCAGCTCTGATCTCCAGCATCTGCAGTCCTCGCTTTCTCCTGTCCAAATAAAAGGCCAGGTGATGACTGCAGCTTCCTTTCTCCAGTTTAATGTTGTTCCACTCAAAACAATATAATGTAAGAATCATAAGTATATGTTTTTCAATGGTTGCTTGTTGAAACTGGGGAGGTGATGGACTAGTGGCATTATCACAGGACTATTAGTCCAGAGACCAGGTAATGTCTGGGAGGGCTGGGCTTGAATTCTACCAGGGCAGATGGTGAAGTTTGAATTCAATAATTAGCCCAAACCTGCTGGCCCAATGGGAAAAAAACCCCATCTGTTTCACTAAAGTCCTTTAGGGAAGGAAATGTCCATCCTTACTTGGTCTGGCCTACATGTGACTCCAGGCCCACAGTAATATGGTTGACTCTTAACTGGCTTTTGGGCCACTAGAGATGGGCAATAAATGCTAAATCTCGTCCTTTCAGGTGATCAATATCACAAGCCTCCAAAGGCTGACAGATACCAATGTCCCTCTAGTTTCTTTGACCCCTCCCTTCCCTCCAATTCCATCCCTTCTTCTAATCTCATCTCTTGACATGTATTCAATATACCTTT
The DNA here is from genome assembly GCF_047496795.1 of Chiloscyllium punctatum. NCBI lineage: Eukaryota > Metazoa > Chordata > Chondrichthyes > Orectolobiformes > Hemiscylliidae > Chiloscyllium > Chiloscyllium punctatum. The sequence goes on along the minus strand of NC_092739.1, from coordinate 90,159,630 downwards.
TAACCTTTCCCTGTCTGATGCTGAATTATCTGTGTTCAGTAAAGTTCTTAGCTTTTTCCCTTTGTGCTCCACCTCAATAATTTTGGAACGGCATGTCATTAACTTTTCTTCTGGCTGTGTACACTTTTTTGGACAGGTGTACTCTCCTCACCACACAGACCCTTTCACCCGTCTCTAGTACTTCTCCCTCTAACTGGAACCCTCCCTCTCGCTGCTTACTTTTACTTGATCACTTCATTGAAAACTGTTGACGTGACATCAGCCAACCTATTTTCTCTGCTCCTCTCACCCACTCTAAACTGTCTCCCTCTGAACTTGCTGCACTCTGTTCTCTTACGTCTAACCATGCCTTTGTTATCACCTGGCATGTTGACATCTACTTGGCAGAAACTGATGGCCAGATTTCAGATACTTCCTCCTATCTCTCTCTGGATCATGACCCAACTATTTTCGAGCAGGTTTTTGTTTCCAGGACTGTCACTAATCTCATTCCTCTGGAGATCTCCCCAGCTCCACAGCTTCCCAGCTCATAGTCCACAATCCCACAAAGCCTGCTTCTATCTCCTTCCCACAATCCATAAACAGAACCACCCCAATAAAGCCATCGTTTCAGCTTGACCCCGTCCCATTGAAATCATTTCTTCTTATCTTGAGGTTATGTTTTCATCCTTTGCTTCCTCTCTTTCCACTTACATTTGTGATTCTTCTGACATTTTTCACAATTTCCACTTTCCTGATTCGGCTGCCTCCTCTTCAACATAGACTATAATCCATGGCCATCCACTATCTGGATGGTCAAAAGATTCTCCACTTGTTCCTTGAAATGTGGCCTGACAGTCCCCATCTAGCATCACCCTTCATCATCTCATTGAGGTTGTGTTCACTTTGAACAACTTCTTTAAGTCGTCTCACTTTCTCCAACCCATAGGTTTGGCCACGGGTACCTATATGGGTCCAGCTATGTCTGTTTCATTGTGGAGATTTCTTGTTCTAGTCCCACTTGGGCCTCCACCCGATGTCATTGGTGCTGTTTCCTGCTCTTATTCAGAATTGAAAAAATTATTCTGCTTTGCCTCTAGTTTCTATCACATTCACCTGGTCCATCTTTGACTCTTCACTTCCCTTCCTTGACTTCAATGTTTCTGTTTCTGGGGATAGGGTGTCCACCAATATCTATTACAAACCTACCAACTCCTGCAGTTACCTTGACTTCACTTTCTCATACTCTACTTCCTGCCCCATTCTCCCAGTTTCTCCGTCTCCACCGCATCCATTCTGAGGTATCTCTGAGATGTTCTCTTTATTCCTCAGAAGAAGAATCCCCATCCACATGGCTAAGAAGGCCTTCAGTTATGTCTCATTTACCACTCTTCTGACCACATTCCCCCCCCCCGCCCGAAATCCCCACCCCCTAATGCCTGAACAACCAGAGGCTTCTCCAGACATTTTCCCATGAGTTGCCTCCAAGTTGTTTGGTACTTCAATAGACTGTTTCTTTTCTCTCAAGCTGGGCCTGCTATAGTGTTCCAACACTGGAGGAACAACAGCTCATTTTTGCTTAGGCACTTTACAGCATTTTGGAGACGACAATGAATTGAACAATTTCAGAGCATGACTTCTGCGTGGGTTTCCTCCAGGTGCTCTGGTTTCCTCCCACAGTCCAAGAATGTGCAGATCAGGTTAATTGGCTGTGCTAAATTGCCCATAGTGTTAGGTACATCAGTCAGAGGGAAATGGGTCTGGGTGGGTTACTCTTCAGAGTGTCGGTGTGGACTTGTTGGGCTGAAGGGCCTGTTTCCACACTGTAGGGAATGTAATCTAATATAATCTAAAAGCAAGATAGAATCTCATCAACACCTTTTTATGTTCAATGGTATGACAATTATTGAATCCCCCACTATCAACATCCTGAACAGCATAAGTAGAGGCCATCAATATAAAACAGTCACCAAGAAATCGAACAGGGAATTCAGAAGAAACTTGCTTAATCAAAGAACAGTGAGAAAGTGGTACTCATCAGAAACTGAACTGCAATATCTGTGGTAACGTGAGCAGGTCAGAGGATAGGACTATTGTAACACACCTCCTGTCTCTCCAAAGCCTATCCACCACCTTCGAGACACAACTTAAGAGTGTGATGGAATACTCCCCTCTTGCTTGGCAACTCCAGCTACACTCAGGAAGCTTTACACCATCCAGGACAAAGCAGCCCACTTGATTGACACTTTATCTACCACTATCAACATTCAGTGTCTTCATCAGCATTGCATAGTGGTAAATATGTGCACTACATAGAAAATGCACTACAATAACTCGCAGAATATCCCTTGATAGCACCTTCTAAACTCACAATCTCCACCACATTAACAGACAAGAGCAACATGCCACTAGAATCATCGAGTTCCCTTCCAAGCCACACACTATCCTAAGGAGGAACTACATAACGATTCCTTTACTGCCATTGAATAAAAATTCTGGAGCTCTCTTACTAGCAGCACTGTGAGAATAGCTACCTTCGAAGGATGACTGCAGTTCAAGAAGGCAGCTCACCAGTACCTTCTCAAGGGCAATCTGGGACAGGTACTAAGTACTGGCCTAGTCAGCAAAATCCACATCCCGTGAACAAATATAAAATACTTATATTTACGAAGCACTTTTAAGTATTCAATGGCACTTCACATCAAACAAAGACTGTGTCAAAACAATGGTTGGATAATATGTAAACAGTATTTTATACAAGTGTGGTCACCATGTTATATAGAAAAGGATTTAGAGGCACTGGAAAGGGTGTAAATGAGATTTGCAATATGACACAAAGATGTGTGCAGGAAAGGATTAATGATCTGGAAAAAGTTTTCTTGGAAAAAGTCTGAGAGCTGACCTAATAGAGATCTTGCAAAGGATTAGAATGGATGTAGAGAGAATGTTTCCTTTTTGGATGAAAAGCATAACTAGTGGCCAGCAATATAAAACTGCCGCCAAGTAATCTAACAGGAAATTCAGAAGAAATTGCATATTCAAAGAATGGTGAGAAGGTGGTACTCATTACCACAGGGAGCAGTTGAAGCAAATAATATAGATGTATTTAAGGGGACTCAGGTAAGTGCATGAGGGAGAAGGATTGATGGCTACAACATTAGATTTAGAGGAGGAAAATGGGAGGAGTCACGAGTGGACTAAAATGGAGTGATTAGGTCAAATGCCCTAAATCTGCGCTGTATATCCATGTAAAATGAGAAACCAAGTCACACAAGAATTTATTAGAACAAATAATCCAAAATTCTTTCAAAACACTTGGCTGTATGGAGTGATTTAGAGGAGAACAGTTTTAGAACTGGAGAGATTCAGTATGGGAATAGCAGGACTAAGGGCCTCTGCAGCCGAATGCACAGCTGCCATTGGTGAACCAGTCAGGGACATGCAAGAGGCAGCAACTTAGGAAGACAGATATCTCAGAGCCTTGTAGGAATGGGGAAGGTTACATTGACAGAAAAGGGCAAGGATGTTCGGCAAACCCATGGGTATGAATTTTAATATCGAGGCTGCTGAGATACAGGTAGTAGATTTTTAGCTTACCTTAAGCTAATGTAAGGTTGAAGGTGGGATGTCAGTCAGAAGGGCAAAGGAATAGTTAAGTCTAGAAATAACAAAGGTAACAAAGATAAAAGAGCTACAGCGGATGATTTCAGGTGTGGGGGAAATCAGGTGGTGTTACACTTGTGGAAATGATTATCCACAAAATACAACAGAAACGTAACAAGTGAATAACCTAAAGGATCCATTATTATGGGGAACAAAACCCTAAAATTACCAAAGCTATTTGCAAAACAAAATCATTTTTGATTATGATTAAAGTGTTGCATCATTGGAGTCTGAAATACATCACACATTCCTTACAGTCCTGCAGAAAGCACCTACTTTAGAAAGTACACATCTTTAAGCTAATTTCCTTATATGTATAGCTCAGTATGAAGAGCTGCAGAGGTTTGCATTTTTGTCCTTTTTTGCTCATGCTGTTCCTATTTCATGTTATGAAAAAGCTTTAAAAAATTCCATTTACAGCAACAAATTTTATTCTTCAATAAATACAATGTACTCTGAATCACTTTTTCAACAATAGAGCACTAAGTAGGACACCATACTAAGTGTTTGCAACACCTGAACTTTACATTTACATTTATGGTTTCCTGGCAGCCATCATTGAACGTTTAGTTATTTCTCGTGCCCAAGCCTGTAAAGCTGCTTTGATTGAATGCATTAATTAAAGAACTCTGGTCTTTCTAACAGACTCACAACTTTAATCACTACAAAAATAAACAAATGCAGTATAATCGTTAATTTTTATTCTACTGTCATTTCTTTTTCCCTTTATTGGTTTCTCTGATTCAAGCAGCATTCCCTGACCAAAAGGGGAGGCAATTTTTTTGCAACCATCTGTGAGGACATCTTTAACAGCAGCATAGCATAATTTATCCTCAAGGTTGCCTCATTTGCAAAGAGATGGATCTGAACTGAAGTTAGTGCAGAGATAATACTTGGGAGGCAAGTACAGCAAACCAAAATCCTCCAAGTACAGTATATCTGAACAGGGATTCTCAATCTTTTGGCTTCTGACGCTCCCCTCTCAACCCACCTTATTGCCTGGTGTTATAAAAATTCTGCCACCTGTCTGTAACACAAGCTTTTTGTTAAAAAAATCAGTTCTGCATTTATTTAGCATTACTTTTAATTTGCTTATATAATACAAAACTTCCAGCTGATGTTCCAGCAACAATTCTGTCAAGATGTTGATAAGTGAATTTAAAAAGAAAGCATTGTATATTATTGTGTGCACTTACAATGATTTTTCCTGACATTTAGAATTTATCTAGATCCCTATGACTTTACCTGTTTCAGTTTAGGCGAGAGTGGTTCAGCATTAGTGAAGTCAGGGTGCAATCACTGAAGTTTGTTATTTGTGGTTAAGGTTGGTAGACTGACATTAGTAGTTCGGTGCTAACATTGCTGGATGTTGAAGTTGAGATAATCTTCGAATTTTGTAAAGCTCTGTTTAACTTGTTAAGCTGTTGCTAAGTTGGCAGAGTTACAGTAAAGTTTCTAAAGAATCACGGGAGCTGAGAAAGAGTTCTGTTGAGACTGATGGTGTTGACGTCTAATATCAGCTCTGACCCCTCCTCTTATCCAATAATGACTAACAGAGGAGAGCACATCCATTCACTTAATATGATATCTTAACATAGCAGAACGAGATGCCACTCAGCAATGTTCCTATGGCAATCTAATTATTTTGGCAGACCTCTTTAAATATTTTGAGCAGCCACAGATCTTGATTGAGAGTCCATGCTTGAGAACACGACCAGCTCTTCACTTAGAAAACATTACTCTGCAGCCACATCAGTTGCCCCACTCTTAAATGCCCTCTGAAGAGGTATATGATTCAAGGATAATTAAGGATGGACAACAACCCAGCCTTGCCACCTATGTCAAAATCTCACAAACAAATAATTAGACACCAAGTGAGCATCTGCACATTGCTTTGTTTCAAGCCTGATGTAACCCTTTCTCAGATTGGAAAATTGTGTTTTTTATGAAGTAGATGGGCAGGGATGGGGAGGTGCAGGTGCTCGTGGAAAAGAGTCTGAAGGTACTCACAGCCTAAGATAAAGAAGCTGCTAATGGTGGTGAAGGGAAAATAGAGATGTAGCAAGGATCTAAATGAAGGTGTGGCATGGACAAAATGGGTCTAAAAACACCAAAACAGAGACAGCACGTGCATGTATGTGCATATATGTGTATCTTGGTATACGTGTGCATGTGTGTCTGTATGTGTGCAGGCTAAGCCCATCTATATAGGAAGTGAGGGAAGTTCAGAGAGCAAGTAGTTGCTGTTCCAAGTCATGTTCACTACAGGACAATGCCCCTTTTAGGTCAGAACAGAGAAAGAAATAATAGTTGAATGTAAATTAATTACAGTCAAGCTCAGTGAGTGAATATGGATGAATATTCCCATTTTCATTTGAAGTATTTAATGAGTGAGATTCAAAGTGCCTGGTTCATAAGGTCCGCAGTGACTTTCTTCACACAGTCTTCTGCTCTTCAACTCATTCATTGTGCAACTTGGCATGGGCTCCCTTCTTGGGGAAATCACATGGCTGAAGAGGCAGTAATGCTCACCACTGCTCGAACCTGTGGTGTTGTAGTTAAAGCCCAGGTGCACATCACTGCAGACACACCAAGTCAGGAACTGCCCCTCACACTGTGTTGCTCGAGACTCTACACTCAGGACATGGCCCAGAGGAAAGGAATGCTCACTCCCAGCTTTTCAAGCAGAGTCCTGGAGGAAAATATGATAGGGAGGAAAATATTCCTTTCCAAATGGCCTGTCACAGGAGGCCACACCATCTGACCAAGCCAGAATGGACGCAGATATGACTCAGGCTAGTGCAGGAAGGTCAATGATTTTCTATGTTTCACTAAGAAAAGTATCATTATCTTCTCTCAGCTACCTCATCCTCACAAGGCCACCATTCTAACTCTGTCACTCTGCATGTTTCTTATCAAGGCTCAGGGATTGAAAAATGTGTTGCTGGAAAAGCGCAGCAGGTCAGGCAGCATCCAAGGAGCAGGAGAATCGATGTTTCAGGCATAAGCTCTTCTTCAGGAATCTTCAGGGACTGCAGTTCTCAGTTTTGCATACATAGTCATAGAGTCATAGAGATGTACAGCATGAAAACAAACCCTTTGGTCCAACCCGTCCATGCCGACCAGATATCCCAACCCAATCTAGTCCCACCTGCCAGCATCTGGCAGGCTCACACTTACCTCACTCTCCTAAACCACTAAGCTTTTAAAGAACTGTGGATGCCAGAAATCAGAATCAAAAAACAGAAAATGCTGGAAAAGCTCAGCCGGGTCTTGAAGCTTCTGTGAATCGAAATCAGAGTTAATGTTTCAGGTCTAGTGACCTTTCCTCAGTTCTGAGCTTTTCCAGTAATTTCTACTTAGCTTTATTCTCTACACTTCCCATTGACTCACTGTCACACCTCACCACCACTCCTGTTCCTGTATCACCATGAATGGACTCTTCTATCCATTTCCATCATGCTCAAACCTTCCATTTGTCTCATTGCAGACAATCTCGCCTCCAGCCAGGCCAAGATGTCCAAGCTTGGCGTTAGAATTCAGATTACTCACTTGCAATAAGGAGAAAATTCTGGATTTGGTCAGAAAAGACCACAACTATTACATGGGAATGAAGTGACCATGATGAGTAACCAATCCAGTAAGCTTCATGGTGTTGTACCACACTGTTCTCCCATTACCACCAATGCTAGGCCGTTATTCATCTGCACAGATTTTACTGTGTCCTCAACAACAGCTTCCCTCTCCTGTTACGCAGGCATCAGTATTATGAAGTAAATTTCTCCATGAAGACCAGCACTGGAGAAGCTCAACTGCATTTGTATCTCTGAGGTGGAAACTATTGAACCCTCAGAGAGGCATCAATGAGGATTTCAACTGCACCACATCCAGCTCAGAGAGAGTCACCTCAGTAGCTGCCTTCCTACATTAGATTCAGGAGCACATCACCCAAGCCAGTCAAGGAAGAAATACTCGGGTCTCTGAGGAGAGGACCACCAGAGACCAGGCAGTTGCTCAGCCTCTGCCATGAGATGAGACCTGCTCTTGGTACTAATTTAAAAATCACACAATATCAGGCTATCATCCAACAGGTGTGACTTTTAACTTTGTACACCCAGTCTAACACCTGCACCTCAAAATCTTGGTACTAATGGTTCAAAGGTCCTTTGCATTAAGTAGGGGCTACTTGTCATAATATCAACTGAATTTTAAACAATTGGACGAAGACCAACCCCAGCTCATCATCCTGGTAGTGGCTTTCAATTAGATTCTCTCTGGCCTCTCATGCTTGACAGTACATTGCTCTGTGATGCTGTCTTAGACAATCCTCCAAATCGATTCTTTGATCCTTGGCTTCAGAAAATTGTTGTAACTCCCCCATTTTGTCTGCATCCAAGGTATAGCATGCCACAATGGTGGGATACACTGCAAGACTATACTGAAGCAGTCTGAACATTGAAACTTCATCGTACGAAGGTATACAGTCTGCTCCACTGTGGCCCTGGTGAAAGTGTGAGCTTGGTTGTATATCCATTCTGCCTCTGTCAGAGGGTTTTATAAAGGTGTCATGAACCATTTTTGAAGAAGATAGTCCTTGTCTCTTAGTAGTTATCCCTGTATGGCTTGAGGACCTTGGAAGGAGGTAGGAACCTGTGAATTATCTAGTTCCAGGATGTCTGGCACACACTTCCAGAATCTAGCATCAATGGTCAACCATTACATAACACTAATATACTGTAAATGTTGATGCAGTAGAAGTCTTTCTGTTGATGAACTCTGCAATTTAGTGATAGAACACTCTCAAAGTAACCTGGATACAGTCTACAGTGCTGTGCACTTGATGGAAGCCAGTGATGGTGAAAGTTCCCACTACTTGTCTCTTCTCATCACAGAGAATATGAATAGCTGTGACCTAAAGAAAATGGCCTCAGTGATATCCCAGGTGCATTTTTTGGGGGCAAATGTTGGGATCTCACAAAGGCCTCTGGTTGCTCATCGAAATGAGATGCTGACATAAACATTCAGGGTAGCTATGGTTTTGACGACCACTGGGATGAGATGGCCACAGAGTCTTCTGAGTATAAATGCTGCTTCAGCAGATGTTCTAGCTCAGAGATGATGGCCTGGGACATCCTTAACCAGCTCTCTTTCAGTCGGTTGAAAGAAATAGCAGCAAGATGTGGGGTCTCATCATACACCTCTGCCTGCACCCACTTATTGGATCATCACCTGCAGTGTCTCCCTCTGGAGGTTGTCCAGCTGCTGCTGAACGTTGCTGCCTCTTGTTGGACTTGCTGACAATGTAGGAATTATTGTCTCTTTCCATGTTGTTTTCAAAGAATGGTGACTTCAGCAACAATGTCCTCCATATGAGACCCATAAGCAGATAATCTGTAAGGAATGTGCAACAATAATGCTACTCCTCACAACTGCCACACAGTGTAGCAAGGAGAATTCCCAAGGAGGTCAACATCATGCTCCCAAAAGGAACGCTCATGATTGTGACATTATCCAATAGTATGTTACATAGTTAAAGTTTTTATGCTACATTGGCAGTAGAACTCTGCCAGTAAAGCCACTATAAATGCATCAAAAGAACAAACTCTCTTACACATCACACACCATGTCCCTGCATACGTACAGTTCAATGTATGAATCTGACAACTGCAAAATGGTGTCTTCCAGTGCTTGCTATGAAGTATAGTTATGAAATGGTAAATTCAGGTTCCTCTTTTAAGCACATTGTTCTCAAAACAATTGCTTAGGTGAGACACCAAGGAGAAAATTAGTGTGCATAATTTAATATTTATGATTGCTTGAGGCCATAACTTTTAATGTGCATTCTTGACAATGAATAACCTGTCAATAAAGTACAAATTCAAGCCAGATGGGTGGCATTACTGAATCAATGGAGGCAGGGTTACTGCAACTGCCCCTAGGACAGCCTCCAATTACAAGAGTTTTATTTCAACCACAAAGAAAAAGCACATGTCACTTTGCATGTGATGTCAGTCACTTTGTGTAGTTATTGCACAGTTGACTTTTGATCAGACATGGCAACGTTCCAACTTCACCAGAGTGTGAGTGAGTTGCAGGCTCTGTCTGTGATGTACAAGTTTCCTCCATCTTTGTGTTGTTGTCCCTGTGGCTCCTATGACCTTTGAGCTTCTCCTACTTTCCAGTGACAGACTTTATGGAATTCAGTAATGTTCCTACTTTTGCCAGTGGGCCTTGATGGGCCTGCACCTTCCCCAGGTACAGGCCCGAGTTACCATGAACCTTTTAAACCTTGACCTCCATCCATGTTCCCTTTCATTGTTTGTGTGGATCGTCATGGTCTGTACAAGGCAGTGGTTTCAGATACCAGAAGTCAATACTGGAAACAGTGTTGGAATGCTGATCGCCGTGCACAGAACCTCTAAAAGCAGCTTAAAAATAACATTGCTCCCCACTTCTGTAGCTTCCAGTAATCTTCCATTCACTATGCAATCTTACCCAACTATCTATAATTGACCTCCATCACAGTAACCATTTCGTCAGTGTCCTAGTAAATAACTCCCCAGCCCCAGACAGTGGTTAGCACTGCTGCCTCACAGCGCCAGAGACCCGGGTTCAATTCCCGCCTCAGGCGACTGACTGTGTGGAGTTTGCACGTTCTCCCCATGTCTGCGTGGGTTTCCTCCGGGTGCTCCAGTTTCCTCCCACTGTCCAAAAGATGTGCAGGTCAGGTGAATTGGCCATGCTAAATTGCCCGTAGTGTTAGGTAAGGGGTAAATGTAGGGGTATGGGGGGGTTGCGCTTCAGCGGGTCGGTGTGGAATTGTTGGGCCGAAGGGCCTGTTTCCACATTGTATTGTAAATCTAATCTAAAAAAAAGACTTGAATTGACTTTATTCCTGATGAAGGGCTTTTGTTCAAAACGTCGATTTTCCTGCTCCTCGGATGCTGCCTGATCTGCTGTGCTTTTCTAGCACCATACTCAACTCTAATCTCCAGCATCTACAGTACTCACTTGAATTGACTTTCGTTAGGACTCAAGAATTGTCCCTATAAGCCACCAACCAAATCCATATGACTGACCATCTCCTTCACTCCACCCCTACCACCACCTCCACCCCCACCACCAACAACAACCCCCATCCCAGAACAGTCTCAACTGAGCATGGCCAAGCCCCATACTCATGTTTCAAAAGAAGCCAAATGATCTTTTCTGTATTGCCTGGACTGCTTACATTTTTTAAGTGCAGGATTCATCATGGTCCAAATGCTAGTCTGAAAGGACAAGATTCTGTAATCTGGTTAGACAAAGTTCCCGTGTGACTGTGGCCAAAATATTTGAATGAAATTGGAAAAGTCTTTGACAGGCTGCAGCAGTACCTCCTACTGACTCCAATGAATTTACCCCCCTAAGGATTCCTCCTCTTTGACTTTCACACATAGCCATTTACTGGAGCAGCTTGTGATTTCAACTGCTGGCACATGTTGTAGGTGTGATGTTTATGTAGCCTAGAGAAAGCAGTTAATAAAGCAAATTGTGTTCTCCGTTTTAGTAAATGGGACATAGAGTACAAGTGCAAGGAGGTGATGTTGAACTTGTACAAGACAATTATTAGACCTCCGCTAGAATATTGTGTACCGTTGCGGGCAACACATTATTATAAAAAAGTAATTGCATCGGAGAGAGTGCAGAATTGATTTTCATGAATAATTCTGGGAATGAGAAACATCAATTATGAGAACTGATTGATGAAATTGGGACTCTTCCCCTTGGGGAGACAAAGTCATAGAGTCACAGAGATGTACAGCACTGAAACAGACCCTTTGGTACCACTCGTCCCATTTGCCAGCATTTGGCCCATTTCCCTCTAAACCCTTCCCATTCATACGCCCATCCAGATGCCTTTTAAATGTTGTAGTTGTATCTGCCTCAACCACTCCCTCTGGCAGCTCATTCCATACATGTACCACCGTCTGCATGAAAAGTTGCTCCTTAGGTCCCTTTTATATCTTTCCCCTCTTACCTTAAATCTAGCTTTGGACTCCCCCACCTCAGGAAAAGACATTGTCCCTCATGATTTACCCTCGTGATTTTATAAACCTCTATAAGGTCATCCCTAAGCCTCCAACACTCCAGGGAAAATAGGCTCAGCCTATTCAGCCTCTCCCTATAGCTCAAACCCTCCAAAGCACAGAAGAATCGACGTTTCGGGCATAAGCCCTTCTTCAGGAATGAGGAAAGTGTGTCCAGCAGGTTAGGATAAAAGGTAGGGAGGAGGGACTTGGGGGAGGGGCGTTGGAAATGCAATAAGTGGAAGGAGGTTAAGGTGAGGGTGATAGGCTGGGGTGGGAGTGGGGGCGGAGAGGTCAGGAAGAAGATTGCAGGTTAGGAAGGCGGTGCTGAGTTCGAGGGATTTGACTGAGACAAAGTGGGGGGAGGGGAAATGAGGAAACTGGAGAAATCTGAGTTCATCCCTTGTGGTTGGAGGGTTCCTAGGCGGAAGATAAGGCGCTCTTCCTCCAACCGTTGTGTTGCTATGGTCAATTCTCCTGTTCCTTGGATGCTGCCTGACCTGCTGGGCTTTTCCAGCAACACATTTTCAGCTCTGATCTCCAGCATCTGCAGTCCTCACTTTCTCCTCAAACCCTCCAACCCTGGCAATACTCTTGTAAATTCTTTTCTGAACCCTTTCTAATTTCACAAGATCCTTCTTATAGCAGGGCAACCAGAACTGCATGCAATACTCCAAAAGTGGCTGAACAAATGTCCTGTACAGCCACAACATGACCTCCCAATTCCTTCACTCAATGCACTGACTCATAAAGGTAAGCATACAAACACCTTCTTCACTCTCCTATCTATCTGCAACTCCACTTTTAAGAAACTATGAACCTGCACTTCAAGGTCTCGTTGTTCAGCAACACTCCTCAAGACCTTCCCTTTAAGTGTATAAATCCTGCCCTGATTTGCCTTTCCAAAATGCAGCGCCTCACATTTATCTAAATTAAACTCCAATTGCCACTCGTCAGCCCATTGGTCCATCGGATCAAGATCCTGTTGTACTCCGAAACAACCGTTATTGCCACCGACTTTTAGTGTCATCTGCAAACTTACTAACTATATTCACATCCTATATTCACATCCAAATCATCTGTATAAATGATAAAAAGCAGTGCTGAGAGGAGATTTGATAGAATCTTTCAAAATCATGAGTTAGCTGAATAGAGTAGACAGGGAGAAACTGTTCCCACTTGTAAAAGAAACAAGAATGAAAGGGAATAGATTTAAAATGATGTGCGAAAGAAGCAAGGGTAATGTAAAAGAAAAACATTTTCATACAAGTAGTTAAGGTATGTGTTAGAAGCCTGTTCAATTGAAGCATTCAAAAGGAGATTGGATGATCATTTCAATAGCAATAGTACGCAAGGATATGTGTAAAAAGCAGGAGGTTGGCACAAGATATAACTGCTTGTTTGAAAAGTGGGTGCAGGCTCAATAGACCAAATTGCCTGCTTCTGCATAATAACAGTTCTGTGATTCAGAGATAGAGGTTGGTAGCTTCCAAACAAGCTCAAAATATATGGGTGCTAAGAAAACAACCTAACAGCCATAGATGCATCTTGTGCAGATTCATGAGATAGGTATGTATCATTGCCCACAAAGAGACCTCAGCAGTGCATTGTTGTTGCTCAGCTTCAAGGAAAAGGTTTGAAGAATTGAAACAGTGTGTGAGTTGGACCGAGAGCATGCATGATGATATGGTGAGTAAGTGGTTAGCCAATGCTATGTTGTGTTTCTGAAGTGTCAAGGAGAATGGTGGCCATGGATTATCCAATCACATTGTTATGAAGAAACAGTTACATTATTGTTGGGACATTTCATCACCAGGTACTCGCTGATTTACATGTTGGCAATTTGCACCATCTGGTTTTTCAATGAAGAAGAAGAGAACATTGGCAGATAAATAAGACGTGTTGGTACATTAATATGAGGCAAATGAATGGAGATAAGGTCATTGCTACTCAATGGTGAGAATCTGAACTTGCTATTTAGGCCTAGATTGCAAAATTGGGGAAATCTTTCTCCACATCAAGAGCCTGATAATTTTCATTCTCACCGTATTTTCATACCTCTATTCACAACTGCTCTCAACACACTCGCGGGGGGACAATTTTTGCCGTGTATTTTCATAAGTAGATTGATATAAATCTGTGACTGAAAATATACCAATGTTCTGTGATCTACAATGGATATGCATTACAAAAAAGTGATGAATTAAAGCGCTTAAACTTGCATTGATATGTCATCTTAAACGTCAAAGAAAAGTCTCAATTTTTTTTTCTCCTGAGGGAACAAGAGGAAAGAATGTCAAACTCAGTGGGGGAAATAAGGAATGAATCAAAAAACTTCAGTTGAAAAGATATGCATGCTTAAAGCTGATGGAACCATCAGTTCTGTTCAAATCTTTAAATTTTGATCAGTGTAATGCATGATATAGAAGAGTTAATATTACAATGTTTTAGGTAAGAAAATATGAATGACCCGCTATAAAATTGACATTGATATTATAAAATTATTCCATCCTATCATGTGGAATAGGTTCCAAGTGCACAGAAAAGATCACATTGTAAAGGCCTCACTGGACCTTCCATACACTGTTCTTCCATACACTGGGAAAAGACACTATAGGCTAGAGTTTCTAATAAATGTTACTTCAACACTGCTAATTTTAACATTGAAACTCATTTTATGTGGATACAATCTACTAATAAGTTGCAACTGTTGACACAGCAGCATATTCCAAACTGTGAGGGGTCACAAGACCAAGCACCTTAACAGTTTTGAAAAATGTTGTTTGTTTGGGTGAAATGAGATCCTATATTCTATGCTTCCAGATATGACCATGTTGTGGATAAAATATCATGCAGAAGTCAAGTGCTTCTTAAGATCAAGGGTGGTAAACCGACAAGGTGTAGGCTGCTACAGTTTTATAAGATTGTGAATGGCATGGATAGAGTGGAAAGCATGAGGCTTTTTTCCAGGGTGGAGGAGATCCATTATGAGGGGACACAGTTTCAAAGTGCATGGCGGGGGTACAGTTTAAAAAAGATATGCGAGGCATGCTTTTTCACACAAAGTGCCTGGAAGGCATTGCCAGAGAAGGTTCTGGAAGCAGACACAAAAGCAGCATTCAAGAAGCAGTTGGAGAAATCCCTGAATAGAATGGGACTAGAGGGATAAAGATCCTGTAAGTGAAGACCGTTTTAGTATGGAGGGGCAATATGTGTTGGCGATGGCATGTCGGGCCAAAGGGCCTGTTCCTGTGCTGTATTTTGTTCTTTGTTCTTCTTTGAAAGACTCTCAGGTATCTGTTAGGATCTGACAGTGAGTCAGAAGCATTATCTTATCTCAAGGATGGCACATGGCCTTTGTTGATGGAAAATATTTATTTTATGCATGTTTCATGTTGCTATTCTTCTTATATATTAACAACAAAGTTAATGAAAGTATCAAACAGCTAAACCATAATCAGTTAAAAGCAATTACAAACTAAAAGGGAAAATGGGATTGTCCATTTACATGGTACATACGTGGGGGAAAGCCAGGAGTGTTCATATGACTGTTACAGGATTGCTGAAATACACGAAAGACTGCAACTGAACAATGTTAGGATTCAGATGTCTTACCCCATATTTACACTGGCGTGACGTGGTACCATACTGGAACCGACATTGTTCATCAGCATCATACACCTGGCCCGGCGCTATTGTTGGATAAAGAAAATCACGTTTTGGTGGTTCGTTATCCAGGCAAGTTCCACGCCCAGAACTGTTTCAAAATGAAAAAATTTATAATGTGAGAAAATTGCTGATACCAACATAGGTTTCAGTAATACATCAAGCACATATTTAGAAGTATTACAGTTTTGGCTTGTTTTTACAACCCTCGATGGCATGTTAGAATGTGCATGGCTTGTAAAATGCAACGTTTGGCTTGCCGACCATCTTTTGGACCTCCACTGACCTATCTCCCATTTTATGAGAGGTGATGGAAGCAATGGATGGCCCATCCATCATCCATCCTTGGGTAACTCATCTGGACACATCCATGACTTCACCCACAGCTGGAGGTGATCCATGGCTTGTAGGTAGCCCGGTAGCTTTCACTGAGAGAACAGCTGTTGGGAAAGGTGGGGAAAGTACCTCCTATGAGGTAACCAAAGGTCAGACCCTCTTTTAAAGTCAAAAGATCTAGACATACTTGAAATCTGACTTCCATAACCTCCTTTTCCTTGAGTTCTGACTGTAGGCCCAGCAGCAACTAACACAAACTTGGAGCTACTTGGTGAACACAGCAGATGGTCAACTAAATTAATCAGCAGCTCTCTAAGACAAGACAGATGGAAGACAAAGTCCAGCCCTGAGCTATTTAACATCATGTAAAGAAGGCTTTTGGTATGCTTGCCTTTATTGGTTAGTGCATTGAGTATAGGAGTTGGGAGGTCATGTTGTGGTTGCACAGAATGTTGGTTAGGCCACTACTGGAATATTGAATGCAATTTTGGTCTCCCTCCTATAGGAAGGATGTTGTGAAACTTGAAAGGAGTCAGAAAAGATTTACAAGGATGTTGCCAGGGTTGGAGAGTTTGAGCTATAGGGAGAGGTTGAATAGGCTGGGACTGTTTTCCCTGGAGCATTGGAGGCTAAGAGGTGACCTTGTAGAGGTTTATAAAATGATGGGGGGCATGGATAGGGTAAATAGAGGTGTTTTCCCTCGGGTGAGGGAGTCCAAAACTAGAAGAAACAGGTTTAAGGTAAGAGGGGAATGATTTAAAAGGGACCTAAGAGGCATCTTTTTCACGCAGAGGGTGGTGTATGTATGGAATGCCAGAGAAAGTGATGGAGGCTGGTACAATTACAGCATTCAAATGGCATTTGAATGGGTACATGAATAGGAAAGCTTTAGAGGGATATGAGCCAAATGCTGGAAAATGGGAATAGATTAATTTGGGATATTTGGTCAGCATGGATGAGTTGGACCGAAGGGTCTGTTTCCATGCTGTACAACTCTGAGTCTATGATTCTTAGTATAAACTGACTGGGAAGAATTGTATTTTTTTTTGCAGAAATGGTCCTGACCACCATTTTAAGTGACAGGGCAGACAAGTTCTGTGTTGCATGAAATTCAGTCTACTGATATTTGAAGAATATTTCTTTTCACCCTGTTCCTATTTATTGCCAGATTTAAGTTAAAACCTGACTTATGCATACCCTTGAAATGCATGAAGTTAATATGTAGTTACTATTATTGCTGTAATATAATCACAAAGTTAGCTAAAGCACTCTTGTAGATGTCACAAAACATGACAGTAAATAAAGAATTATTTGATTATTATAATAACGAGAAACCATCAACATTAAAAAGTTTATTTCTAACATATTAGATAAGCTGGATCTGACTGTTTTCAACTCATTTTATTTCAATTTAAGGAATGGTTACCAGGGAAACACCTGCAATGGTTTCTCTTTCTCCAGCAGAATTATCTCTGGCATTCTCTAAGGATTTATCCTTGGCTCCTCTTATTTCTCAACTACTTCCTGTAACTTGGTGAGACCACCTGAAAGACCGATGTTTATTTCTATATATAAATTATCAGAATATACTCGACTCCATGACTGCACCTCCCGATTCCTTCTGCTGTCTCTAAGTTGTCAGGCTGTTTGACCAACGTTCTGGACTGAGAGATCAGAAACGTCCTCTCACTAAATATCAGGAAGATCAAAACCACTGGGAGCAAGTATTCGAGACACCTTCCTCCCCCGACAGGAGCACCTGTCATTTGGCTGTTAATAGGCCGGAAGAGGAATGTCAGCTCCCCAGGCACAGGAAATTCTGACTGAGTGATTGTCAGTCACTCTAAGGTCAGGAGCTCTCTCCAGTGCAATAATTCCAACCTGAATGATGATCAGCACTTCGGCATTGAGGAGGCAAGCTTTGATTATCAGAATGATCTCAGTATTTAAGGATTTGAGGGATAGAGATTGTGAGATGCATTTGGTCCAAGGTTTGAGATGCCACAAGGGGAGGGGAACTAGGGATGGTGATTTGCAACCTAGGAGCACATTCAAACAGAGTGCTAGTTAAGAAAGGATCCCTCCCTGAAATAGGGCACCAGTGGCTGACCCATCTAAAATCTCCTCCAGTGCTTGTAACAGCAGGGATATGAGTTGTGAGAGCGGACAGGCAGTCACCCTACTAATGCCAATCTAATTTACAGGTCCAGTCATCTTCAGCCCTTTGTCTTTGGTCTCCAGCTAAACTTCTTTCCCTGGCTCCAGACTCCGTCCTTCTCCCCATTAACTGTCCAGGACTGAAACAAACTTAACCTTGGACCTTTTTGACTAGACCTCCCACTGTCAACATGAGCACCTATTTCTACATCTGCAATATTACTTGATGCAGCCCTTATCTCAGCTCAACTCCAGTTCAAACCCTTATCCACCCCCTTGTTATCCCTAGAAGTGATTATTACAGCACCCGTCTGGCTAGTCTACTATTTTCCGTCTTCTGGAAACTTGAGTTTGTCCGAACGCAACTGCCTATGTTTTAACTTGCAGCACGCCCTGTTCACCCCTCGCCCCTCTGCTTACTGAGCTACATTGGCTCTCAGGTAAGCAATGCCTCAATTTTCAAATTCTTATTTGTGTTTCAAATATCTCCATGGTCTTGTTGCTATCTCTATGAACTCTTTAAGCCCTACATCTCTCCAGGATACCTGCACTGTACCAACTCTAGCATGATCTGAGTTGCTACACCATTGGTAGCTATGCTATCTCCCTGGGATCAGTGTGAATTCTTCCAACCTCCCCAACTTGCTTTCCTCCTTTAATATGCTCCTTAAATCTTACCAATTTGACTAAACTTTGGTCATCTTCCCTAGACTTTTTTATGTGGCTCAGTCTCAAATTTTGTTTGATAATGCATCTATGAAGTACCTTGAATCACTTTACAATGTCAAAGGTGCTATATAAATGCAAATCATTTTTGTTGCAGACAGCAAGTAAACTTAAGATCTCAATCTAACTAGATAGCTCAAAAAAGCTTAATACATTACTTCAGGACTTTCTCATGCAATTTGCAAAATGCTTAACCAAAATATGCAACCTTCCCCCAGTCCATTATCCTCACTGTAATATTAAATTAACAAATTTTCTTTTAAATATAAATTACATATTATGCCAATTTCCTCACTGAACAAGATTATGTTACACTTAAATGTTTATTTTTTTATCAGTTTATTAAAATGGTTAATACAATCAAGGTGTGCCAACATTTTTAAAAAATTGTGATTCTCCATTACCTTATGACGACAGTACTAAATTTCATTAATTTGTGTGGTTTGGAAATAGTATACCACAGAACACTCTATCCACTAACATCCGCATAATCTCCAGACGTGATAGATAGGGTCAAAAATTGCACAGAACCAAGGAACATGTGGAACAATTTTCCAGACTATATAGAACATAATCTTAATTTGGCCAAAAAGGTTCCTTTATTTGTTTTCAATCAAAACATACCTACATCTGGTTGTGTGATTAAAAGTGAGACTAAAGGTAAAACATACAGCTGCACAGTGAAAACCTAAACGTTTTAGGGCAGCCTTTATACAGATTGATACTGCACAGTTCCTGAACTCTTTCCCCAGCTTCCACATACAATGAGACAGGTAAGAGTAATGTTACCAAAGAACTCCACCAAAAATCTATGAAGGTTACTTGTGGCCCAAAATCTGAAAAGCAATATCTGGATCAAACTATTCTGTGTAGGATCTTCATCCGAAATGCAAATGACGGGCTTTTGAGGCTCCATTCTTCATGTGGTTGCATCCCAGAATTACCTCCATTTATTAAAGACAAACTATATGTAGAAGCAAGTTGTTAAAGGGACATGTGCTTTTATGTTCTTTTTTTATGGGTTTCAGCTGGCTTTAAAAAGATTTATTAAAGTTTCAATATCAGTCAAAGCAATTAGATTATTGCCTCCAACATCACTGAGAAATTAACCACAAGCAAGAGTTCAGCAGTAAAACAGGATCCTTAAAATTGAAGTTAGTTTAAACATTTCCCTATATGGCTCACTGGGCTATTGCTTCCAGTGAAATGGAGTGTTCCCATCCTGGAAAGGATGGCCGGAAGCTGACTTGCTCCAAGGAAGCCCGCCACCAACCCCAGCCTACCATCATATGCTGTGAGCAGGTTAATCTGGTCACTTTAGTTAAGTTGGCGAACAGGGGGCTGCTACACCTCAGTGACAGGAAGTCCAGCCTTCAGGAGGAACTGGTCAATCTGGTTGGAGACCAAGCTCCACATAACCTTATTATACCTGAACGAATCGTTCTGCCCAAAATCATAAGAGTTTCAATCAAATTTAATGTTTTACAGGTGCTTAGAATTTTTCCCTATTGCTTTCCTTTGATGAAAGTGCTAAGTTCTACATCATAATCTTCTGCAGTTCCTAATCGTTCTTTCAGTGCTAGAAGGAGAAAGGTTGCTCAGTCTCCATAGACACTTCTTGGTATGGAAGTGGCCCTGGACCATGACAGACCTCTGAATGTGGTGCTGCCCTGATGAAACCAGGTGGCTCCTGCTTCATTCAGTCATTTTGGAGAGGGATGAATTGCTAAATAAGTCAAAGTGACTTCAGTCCAGAGTTGAGCAGTTTCATCTGCGCTTATTCCTACCAAGCCTCTCCTGCATTGGAGCAGGCCTCTCCTCAAGCTGAACACTTTGTGCAATAAAGTTTCTTCTGTCTGTCAGACCTGTGCTGTCCACCACCGAGGAAGAAAAGGGCAGCAGCACCACTCCAACAGCCCCACTAAGTCACTTACCAGCCTGCCTGGATCTATTATCATGGTTCCTTACCGCCATTAGGCTCAATTCATGAAATACTCCAAACAACAATACTGATGCAAAATAATCATTTAGTATCTTCCCCAATTTCTGCGGCTCCACACAAAGGCCACCTTGCTGATCTTTGAGGGGCCCTATTCTCTCCCTAGTTACTCTTTTGTCCTCAATGTATTTGTAAAAACTCTTTGAATTCTCCTTAATTCTATTTGCCAAAGCTATCTCATGTCCTCTTTTTGCCCTCCTGATTTCCCTCTTAAGTATACTTTATACTCTTCCTTTATACTCTTCTAAAGATTCACTCGATCTATCCTATCTAGTCCTTACATATGATTCCTTCTTTTTCTTAACTAAACCCTCAATTTCTTTAGTCATCTAGCATTCCCTATACCTACCAGCCTTCCCTTTCACCCTGACAGGAATATACTTTCTTTGGATTCTTGTTATCTCATTTCTGAAGGTTTCCCATTTTCCAGCCATCCGTTTACCTGCAAACATCTGCTTCCAATCAGCTTTTGAAAGTTCTTGTCTAATACTGTCAAAATTGACCTTTCTCCAATTTAGAACTTCAACTTTTCGATCTGGTCTATCCTTTTCCATCACTATTGTATGGTTTATATCATATGATTCACAGATTTCATAAAAGTCAAGATTTTATTACTCTGGATAACTAGATCACTAAGTCACTACCAGGCTTCTCAATGTACAGGATTATACATCTTGTATTTTACTCATATTGTGCTATGATTTAAATAGCCAGATCATGTACATAGCCATCACTATTTTAAAACGAATAGAATTATGGTCGCTGGCCCCAAAGTGCTCCTCCACTGACACCTCAGTCACCTGCCCTGCCTTATTTCCCAAGAGTAGGTCAAGTTTTGCACCTTCTCTAGTAGGTAGATCCACATACTGAATCAGAAAATTGTCTTGTACACACTTAAGAAATTCCTCTCCATCTAAACCTTTAACACTATGGCAGTCCCAGTCAATGTTTGGAAAGTTAAAAACCCTTACCATAACTACCCAATATTCTTACAGATAGCTGAGATCTCCTTACAAGTTTGTTTCTCAAAATCCCTCTGACTATTAGGGGATCTATAATACAATCCCAATAAGGTGATCATCCCTTTCTTATTTCTCAGTTCCACCCAAATAACTTCCCTGGATGTATTTCCAGGAATATCCTCCCTCAGCACAGTTGTCATGCTATCCCTTATCAAAAATGCCACTCCCCCTCCTCTCTTGCCACTCTTTCTACCGTTCCTGTAGCATTTGTATCCTGGAACATAAAGTTGTCAGTCCTGCCCATCCCTGAGCCATGTTTCTATAATTGCTATGATATCCTAGTCCAATGTCCCTAACCGTGTGCTGAGTTCATCTGCCTTCCCTATTAGGCCCCTTACATTGAAATAAATGCAGTTTAATTTATTAGTCCTACCTTGCCCCTGCCTGCCCTGACTGTTTGACTCGCTTCTGTTCTCAACTGTACCAATCCCAGATTGATCTCTTTCAAAGTTTGTGAAAAGATTTGTACCTTGGGTGCTCGTTGTTGTGGTTCTGTTCGCCGAGCTGGGAATTTGTGTTGCAAAAGTTTCGTCCCCTGTCTAGGTGACATCCTCAGTGCTTCACAAATTCCCAGCTTGGCGAACAGAACCACAACAGTGATCTCTTTCCTCACTATCTCCCTGGGTCCCCCTCCACCCCACCTTACTAGTTTAAATTCTCCTAAGCAGTTCTAGCAAATTTCCCTGCCAGTATATTAGTCTCCTTCCAATTTAGGTGCAATCTGTCCTTCTTGTACAGGTCACTTCTACCGCAAAAGAGATTCCAATGATCCAAAAATGTGAATCCTTCTCCCATACACCAGCTCCTCAGCCATGCATTCATCTGCTCTATCCTCCTATTCCTGCCCTCACTAGCTCGTAGCACTGGGAGTAATCCAGATATTACTACCCTAGAGAACCTCCTTTTTAAATTTCTGCCTGACTCTCTGTAGTCTCCCTTCAGAATCTCAACCTTTTCCCTTCCTATATCGTTGGTTCCAATGTGGACAATGACCTCTTGCTGGTCCCTCTCCCCCGTGAGAACATTCTGTACCCTCTCTGAGACATCCGTGTCCCTGGCACCAGGGAAACAACACCCCATTTTGCTTTTTCTCCGCTGGCCACAGAAATGTCTGTCTGTACTTCAGACTACAGAATCCCCTAACACAATTGATCTCTTGGAAGCTGACGTACCCTCGTCGCATTAGAGCCAGTCTCAATATCAGAAACTTGGCTGTTCGTGCTACGTTCCCCTGAGAAACCATCACCCCCTACATTTTCCAAAACAGCATACCTGTTTGAAATGGGTATATCCACAAAAGACTCCTGCCCTAGGTGCCTACCACTCTTACCCTTCCTGGAGTTAACCCATCTATCTGACTATATCTGAGACTTTCCCCCTTCCTATGATTGTCATCCATCAACATACTGCTGCTGTTGCAACTTCCTCATCGCTTCTAACTGTCTCTCCAACCAATCCATTTGATCTGATGAGATTCACACCCAACAGCATTTATGGCAGATATAATCCGCAGTAACCCTTAAACTCTCTTTAAACTCCCACATATGACAAGAAGTACATATCACTGCAAAGGCCATTTCTGCTCCTTCACAATCTACAGACCCAGAAAATAACACCGTCTTATTCCTCTACAAAATATTGCACCAGGTTAAATTAATAGTTATGGCTTATATTTCAAGTTTAATCAAGATACTTATCTCCAAAAACATATAATCAAGAAAGAACCCATTGTACGCACTACTGCAGCCTTTCTATTGGACAGGCTTAAAACAACGATTAACTTATCTGATTCTGTGTTGTGAACTTCATCCAAACAGATTCTGAAGAAGGTTACCTCCGAGTACAATGGGATTTTGATCAGATGGGCCAATGGGCTGAGGAGTGGCAGGTGGAGTTTATTTTGGGAAAGGTGAGGTACTGCATTATGAAAAGGCAAACCAGGGCAGGACTTATACACTTAATGGTAAGGGCTGGGGAGTGTTGTTAAACAAAGAGACTTTGGAGTGCAGGTTCATAGTTTCTTGAAAGTAGAGTCACAGGTAGATAGAATAGTGAAGAAAGTGTTTGCTATGCTTGCCTTTATTGATGAGTACATTGAGTAAATGAGTTTGGAGGTTATGTTGTGGCTGTACAAGTCATTGGTTAGGCCTTAGAGTCATAGTAATGTACAGCATGGAAACAGACCCTTCGGTCCAACTCGTGCATGATGACCAGATATCCCAACTTAATCCAATCCCATTTCCCTCTAAACCCTTTCATTCATCTATCCATCAAAATGCCTTTTATATCTTTCCCCTCTCACCCTAAACCTATGTCCTCTAGTTCTGGATTTCCCCACCCCAGGAAAAGACCTCATCTATTTATCCTATCCCTGCCCCTCATGATTTTATAAACCTCTATAAGGTCACCCCTCAGCCTCTGATGGTCCAAGGAAAACAACCCCAGCTTATTCAGCCTCTCCCTATTACACAGATCCTCCAACCCTGGCAACATGTTATAACTCTTTTCTGAATGCTTTCAAGTTTCACAACATCCTTCCTTTCGGAGGGTAGACCAAAATTGCACACAATATTTCATAAGTGGCCGAACCAATGTCCCCTATAGTCGCAACATGACCTCCCAACTCCTATACTCAATGCTCTGACCATTAAAGGAAAGCATACCAAACGCCTTCTTCACTATCCTATCCATCTGTGACTCCACTTTCAAGGAAAGCAACTGTGCACCACCACCCTCCCTTCGAGCCAGTTCTGTATTCAAATAGCTAGTTCTCCCTGTATTCAATGTGATCTAATCTTGCTAATCAGTCTCCCATGAGGAACCTTGTCAAACCCCTGACTGAAGTCCATATGGATTGCATCCACCATTTTGTCTTCACGAATCCTCTTCGTTATTTCTTCAAAAAATTCAATCAAATTAGTGAGATACTATTTTCCACACACAAAACCATGCTGACTATCCCGAATCAATCCTTGCCTTTCCAAATATATATAAATCCTATCCCTCAGGATCCCCTCCAACAACTTATTCACCACTGATGTGCAATTCTGGTCTCTCAGATATAGGAAGGATGTTGTAAAAGTTGAAAGGGTTCAGAAAAGATTTACAAAGATGTTGCTGGGTTGGAGGGTTCGAGGGTCAATTGAGAAAATATTTTCCCCAGGCTGAGGGAGTCCAAAACAAGATGGCATAGGTTTAAGCTGAGAGGGGAAAGATTTAAAATGGTCCTAAGGGGCAACTTATTCATGCAGAGGGTGGTCCACGTATGGAATGAGCTGCCAGAGGAAGTAGTGGAGGATGGTACAATTGCAGCATTTAAAAGGCATCTAGACGGGTATTTGAATAGGAAGGGTTTAGAGGGATTTGGGCCAAATGCTGGCAAATGGGACTCAGTTAGTTCATCTGGTCTGCATGGATGAGTTGGACCAAAGAGTCTGTTTCCATGCTGTACGTCCCTATGACTCTATGAGTGAAATAGAACACCAGTTCCACCAAGGCACTAGCAGTTTCTCTCTAATGGGAAGGGGCAGAAACCAACATTCCTAAATCTCACTTCTCATGAACCAGGCACTGCTAAGTCATAAATCTTGCTGCTCTAACATTGTCAAGCTGCCAGATTTGGGATTGTGAAGAAAACCTTCTTTGCATTAAATGCACTTTGCCATAAAAAGATGCTGTCTCCATGAAACAGCTGCACAGCGTCTGACATTCTGCAAACATCTGTACAGTGTGGAACACCCTCTAAACAGCTGCCGATTGCCTGACATCCACAAACATCTGTACACTATCCGACATCTTCTAAACAGCTGTATAGCATCTGACATTCTCTAAACATCTGCATCACCTACTAAACAGCTGCACAGTGCCTGACACCCTCTAAAAAGCTGTCCAGTCTCTGACACCCCCAAACAGCTGTACATTGCCTCACACCCCCTAAACAGCTGTTCAGTCTCTGTCACCCCCTAAAGAGCTACACATCTCTGACATCCTCTAAGCAGTTGAACTGTATCTGACACCCACAAAACAGCTGCACTGCGCCTGACATCCTTGAAACACCTGCAAAATGCCTGACATCTTCAAAACATCTGTACAACATCTGACATCCCCCATACAGCTCCACAGTGCCTGACATCCTCTAAAGAGCCGCACAACATCTGACAGCCACTGAAGAGCTGTATAACGTCTGACATCCTCTTAACAGCATCACATAATCTTGCTGACAAGCAGCAAAACCGGTCTGTGACAGACTGCATGTTGGGAGCTAGAACATGTGAAAACATTTTGCATACAGATCTTTGGACTGACTGTGCAGGACCTGGACAAATAGAATCCTGATTCTGCAATGCTCCTGTCACATAAACATTCAGATCAGTAAACTCACCTTGCATAGTTTTAATATAAAATTATACAATCCTTTTGTAAGTGGACATGCAGAGAGCTATTTGTTGCCTCTAAAAGTTAGTTTCTGCCCACTAGTTTTGGTCGTTACTTCTTTGTTTAAAACTTTTAAATTCAATGCCAGTAGCATTCAGACTATGTTTGTACGAGACTGTGTGAGTTCTGGGCCAAATGGTCTGTTGTGGAAAAGAAATGTTAAATACTGTTTCTGCCTGCAGGGATTGTACACAGCTGGAGTGTTGTTTTATTAAGGACAAGTCTATAGCATTCTGCAGGCATTTCCACTCTGAGAGAGAGAAAAAAAGTGCCCGAGCATGTGGTCAAGTGTTAAAGACAGATCTCAGTATTTCTCAAAAGCACACTTCTTTCTGGGTTGGAAGCTTCAGTGATTACCCCCCACTCTGTTTCCAAATTGCATAAACCCCCCCACAGGACCAGTAAGCTATTATTTATACAGTGCAGAATATTAGTTCCACATGTCAGCGGTACAGAATAAGCCGTTATAACTGATCACCACTCAGCATTCTGCTGCTGATAATGGAAATTAACATTTTGGTGCTTTTTGTTGGTTTGAAAATCTGTATTATCTTTAGAAATCAAAATCAATCTGAGTATGAACGCAACAGTCAGGGCCTGCATGGTTTGGATAAACAGAATTATTTTTACAAATGTGCTGCTATCAATATTTAACTAACAAAAGACCAATAATGAACTTCACGTCATTTATCCTCTGCAAAATATACAGCAGAAATTATAATAAACAATACTGATGCAGTTTTAATGCACTGGGCATTTTCCACAATCTTTCTCCAAACTTCAGAACCAATTAATTAGTTCTCTTTAAACATGACGGTAATGTGAACGACAAATCAAAACTAAATTCAACAAAACAGTTCAAACTCTTGTGGACACAATTTCTCAATGTCTGAATAAATGACTACTGTTTTATACTAGCTGTATCACAATAACAGACTGAACAAAGCTAATACAACAAAATTAAGAAAATCTAAAAGAAGAAAAATTAAGAATTCACCAGCCCATTTTCACTTCTACAAATCTGTGCTTACTTTAGATTTGGATCAACAAATTTGAAAAAAAGTATTTACTTTAAAACTAAGCACTTATCCATTACATTCATCAAAACCTACTTATGTGATGTTGATGCGTAAACTATTCAGTGAGCTGCAAGTACAACTGTACCAATTAATACTGTATTTACTTATGGCAACAAATAATGATTACTTTTTTCAATAAATTGGGTAATCTAATTTGCCGTGCTACTGGGCACTTACTCCAAAAAACTCGTGATATAATCTCTGCTGCACGTAGACCAAGAGAATGGATTGGTGTTGGCAGTAATGTGAGCTGCCATAAGCTTTGCTGCTTCATGACCTTTTGTCCCACAGGAGTTTCCTATTCCATCATGATTCATACCGAAACTGTCAAGAAAGAAGTGCTGCATTAGCTCAATGTGTAACCAGACAACTATCTATCATGCCACCTACTAACATTCAAACCACTGAATATCTTGACACATAACATCAGTCTGAGTGTCGGGAGCCTTTCAACATGCCTTATGTGTTTAGTGATATGAATCCTCGTGATTATACATGTTGGTGCATATTTATTCTCAAAATATCTTCTATGCCAGTCTTCGTTCTTAATAAAACACTCAGCAGAGACTGTGTTTGACAGTGTTTCTGGGATTTTTTTTAACACCTGCACAACTTCACATGGTTTGAGCATATGGTCTGAGATACATGCATAATGGATAGCATAAAAATGGCTCATTCTAAGAATAAGAAAAACAAGGGTAAAGTATATATTGCTAATATACATGTCTGTCATTTTTAAGATTGAAAAATAAATTATGCAACTGCTACATTGACAGAGTGAAACAAAGGCCCACTAGACAAATCCCTGAAATGGCAAGATTTTCTTATGAGAAGAGTTTGAGAAAACTGGGGCTGAATTCTCCAGAGTTTCAAAGAATAAGAGGTGATCTCATTAAAACTTCCAAATTCTTACAGCGCAGTCAGTGGGGATGTAGCTAAGATATGGTTGGTGAGTTTAAAACCAAGGGATATTAGCTCAGAATAGAGGTAGGCCATTTCAGACCAAGATCTGGAGGCATTTCATAGGGTAGGGAATGTTTGGAATTCTTTACCCCAGAGAGCTCTTTAAGTTCAATCCTTCAGCATGTTCAAGATAGAAAGTGATAGATTTCTGGAGACTAATGAAATCAATTTCTTTTTATCCTTATTGTACCTCATAGTGGCGCCAGATTGTGGTGGCAAAACGCTTTTCAATGTATCTTCCAGAAATATATGACAATAAATAAATCATTCATTCACTCATTAAGGGGCACGGAGATAGCATGGGGAAATTACATTGAGGAGAGAATCAGCCATGATTTAATTGAACAGTAGTATAGACTCAATGGACTGGCTAAATGGTCTATTTTTCCTCCTATGTTCCTATGTTACTGCCTCCTACACAACTAAGAATTTCCAGTACAGCACTCTCTATGTAACTGAGGCACTTGAAAGAAAACTATTCATAGAGACAAATGTAAAACATTAGAAATTAGTATAATTATACTTGTTTTCAGACAAGAAGGGGCACATTGTGTACAAAATCAGCATCAGACAGCCTGTACCAATCAGCTATATACCTAGGGCTCATTCTTCAAGGTGACTGCATACATCAGTGGTTAGGTTACTCTAATATGTAAATGAGAGGCTGATATGCTTAGGAGTACATCTTGAAATTAATTCATGGTGGAGGAAATATACAATGATCCCGCTCTGCTCAATTTATTCAAAGTTTTGAAAAAATAATGCTTCCTTTGGATAGTAGGACTAGAAGTGCTTCCCCAATTGTCTTTGCAACTGTTTCCTCAGTCCCAGATGCACTCTTGGGACATTTCTGAAGGGCATTGCTAGTGAGGCAGGAGGCTCATTATGGATCACACCAGCTGTCTGTGGAGTCATGATAGGTTCCACTAACAGCCCTCAAATATCTAGATTAATTCTGAACAGCAAGTTCTGGCAATAAGATTTTCAGTTCAGGCATGCATTTTCCCAATGGGCCAGCAAAAAATTAGCCCAATTCAAGAACATTAATCCACTTTTATCATACAATAAAAAAGTTTCCTAATCCTGTTGCAGTGTTATAGCTAAAGTTTCACAGTACATGATCTGGCTATTTAAATCATAGCACAATGTGAGTAAAATAGCTATATAGATACTTGACAAGAGTATTACCCTGTACATTAAGAAGCCTGGTAGTGACTTAGTGATCTAGTTATCCAGAGTGATAAAATCTTGACTTTTATGAAATCTGTGAATCATATGATATAAACCATACAATAGTGAAGGATAGACCAGATCGAAAAGTTGAAGTTCTAAATTGGAGAAAGGCCAATTTTGACAGTATTAGGCAAGAACTTTCAAAAGTTGATTGGGGGCAGATGTTTGCAGGTAAAGGCACGGCTGGAGAATGGGAAGCCTTCAGAAATGGGATAACGAGCATCTAGAGAAAGTATATTCCTGTTAGAGTGAAAGGAAAGGCTGGTAAGTATAGGAATGCTGGATGACTAGAGAAATTGAGGGTTTGGTTAAGAAAAAGAAGGAATCATATGTAAGGTCTAGACAGGATAGATCGAGTGAATCCTTAGAAGAGTATAAAGGCATTAGGAGTATACTTAAGAGGGAAATCAGGAGGGCAAAAAAGGGACATGAGATAGCTTTAGCAAATAGAGTTAGGGAGAATCCAAAGGGTTTTAACAAATACATTAAGGACAAAAGGGTAACCAGGGAGAGAATAGGGCCCCTCAAAGATCAGCAAGGTGGCCTTTGTGTAGAGCTGCAAAAAATGGGGGAGATACTAAACGAGTATTTTGCATCAGTATTGACTGTGGAAAAGGGTATGGAAGATATAGAAAGTAGTGAAATAGATGGTGACACCTTGCAAAATGCCTAGATTACAGAGGAGGAAGTGCTGAATTTCTTTAAACAGGTAAAGGTGGATAAATCCCCAGGACCTGATCAGGTGTACCCGAGAACTCTGTGGGAAGCTAGAGAAGTGATTGCTGGGCCTCTTGCTGAGATATTTGTATCATCAATAGTCACAGGTGAGGTACCGGAAGACTGGAGGTTGGCAAACGTGGTGCCACTGTTTAAGAAAGATGGTAAGGACACGCCAGGGAACTATAGACCAGTGAGCCTGACATCGGTGGTGGGCATGTTGTTGGAGGGAATCCTGAGGGACAGGATGCACATGTATTTGGAAAGACAAGGACTGATTAGAGATGGTCAACACGGCTTTGTGCATGGGAAAGCATGTCTCACAAACTTGATTGAGTTTTTTGAAGAAGTAACAAAGAGGATTAATGAGGGCAGAGCGGTAGATGTGATCTATATGGACTTCAGTAAGGAGTTCGACAAGGTTCCCCATGGGAGACTGGTTAGCAAGGTTCGATCTCACGGAAATAAAGGGATAACTAGCCATTTGGATACAGAACTGGCTTGAAAGTAGAAGACAGAGGGTGGTGGTGGAGGGTTGTTTTTCAGACTGGAGGTCTGTGACCAGTGGAGTGCCACAAGGATCGGTGCTGGGTCCTCTAATTTTTGTCATTTACATAATGATTTGGATGCAAGCATAAGAGGTATAGTTAGTAAGTTTGCAGATGACACCAAAATTAGAGGTGTAGTGGACAGCGAAGAGGGTTACCTCAGATTACAACAGGATCTTGACCAGATGGTCCAATGGGCTGAGAAGTGGCAGATCGAGTTTAATTCAGATAAATGTAAGGTGCTGCATTTTGGGAAAACAAATCTTAGCAGGACTTATACACTCAATGGTAAAGTCCTAGGGAGTGTTGCTGAACAAAGAGACCTTGGAGTGCAGGTTCATAGCTCCTTGAAAGTGGAGTCGCAGGTAGATAGGATAGTGAAGAAGGCGTTTGGTATGCTTTCTTTTATTGGTCAGAGTATTGAGTACAGGAGTTGAGAGGTCATGTTGCAGCTGTACAGGGCATTGGTTAGGCCGTTGTTGGAATATTGTGTAATTCTGGTCTCCTTCCTAACAGAAAGATGTTGTGAAACTTGAAAGGGTTCAGAAAAGATTTACAAATATGCTGCCAATGTTGGAGGATTTGAGCGATTGGGAGAGGCTGAACAGCCTGGAGGGTCGGAGGCTGAGGGGTGACCTTATCGAGGTTTACAAAATTATGAGGGGCATGGATAGGATAAATAGACAAATTCTTTTCCCTGGGGTGGGGGAGTCCAGAACTAGAGGGCATAGGTTTAGGGTGAGAGGGGAAAGATATAAAAGGGGCTTAAGGGGCAACGTTTTCACGCAGAAGGTGGTACGTTTATGGAATGAGCTGCTAGAGGAAGTGGTGGAAGCTGGTACAATTGCAACATTTAAAAGGATTTGGATGGGTACAAGAACAGGAAGGGTTTGGAGGGATATGGGCCGGGTGGTGGCAGGTGGGACTAGATCGGGTTGGGATATCTGGTTGGCATGGATGGGTTGGACTGAAGGGTCTGTTTCCATGCTGTACATCTCTATGACTCTATGGCTGAATTAGATTGATTTGGTTTCTGGTCTAGGTCTGGAATTTATTGCAATAATGACATTGTTTTCAAGCTACAAATTAGTCCATGGAGTTCTTGATCCTCAACTAGCAAATGCATGCTAACATTGGCTGCATAATGTGCTTACCTATATTGTAGTCAGTGTCCAAACTGCATCCAAGTTAGTCATAGAGCTGCATAGCACAGAGACAACCCTTTGGTCCATCTCATCCATGCCAACCAGATATCCTAAATTAATCTCGTCCAGATTTGGTCCAAATCCCTCTAAACTCTTCCCATTCATATAACCATCCAGATATCTTTTAAATATTGTAATCGTACCAGCCTCCACCACCTCCTCTGGCAGCTCATTCCACACAACCTCTGTGTGAAAGAAATGCCCCTTAGATTCCTTTTAAATCTTTCCCCTTTCATGTTAAACCTATGCCCTCTAGTTTTTAGATTCACCCTATACACGGCCCTCATGATTTTATTAATCTCTATAAGGTCACCCCTCAGCCTCCGATGCTCCAGGGAACACAGCCCCAGCCTATTCAGCCTCTCGCTGTAGTTCAAAACCTCTAACCCTGGTAACATCCTTGTAAATATTTTCTAAACCCTTTCAAGTTTCACAACATCTTTCCCATAGCATGCAGACCAGAATTGAACGCAGAATTCCAAAAGTGACCTAACCAATGTACAGCCACAACATGACCTCCCAACGCCTATACTCACTACACTAACCAATAAAAGAAAGGTGATAGGGATCATGTCCCTTTTTATGAATTCAGGCAAGCAGTCATTTCAAATATTTATTCAATTTTTCCCTAACCACATGCAATTAATACTTAAAATACTATGTACTAACTATGTATTCATAATAATTATTTCACTGCTTAGAATACCTGTAACATCTGGGTGACATGGTGGCTCAGTTGTTAGCACTGCTGCCCCACAGCACCAGGGACCTGGGTTTGATTCCAGCTTCAGGTAACTGTGCAGAGTTTGAACGTTTTTCCCTGTGTCTACATGGGTTTGCTCTGGTTCCCTCCCACAATCCAAAGATGTGCAGATTAGGTGGATTGGTCATTTTAAATTGCCCATAGTGTTCAGGGATGTGTAGGTAAGGTGCATTAGTCAAGGGTAAATGTAGAGGAAGGGGTCTGGATGGGTTACTCTTCAGAGGGTCAGTATGGACTTGTTGGGACAAATGACCTGTTTCTACACTGTAGGGAATCTATGAATACTATTGGCAGATTTTCATTAAAGATACTTAGATAATAAAAATCTGGAATTCAAAGTCTAATGATGACAATCATTGTCAATTGTCAGAAAACCTATCTGGTTCACTGATATCCTTTAGGGAAGGATACTGTCATCCTTAAATGGTCTGACCAACAGCAATGTGGCTGACTCTTGATTGCCCTCTGCACAATTAGGGATGGATGGTCAAGATGGTGGCAGAGTAGGATACTTCAACTGGGGCTCCTCTGCTCCTTGTATCTATTTTCCATATTCCTCTTCT
Organism: Chiloscyllium punctatum; assembly: GCF_047496795.1. Lineage (NCBI taxonomy): Eukaryota > Metazoa > Chordata > Chondrichthyes > Orectolobiformes > Hemiscylliidae > Chiloscyllium > Chiloscyllium punctatum. Next base: position 90,126,508 of record NC_092739.1, on the reverse strand, counting down.
TTTCCCCTTTCTCCCCTCCTGGTGTTCACTCATGAGGTAGAGTGAGCTGGAGGCATTGGGCGTAGCAGACTGGAGGCCCAAGCGGAGTGGGAACGGCCATGGGCTGGAGGGGCAAGAGGAACAGGGTCGGCCATGGGCTGGAGGCCCAAGCGGAGTGGGAACGGCCATGGGCTGGAGACCTGAGCAATGTGGGGATGGTTGTTGAACTGGGAACCAGTGTGAGTAGTCAGCAGCTCGTGTGCCCGGGCAGACCACATGTGGAAGCCCCCTGCACTGATCTACTGAAAGTCTGCAGTGCTTACCTTCTATACTTTATTCTCATTTTTCTAAGTTATACTACGAACAATGTCAGTAATGTAATTTTGCTTTCCTTTTTTCCCCTTTATTTCCGTATTTTGTGTATAAGATTTATCCCGAGGTACTTTGTATCTAAGACAGCACCATATGGGGTGACATTGTAAACTTTTCACTGTACTCTTGTACTTCTGTACTTGAGTATACATAAAGATTATTCTAACTGATTCTGACTGTACATGGTGGCCTAGCCAGCGCTGTCCTCATCTCAAGAATTTCTTTTTTAAAAATTCAATCTGTGGATTCAATCGTTTATTCTCATTTTTGTCCATTAACCTTACGAAGTAAAATGGCAAACGACAGTAAGAGAAATGATTCTATATACATAATAAAAGTGGCTCAGTGGTTAGCACTGCTGCCTCACAGCACTAGGGTCCCAGGTTCAATGCCAGCCTCGGGTGACTGTCTGTATGGAGTTTGCACATTCTCCCCGTGTCTGCGTGGGCTTGCTCCGGGTGCTCCAGTTTCCTCCCACTGTCCAAAGATGTGCAGGTCAGGTGAATTGGCCATGCTAAATTGTCCATAGTGTTGGGTGCATCAGTCAGAGGGAAAGGGGTCTGGATGGGTTGCTTTTCGGAGGGTTGGCGTGGACTTGTTGGGCTGAAGGGCCTGTTTCCACACTGTAGGGAATCTAATCTAATCTAAATAAAAATACAAACCTCAATAGGAACCAACTCTGACAGTGGAATCTTGTTAGAGATACAAAATGCTATATTTTGTTATGTAGAATACAAGAACACAAATGCAGATGTTTCTCCAATTCTCACCTATAATTGTTTAAGTGCAACCACGAGGACTTTCACATAACAAATTCGTAAACCTATGTCCACAAGATGAGCTAAAAACTTACTGTTGTTACAGTGTGACATTTTAATGTTATAAAGCATTTTTTCTTTTCTCATTCACAGGATGAAAGTGTCACTAACTAGGCAGCATTAATTACCGATCACTAATTGCCCAGAAGGCTGTTTAAGAGTCAACCACATTGCTGTGGGTCTGGAGTCACACGTAGGTCAGACCAAGTAAGGATGGCAGTTTCCTTCCAAGCGGACATAAGTGAATTAGATGGGATACTTACTGAATTCTAATTCCACCATCTGCTGTGATGGAGTTTGAACCCCACTCTCAGAACATTATCTGGGGTAACAATCCAATAACAATACCACCTTCCTCACAAACAAAATCCATTTGCCTTGTAAGAGTTAAAAGATAACTAGAACTTCACCATTTAGCTGACACTGAGAGCTGTAAATAACTTTATAAAATTTAGCCCTTCCACAGATATGGGCAATGTATTGAGTGATTGTTTAGAGCTCATACGCACGCCGATGCTTCATTGCAACTCAGCTGCAACATTGTTTAACATATGAGTGACATTCTCAGACTGACTAATGCTGTTCTGGAATCCACCAGAATCATTGTGTCATGGTCTAAATGTCAACAGCAATTTAACTAGGTTTAATTCAGCAAAATGGATTCGGGGGTTGGCAGTGGAGGCATGGACAGAGCTCTTACCAGCTTTCAGCAAAGTGACATAAAAAATCCTAAGAAATTATGGGACACCCAATTGATGCCACATCACTCATACCATAAAGACCCAAATATTTCCAGTAAAGTTCAGTCATTATTTAGTTCCATATGAATCCTGTTCAATTTCTTTTAGCTGTTGCTTCCAGTTTTTTTTTATTTGTTCATGGAATGTAGCATTGCTGGCTGGCTAGCATTATTGCCTGTCCCATGTTGCACTTCAAAGCTTTGGGATTCTCCTTAATGCTGTTTGCTAACAAAAATGTGCAGGTTAGGTGAATTGGCCATGCTAAATTGCCCGTAGTGTTAGGTGAAGGGGTAAATGTAGGAGTATGGGTCTGGGTGGTATATGCTTCGGCGGGTCGGTGTGGACTTGTTGGGCCAAAGGGCCTGTTTCCACACTGTAAGTAATCTAATGTAGTCTAATCTAATCTAAAAAACTTGTAGACCCACAATACCATTAGAAGAGAATTCCAGGATTTTTGACCCAGCAACAGTGATATATTTCCAAGTCAAGATGGCATGTGGCTTGGAGGGGATCTTGCAGGTGGTGGTGTTCCCATGTATCTGCTGCCCGGGTCCTTCTAGATGAAAATGGTTGTAGGTTTGAAATGTGCTCTCTGAGGATCTTTGCTAAATTTCCATGTTCCTCCTTGTTTAAAAGGGGTCGTGGCAGAACTCCTATCATCTTAATACATAACATAAATTCAGAAGGGCCAATTAAACCATGGACGATGTAAATAAAGTTTAGGAATGAATTTCCCCAAAACTAGGCTAAGTGCCAATTCTGGGGCATTTCATGCAAAGTTGCATTCCATGAGGTCTGGTGAGTTTTCTCACGCAGGTCTCTACTGCTTACCGTTTTAATTATTCATTCCATCCTCAATGGTCCTGCTCTCATGCAGTCTTGTGGTTAGCAGGGTCAGGAGTGCTCACTGTGGCTGTGATTTTATGGTATCCATGTCACTGGCATCATATTTAAACACCAGCATGGCACCATTTTGAATGCAGCAAGCCAGGATCTGCAGCACAACTCCAAACAACATGACTGAGAAATTCAAGCTGGCACCTGCTTAGCAGGTGGAACCTGGAGATCCTGGTTGAGAGGAGGGCTGTCCTCTTTACCCAAGGTTGCCAGAGGAGCCCACGATCCAGTCACTGCCAAAGTAGCTGTCTGGGTCAGTGCAGAATCAATAGTCCAGAGAAACACGATGCAATGCAACAAGAAGATTAATGATCTTCCATGTTCTGCAAGGCTAAATGAAACCATTTTATCTCTGCTATGTCATATGTACTCAAACTCTGCTACTGCACCCATCTCCAACCAGATTCATGATCTACCACACTTACAATCGCATCCTCCCTCAATGGTTCTCACGCACCCTATCCTTCCAAACTATCAACCCTGCCCTCTGCATGCGACGGACACCTCGCAAAGTGTTGTGATTGAGAACAGACCAGTCACCTGACTAATGACAGTTCATCTTCAAGGAACTACAGACTACTGCTTTTAGACTATTTGGTTAAAGTATATTCAGTGTGCTTGCCATATATGATGCTGCTACATTCTGAAGGTGTGATATTTACATGGCACAGTGCTAGACTCCATCTTGTCTGCCCTTTGATTGTTCAATGCTGGTGAGCATGTCAAGCTGCCTGGCTTTCTGACTGTCTCGAAAGGTAAGGCAAGGCAGAGTTGCTCTGAACATCAGATAAGCACAGAATGGGTGAGCATTAAGAAAGCAAGCTAACAGTCCTCAAATGCATTCTGTTTTGGTGCATGGTTTGGATGCCTGTCCCTGTGTGCAAAGCATCCTGGCAACAGAATTACTGTAAGGCAACTATAACTCCAAGATGCAGTATTGAAAAGGTGAACTATATCAAAGGTTCTTCCAAGATGTGCAATGATGATAGGGCGAGGCTGGTACCTTACCAACATCAGCTTCCTTGGATAGAGAGTACAGACGGTAGCTGCCCAAGCAGTGTGCCCCAAGGTATTTGGGAATACTTGCCAACATGGAGCCCCAGTGAAGATGCTGGCAAGTTGCAGCTGCCAGGTAACAGCTTTGACTTTTATATCAGGATTTGGTGCCATTTAGTTTCTCACTGGTTGCATGGGAGAACAACAATTTGTATGTAATACAAAACAAGATTAGGTGACAATCAGATAATAATATATGCAAATAGGACCTTGCTATTTTCGAGCAAGATTCTCTGCCAGCCACTAAAACTTTGAGAGAAAAGTCTGATTGCTTCTCTCAGTGTTGAGAATCTCACGTTTCACTCATTTTTCTCCAAACTTTTGAGCTATAGCCCACAATGTTCAAATGCTGGGTAAATTCTGCCCTTACTTTCTAATGACAACACAGAAACACACATAGGATTCTGATCGTCACTGGGATCGAGCATATGCTCAGGAGGCATTGAGGACATGACCCTCACAAGAGGGGATCAGATTAGCAATTGTAATTCCATAGGGTTTGATTCTCAATTCAGACAAACAAGCTTAAATCATTATCTTGAATGTCACTTTAACTCAGGCCTCTCCCAGGTCTGAGGAAGTGAGGACTGCAGATGCTGGAGCTGAAAGCTGAAGAATATGGTGCTGGAATAGCACAGCTGGCCAGGCAGCATCTGAGGAGCAGGAGAGTTGGTGTTTCGGGATGAAAAACTTATGGTCGAGACGTCAACTCTCCTGCGCCTCAGATGCTGCCTGACTGGCTGCGCTTTTCCAGCACCACACTCTTCGACTCTCCCAGGACTGAGTCTACCTCTGTAAGAACATGAGATAGCACGACTGAGGAAAGAATTTTAGGGCATCTGAGCACCTCACTTCCACAGATCTAAACACAAAAGGAAACGACTGTGGACATTGGAAATCTGAAATAAAATCAGTATGTTCTGGAAACAATCAGTAAGATGAACAGCATCTATGAAGACAGAAACAAAATTATGACCTTGCATCAAAATTGGAAGAAGTTTGAGGTCTAGCAGTTTGTAAGCCAGCACAGAGCCAAGGATTATGCCTGACCTGCTTAGTGTTTCCAGAATTTTCTGTTCCACCCTAGCACAAAGCTTTCTCTTTGTTCTTTCCTCCCACCCCATTCTCAGGCTCAAAGATGTTGCCTGATCTGTTGAATGTTTGCAGATTCTCTATTTTTATCCCACAGATCTTCTTTATTTAATATTATGTCATGGATTCAACCCAATTCAATGCTTGTGATAAGTTCCTGCAAAATTTGTTACGTAATAATCGTAATTAAGGTATTAAACATCTAAGTTCCTAACAAAAGTTAATCAAGTCTTATTAAATGTAAGTGGCTTAGCAGACAGCCCAATCTGTACATCCAAAGCTCTGGAAAAAATAACTTAAAATCATCTGGGAAAGGGAGGAAAAACTGGCAGCCCACTCTTGTATGCCTCCTCCTGGTGACTCAACCAAGGCGTGGCAAGACGGGAGGGTGGAAAACTGTGCAGGAGGACTGGAACCTTTGCCACATGGTTTAACATCAGTTTATAGTGCTGAGTCAACAAGGAGTCTTGAGACTTCTGTGGGGTGAACAGGCTTCTAACCAATGGAGCAGACCATGGGAACCAAACTACTAAAATAAGTGAAGTAAAATAAAATTAAGCATAGGAAAGTAAATTGTAATGATGTCAGAATCACATTAAAGAATTGAAATGACAAGTACAAATGAACATTTCTGGACTGTCTGTTTGGCTATGTGCATGTGAACATGTGTTCAAAAGAATTTTTGTGAAGATTTAGTGCTTTAGATATGATCAGGAAGAAATTTATTTGTATGAGTGCAATAAAGACCAATGGAAAAGATAATGTCCTACTCTAATCATACTCTTGAACGACATACAACTTGATATTGGGTCAGATTATTTTCTAGGCTTTTGTGATGGCCATTTAAGCATTAAGAGTTTTCTGTCAAGGGTGAATGAATGAGACTTTAGTTAAGCCACATTTGGAATATTATATGCAATTCTGGTTGCTACACTATAGGAAGGAAATAGATGCCTTGGAGAGGATGCAAAAGAGGTTTGCCAGGCTGTTGCCTGGTTTGCGCATAGAATCCCTACAGTGTGGAAACAGGCCATTAGGCCCAACAAGTCCACACCAACCGTCCAAAAAGTAACCCACCCAGACACATTCCCCTACTCTACATTTATCCTTGACTGATACACCTAACCCATACATGCCTGAATACTAAGGGCAAGTTAGCATGGCTAATTCATCTAACCTGTACATTGTTGAATTGTGGGAGGAAACCAGAGCATCCAAAGGAAACCCATGCAGACACAGGGAGAATGTGCACACTCCATACAGACAGTCACCCAAGGCTGGATTTTAACCCAGGTCCCTGGTGCCATGAGGCAGCAGTGCTAACCACTGAGCCACCAAACCACTGTACCACTCCCACGTATATTAGCAGTAAAGAGAGCTTGGATTGCTAGAAAGTTGGAGGCTGAGGGGTGACATAATATAAGTGTATAACATTATGAGAGACATGGAGTCTTTTTCCCAGGGTGGAAATGTCAAATACTAGGGGACATAGATTTAAGGTGAGGGGAAATACTTAAAGGAGCTGTGTGAGGAAAGGTTTTTACACTGAAGGTGATCGGTGCCTGGAACACACTGCCACGGGAGGTGGTCAAAGCAGATACAATAGCAAAGTTTAAGAACTAATTAGACAAATGACAAGGCAGGAAATACAGGGACATGTACCATGTGCAGACAGATGGGATTAGGTTTGATTGGCATTATGGTTGGCACCGACATGGTAGGCTGAATGGCCTCTTTCTGAGTTATTACTTTTCTATGATTCCTTGGTGCTATTTGTATGAAACCTGAAGGAGTTGTACTTCTAACCAGTTCCACAGTATTGTGTCCTTACTGGATGAGGTAAGTGTGCTAATATTAATTTTATTAACGTGGACAAGCAATCTGTGATGGAATGGCAGGCACCAACAGTACATCCAAATAATATGTATCAGATCCACTTATGATCTAGATTCAGGCCAACTAGCTTCTGTGTATAATGTCCAATTCAGGCTTGTAAATCAACTTAGAATGATTGCTGACTGTCCTACTGCATGTAAGTTATTTCATTTCTGTGAATATATGATATTGATTTTTGGGCATTGTACAATTCTAAAACTGCAGGTGATGAAGGCTCAATAATTGTCACTATATTTTAGTGGCAATTTCAAAACACTGTTGAGTCTGGAGATTCCTGACTCTGCATTCTCTTTGCTACAGGTCTGTCCAATCACAGTACCCTGAACATCACCACCTGGGAAGCAGAAAGCAACAGACACACACAATTCCCTTACACATTGGCAATCAAAAGGCAGTGAGTCAGAATGGAATAATGTATAGTCAGATAAAAAATCTGGAGTTTTGCTCAATTACTGTGGGTGTCAGGAAAATGTTTTGCACAACGATTCCCTTGGAGATTAGTATGCGGGGTAAAGTCAGTAAGAGGACACATTGTACATAATCTGTGCCAGGGAAGAATTTGATAGGATGGGTGACATTTTATTATTCCATTCTTCATGTTCATATTCTGCTCTCTGTCTTTCTCGAAGGATTCTTGGCTGAAGAGGAACACTTGGCTGTTTAAATCACAACCAGGTTTTACACCACAACACTTCACAGAACCTGGGAGCAGAATGTAAATTGCAGCGACCCTTGTTATCTCTCACAGTCAGCAAGGAGTAATAATTTATGCGGATGTTTAGAAGACCCATTTCAGTTCCCAAGGAATTTGACTCAGTTGTTTTAGAAACTGTGTAGCCCCCTAGTCCTCAACACTCACACCTCTCTACACACAGATGGCCATTCATGTCAACCCTTGTTCCCTATCCAGCAATATCCACACATTTCCTTAGCTACTCATCCTAACACATATAATGGAGGCAAGGGAGGAAATGTCAGGGCTCCTGGCAGAAATTGTCAAATCCTCTCTGGCCATTGGCAAGGTGCCAGAAGACTGGAAAACTGTTAACGTTGACCCATACAGTCATACACTGTAGAAACTGGTCCTATGGCCCATCATGGCCCACTGGGCGACACGGTGGCACAGTGGTTAGCACTGCTGCCTCACAGTGCCGGAGACCCGGGTTCAATTCCCGCCTCAGGCGACTGACTGTGTGGAGTTTGCACGTTCTCCCCGTGTATGCGTGGGTTTCCTCCGGGTGCTCCGGTTTCCTCCCACAGTCCAAAGATGTGCAGGTCAGGTGAATTGGCCATGCTAAATTGCCCATAGTGTTAGGTAAGGGGTAGATGTAGATGTAGGGGTATGGGTGGGTTACGCTTCGGCAGGGCGGTGTGGACTTGTTGGGCCGAAGGGCCTGTTTCCACACTATAGGTAATCTAATCTAATCTAATCTAATGTCTATGCTGACCAACAAATACCAAACTATACTAGTGTGCTTCCAATAAAACCTGTTGGACTATAACTTGGTGTTGTGTGATTTTTAACTTTGTACACCCCAGTCCAACACCGGCATCTCCAAATCATGCATACTAATCTCATTTACCTGCACTCAGTTCATACCCTGCTCTGCCCAAATATTTTAAGTGCTCATCCAGGATGAGCTTCTTAAATATTGCCAGGATATCTGCCTCCACCACCCTCTCAGGTAGCATGTTCCACATATCCACCACACTTTGCATAAAAACATTTTTTTCAGATGTTAAACCACTTACTATTCATTTAAACATATTCCCTCTGGTCGTAGACACGTCTGCCATGTGGATGAGATTCTCACAATCTACTCAGTGTCTGTCTGTCATAATTTTGTACACCTCAATGACAGCCCCCCTCAGTTTCCTCTGCTCCATGGAAAACAAACCTAGCCAATCCAGCCTTCATAACTGAGACTATTCATCCCAGGCAACATCCTAGTGAATCTCCCTACCTCTTTAAACTGCATACCATATTCCATCTGATGCCCAACCAATGTTTCATAAAACTGCAACAAGACTTCTTTTCTCCTATATTCTATACTACAGCTAAGGATGGCAAGCAGCCTGCTTGCCTTCTTCACCATCTCGTCTATCTGCTTATACCTTCAGGAATCTATGGACTTGTACACAAAAGTCCATTTGTCTCTCAGTACTTCCCAGGGACCATTCATTGTGTATATTCTTCCCTTGTTAGACCTCCCAAAATATATCATTTCACATTTGTCAGGATTAAATTCCATCTGCCATTGCTCTACCCAATTTACCAGCTGACCAATATGACGCTGTTGCCTGAGACCATTCTCCTCACTATCAAGAACTCCATCATTTTTTTTGTGTTCATCTGCAAACTTGCCAATAATACTTTCTACAATGTCATTAGTAAAAAATGAAAAAAGGAATAGACCAATCAAATACTGTGTCGAAGAGTATGGTGCTGGAAAAGTACAGCTGGTCAGGCAGCATCCAAGGAACAGGAGAATCAACGTTTCAAGCATAAGCTCTTCAGTGTTTCAAGCATAATTGATGAAGAGTTTATGCTTGAAACATTGATTCTCCTGCTCCTCTGATGCTGCCTGACCAGCTGTGCTTTTCCAGCACCACACTCTTTGACTCTGATCTCCAGCATCTGCAGCGCTCACTTTCTCCCAATCAAACACCAGCCAATCAGTCTAACCTCAATGTGGGGAGGTTGTTAGAAGCTGTCTGAGGGGCAGAATATATCTGCATTTGGAGAGACATGGATTCATCATGGATAGTTAATGTAGAATTGTTCAGGACAGGTTGTGTTTGACAAATTTGGTCAATGTTTTGAGTGTTGATGAGGGTAATGCATTTTTTTAGATTACTTAACAGTCTGGAAACAGGCCCTTCAGCCCAACAAGTCCACACCGACCCTCCGAAGAGCAACCCACCCGGACCCATTCCCCTACATTTACCCCTTCATCTAACACTAGGGGCAATTTAGCATGGCCAATTCACCTAACCCGCACATTTTTGGAATGTGGGACGAAACCAGAGCACCCGGAGGAAACCCACGCAGACATGGGGAGAACGTGAAAACTCCACACAGACAGTTGCCTGAAGCAGGAACTGAACCCGGGTCTCTGGCGCTGTGAGGCAGCAGTGCTATCCACTATGCCAGTATCCAAGGTAAAGTAGCATATTGGATCCAAAATTGGATGACAGGCAGGAAGCACGGGCTGATGGTACAGGCATGTTTCTGTGATTAGACGTATGTTCTGTTTGCAGCGGGTGCTGTGGTCCTTGCTATTTGAGGTGAACATTAATGTAGGAGGCCTGATCAAGAAATTGCAGATTGCACAAAAGCTGGTCAAGTGAGAAATCGTGGGGAGGGAAGCCATAAATTGCAGGAAATTATCAATGGTCTGGTCAGCTGGGTGGAACAGAAAATTCTGGGAATTCAACCTGGAAAAGTGTGAGCACATACACTTCAGGTGGACTAACAAGGCAAGGGATTACTGTCTAAAGATAAAGTCACTATAGCAGGCTCTCATTAGAGAGAGAGAAACTACCAGTGGTAGCTTAACTTGAGGGTCACCATACCTCAAGTGAGGGGGACAGGTTGAAAAGGACAGTCTTTCATGGTAACCTCAGCACATTATTAGTGGTAGGACCCTGGAAAGTACTAAAGATCAATGGAACCTTGGTGTGGATATCCACAGATCCAGGACAGTAGAAAAGCAGGTAGTTAAGATGGTTAAGAAGATGCCTGGTCTTTGTTAGCCAAGGCATAGAAATCAAAAGCGAGGAAGCTATGTTGAAACTGTGCAAAGCACTTGTTAGACCACAAAAGGAGTACTGAATGCAGTTCTGGTCACCATATTGGATACGATCACACTAGAGAGGATGCAGAAGCGATTCTGCAGGATGTTATGTAGGCTGGAGAGTCTGGGTTTTGTACAAAGATTGGTTGGGGTTCATTTCCTAGAAGCAGTGAAGGTTGAGAGGGGACCTGATTCAGGTGTCTCACATTATAAGGTGGATAAGAAATCACTTTTTCTATCAGTAGAGGACCTAATAACTCGAGACTATAGATTTAAACTAAGAGGAGAATTGAGGAGAATGTGTTTCACTTACAGGGTGATAAGACTCTACAGCTCGCTGACTGAAAGGGTGTTTGACTCAAAAACTCTTGTAATATTTAAGTACTATTTCGATATTTGATTTGATTTGATTTATTATAGTCAAATGTACCTAGTTATAGTGAAAAGTGTTGTTTTGCATGCAGTAAAAGCAGATCATCAAAGTGCATCAGGATAATAGAACAATGAAGAATAAAATGACAGGGCTACAGAGAAGGTGCACAAGGAGTGGGGTGAACATTAAATTTAAAATTTGAGAGGTCTATTTAGAAGTCCAATAAAAGCAGGGAAAAAGTGTTGTTCAATTTATTTGTACATGTATACAAACTTATATATCTTCTGCCCAACCAAAGAGAATGGGAGAGAATATAACCAGTGTAGGAGAAATTTTTGATTATGTTGGTTGCTTTCCTGGAGGTAACTGGAAGTATAGTTTGAGTCTATACATTGGATGGAAGGCTGGTTTGCATGATGGACTGGGCTGTGTTCATGACTCTCTGTAGTTTCTTGCAGTCTTGGGAAGACAGCATCCAGATAGAAGGCTTTCTATGATGCATTTGTAAAACTTGGTAAGAGTCCTTGTAGACATGCAGAATTTCCTTAGTCTCCTGTAAAACTAGAGACGTAGTTGTACTTTATTGACCATTACGTTGACATGGGTGAACCGGGACAGATTGTTGGTGATCATTACTCCCTGGAACCTGACACTCTCGACCATCTCCACCTCAGCACCATTGTTGCAGACAGGGGTGTGTCCCCCACTCTGCTTCCTGAAGTCAAAGACTAGCTCTTTCATTTTGTTGACATTGATGGTCAGATTGTTGTCTTTAGACCATGCCACTAAGTACTCTCTCTTTATCCTGTCTTGTATTTGTTTGAAATCCACCCTAAAACAGTCATGTCATCAGCAAACGTGTAAATGGATTTGGGACAGAATTTTGCCACATAGCTGTGTGTGTATAAGGGATATATGAGGAGTATGAGGAGTAAAGAGTGTATATAGAGTACTTACTAGCATTGTCATAGTCTCGAGGGCTAAGAACCAAAAGCCATAAAATGGGATTAGTGTCGACAATTCTTTGTTTATTGGCATGGACATGATGGGCCAAATAGCCTCCTTCAATGCTTTAAATGTTTCTGAGTCTCTGCCCTCCACCAACTGACCATGTACCCTCATCACTGAGAACGTTTCAGAGAACACCTCTGGGACACCCAGACCAACCAACCCAACCACCCCGTAGCTCAACACTTCAACTCCACCTCCCACTCCACCAAGGACATGCAGGTCCTTGGACTCCTCCATCACCAGACCATAGCAACACGACGGTTGGAGGAAGAGCGCCTCATCTTCCGCCTAGGAACCCTCCAACCACAAGGGATGAACTCAGATTTCTCCAGTTTCCTCATTTCCCCTCCCCCCACCTTGTCCAGGCCCAACCCTCGAACTCAGCACCACCTTCCTAACCTGCAATCTTCTTCCTGACCTCTCCGCCCCCACCCCACTCCGGCCTATCACCCTCACCTTGACCTCCTTCCACCTATCGCATTTCCAACACCCCTCCCCCAAGTCCCTCCTCCCTACCTTTTATCTTAGCCTGCTGGACACACTTTCCTCATTCCTGAAGAAGGGCTTATGCCCGAAACGTCGATTCTCCTGTTCCTTGGATGCTGCCTGACCTGCTGCACTTTTCCAGCAACATATTTTCAGCATTGTTCCTCCACAGTCAACTCATGGACAACCCTGTTGTGTTAATGTCGCATTGAAACTTAGCCAAATATTCATAATATTACAATCATAGTCTTGGGAAATGTCAACAAGAAATCCCTCAAAAATGCATAAATAAATGGTAATTTCTTTTTCCGACTTAGATTGGACAACCTGCCAATCTAAACAATCCAACAGTATTTTTTTTTGTTAACTCACTGTCAGTTTCAGTCTGTTTTTGTCACATTTAAAGAACTGGGGATTACAAATCTTCAGATTGTAACATTTAAACAGACTTTAACTGCCCTCCAAGATCATATATGGATGAAGGCCTTCAGAACAGTCAAAATGGGGTCTGTTTAAACTTAGCACTGAGTTAAATAGCTCGGCTCAGTTTGCATTTCCTACCTGTTTGAATCATACCCTACCTCCTTCTCCTGGCAGACAATCACTGAATCTGTTCAGTGTAAATATGCCATTCACACATTTTTAAGGGTGCAACAGGGTTTTCCAAACTCTGGGAAAATCCAGTCCAGATTTAGAGTAAATATATTTAACTTTACTTCATAAATGCAGTCTGTGGATAAAATTGTGACCATTGCTTTGAAAATTCAAATCATGAGCACATGGATGCTTGGACATGAAATAAGAATGTAGAGGCCTTAAGATTATTATCTCAGCTTTCTGAAAAAGTGATGGAAAGGTTTGATTTATTTGCCTGATGTGATCTCTGAGTAAATAATGGATTATTTTCTTTGTTGTTTTTATCTGAAGGTATTCAGGGAAGGAAATTTATACAACTAGATAATTCCCCTCCCACTTTCAATGGTAAGAAATTAGGGTTAAACATATTCACAATAGAGATTGTAGAATCCAACAGATTAAAAAGATAGTTATTAAACTGACAATTATTTAAGGGCATTAGGAAGTTCATTTCCCCACAAGCTGCATGAGACTGCACGAGATGAAGGTGGAATGTGGGAATATCATAGAGTAATAGGCTTGTTTCTTCGCTTTAAGAGTCATACATGGATAGATTATGGTCTGGTTTTTAGATTTTTTAAATTGTCAATAAACCAATAAAGTGTAAATCTTTAGAAACATAGAAAATAGGAACAGGAGTAAGATATTCAATTCTTTGAGTCTGCTCCACCATTCAATGTAATCATTACAGCGTGAAAAAAGGCCCTTCAGCCCAACAAATCCACACCTACCCTCTGAAGAGTAGCCCACCCAGACCCATTTCCTTACCCTATATTTACCCCTAACTAATACACCTAACATAATAGGTAATATCCACATCTTTGGATTAGATTAGATTCCCTACAGTGTGGAAACAGGCTCTTCCGCCCAACCAGTGCACACTGACCCTCCGAAGAGTAACCTACTCAGACCCATTTCCCTCTGACTAATGCACCTAACATCATGGACAATTTAGCATGGCCAATTCACCTCACCTGCACATCTTTGGACTGTGGGAGGAAACTGGAGCACCCAGAGGAAACCCACGCAGACATGGGGAGAATGTGCAAACTCCACATAGACAGACGCCCAAGGCTGGAATTGAACCCGGGACCCTGACACTGTGAGGCAGCAGTGCTAAACACTGAGCCACAGTGCTGGATTGTGGGAGGAAACCCACACAGACATGGGGAGAATGTGCAGGCTCCACACAGTCACCCAAGCTGGGAATTGAACCCAGGTCCCTGACACTGTAAGGCAACAGTGCTAAACACTGAGCCACAATGCCACCCTTAACAAATTCTTTGGATTGTGGGACGAAACCCACGGAGATACAGGGAGAATGTGCAAACTCCACACAGTCTCTCAAGGCAGGAATTGAACCAGGGTCCCTGGTGCTGTGAGATAGCAGTGCTAACCACCGACCATCGTGCCACTCTGTAAATGGCTGAGTAGGATGATCGTGGCTGATCATCCTTCTTACTTTTATCCCATCCTACAAGGTTAAAAGGAGAGTTGAAGAGAAGGGATGAACTTAAAAAATTGCAGTGAACTGAGAAAATGTTCACTGAGCTCTAACTGCCTGATAGAGGGAGAGAGAGAGAGAGAGAATTAATTAAAGGCCTTGAAAAAAAAAGAAAATGGGAAAATGGCATCTAATGTAACTTCCGAAAACAATAACACTGAAGCAGAATAGGAATTTTAGCTATGAAGGCAGGAAGCTTGATATCGAAAATTTGTAAAGTTGACCAATCAATCTTCTTTGAAGGATCTCACCCACTGTATTTTTGTTCTTGGGAAATTTGGGCAGGCTGCAGCTTAGTCTATCACCTTGGGAGGGAGATCGAGGTAACCAGTGAGGTGGGTGAGCATTGAGGCTGGATGCTCAGAAGGTCCATCTCAATTCTCTGAGGCTTTGGATAAAAGAAATAAATGTACCCTTAATAAGTCTGATACAAAAATAATTGAGAAGGCAAGTGGTGAGGATGACATAAACAGTCTACACAGGAGTATAGACAAGTTAAGTAAGTGAATAAAAGCTTGACAGTGGGAATATATTGTTTTAAAATCTGAGGTTATGCAATTTTGTAGGGAGAATACAGGAACTGAATACTAATTAAATGGAGAAAAATGTAGAAAGGCAAAGATCTCTACAGGGATTTGGGAATCCGCAAACACGAGTCCCAAAAAAGGTACCATCCAAGTTCAGTGGGTAATAGGGAAGGCAAATGGAATGTTGGTCTTTATTTCAAAGGGAATGGAGAATAAAAGGGAATAAAATAAAGGAGATTTTTCTAAAATATGCAAGGCATTAGTCAGACCACAGCTGGAATATTTTAAAGAGTTTTGGGCCCCTTATCTAAGGAAATATATATGCTGGTATTGGAGGCAGTCCAGAGAAGGTTCACTGGGCCATTACCAGGTATGGAGGGACTCTCTTATGAGGAGAGTTTGACTAGGTTCAGCCGATAGTCATTGAAATATAGAAGAATGATGGGCAACTGATTGAAATGTACGAGACTCTTTGGGGGTCTGTCAGGGTAGATGTGAAAAGTTGTTTCCCCTTGAGGAGGGGAGTCTAGGCCCTGAGGCATAATCTCAGAATAAAGGTTGCACATTTCAGACAGAAGTGAGAGGAATTCCTTCTCTGAGAGTGTTGTGAAACAGCGGAATTCTTACCATGTGGGCTGTCAAGGCTGGGTCATTAAGTACATTCAGGGCTGGGACAGGTTGATTTTAATCATTTAAATTATCAAGGGTTATGGGGAAAAGGAAGGAAAGTGCAGTTGAGGATTATCAAATTAGCCATGATATCACTGAATAGCAGAACAGATTCGATGGGCTCAATGACCTCCTTTTCCTCCTATGTCCGACGGTCTTATGATCATGCATTAAGAATCCCATAAATCTTATCTTTCTAAACAATGTTAAGTCCTTTTCTAAAATTTACAAGGAATACTTATAGCAATGCAGTTATTCTTCTGATATTGGCTGATATGTGATGTGGTGTATCATTGCAACTGTGCACAATGCAGTCAAATGACAAGATATATATTACATCTAGTATCCTTCCATAAGAAGGAATTCCCAGTTGCATAGAATCATAGAATATTAAAACACAGGAGACCATTTGGCAATGAGTCTGCACCACACAAATTTACCTACATCAATAGGAAAAGTGAACACTGAAGACCAGTCACTCACCAATGTTCTTAACAGTCAGTCATAAATGCTACTGGCAGAAGTCAAAACAATAATAAACTGTATGGGAAAAGGCAGCTGACCGCAGGGAGGGGAGAAGAGGAGAAGGGGTGGGTAGGGAATGGTGTGTGCCATGAAACAATAAGCTTAAGCGTTAATATATTTTTAAAAACTTTCTCTCTTTTTAAAGGCATGATTGTATTTACAGCTACTGTACTATAGACAGGAGGCACAACAGGGGGAAATATCACTTAATTGACATTTATAGTTGGCATTCGTAAACTAATATCACCTCAAGTTACTAAGAATTACATTTCGGTGAATTTGGCAAAGAAATACAAAGAATTCATTTTAAAATTGGGGGAATGGGGATTACTTTTAATTCACTCACTTGTGACCAATCTCATGTGCAATTGTGAATGCTGAACCCAAGCCAATATCTTCATTGATGCTGCAGCTTCGCTCAGGCTCGCACATTCCAGCCACTGAGGCCAAGCCTGAATAAATACAGGGAGACACAAAGGGTCAAGCCAAGGTGTTTCAGTCTTGTTATAAAGGCTTAGGCTTTTTTAAATACATATAAAATCTATGTACACAGAAGGAATAATTGGCACAAGGTTAAGTTTATAGTCATTTGCGTATTCACTGGAGGGAATTGCACTTTACAGGCCAGACATTAATTTTTTTTTGAGCCGCAGCCAGCACTGGAAAACGTCTAGACTAGAGGTTAGATTTATAAATTTACTTCTGGTAACTTGGGACCACCTGAAACTTGAGCCTGAAGAGGGAACTAAAACCAACATTCTTATTTTTTTTTCTATTCTTACCTAGCGAGAAGTAAAATGCAATTTTTGTCAAGCTATTTTCTTTTGGAATAGCAATTTGTTTATAGTGCAGCAAATTGTTGAAATAGGTAATTGTTATCTTTACACATTTGAATTTGTCACATGTAGCAGTCTTATAAATAGAAGAGAAAATAATTCTGAAATAGTTCAGAACTGCTGTGAGGAATTTATCTTTCAGTATTTTAAGCAATAAATTATGCATAAGAAAATATTTAAATATTCAATGAAAAATAGAATTTCAGACCATAAGGTGCCTTTTAAAACAATGTAAAATCTGCAGCCATCCCTTTAAGCCTTATAGGAGTCTGCTTATGAGCAGACTGTACACTTTGAAAGCATCAGTCAGCAGGTTTTGATTGTTTTAGTGTAATTTCTAGCATTGGTAAATGTGACAGACTGTGGGTAAAATTATACTCAAATCACATGGGAAATGCTACAAAATGTTTGTGCTGGAGCAAGTTACAACTGAATCAAGAACCCACAATACGTGACAAGTCCAGGTACACAATTTAACTGTTATTCTCATAAAGCAAGTCAAGTGTTGGGGCACATCATATACACCCAAATGTAAATGTGTTTTTGTTTTCGTGTGCTTTTCAGCAAAATAGAAGTGGAAAAAGTGCCGCAAAATTCAACGTATCAATAAGATTTGCTATTGCCAATCATGATAGCATACAGTAAATAACAGGTGACAAAAATGCATAATTGTAACAAAATAGTAATACAAGATAGATTTGCTAGTGGACTTTGAGAAACAAAATTAGTTATCACATATATTAGTTATATTTGCATGATGGTTCTAGTTGAGGAAAATACACAGTAGGTTTATTGTTTAATTGAAACCTGTTGCTGAGAAAGGAAAAGTGAACAACGCTTCACCTAATTTAAACATAAAGTAATTCTAAATGATGATTTAAAATAATCTAAAATAAACCATCTTTTAGAAAAAACAACTAGCATCAAAAATAGCAGGTTAATGGATCAATAAAAACAATTGGGATACAATACTAGTTGCATAAGTAAAAACTTACCTAGGGTTCCACAGGGCTTGTTTTTATAGGTGCAGATGTCATATCTGAGGAGAGAAATTATGAAGAATTCAGTAGCATATAAAATATTGTTTTGTTTTATAAAGCTAGTCCATTAACAAAGCATAGTTAACACTTGTAGACGATGATTGGTGAAATTATATGTTGCCAGCTAGTACTGGCGTTTTCAGCACTGTAGTGAAGATGATGTGAACAGCACGCTTACAGGATTTGGCTTCGAGCCAATGGGACATCTGCCAGTTTAAAAAGTTAAACTTGATCCTTGTAGTCATAAGCTTCAATGAAAAGAAAATGGTTTGAGGTAAAGAGACGCAATATGTCTGGAGACACAGTCACAGTAAATGGTTGGTTCTGGGGCCTTTTGTTAAAAAAAAGAAAATTCTAATTGTGAATAGATGATGGACTTTCAAGATGGTGAGATTAATGTACATTTTCTAAAGCAAAATATTAATGGTGAAGTAAACATGCATCACATTTAATTTAATAATCGAATACTTCCCTAACAGGTCTTCTTCATATTTTGACTCGAAAACATCTTCCCTGAGCCAAATAGGTAAGTGTAGTGAAACCCCTTTAACACATTTTGAGGGGCAATAAGATAATGACATTAGGGTGTTGCTTTCATTACTCTCTTTAATGTAACATGTAAAAATTGTACCTTTCCCAAGCAGCATCAGACCTTTTCTGTAAAGCATTAAAGCAATGAGCACAATCAACATATTTTCAAAGCCTTATTTATAGATGTGGATAACCTTCAAGCTGAAAAGGCCAGTATAGCAAAAGTTTGGTTCATAAGTATATGAATGAACTAACTTGCAGCCCTACAAAGAAAGATGGATCTTACAGACATTTTGGGACAATTTAGGTTCTATAGTACTTTGGAAGTAAATGTGTGCATAAGAGGAGGGGGCAGGGAATAATGTTAACAATATAAGGTAGACTGAAGATTACATTATATAATAGCCTCTTTGGCATCTGCAAGCAGCAGTTTTGAATAGCGTGTTGTCTCCTAGGTGCCATTAAGAGAATTTAGAAAAATGGAAATTATTCCGAAAATGTTAGGTGATCATGCAGGAATCATGATTTATGTGCATTCAGTGACCTAAGAAAGATCAAGTTGTAAATCTTATAAAGCACTTTGAGGAGTTAAGCATTAGATTAAAACACGGGGCTTCAAAGAAAGCAATCACACAATTACTTCCACAGTTCCACATCTGACCAGATTGGAAATGGTATACGAGATAGATAGATCAACACATCGCTAAAAACATTAAAAAGCACTTTGGATCTTGAGGATATTAAATCAAAATTTGGGAAGGGAGAAGCTGACTAAATATCAACTAAATACTTGTTCAGGTTATTGTATACCGGAAGAAAAATAAACAGTCAAACAGATTTAAATCAAAAAGATCGAAGATACTACAATTCAAGAATGGAATCTAAATGATGAGGCATTGAACAAATAACAAAGAAGTGATGAAGTTGGAAATTTATTAAAGTTTGAGCTGAGGAGGAATTTAATGGGAAAGGAGAGTAGAAAGTAGGGAAACTGAAGAGAGGTAACCATATGGAAAGGTTCAGCATGGACAGGTGAAAATCTGGCAAGGGTGAAGGAGGAGCTGATAAAACGCATTAACCTGAATTATAATGGGCTAAAGCTTACAACTTTTGGCTCATTGCAAGATGTGTTAAGTTTAGAAGGTTTTTTCCCATAAGGCCTTACACATTTTCTTGCCACATCTTACCAAACTCACCTCAATAACAAACTATCCTATGTTTTATTCCTACCTTACCATGTACCATTCCCAGAACAATTTGCCTCTTAGCAGATATCCACCTAAAGGCAGCTGTCTCTTGAACCTGCATCATCTCTGAGAGGCCATTATGCACATGGACAAGAGTTGGCAATCGGCCATTACCCTTCGCCAATATCACGACACAGCAGCCACACTGCCCATGGCTGTCATTCCCTCACACAGACAACCCCATTCTCTCACTCTAACCACTACACCATTACTTTACCTGTCTGCAACTACATCCCATCTAAACACTTTCTCCATGTCACCACTACCATGCCCCAATTGCCCACTTCAGACCCGCAGCTGTGCCATCACAGACAGAAATCAGACAATTCCAAACATTAGTTTTTACCTACAGATAGCAAATATAACCATGTAGAAATTAGAAACAGGAATAAACCATTTGCCTCTTTGAGCCTACTCAAACATTTAATATGAATCTGGCTTATCATCCAACTTAATACCCTATCCCACTTTCTTCCCATACGTTTTGATCCCTTTAGCCATAAGAACTATGTCCTTGAAAACATTCCCTGTATTGGCCACAAAATGCATTCTGTGACAGACAATTCCACAAATTCACCACTCCCTGGGTGATGAACCTTCCTCGTCTCAGTCCTAAATGGCCGACACAGTGTACTTAAGTAGTGAGTCCTGATTCTGAATCCCTGATCACCAGGAGCATCTTTCCAGCATTTACTCTGTTTAGTGCTGATGTATTTATGGGTCACCTATCACTCCCTGGAAGGTGCTAATCACATTAAAGATCAATGTGGCTGTGCTATTTACTGGCCTCCAACTCCTGCAGCCATCAAGTCCTGCTCCATCTATTGGTATAGTACGGATTCAACATCCTGGGATATTCAAAGCCTGTGTCAGCATTGTCCCTCACCTGGGATTGCTGGTCCTCCTGCATTTGCTTTAACCTTCTTAGAAAGGCAACAACAGTGACCAATAAGCAACCAGGAGCTGGACACTGGACTCTCAATGGAAGTAACCAGTGTTGGGAACACAAGGTATGAAAGAGGCTCTTAGATCTCTAAAGAGTCATCAGTGATAGACACTGCAGGTGGGGGCTCAGCACACCCCTTCAGAGAGTGAGATATTCTGTACCCCGATAACGAGTGCCATGTCTCTATCATCCATTCAGCCTCAATGTGTTCACCAACTTGGTGAAGACGCCATGCTGGATGAGAGACCAACACTTTTAATCAAAAGGAAGTGCCTCATGTACTGTGAACCCCTTCTATTACCAGATCCATATCAATCATTGAACTACTCACAGATTCGGTACAGACCATGGTTAAATTACACAGATGATGAAGCAGTTGCGTGAGCTTCCCACAACATCCTTGGAAGATGGACAATTAATAGTCCTGTAATATATGGAAAATCAGAAATCATTGTGACCCCATATGTAGGAAGTGTGTTCAGCTGCAGCTTCTGATTGACTGCATGGAACAGCTGGACCTGTGAATGAACTTCCAATGGAGCATCCATGGGGCTGAGATTGTCATGTATGGCACATTTAGTGAGTTAGTCACAGCACAAGTAAAGGCTACACTGATAGAAAAGAGTTGGGTGGCTACCAAGATGAGTAACAATGGGCAGGCCGTGCAGAAGTCCCCAGTGGCCATTCCCCTCTCACACAGGCAGACCATGTTGGATACTGATGGGCTGAAAATGTGTTGCTGGAAAAGCACAGCAGGTCAGGCAGCATCCAAGGAGCAGGAGAATCGACGTTTCGGGCATGAGCCCTTCTTCAGGAATGAGGAGTCTGTGCCAAGCAGGCTAAGATAAAAGGTAGGGAGGAGGGATTTGGAGGAGGGACGTTGGAAATGCGATAGGTGGAAGGAGGTCAAGGTGAGGGTGATAGGCCGGAGTGGGGGTGGGGGCGGAGAGGTCAGGAAGAAGATTGCAGGTTAGGAAGGTGGTGCTGAGTTCAAGGGTTGGGACTGAAACAAGGTGAGGGGAGGGGAAATGAGGAAACTGGAGAAATCTGAGTTCATCCCTTGTGGTTGGAGGGTTCCTAGGCGGAAGATGAGGCGTTCTTCCTCCAGCCGTCGTGTTGCTATGGTCTGGCGATGGAGGAGTCCAGGACCTGCATGCCCTTGTTGGAATGGGAGGTGGAGTTGAAGTGTTGAGCCACGGGGTGGTTGGGTTGGTTGGTCTGGGTGTCCCAGAGGCGTTCCTCTGAAGCGTTCCGCAAGTAGGAACTATTCAGAGAACACCTCTGGGACACCCGCACCATTGCCGCAGAGTGCAGAGGAGGCCGGGACGCTAAATGTCTTCAAGGCAGAGATTGATAGATTCTTGTTGTCTCGGGGAATTAAGGGCTACGGGGAGAATGCGGGTAAGTGGAGTTGAAGTGCCCATCAGCCATGATTGAATGGCGGAGTGGACTCGATGGGCCGAATGGCCTTGCTTCCACTCCTATGTCTTATGGTCTTATGGTCTTATGATCTTCTTAAGAATTTCTCACCAAGAGTGAGAACTGTAGCCAGCAAGTGTAAATTCAAGAAAAGGATGAAATGTGTTAGACAAGCTCATTGTGGGTCTTGGCATGTCCTGCTGTACAAAAGAAGTCTAATTGAGATATTAGCATATCACAGGCTGTTGACACCACCAGTGCATGAGGCATAAATTAACAAATGAAGATACTGACAATCCAAAATTCCAGTCTTAGCTTTTGATTAAGTTGTGAGAGTTAGCAAGATTAATGCAGTAAGACAGCAACAAAAGAACACATACAAGATGAAGTGAAATTGGTGCAAGAGCTGTGACCATAAATTCACAGACAGAAAAAAATGTCCCACATAAAGTAGATTCGCAGGTAGATAGGATAGTGAGGAAGGCGTTTGGTATGCTTTCCTTTATTGGTCAGAGTGTTGAGTATCGGAGTTGAGAGATTATGTTGTGGCCGTACAGGATGTTGGTTAGGCGGCTTTTGGAATACATCCTATTGGAAGGATGTTGTGAAACCTGAAAGGGTTCAGAAAAGATTTACAAGGATGTTGCAGGGTTGGAGGATTTGAGCTCTAGGGAGAGGCTGAATAGGCTGGGGATATTTTCCCCTGAGTGTTGGAGGCTAAGGGGTGACGTTATAGAGGCTTATAAAATGATGAAAGGTGTGGATAGGGTAAATAGTCCAGAACTAGTGGGCATAAGTTTAGGGTGAGAGGGGAAAGATATAAAAGAAACCTAAGGGGCAACGTTTTCACACAGAGGGTGTTGTGTGTATGGAATGAGCTGTCAGAGGAAGTGGTGGAGGCTGGTACAATCGCACCATTTAAAAGGTACCTGGATGGGTATAGGAATAGGAAGGGTTTGGAGGGATATGGGCTGGATGCTGGCAAGTGGGACTAGATTAGATTGGGATATCTGGTCGGCATGAACGGGTTGGACCAAAGTGTCTGTTTCCGTGCTGTACATCCCTATGATCTATGATCTATACAGATCAAGAGCTTGTAGAAAGCCCAATCATTGAGAAAACAAAAAAAAATGAGAAGGAAAGTAAATGAAAACATTCATACCCTGGGACACGACAATGATTTAGAGGAACAGTAGACAGAGAGATCATATGACTGCATGAAATGTCTCAATGAGAAAAGAAATGCATAATATTATTCATATCAGAAAAAAGGTGAGAAATAAGCCTACAACAATAAATCTGACGCTGAAGGTTGATACTGCAGCATAGGTTACATCAGTCTCCTCAGACTATACCAGAGATCTTTTCAGAAAACTTGGAAGTGAATGGTTGACCAAAGAACGAGACTCAAAAACCAAGTAATATCATCCCCCTGATGGCAATGAAATTGAAATCAACACGATTCAAAAAGGAAAAGACATTGGCTACATAATCAACACCACTGGAATAGAAAGTGTTGCTATCCTGAGGTTGAATATCTGCAAAGAGTTACACCTTCTCTCAATAAATCTCAATCGCCTGCAGACTTTAGAGCCATAGTACTTATACACTAGTCCAGTTAAGTTTCAGGTCAATGGTAACCCTCAGGACATTGCTAGTGGGGGATTCAGTGACAATTACACCATTGAATGTCAAGGGTTGATAGTTAATCCTCTCTTTTGGGAGACTGTTGTTGCCTGATATATGCAGAGTGTGTATATGACTTGCCACTTGTCAGCACAAATGAGCACTTGTCCAGGCTTTGATGCATTTGGAAACTGACTGCTTCAGTATCTGAGGAGTTGCAAATAGTGCCGAACATTATGTAATCATCAGAAAACATCCTCATTTCTGACCTTATGATGGAGAAAAGATCGTTGATGAAGCAACTGAAGATGGTTGAGGCTAGAACACTGCCCTGGGGAATCTCCTGCAGAGATGACTGACCTCCAACAACCATAACCATCTTCCTTTCTGCCAGGTATAAAGACAACAAGTGGAGCACGTACAGGGTAGATCTTGATATTTAGCTTTGACATGGTCAATCTAGTAGTCAGAACCATGCATGGCTTTTGTAAAACCCATATCCTGCCTGTCCCTCAGTGTGATGATGATACAATTGATTATGCCTGGAACATGAGTGAATACTTTGTGATTTGTTGAGATTGAGGAAGTTGGAAAGCTGTGTTGGTATTTAAGAACTCAGGCTCAACACACATTTTGAACAAGACGAGATCACTGCTGTTACAATTGCCAAGTCCAATTTTCCAATGACTCATTCCCATGGCGGGTGACCAGCACTAATATTTGCATGGCAGCCACCAAGAATGATTACAAACAAATGAAAACAGAAATAGAAATTGCTGGAGAAACTCAGCAGGTTTAGCAGCATCAGTGGAGAGTGAACAAAGTTAAGGTTTCAAATCGAGTGACTCATCTTCAGAACTTAGATTGTCTGACATTGGCACAGCAGCAAACAAGGAACAGATGCCTTTGCCATTGAATTTACCTTGACTTCAACAAGGCTGTAGTCATGGTAGGGGAACACACAATTTTGCAAGTCGCTGGCCATGTAGGGGGTGTTTAAACATAATCAGATGATTATTAACACCTTGGGAAATCAAGTCAACTTACTGATGACATACGTCATGATAATAAGACCCACACCACCTTTGTGCTTTCCTATTCCATGTCCACTCCAAAAGAATATGTAACCTTCATTAATTTTCTTCAACTCTTGATCTTCAGGTTGGCCTGTTTCACTGAGAGGAGCAATCAGGGATTTGTACTGAGCCAGCTCTCTAACCACAAGAGCAGATGTCCTCAGGTCTGTTGCT